>NC_000067.6:147494970-148117470 GCF_000001635.26 Mus musculus | reverse complement strand
ATTAGGCAGTGACACTTTCATTGGTTCAACTTTCCTATCACAAAATTATAGTAGGTGAGTATGTGCTCTAGCTATTTTGGCACTTTTGTGAAGACTGATGGGGTTTAGGTATAGAGACTGCAATCTAAAAGGACTGACTGGTATTGCTACTGGGCTTACTTATTGTCTGCATCATTTTCATGTTTTTTATTGGATATTTTATTTATTTATATTTCAAATGCCATCTGCTTTCCCAGTTTCCCCTCTGAAAACCCTCTATCCCATCCCACCTCCTCCTGCTTCTATGAGGGTGCTCCCTCACCCACCTATCCACTACTGCCTCCACACCCTAGCATTCCCCTACACTGGTGCATCAAACTTTCACAAGACCAAGGGCCTCTTCTCCCATTGATGCCCAACGAGGCAATCCTCTGTTACATAGGCAGCTGGAGCCATTGGTTGCTCCATGTATATACTCTGGTTGTTGGTTTAGTTCTTGGGAACTCTGGGGGGAGGGGGATCTGGTTGGTTGTTACTTCTGTTCTTCAGCTCCTTCAGTCCTTTCTCTAATGAATCCATTGGAGACACCATGCTCAGTCATTTGTTGGCTTTAAGCATCCACCTCTGTATTTGCCAAGCTCTGGAAGAGGCTCTCAGGGGACAACTATATCAGGCTCCTGTCAGCAAGTACTTCTTGGCATCCACAATAGTGTCTGGGTTTGGCATCTGTGTATGAGATGGATCCCCATGTGGGGCAATCTCTGGATGGCCTTTCCTTTACACTCTCCTACACACTTTCTCTCTGTATTTTTTCCTGTGAGTATTTTGTTCCCCTTTCTAAGAAGGACTGAATCATCCACACTTTGCTTCTCCTTCTTCTTAAGATTCATGTCATCTGTGAATTGTATCTTGGGTATTCCAAATGTTTGGGCTAATATCCTCTAATCAGAGAGTTATTACCATGAGTGTTCTTTCGTAAATGGGTTACTTCATTCAGGATGCTATTTTCTAGTCCCATCAATTTGCCTAAGAATTGCATGAAGTCATTGTTTTTAGTAGCCGAGTAGTACCCCATTGTGTAAATGTACCACATTTTCTGTGTTCAGTCCTCTGTTGAAGGACATCTGTGTTGTTTCCAGCTTCTGGCTATTAAAAATAAGGTTGCTATGAACATAGTAGAGCATGTTTCCTTATAACATTTTGGAGAATCTTCTGTGTATATGCCCTAGAGTAGTATAGCTGGGTCTTTGGGTAGTATAATGTCCAAATTTCTGAGGAGCCACCAGACTAATGTCCAGAATGGTTGTACCAGCTTGCAATCCCACCAACAGTGGAGGAGTGTTTCTCTTTCTCCACATCCTCATCAGCATCTGCTGTTACCTGAGTTTTCATCTCAGCCATTATGACTAGTGTGAGGTGGAATCTCAGGGTTGTTTTGATTTGCATTTCCCTGATGTCTAAGGATGGTGAACATTTCTTTAGATGTTTCTTGGTCTTTTGATATTCCTCAGTTGAGAATGATTTGTTTAGCTCTGTGCTCCATTTTTAATATGGATATTTGATTCTCTGAAGTCTAACTTCCTTTTTTTCCCAATTTTGTTAGGTATTTTCTTTATTTATATTTCAAATGCTATCCCAAAAGTCCCCTATTCCCCCCCTCCTCTACTCACCCACTCCCATTCTTGGCCCAGGTGTTACCCTCTACTGGGGCATATAAAGTTTGTAAGACCAAAGTGCCTTTCTTACCAATGATGGCTGACTAGGCCATCTTCTGATACATATGCATCTAGAGACAAGAGCTATGGGGGCTACTGGTTAGTACATATTGTTGTTCCACCTATGGGGTTGCAGACCCCTTCAGCTCCTTGGGTACTTTCTCTAGCTCCTCCATTGGGGGCCCTTTGTTCCATCCAATAGCTGACTGTGAGCATTCACTTTTGTGTTTGCCAGGCACTGGCATAGCCTCACAAGAGACAGCTATATCAGGGTCACACAATTGAGTCCTACTCAGCAATTAAAAACAATGAATTTATGAAATTCCTAGGCAAATGAATGGATATGGATGGTATCCTCCTGAGTGAGGTAATCCAATCACAAAAGAACTCACATGATATGCAATCACTGATAAGTGGATATTAGCCCAGAAACTTAGAATACCTAAGATATAAGATACAATTTGCAAAACACATGAAACTCAAGGGAAAAAAAAGACCAAAGTGTGGACACTTCACCCCTTCTTAGATTTGGGAACAAAACACCCCTGGAAGGAGTTATAGAGACAAAGTTTGGAGTTGAGATGAAAGGATGGGCTATCCAGAGTGCCCCACTCGGGGATCCATCCCATAACCAGCCCCCAAAGGTAGACACTATTGGAGTCTAACTTCTTGATTTCTCTGTTTATGTTGAATATTCTCTCTTTATACAATCTTTCCCAATACATTTGTCACTATTTTGTCCTCCTAACAGTGTCCTTTGCCTTACAGAAGCTTTGTGCTTTTCTGAGGTCCTTTTTTTCTATTGTTGATCTTAGTGTGTAAGCTACTGGTATTCTGTTCAGGAAAATTTCTACTGTGCCCATGTGTTCAAGTCTCTTCCCCACTTTCTCCTCTTCTTCTTCTTCTTCTTCTTCTTCTTCTTCTTCTTCATCTTCTTCTTCTTCTTTTGTCTTTTCTTTTCTTTTTTTTTTCAGTGTATCTGGTTTTATGGGGAGGTCCTTGATCTGCTTTGATCTCTAATAATTTCCATCTGCTACAAAAGAAGCTTTTTAAAAAATGAGTTATGAGGTTTATATTTGCATGTAGGTCTAAGGGTAAGTGTTTATAATAGTATAGGGATTGTGCTTCTTTAGGAAAATGGTAGTAGTAGGCTTTCCTCTTGGATCTAAGAGCTTCCCAGGCATAAATCATTATCTAAATTTAAGGTAACATATATCAATTACATCTCACTAAACATGTTATACATTCATATTTCTAAGGACTGTCTGAAAGAAGAGCAATTGACCACAAACTGGGAATGAGTGGTGCTTAGATGGTTTCTAAACCAGAGCGTCTCTCTATTATTTGCCATCTGATCCCTTGTCTGCCTTTTTAAGTAAATATAAAATAGTTTCACATTTTGGGAAGACAAAGGCAGAAACAATAACCTATATTGTTTGAGCAGCACCTTGGACTACCCTAACCAAGAATTCAAAGGCATTTCCCATGTCTGATATTAAGGATTCAGAATTGTGATATTTAGGATGATGAATTACCACCATTACCATTAGTATAACTGCATTTGTATACATTATTATAATTCATTATATATCATATATATGTAATATATATGTGTATATATCATGTATCATATATTATATATCATTCATCAGGGATCACAGGTCATGGATGACAAATATCTTATAACATATATCATGTATCACATTTCTATATAATGTCATTATATAATAATAATATATTATATTGTTTATGTGTGTACATGTAACTTCTCACTAAACAAGCTGCAACTTCATATTGATGGTTGTGGTTACCATTAATGTAACATTTTATAAGCTAAGCTTTATATATTTAATATTTATATCATATTTTATTATAAATTAATATCTACAATAGTTATCAATTAAATACACACACACATATATGTGTGTGTGTGTGTGTGTATTCTTGATTGAAAATATGAATCTTACTGAAGGTGTTTACTCAAGGAATGCATAAATATACATACAAGAAACTTTCCAAACAATATAGGCTATTGCCCTTGGTAGCTACTGAAAATGTGAAACTATTTTATGTTTACTTAGAAAGGTAGAGAAGGGAGGAGATGCCAAAAACTAGTGGGAATTTGTGATCAGAAAGTCTCTAAGTCAATCATTACCAATTAGTGTTTTCTTAGTATTAGGTCATGCAGATCTTAGGGATAGCCTCTTGCTGGAGATGCCACCTAATGTGAGGAGATCCCAGTACTCTTATCCTTCAGCAGACAAAACAGATCTAGACAGCTCTTTTGACCCAGCCAAGGTAATATCTACTCTCTCCTTTTATAGCTCAAGAGTAGAAGAAAGAAAAAAAAAAGAAAGAAAGAAAAACAAACAAACAAAAAACAACGGGACTATCTAAGCCTATATCCTGCAAACTTCATTAACCTGTAATGATCATCCAGAAACTTAACCAGATTGCATGATGAATTTTAAAAAAGTTGTCAAAATTCCTATGAAGATTTATTTTTTAAAGTATGTCTTAAATAAACCAGATGTCAAGTTTGAAAAAAAAAAAAAAAAAAACTATCATCTGTCTCAGACACAAAAATGGAAACCACAGCTTGAATAAGAAAACACAATTAACTGATGCCAGCACCATAATGAATCAGATGTCTGAATCTTACAACAAGAATTTTAATGCAGGTTACAAATTATATAACTGATTTTAGAAAATTGATTTAGTTTTTAAAATACCAATGAGAATATTCCAAATTCCTTCCATAGATTTCTTTTAACTCTTGTCTAGTATCTTAGTCTAAGGATACCTATATGAATAAAACATTGAAATTATAAATTTAGATACTTAGTAGTCATAAAAAAATCATAATTTTGGGGGTTTCCCTCCCTGAACTTAGCAATGCAAATGCCACCAATGACAATTCTGAGAAGCACAATTAAATATTTTGACATCACTAATAATAATGGCAATGTAAGTAGGATAATTTAAGACAACACTCAATCCTAGGAGCCACAATCTCACAGGAAACTGATAACCTTACCTAGTGGTGAACAAATACACAACTTTCTGTGTCAATGGGGGATATTTCATTTTGAAACCAGCATGAAACCCCAATACTTTTTACACCAAGTCTTTTCACATTCAAAAATACATTTAAAATCCGTAGAAGAATTTTCATTCAGCACTAGTGCTGCCCTACCAAGGAATCATGTTCAGCTGGAATACACACATGTCTTTAATCCCAGGAGACAGAGACGAAAGGTCTCTGATTTCAAAATCAGCCTATTTTCAAATAAAGAAAGGCTTAGGTCCAGAAGTGGTGGTATAAACCTTTAATCCCAGCTCTCAAGAGACAGAGACATGCAAATCTCTGTTTTACTCTGTTAATTTGGTGAAGTCAGTAATTTGAGACACAGTCAGTGGGGTTTGTGGCAGTTTGTAGAAGGCAGAGGCAGTTTGGTTTTCTGTTTTGGTTTGTTTGTTTGACCAGGATAGTTTTACAAACACAGGTTAAAAAGAGCACAAGATGTCCATAGGTGAAGACAGAATAAGCCAGAGAAGGAGAATAAGCCAGATGATCAGAATAGATTGCTAGAGTTTGCTTGAAGCCAAGCAGAGCAATTCATTCAGAAGTTGAGAGAAGCCAGTTTGAATCAGTCATCTTGGAGGAATTTGGGCCAGAATAGTTGAGTAGAACCACCAAGCCAGAGTTCAGAACCAACAAGAAAGGCTGCGTTTATTCGGCTTTATGCCTCTAAGATAACCATTACTTCAGGCAAGTTAACGTTACATTTACAAATTTTGCTACTCTTCTGTAAGATTCTACAGCTTGTAGAATTACAACAACAGATCATTTATCAGGTGAAACTTTGGGGATGATACTTTCAATCTTCATCCTTTCTTCAACAATTTATCTATGCAACATAAGAGGAATATATACGTTTTGGAATATTTTTACATTTTTCTATAATTTGTATAAAATTTAATATTTTTCAAGATTTGTACTATAACATATATTAATCACTTTGTATCAAAATAAGGTGATATTTGTAGATAGCGCTCAGGCCCAGATCCAAGGTTTAGAATTGGCCCAATCCAACATCTACTCCATTAATGAACTGCTGGAGTGCATGTAGGGGCCAGTCCTAGAGATCCAAAACTTCAGGATCTCCATGATACAAGGTGACAACAGGATCTTTGCGAAGAGACCCAGTGAGGTTCTAGTATTGAACCAGTAGCAGATGTTTTGTATCAGACCCAAAAGTCATTGTAATAAATAACTGCAAGAAAAGAAGTATGGACAAAAGTTTTGGATATTTTTCTTGAGTTTCATGTGTTTAGCAGATTGTATCTTATATCTTGGGTATCCTAGGTTTTGGGCTAATATCCACTTATCAGTGAGTATATATTGTGTGAGTTCATTTGTGAACGTGTTACCTCACTCAGGATGATTCCCTCCAGGTCCAACCATTTGGCTAGGAATTTCATAAATTCATTCTTTTTAATAGCTGAGTAGTACTCCATTGTGTAGATGTACAACATTTTCTGTATCCATTCCTCTGTTGAGGGGCATTTGGGTTCTTTCCAGCTTCTGGCTATTATAAATAAGGTTGCTATGAACATAGTGGAGCATGTGTCCTTCTTACACATGAAACTCAAGAAAAATGAAGACTGAAGTGTGGACACTATGCCCCTCCTTAGAAGTGGGAACAAAACACCCATGGAAGGAGTTACAGAGACAAAGTTTGGAGCTGAGATGAAAGGATGGACCATGTAGAGACTGCCATATCCAGGGATCCACCCCATAATCAGCATCCAAACGCTGACACCATTGCATACACTAGCAAGATTTTATCGAAAGGACCCAGATGTAGCTGTCTCTTGTGAGACTATGCTGGGGCCTACCAAACACAGAAGTGGATGCTCACAGTCAGCTAATGGATGGATCACAGGGCTCCCAATGGAGGAGCTAGAGAAAGTACCTAAGGAGCTAAAGGGATCTGCAACCCTATAGGTGGAACAACAATATGAACTAACCAGTACCCCGGAGCTCTTGACTCTAGCTGCATATGTATCAAAGGATGGCCTAGTCGGCCATCACTGGAAAGAGAGGCCCATTGGACACACAAATTTTATATGCCCTAGTACAGGTGAATGCCAGGGCCAAAAAGGGGGAGTGGGTGGGTAGGGGAGTGGGGGTGGGTGGGTATGGGAGACTTTTGGTATAGCATTGGAAATGTAAATGAGCTAAATACCTAATTAAAAATGGAAAAAAAAGTTTTGGACACACTGTGACACACTACAGCTTCCAAAAGATTTTTTTTTCTCTGTTGGTGATAAGCTTACAATGTTGGAGGGTGGGTATGAACGAAGGGGAAATGAGCAGCATTGGGGAGAATGATATGAGATTCACAAAATACAATACAAAATTGAAAAAATTGTACCACAATAAAACTTCAGTGATCCTTTTTTAGAGGAATTTTAATCATGCAACATGGGTACTCTGGCAAGGGGTCACCTCTGGAAGGAAAGCAGATACACAGTGGATTATAGTATGAACTGGCTGGAATATAGACATGTTTAGTAGATACCTTTAATACCTAACAATAAAAGTAAATTTATTTTGTAGAAGGAAACAGCCATGTTTGAAAGTCTACTTGAATGGCAGAGAGATGTGACAATTCAAAAATGATTTGGCAGAATGAATCAGTGATAGAATATGCCCAACTCAGAGGAGAACATCGGAGGAAGAGAGACTACTTAAGAGTAGTTAGAAAGAGAAAAATGGGTGGTGTGATGGGTAGTGTGTGTATAGAAATTTTACAGTGACAGTTTTACTGAGATTACAGTTAGATCAATAAAGACACAGGCAGAGACAGAAGGAGCCAAAGAAGAAGGTGACAGAAGATTAGAATTCACTGCCAAAATTAGTTTGAGGTTAGACAGAAAAATTCAGTCAGTTACTAAGAGAAGCCAGACTGAGTCAGTCAGTTTGGAAGATTAGATTGTATGGACGCTGCCTGTTTCCAGTCCTGGGCCTACAGGTATTTAGAAGAGAGAAAGAAATGTTCTTGGCTCAGCCCAAAGTGTTTATTCATAAAGCTTGGGTCCAGCTGTCTTCATCTGAGGAAATAAAAGGGGCATGTACAAATATTATCCTTCTGTATTAGAATGTCTTGTATACTAGAAACAGTAGCTGAAATATAAGCACATTTTCTTCTACTTTTTAAGCAAGAAGGTTTACCTATTACCTATTACCTTAAACAATTTGTAGCTTTTCTGTGGCAAGTCTGAATCAACAAGATCACTTCCCTTTTCCATTAGAGACATTTTTTAGGAAAAACAACTGTTTATTCAACACAGGCACTGAGATACTGTGATAGTTCCTGTGTCCATCTGTTTCCTCAAGTGACAGAGGAGTGAAAAATAGGTTGGTGATAGATATACTCTGAAGATATTGAGCACATGAGTGAGTCCCCTCATCAACAGGGAAAATGGTGATACCCTGCCATATTTAATTGAACTGTCCAGAGGAGCATGTCTCTGGATAAAGAGAGCTGTAGAACAAGAAAATGGAGATTAGGTACTAATAAAAGGTAATAAGTATCATTTACAGGTATTTGATATGGAACTAATAACCTTGAATATTATGGTATTTTCATATTGTAATCTTTATAAAACATCAAACACTAGTTGCTTGGGAAGTATAATTGTGATTTGATTCTATAATCATAAGGTCTCATATATTCATCATAAGCCAGAGGGTTTTTTTTGTTATTATTTTACATAAATTTAATTATTTTCTATGATTAATTATTTAATATAGTCAACTTCATAGGATCTAAAGTTATATGGGAAACAAGCCTGTGACCATTCTTGAAAGGTATAACAAGAACAAGTTAGCCTGTGGACATATCTCTGAGGTCTTACCATGATTAGTTAATGGGAATGTGAAGACACAGATCCACTCTACACATCACTGTTCCACCAAATGTAAAGGGTGTTTGGGTGAACAAAACAATGAGAGAGAATTAAGATTTAGAACTTACTGTCTGCTTGTTGACAATGGATATACAGTGTGACCAGCACCTCAAATTCCCCATTTTCATAGGTCCTCATTGATAAAATATTTAACTGTGGCAAAATGAAACCCTCCTTTTCTCACATTACTTTTTTTGTGTTATGTGATCACAACAGGGAAAGAATCTAAAAATTATGGTTTCTTTGGATTAAGGATAAAACATTTTATGGAATTTTTGTCCAATTTTTTCATTTTTCTTAAAAACCATATTATTCTCACCATACTTTTTTCCCGGTAAATGATAGTAAACTTCTCACTAATTATTTAATGATGTATATTTTATGACAGAGGCATGTTCACTTGTAACATGCAGTATATTTTTCTCTACTTAAGATGTTATCTTTTAAATTCTTTGTTCTTGTTGTTTCCACAACCCCTATTATTTATATTTAACAACAAAGAAGATCATTTCTAAGATCTATTTTTGAGGGAATGGAAAGCAAAAGATCTATTTGTTGGAACAGAGATGAGAAAAATTGGTAGTTTGATTTCATTTGGAATTAAGTCTAAAGAAAGTCTTTTCAATAATCTAATTGTCTGGTTCATAGAATCTTAAAAATTATTCTATGAATAGGGTGGAGCATGTGTCCCTGTGGTATAGTGTCATATATTGGGGTATATGTCAAGGAGTGGTATAGCTGGGTCTTGAGGTAGAAAGAGTCCCAATTTTCTGAGAAATCCCCAAATAGATTTCCACAGTAGTTGTACAAGTTTTCACTCCTACCAGTAATGAATGAATATTCCCCATGCTCCACATCCTGGCCAGCATGTGCTGTTGCTTGAGTCTTTGATCTTAGCCATTTGACAGGTATAAGATGGAATCTCAGAATCATTATGATTAGTATTTCACTGGTGACTAAGGATATTGAACATTTCTTTGAGTACTTCCTAGACATTAAATGTTTGCCTGTTAAGAATTCACTGTATAGCTCTGTATCCGATTTCCCTTTCTGTCAATATGTGCCTACCTTACTGATGTTATCTAGTAAGTAGAGCAATATTAATTAACACTGTGACTTGCTAGTTAATGTTATGAAAATTTTCTAGTCACCCAACTTTTCTGAGTAACCACATAAGAAATCCAACTGTTATTAATATGATCCAGGGGCAAATCTATTTCCTAAATATCCCATAATCTAGTAACTATCTTTATTCTTTGACTAGTGTGTGCATAGCTCCAACTTCTGTCTATGAGACCAATAGAATTCTGTTTTTACTATATGAACATTTTTTTCCTGGCATTTATCTTATGAGGACAGTATTGCTTTTATTTAGTGTCCAAATATGGATAGTTTTCAAGAACTATAATTTAAACAAACCTTGAACACTATCTTGTTCCTGGGCTGGGAATTTAGCAAAATGATATAGTCCTATAGAGAATATATATACTCCTAGAGTTAATCTTTAGAACATTTTTATGGCTAAAATAGTCATTCTTTATAATATAATTTTATGAGTTCTTAACATTATCCCTGATATGTTTGATCATTATTCATCCCACAAAATTGATTTTAAATCTTTTCATAAGGATTTAACATGTTGTTTCTTCTGCTAAAATCAAATATCTCAGTTTCCATAATACAAAATTATAAAAATTGAATTTAGTATCACTTGCACAATTATGTGAGTTTACAGAAAAGGGGGGCAGGATCAAGTATGGTGGGAGTCAGGAGAGAAACCCCAGAGGGCCAAGAGAATGAATAGGAATAAGTAGCAGTGTATGTGTATGTGTGAAGTGGGGTATCTAGAGAGTCTCAGACACCAGGGATGTGAGAGAATTCCATAACACAAGGGGGATGACCTTACCCAAAATGCTCAACAGTGGGGAGATGAAGCCTAAATAGAATATCTTCAGTAGATAGACAAGATCCCCATTTGAAGCATGGGGCCACCTACCCATCTTAAACATTCTTGAACCAGAGTTGTTCCTGTCTAAAGGAAATACAGGGACAAAAGTGGAGCAGAGTCTGAAGGGAAGGCTATCCAGAGACGGGTCCAACTTGGGATTCATTCATTCCATGTGCTGGCATCAAACCCTGACAATATTACTTATGCCGTGTTGTGCTTGCAGACAAGAGGTTGGCATAGCTGTCCGCTGAGAAGCTCTACCAGCAGCTGACTGAGACAGATGAAGACACTTAGAGACAAACTTTAGACTGAGGTCAGGGACCCTTATGGAAGAGTTAGGGGAAGGATACAAGGAAGTAAAAGGAATGGCAACTCCATAGGAAGGACAATAGTATCAACTAATGTGAACCTTTCAGAACTCCCACAGGCTAAGCCATCAACCAAAGAACAATTATGGGCTGTTCCATGGCCCATGCTACATACATAGCTAGGGACTGCCCTTGTCTGGCTTCAGTGATAAAGGAAAGTGTGCTTAATCCTGTAGAAACTCGTTGCCCTGGGGAAGTGGGATGCAAGTGGGTTGAGGAGGGAGTGGGTAGATGGGTTGGGGAGCACCCTCTTAGAAGAAAAGGGGAAGGGGATGTGGTAAAGGAATTGTTGAGGGGGACCAGGAGGGGGCAACATTTGAAAGGCAACAAATAAAATAATTAATAAAAAGTAATAAAAAAAACCTTGAAGTAATTGTTGACAGAAAAAATATAATAAAATAGAATATATATGCATATTTATATATTCAATAAGCTGGTAGCCTTACAGTTCTCTTTAGAGTATTGAATGTGCTTAAAATAAATGCAATCAGACTAAAGCTCATCTAAGTGTGCCCACATGATATCTAAAAGAGAACAAAAATAATGTGTCTATCACCCATGCCATAAATAAGTTGAAGAAAAGTACATTCAAATTTATAGCAGATTTTGTTCTCATAAGTTTAATATTCAGCTGTTCTAAGATAAATTCCACATTATGTTTGTCACCATATTTTTAATTAGGATAATCACTTCACCTGAAGTGACCTGATTGAATATTAATTAAATGGAGTGTATTCAAATTTGACTTAATTAATATGGGAGGCAGATTTAAAAATACTTGTTGAAATTAATGTGTCTTTCAATCAGTTGGTCAGAAATATATTGGTGATTATATTCTCAAAATGACCCTAGAGTTAATTTGAGTAATTACCCAATTGAGTCTTTCACTCATCAGACTCTAAAGTCAAAGAAAGCCATATGCAATTTTCTCATTAGTTACCCTGCTCAGTAGAGAAGTACTAAACTACTTTGTCTGTCTTAAAATGTAATCATTATACTATAATACATTTAGCCCCTGAATATTCCATCTAGATTAAAAGAATTGATGATAGAATATGTTCTTAAATTGCCCTTTTCTGCATGAATTGCAAACTATCTTTCTCCATCAGTCATCCCAGGCTGAGGTCTTTACTTTCCCATCAGAACCAATTGCAGATACTACTCTGATATCACATTTGCTTCTATTCTCAATATGTTCTCATAGAAATGTTCAATAAAGAGTTGACTGGCAACATAATGTCAACCTGACAAATTTATTCACAAATAATTAAGTAGATATGCTTAATTTGTTAAAAATCTTCTGTCACTCTTTATGATGTATTTTCTTGCAATAGTCCGGCACCCATCTTTATCTTCCTGAGGAAT
Organism: Mus musculus; assembly: GCF_000001635.26. Lineage (NCBI taxonomy): Eukaryota > Metazoa > Chordata > Mammalia > Rodentia > Muridae > Mus > Mus musculus. Next base: position 148,105,117 of record NC_000067.6, on the reverse strand, counting down.
TGCAGGAAATATGATTTATTTTCGATATTTCTTTTTTCTCTATTTGATGTTCTTAACTCATATCATCATTTTATCACAGTAATATGATTTTCTGTTTCTTATACCATAAAAACAAGTCAGGGAATTCCTCTTTCACTGCCAGTTGGCAAAACAATTGGTTTTGTTTATACAAGTTATTCAACAAGAGTTCACCTCTAAATGTTTAATTGTAAAAGATTGTTTTCCACTTTCCTGCATTTGTAAATGAAATCTATGTTATATATCAGTTTAAGCAATTTCTCCAGAAAAGGGTAGTGAAAACCTTTTAAATAAGTCTATTAGTAAAATAAATACCTTGATATCATACACTCATGATTATATATAATTAATACCACACATATTTATGAGTGAATGAAACATTGTAAAAACAGCATATACTATATTGAATTAACAATTAATTCATTTAAGCATGTGATGAATAAATGAAAATAAGGATGAGCATGTGACAAATATAAGTAGAATCTTTACCTAAGATATATAGGTAGCAGGCTGATGGTACTGGTCAGGAGTACAATGCTTTACTACCATGCTAAAGGCCCAGAGTTCCATTGTCAACACTGAAAACTGTAATTGGCTAATTTACAGATAATTATTATGCTTAACATTTAACTATAATGTACACTTGTAAGATTCTAATATACTATTATAATATCACAAAAACTAATATATGTGGAGATGTTAAGAAAAAGATATTAAAAGTTTACCAAGTCCACGAGTTGCAAGACATAAATGAACACTAGAAAAGTTTGAGAAAAGATAATCCTACAAAGCTCTTAAATCTTCAGTGAAAAATGTTAACTTTTTAAAAGTTATTATTCTTTATTGTTTTACAGCCAAGTCATTATCCCCCTACTGGTCCACCCTCTGACTGTTTTTCATCTCATACTTCCTTTGAATTCTCCAAGAGGATAGCCCACCCACCCCACCACCACCACCACTCTCACTCAACAAGATTACCATACTCCCTGGGCCCTCAAGTCTCCTGAAGGTTAAGTGCTTCTTCTCTCACTAAGGCCAGACCAGGCAGTCCTCTGCTGTATATGTGTCAGAGGCATCATCACAGCTTGTGTTGTATATGTGTCAGAGGCATCATCACAGCTTGTGCTATACATGTGTCACTGAGCTGTTTGGTGGCTATGTTTCTGAGAGATACTGGGGGTCCAGGCTAGTTGAGACATCTGGTCCACCTATGAGGGACCCTACTTTTCAGCTTCTTCCAGCTTTTCCCCAATTCAACCACAGGGTCCCCAGCTTCTGTCCATTGGTTGTATGTAAGTATCTGAATCTGAGTCTTTCAGCTGATTATTAGGGCTCTCAGAGGGTAGCCATGCTATGCTCCTCTCTATTATCATAGCATTAGTAATAGTGTCAGGCCTTGGAGCCTCCCCTTGAGATAGATCCCACTTTATGGCTGTCATGGGATCTTCTTTCACTCAGTATCTTCTCCATTTTTGTCCCTGCAGTTCTTTAAGACAGTAATAGTTCTGGGCCAGAGTTTTTACTGTGAGATGGTAACCCCATCCTCCCACTTAGTGCCCTGTCTTTCTACTGAAGGTGGACTTGACAAGTTCCCTCTTTCCACTGTTGGGTTTTTCATCTAAATTCCTTCCCTTTGAGAGCTGAGAGTCTTACCTCCCAGATCTCTGGTACATTCTAGAGGGTCCCCTTACTTCCTACCTCACAAGGTTGCCTGTTTCCATTCTTTCCTCAGGGCTTCAGTCCTGTTTCCCCTAATACCTGATCATGTTTCCTCTTTCTCCTCCCTGTACCTACTCCGACTCAGGTCTTCTCTCTCTCTCCCTCTCCCACCCTCCATGATTGCTTTCTTCTTCTTCCCAAGTAGGATTGAGAACATTTGCCCCTGTGGCATGGTGGGGCTAATTTGTTTCTTACTTGTTGTTTAGTGAATAGACGTCAATTCAAATTCTATATATGCCATCAATAAACTTCCAATAAATTTAAATTAGCCTATCTGAGTTTGCTGAAATAGTATTAAATTGAGAGATACTAGATAAACAAAGTTAGTGAAACTTCTCAATAACAAATGTGTTAAAAAGTTTTCACATTTTTAGGATCTTTAGAGTAGACTCAAGAACTGAGTGTATGCAGTTCTATCATATTATACTTGATAAATTTAGAGGTTTTTATTTTTAGAATTATTATAACATATTCATGCTAATTAATTACATTTGATGAATTGCCAAGACTTCTATTTACTATATTTGAGAATGTGTTTTAATTGTTGAAATTCTCATTGATGTAGAATAGCTAGAGTTCAAATATTATAGCCACAACAATTCTAACAGATATGGACAAAAATGCAAAGATTTGAGGATATATGTTCTCCAAGGCGTGCCTTGTAATATAAAGCAAAATATTCCAGCTGAACTTTTTGAGCTGTTGTCAGTCATTTTCTCAGTGCTGGTTTTAAGATATATTCATGAGGGCATCTGCAGGAGACATCTTGGATCCTGGACTCAACCTACACTACTCTGCCCAGAGGATAGGTGTCCACCCAGCCCAGGAGGGCTTTGCCTGAGCATCTGCGGAGACATCTTGGATTCTGGACTCCACCTAGACTACTCTGCACAGGTGAGAGTGTGGACTACAGAAGCTAGCAGCTTCTGGGATAGGCGGGGGCCACAAACCTTCTGAGGCAGCCTCCTTTTCAGGCTCCAGACATCCAGGCACCTTCCCTGCCAGAGGATAGGTGTCTGCCTGGCCCAGAAGGGTTTTACCTGAGCATCTGCTGGAGACAACTTGGTTCCCGGACTCCACCAACACTAGTCTGCACAGGTGAGAGTGTGGACAACAGAAGTTAACAGCTTCTGGGACAGGTCCTGTTTCTGGCCTTCATCCTCTGCCAGGAGGCAAGTCTGAACGCCAGGTATTTGTGCACCTTCCCTGAAAGAGGAGAACCTGCCTGCAGAGAGTGCTCTGACCACTGAAACTCAAGAGAGAGCTAGTCTCTCCGGTCTGCTGGTAGAAAATAACAGAATCATGAGAGGAACAAACTCTAACCAGAGACAACGATAACAACTGACTCCAGAGTTTACCAGATGGTGAAAGGCAGGCATAAGAATCTTACGAACAAAAACCAAGACCACTCACCATCATCAGAACCCAGTACTCCCACCTCAGCCAGTCCACGGCATCCCAACACACATGAAAACCTAGACCTGGATTTAAAGGCATATCTCATGATAATAGTAGAAGACATCAAGAAGGTCTTTAATAACTCATTTAAAGAAATACAGGAGAACACTGCTAATGAGTTGCAAGTCCTTATAGAAAAACAGGTATAACACAACCAAACAGGTAGAAGTCCTTAAAGAAAAACAGGAAAACATATCCAAGCAGATGATGGAAATGAACAAAACCATACTAGACCTAAAAAGGGAAGTAGACACAATAAAGAAAACCCAAAGTGAAGCAACGCTGGAGATAGAAACCTTAGGAAAGAAATTTAGAACCATACATTCGAGCATCAGCAACAGAATACAAGAGATGGAAGAGACAATCTCAGGTGCAGAAGATTCCATAGAGAACATCGGCACAACAATCAAAGAAAATACAAAATGCAAAAAGATCCTAACTCAAAACATCCAGGAAATCCAGGACACAATAAGAAGACCAAACCTACAGATAATAGGAGTAGATGAGAATGAAGATTTTTCAACTCAAAGGGCCAGCAAATATCTTCAACAAAATTATAGAAGAAAACTTCCCAAACCTAAACAAAGCGATGCCCATGAACATGCAAGAAGCCTACAGAACTTCAAATACACTGGACCAGAAAAGAAATTCCTCCCAACACATAATAATCAGAACAAAAAATGCACTAAATAAAGATAGAATATTAAAAGCAGTAAGGGAGAAAGGTCAAGTAACATATAATGTCAGGCCTATCAGAATTACACCAGACTTTTCACCAGAGACTATGAAAGCCAGAAGATCCTTGACAAAAGTTATACAGACACTAAGAGAACACAAATGCCAGCCCAGGGTACTTTATCAAGCCAAACTTTCAATTACTGTAGATGGAGAAACCAAAGTATTCCACTACTGAACCAAATTCACACATCATCTTTCCACAAATCCAGCCCTTCAAAGGATAATAACAGAAAAAAAAATACAAGGATGGAAACCACATCATAGAAAATACAAGAAAGAAATCCTTCATCTAACCTAAAAGAAGACAGCCACAAGAACAGAATGCTAATGTTAACAACAAAAATAATAGGAAGCAACAATTACTTTTCCTTAATATCTTTTAATATCAATGGCCTCAACTCCCCAATAAAAAGACATAGACTAACAGACTGGCTACACAAACAGGACCAAATATTTTGCTGCTTACAGGAAACTCATCTCAGGGAAAAAGACAGACACTATCTCAGAATGAAAGGCTGGAAAACAACTTTCCAAGCAAATGGTCTGAAGAAACAAGCTGGAGTAGCCATTCTAATATCTAATAAAATTGACTTCCAACCTAAAGTCATCAAAAAAGACAAGGAGGGGCACTTCCTACTCATCAAAGGTAAAATCTTCCAAGACGAACTCTCAATTCTGAATATCTACGCTCCAAATACAAGGGCAGCCACATTCATTAAAGAAACTTTAGTAAAGTTCAAAGCACACATTGCACCATATACAATAATAGTGGGAAACTTCAACACACCACTTTCACCAATGGACAGATCATCAAAACAGAAACTAAACAGTGACACAGTGAAACTAACCAAAATTCTGAGACAAATGATATCTACATAACATTTTATCCTTAAACAAAAGGATATACCTTCTTCTCAGCACCTCATGGTACCTTCTCCAAAATTGACCACATAACTAGTCATAAAACAAGCCTCAACAAATACAAAAATATTGAAATTTTCCCATGCATCCTATCAGATCACCATGGACTAAGGCTGATCTTCAATAACAATAACATAAATAATAGAAAGCCAACATTAATGTGGAAACTGAACAACACCCTACTCAATGATACCTTGGTCAAGGAAGGAATAAAGAAAGAAATTAAAGACTTTTTATAGTTTAATGAAAATGAAGCCACAACATACCAAAACTTATGGGAAACAATGAAAGCATTTCTAAAAGGAAAACTCATATCTCTGAGTGCCTCCAAAAAGAAACTAAAGAGAGCACACACTAGCAGCTTGACAACACACCTAAAACCTCTAGAACAAAAGGAAGCAAATTCACCCAAGAGGAGTAGACAGCAGGAAATAATCAAACTCAGAGGTGAAGTCAACCAAGTGGAAACAAGAAGAAATATTCAAAGAATCATCCAAACGAGGAGCTGGTTCTTTGAGAAAATCAACAAGATAGATAAACCCTTAGCCAGACTCATTAGAGGGCACAGGGGAAGCATCCTAATAAACAAAATCAGAAAGAAAAAGAGACATACCAACAGATCCTGAAGAAATCCAAAACACCATCAGATCCTTCTACAAAAGGCTATACTCAACAAAACTGCAGAACCTGGATGAAATGGACAAGTTTCTAGAAAGATACCAGGTACCAAAGTTAAATCAAGATCAGGTTAATGATCTAAACTGTCCTATGTCCCCTAAAGAAATAGAAGCAGTCATTAATAGTCTCCCAACCAAAAAAGTCCAGGATCAAACGTGTTTAGTGCAGAGTTCTATCAGACCTTCAAAGAAGATCTAATCCCAGTTCTTCACAAACTATTCCACAAAATAGAAACAGAAGGTACTCTACCCAACTCATTCTATGAAGCCACAATTACTCTGATACCTAAACTACAAAAAGACCCAACAAAGATAGAGAACTTCAGACCAATCTCCCTTATTAATATCGATGCAAAAATCCTCAATAAAGTTCTCGCTAGCCAAATCAAAGAACACATCAAAACATTCATACATCCTGACCAAGTAGGTTTCATCCCAGGGATGCAGGGATGGTTCAATATATGGAAATCCATCAACGTAATCCAGTATACAAACAAACTCAAAGACAAAAACCACATGATCATCTCATTAGATGTGGAGAAATCATTTGACAATATCCAACACCCATTCATGATAAAAGTCTTGGAAAGATCAGGAATTCAAGGCCCATATCTAACCATGATAAAAGCAATCTACAGCAATCCAGTAGCCAACATCAAAGCAAATGGAGAGAAGCTGGAAGCAATTCCTCTAAAATCAGGGGCTAGACAAGGCTGCCCAATTTCCCCCTACCTATTCAACATTGTACTTGAAGTCCTAGCCAGAGAAATTCAACAACAAAAGGAGAACAAGGGGATACAAATTGGAAAGGAAGAAGTCAAATTATCTCTTTTTGCAGCTGATATGATAGTATATATAAGTGACCCTAAATATTCCACCAGAGAACTCCTAAACATGATAAAGAGCTTCAGTGACATAGCTGAATATAAAATTAACTCAAACAAGTCAATGGCCATTCTGTAGAGAAAGGATAAACAGGCTGAGAAAGAAATTAGGGAAACAACACCCTTCTCAATAGTCACAAATAATATAAAATACCTTGGCATGACTCTAAATAAGGAAGTGAAAGATCTGTATGATAAGAACTTCAAGTCTCTGAAGAAAGAAATTAAAGAAGATCTCAGAAGATGGAAAGATCGCCCATGCTCATGGATTGGAAGGATAAATATAGTAAAAATGGCTATCTTGCCAAAAGCAATCTACAGATTCAATGCAATCCTCCTCAAAATTCCAACTCAATTCTTCAACGAATTAGAAAGGGAAATCTGCAAATTCATCTGGAATAACAAAAAACCTAGGATAGAAAAAACTCCGCTCAAGGATAAAAGAAACTCTGGTGGAATCACCATGCCTGACCTAAAGCTGTACTTCAAAGCAATTGTGATAAAACAAAAAAAAAAAAAAACAAAACAAAAAAAAACAACAAACAAACAAACAAAAAACTGCATGGTACTGGTATAGCAACAGACAAGTAGACCAATGGAATAGAATTTTATCCCAAGCTTTTGTCCCCACCAGCAAGAACACACTCTGGACAACCGGAATCTTCTGCGGCAAAAGCTTTATTGCTTACTTCTCAGGAAGACCCCAACCCCAGAAAATGGAGTCGCTTATATAGCCCTCAGCCATGGTGTTTCAGCACCTGATATTGTGTGTCTGCTCCTGATTTGTTGCTTGCCCATCAACCCACTACTACACCCTGAGATGGGCAGTGACTAGGAGTGAGTTCACTCTCGCACCTTAAGTACAAGGCTTGTTTATTAGTTAGGCACAGCGGAGGCCAGCACCATCTTATAATGGCTATTGCTCTCGGCTCGTGTTTGCTCACGGCACGGCTCTCCACATCTCCCCCTTTTTATTTTATTAAAATGAGGCTGGACTAGGTCTGTGTAATCATGTTCATCTGCTGTGGCTCCAGTCTTAGGTCATTCCGCCAATGTCACAGCCTTTCCTGTCATAGGGTATCCCTATCGCCACCAGGCCCGTGTCTTAGGTTCATCTGTGCATGAGGAAAGTTGCCCGTCCCTAAATACCACAGTGCTATGTGACAGTAACTACTAAATGACCTAGGGCCAACTCTACAAAAGAGGCCAGTCACCAATGTCAACTAATTTTTGAGCATAGATAGCCAGATTTCGGGGGAGGCCTCTTGCTCAATGGCAGCAATGCTTGAGATATCACAACCTTGTCATTTGTTTTCTGGGCTCTGAGCTTGCAAACCAACCAGAGCATGAACACAAATCCACAGTAGGTGGCAGCACCAAATAAACCCACCCCCACCCATTCCTTAAAGTAAGAAAATGCAGATGAAATCCAGGAGGAGAGGCCCTCTGTCAATGACAGGTCCACTCGCGTTGAGTTGATCTTTAAAACTGCCACCCTCAGGGTCTCAAGAGTCTCATCGAATCCCTTGGACCAATTTTCTGCAAGATACAAGGAAAGCTGTCTAGACAGATTAGCTGCATGAGTAAAATTTTCATACTGTACACTGGTAATACACAGAGCGCCCAACTTCCTTTCACAACCCAACTGGGCTATCTGGTACAGAACACTTATCTGTTCCTCAACCATATCGAGGAGCTGATTCAAAATCATCAGCCCTCCCTTTAACTTGGTACTAGCACCTGCCTCATTACTTAGAATCCATTGGTAATATGGCCAAATATCTTCTTTTTCTCTAGCATCTCCTTTATCATTCATTACAGCAAAATCCAATGGAGGTGACAAAAAAAAAAAAAAACCTTTGCTATTTCTTTCCGAGGAAAAATGTTTTGATTGACAAGGTATAAAAACTATAGGAAATGCAAGGTCCGGATGACACCAAGGCGTTCTGCGTATAGCAGTAGCATTGTCAACAGGCCATCGTGATCTTTTGGGAATAGTCACATTTCCCTTTATCATAATCGTGGTGATGTTTATAGGTGAAGTTACATTATTTTCAACATTACCTGATCCTGATTGTGCTCCTTGAGCAACTTGCATTAAAGTATTAAATAACACTCCAGAGCTCACTTTATTTTGGCTAATGAAATCTGTCCAATTAGAGATAATCTTTTTCTTTAAAAATATTCAGTTGTCAAAAACAAAGGCAAGGTAGAAGAATTGGAATGTACTGGTAAAGGTACCGACCATGATCTTATTATGGCCCACAAAGGTATACTTATCCCTGTCTCAATCGCCAGGAGTAAGAATAACAGGATCATCTTGAGATTCATCTTGCTCTTTCACGGTCCTTGTCAGTCACGTTGGAACCCAAAGTGGATTTTCTTCACCCTGTGGAAAAAACACAAATTGCTCCCCGGGATCTGATTAAGACAGGATCCAGGCCATACCATTTATTATCAAGGACATTCTTCCACTTGACCATTTCATTGAGCGGTTGAGGCCATTGTCCATGCCTTTCAGCTGGTGATCTCCCAGCATTATCCAGTTTTAAGAAAGTAAGAGTAAATATTATAAGGGATAGAGCCATCTTTGGCGTCATAGCCTCTATCCCCCCCTTTTTGTTTTTGATTTTTAAAGAAGCTTTAATTCTTCTAGTTATCTAATGACCGGTTTGAGATAGAGGCCTTCATATACATTCTGTGTCCTCCCCAGGACATAGCCTGTGGGAGTCGGTTGCCTTGATGCCAGGTGTAGGTCATGAATGTTTCTAACAAGAACAGAACATTTGTTTCTGGGGTGGCTTTTCAGCCCAGTCATATATACTATTTAGATTTACAAAACAAACAGCTAGGACTTATCTGTTTAGTCTTTCTTGCCAGTGGCTAACTTGAGCTTAGGAATTTTTCCCTTGAATAGGAGCCAGGTAATGATGTATGTGCTCTAATATGTTGAATATAAAAAGGGTGCTCACGCATCAAAATACATCAATATTCTGCAATAACCAAATTAATGGCTGTTTGGCACAAGGAACAGACACTTATACATGTAAGCAAACTCTGTACACCATAACTTTATATAAAGTAGGCAAGTCAAATCGCAATGTATTGATAAATTTCACAGCCTAATTGACCTTTTATAAACTTTGAATTTAAATTTTATTTAGAACAACATCTGGCTAGGTCTGTAATAAGACGCTAAGAAGTGCCACACAAACTGCACTGAGGCTGCTTCCCTCTGAGCTCAGCCTCAACCCAAATGCAAATTTTGCTCAATCTGAACACTCTGCCAGAGTCTTGGCTCAAAGATTATCTCTATGTTGAAGTATCCTTAAAGACCTGTTTTCTTGTGTTTGTTCATGTTGTTTAGAAAGACTCCAACCTTGAGTTCCCAATTTTAAGCTAACTTTCTGTTACAAGCAAAAGGCTGTCTGCCCCTTTAAGAGCTCCATTTGTAATCAGCCCTCCCCAGGGCTTTTTCAGATGTACTTGGCTCCCAGCCACAGTACAGCTAACTTATAAACAAGTTAAAGGATGGACAGCCAGCAGATAAAGTTTTAACCATTTATATTTTTTACATGAAACACAGAACAATAATCATTCAAACAACCAAACTAAAACAAACATGAATGGACAGATATATGGACAATTTGTTTGGGTGCACCAAAAACAGACAATAGAGGTGTAAAGAAATTCTGAGAGGAGTTTTATTTTAGGATAATACATATATACATATGCAGTGTGTGTGCCAGTGCTGTTATCAAAACTAATAGTGGAATTTGATCCTTAACAATGCCATTATTTAAGTTGAAGTGTTTATTAGCTCACCAAAATTGAACGTACTGTTAAAGGAAACTGGCTTCTGATGCATGTACACTGAAAGTAGTCCCTAATACAAGTTAGATAAACCAAGCATAGACAGTATGTACCCCTGAGAAGTGTTGATGACTTATGAGGCAGGTTATACCATGGTGCCACATGGTCTATCTCCCTGACAAATCCCTCTATTGTCTTAGTGGAGATTTTCAGGCCACACTGCTTCAAGACCAACCATAAGGCCTTTACTACAGAGTGGTCACTGTCCAGGACTGAGAACCAGTCAGCAATACTGGTCGCTGTCCAGGCCTGAGCACGACTGAGAACCAATTAGCAGTTCCAGCGGTGAAAGCAAAAAGAAACCGAAAGGGAAAGTGCAATCGCCTTGCAAACATTCGAAAGGGCGTCTAACTCTGGAGAAATTTCAAGACTGTACGTACCTTGCAGAGCCTTACATGTCCCACAGTTGTGGTTCTGCCCCGGGAACGGGGGATCTCCCTTGCGCCAGTGTGATGGTAGTTCCCGGGTCTTCGGAGCCACTTATTGCCCGAGCTTTTGTCCCCGCTGGCAAGAAAACACTCTGGACAACCGGAATCTTCTGCAGCAAAAGCTTTATTGCTTACTTCTCAGGAAGACCCTGACCACAGAAAATGGAGCCGCTTATATAGCCCTCAGCCATGGAGTTTCAGCACCTGATATTGTGTGTCTGCTCCTGATTTGTTACTCACCCATCACCCCACTACTATGCCCCGAGATGGGCAGTGACTAGGAGTGAGTTCACTCTCGCACCTGCGTACAAGACTTGTTTACTAGTTAGGCACAGCAGAGGCCAGTGCCATCTTATAATAGAGATTGCTTATGGCATGCGATTGCTCGCGGCACGGATCTCCACAGAATTTAAGACCTAAAAATGAACCAACACACCTATGGTCACTTGATCTTTGACAAGGAAGCAAAAACATCCAGTGAAAAAAAAGACAGCATTTTCAACAAATCATGCTGGCACTACAGGTGATTATATTGTAGAAGAATGTGAATTGATCCATTCCTATCTCCTTGTACTAAGGTCAAATCTAAGTGGATTAAGGAACTCCACATAAAACCAGAGACACTGAAACTTATAGAGGAGAAAGTAGGGACAACCTTCAAAGATATGGGTACATGGGAAAAATTCCTTTAATCTTTAATCATTAGGGAAATGCAAATCAAAACAACCCTGAGATTCCACCTCACACCAGTCAGAATGGCTAAGATTAAAAATTCAGGTGACAGCAGATGCTGGCAAGGATATGCAGAAAGAGGAACACTCCTCCATTGTTGGTGGGATTACAAGCTTGTACAACCACTCTGGAAATCAGTCTGGCAGTTTCTCAGAAAATTGGACATAGTACTACTGGAGAATCCCACAATACCTATCCTGGGCATATATCCAGAAGATGTTCCGACTGGTAAGGAGGACACATGCTCCACTATGTTCATAGCAGCCTTATTTATAATAGCCAGAAGCTGGAAAGAACCCAGATGCCCCTCAACAGAGGAATGGATACAGAAAATGTGGTACATTTACACAATGGAGAACTACTCAGCTATTAAAAAGAACGAATTAATGAAATTCCTAGGCAAACAGATGGACCGGGAGGGTATCATCCTGAATGAGGTAACCCAATCACAAATGAACTCCCACAATATGTACTCACTGATAAGTGGATATTAGCTCAGAAACTTAGAATACCCAAGATATAAGATTTAATTTGCTAAAAGCATGAAACTCAAGAAGAACGAAGACCAAAGTGTGGACACTTTGCCCCTTCTTAGAATTGGGAACAAAACACCCATGGAAGGAGTTACAGAGACAAAGTTTGGAGCTGTGACTAAAGGATGGACCATCTAGAGACTGCCATATCCTGGGATCCATCCTATAATCAGCTTCCAAACGCTGACACCATTGCATACACTAGCAAGATTTTGCTGAAAGGACCCAGATATTGCTGTCTCTTGTGAGACTATGCTGGGGCCTAGCAAACACAGAAGTGGATGCTCACAGTTAGCTATTGTATGGATCACAGGGCCCCCAATGGAGGAGCTAGAGAAAATAACCAAGGAGCTACAGGGATCTGCAACCCTATAGGTGGAACAACAATATGAACTACCCAGTACTCCCCAGATCTCGTGTCTCTAGCTGCATATGTATCAGAAGATGGCCTAGTTGGCCATCAGTGGAAAGGGAGGCTCATTGATCGTGCAAACTTTATCTGCCTCTGTACAGGGGAATGCCAGGGCCAAGAAGTGGGAATGGGTGGGTGGGGGAGCATGTGGGTGACTTTTGGGTTAGCATTGGAAATGTAAATGTAATAAATACCCAATAAAAAAGATATATTCATGGGCTTTCTCAGTAATCAAAACTGATTCTTTGAACCATTTGTAAGGAAAAAATAATAGCTCATGTTTTCTCAGCCTGAGATGCACTTAAAAATCTCAGTTTACAGTTTTGAGCAGTAATAAAAAATAAAACTTGTTTACTATAATACCTAAAAAGCAAGAATTGTCATATTAATGTTTCATTTTAATGGATTAACTTTTTCTGACTTCTCCTAGGGTGAAATAAAAATACATGAAGATAAGTAACAAACCTACACTCTGAGGAGTCAGATGCTGCCTCTAGCATTCAGTCACGCATTGTTCTTTATCTTTTCAGTCTAACTTTTCACCTGATGCCTAAGCTACATCTGGCCTTTCGTTCATGTGCATGTGACCTTGAAACTATTGCCTGCAGTCTAAAACATAACTGCATTATGTAGACTACACAAACACACACACACACACACACACACACACACATGCGCACACACAAAAGAATGTTTAAGATATGGTTTTTTGGTCTCCTAACCTTGACATGGCTTTTCAGTTTTATGAACATGCAAGAGACATTGCGTTTCTAAAATTACTGTTCTTAATTTGTCCTAAACTAATATGAAGAAAACCAGCAAGATATTAGTTACATTAAAGGATGTTCGTAAAAATAAAATCAATCATAATAGCAAATAACATTTTTATATACCTCATTACACAAAGGTCCAATGCCAAGTCAATCCTCTGTGATACCTTGCTTATGTCATATTGGCATGGAAAAATAACTGAATTGTAGTTAAGTGTGTAGAGTTATTTATCAAATGGAGCAAAAAAAAAAGCATCAAGTTATATCACTCTTTGAATGTTTGTCACTAAGTCTGACTCTGAATTATGTCACTGGGATAACATGATAGAAGGGGAGAAATAACTTCTATATATTAAATTCTAATTAACACAAACACTGAGTGTGTGTGTGTGTGTGTGAGAGAGAGAGAGAGAGAGAGAGAGAGAGAGAGAGAGAGTTTTCATTTTCATTTTATTGAAAATATATATGTCCTTTTCTCAGACAATAGACAATAGATTTTTATTACAGTTTTTCTGTTCGTACTTTTATTTCCTCTGAGCATCCAACCCTTTCCAGATCAACTCCCTTTCTGTCTCTAATTAGTAAAGAACACTCTTTTAAGAGATAAAAAGAGTCATGACAAAATAAAGTAAGATGAAGGATAAACTGTCATACTCATGTTGGGAAATGTAATCCATCAGGAAAAATAGAATTCCAAGATCTGGCTCAAGAGTCAGATCTGCAATTGTTCTCATAGAGAGGAGTCCCATAAAAAGTAATATCCTTTCAGCTATAGTCTATATGCAGAGGACCTGGTTGCATACCCACGTAGGATCTGTGATTGCTGGTTTAGTCTCTGTGAACTTATATGTACCTTGATTATTTGATTCAAAAGACCTTGATTTCCTAGTGTCCTTTATCCCTTCTGGCTTTTATAATTTATCTGCCTTCTTTTCTGTATGATACTCTGAGTTCTAAATGGAAGGGTTTGATGGATACCTTCTATTGAGTCTTTTGGTCCATATAATGTCTGGTTGGAGATCTGCTGCTGAAGAAAACCTCCCTGATAATTGCATAACTCATGCATGCATACTTGTAACCAAATATCATTAAGCCAAATATTATATGTGTGTGTGTGTAAATATATATATCCATATGTATATACACCTATATGTATATACATATATGTATGTAGATAGATAGATGTATGTGTGTGTACACACACACACACACACACACACACATATATACATATATATAATATTCCAGGGAGACACATACATCCCCCACCTGACCACTAGATCATTCCATTTTATCAAACCTCCTTGTATCTATAATTTGTAGCTTAGTTATCATTTACCTAATAGCAAATATTGGCTTAAAAGTGAAAACACACTATATCCATATATATGGATATATATATATAAGTGACATATATATATTATGTCACACACACACACATGTGTATATATATATAGTCACTAGGCCTGACTGAATTATTTCACTGTAACAACATGCTAAAAGGAGGAAACTGACTTCCACAATTTGAAGTTCACTATCACACACGCAGACACACACAAACATAGACATACACATACTCACACAATATATTAAAAGTAAAATAAACAAACCATTAGTGTTTGGTTTCTACCCTAGATCTCTGGTTCTTGGTTACATAGGCAATGTTGTTATATATGGATTTCTTCTTGAGGAATGGAGTCTTAATAAACCAGACATTGATTGCATACTCCTACAATTTCTCCATCACTATTGCCTTAACATATGTACAGGCAGGAAAGATTATAGATCATAGGTTTTTGTGGATGGTTTCAGTCCCTTACTTTATAAGGGTATAGGGATCATATAGGCACCCTCTTGACTTCTCCATATTTATTGAGTTGTGTGGGTGGCTTATTTTATTTATTTATTTTAGCAATGAGGTCTTGCTGTCAGTTTTGGAGAACAAACTTTTGTCTTTGCAATTGCCTATGTTGTTTAAAGGTTTCTATGGGACCACCTTGGGCAACAAATAAATTGAATGCAACCTAGTGCCACCACTAGGAGCCTCAAGTGGTCAAGATATGTCAAGCTGAGACTCTGTATCCCCCATTAATAGTCTCATTAAGATCTCCTTTATACATCTCCTTTAAAGATTCCAAAAAGTTTCCTGTGTAGTAGGTTTAAATACTACCCCACAAATGTCCCCCACCTAATTCCAGATACCTCTTTCTTTATGCTCTTCCTCCACCCCAAACCCCCAACCTGATTCCACCTGCTTCTTTCTCAACATGATCCCAGTCAATCCATAAAGAGAGAAACATTCATCTGCCCTCTCACACTACCACCAGCCTCTTGATAAAGCCTTCCATTTTACCTAACTTTTCTCAGTCTATATATTGTAGCATTGTTATCATTCTCCTAATGGTTAATATCCACTTAAAAGTGAAAACATACCATATTTGTCTTTCTGTGTCTGGGTTACCTCACTCAATATGATTTTTCTAGTTCCATGAAATTGCATGAATTTATAAGTTCATTTTTAATAACACTTGAGCAATAGTCTGCCATGTAATTGTACTAACTTTTCTTTATTTCTCTGTTTATGAACAGCTAGTTTGTTTTAAGTTCCTTTCTCTTATGTGTAAAGCTGTAATGAACATGATTGTGCAACTATGCTTCTGGTAGAATGGAGCATCCCTTGGGTATATGCCCATGAAGAACACACTTATATCATAATACAGTTTGTACGTGTAACAATGCATTTTTAAAATTTCCATTTGTTGGATACGCTGTCATTTTTCAAAAATTTACTTCTGCATTCTTAATTAAAAATTGGATGTCCATGTGTCTGGGTTTATGTTTAGGTCTTCAATTCAATTCCAATATTCAATGTTTTGGGTTTTATACAAATACCATGTGACTTTTAATACTACCGCATCAGAGTAAACTTTAGATCAGAAATCGTGAGCCCTTAAGAGGTTCTTTTATTGTTCAAAAGTGAGTAATCTTTGGTATTTTGTTTTTCAATATGATTTTGGCAATTGCCATTTTAAAATCTATAGAGTTGTGTTGGATATTTTATAGAAATTGCACTGAATCTTTAGTTATTATAGTAGCATGTTCATTGTTACTATGTTAATCAATATATCAATAAGCAGAAAGCCTGTAATCATCTTATATCGTCTTCAATTTCTTTATTCAAACTTGTTATCTTTAACCATCAATTCTTTCACTCGTTTGGTGTGTGTTGACACAAGATATGTTATATTATTTGAGGCTACTATGAAAGTTGGTTCCCTGATTTCTTGCACAGTTCATTTGTTATATCACACACACACACACACACACACACACACACACACACGGATTTTTTTTTTTTGTTATTGATAAACGTGTTCACTTACTTTCTTGAATGTGTTCTTCAGTTGTAGGAGTTTCCTGGTATGATTTTTACTGTTGCTTATATGATCCTATCAATTGCAAATAGAGGTACTTGGAATTCTTCCTTTCCAAATTTATATCCATTGATTCTCTTTTCTTGTCTCATTGCTCTCTCTAAAACTTAAAGTAGTCTATTGAACAGTTATCGAGATAGTGGTTAACCTTTTCTTGTTCCTAATTTAGCTTGATATTGGATATAGGAATGCTTTAAATTGCCTATATTATGTTTATATATTCCCCTTATATTCATAATATCTTCAGGATTTTAACATGAAAGGGGGGGTTGAATTTTCTCAAAATATTTTTTTTGAATCTATTGAGAATATACAATTTTGCAGGGATAAAGATGGAGCAGAGACCAAGAGAATGCCCCAGCTAATGACTACCTAGATTTGAGACATATTTCATATGTGAGAGTCAACCTCTGAAACTATTAATGACACTGTTATGCCTAAAGATGGGAATTTAGCATCACTGTCTCCTGAGAAGCATCATCTACCTTCAGATGGAAACAGATATAGAGACCCATTGCAAAGCTTCATGTGGAGTTCAGGGAGTCTTATGGACAGAAAGGGGGATAGAATTGAATGAGCTTGAGGGGCCAAGTACACCACAAGATGGCCTCAAAAGCCAACAAATGTGGGCCCATGGGGACTCACAGGGACTGAAGCACCAACCCCAAGAACATGCAGGGGCTGGACCTACATTCCTCCTCCCTTTTGAGGCATGTGTGTTGCTTGGTTTCATGTGGATTCCCCAACAATTGGAGCAGTCCCAACCTATAACTCTGTTGCCTACCATTGGACCTTCTTTCCCTACCTGGACTTCCTGGTAGGATGTCCATGGGAAAGAACATGCTTAGTCTGGCTGAGTCTAGATATCCCAGTGTGGGGTGTTACCCTAGGAGGTCATTGCCCCTTCTCTGAGGAGAAGAGGAGGGAGGGATGGGAGAAGGGATTTATAAGGGCAAGACTGGAAGTAGAGGAGGAAATGGGGGCTGCAATTGGGATGAAATGAGTATAAATATATATCAATTTTAGACAAAAAGAGAAATAAGAGTATCCTTTATGAGGTCAGATACAATTCTAATATGTCTGTCTTTTTCTAGCATGTGTTCTTTTCCCATTGCAACTTTTAATGATATTTCTTTGTTCTGAATTTTTAGTATTTTTAGTAATATGTGGCAAGGGATTATTTTTTTCTAAATCAGTCTATTGAGTGTTCAGTATCTGTTTTATGTTAGTAAAATTTTATTCTATAACTTTGTTTGAAATATTTTCTCATCTTGAGCTGAGATTCTTCACCTTCCTCTATTGCTATTATTGTTTGGTTTGGCCTTTTCATAGTTTTCCAGGTTTCCTGGATATTTTATGACTGGAGATTATTAAATTTAGATTTTCTTGTACTGATAACTATTTCTTCTATTGCTGTAGACTATCCCCTTTTTGGGTTTCCTATCTGTGTGGAACAGGTCTCTGGTTGCAGGTGGACAAGGAATGGTGAATGACAAACAGAAGCAACACACGAAATTGTGTAGAATCTGAATGTAATTTGTCAAATCTAGCATCAAACTTTTTATACAGAAGAAAATAGAGAAGTTGGGTGACACACCAGCAAGGTACAAAGAGGTTATTGGATTCTTACCCAAAACAGAGGAATGCAAACACGGAAGGACTGGCAGGAACCAACTGGGATAAAAGTCAATGTTAACAACTGGGATCAAAAACAGCTCCACCTAAGGTCCACTTAATCTTAGAAGCCAGGGTCAAGGGCTTCGTGCCCTTGCCATAGTTCCTATTCTAGTCTATTATATAGTCCACCTTCCCCCTAGGCCATAGTATATACTTGTGTATGGGTGTAACTCAACTATCTATAGTTCTAAGTCTCTACTCTGGTTCCTTCTTAGATCACAAACTTCCTTCTTCCTAGATAATGGTAAATTCCTGTGTAGGGCAGTGACTTAGCTATCCATGCCCAAAGTCGGATCAAGGACTGCATAGAATCTAACTTAGCTATATTTAAAAAAATCAATCCATAGGAGCACTTGTATAAAGCAACATTAAGGGAAAGCACTGAGATCTGTTTACCAACTAAAGCAAGGACATTGAAGCATTCTTTACACAGGATGCCACGATTCCAGGAGACTAAGTTTCCGTGAACTTTTCGCCTTGGGACAGTGCCCAGGTTTTCGGGACCTGTCCCGCTTGTCACTACTGGAGTGGATGTAGCATTCTATCATATCTTCATATCAGAGAGTCTGTCTTCATTCTCTTGTATTCTACTGGTAAGGCTTTCCATTGTACTTTTTGTTTGAATTCCAAAGCTTTTTATTTCCAGAATTCTCTCAGTCTGTATGTTGTTTATTTTATTTCCATTTTATGTCTTGAATAGTTGTATTTGTTTCCTTTACTACTTGTGTTTGTTTATTTTTTATTTATTACTTATTTTTGTTCAGGAAATTAATTTTTTTCAATTGCTTTTTTTGTTGTTTTGATGGTTTTTTGCTTTTGTGTTTTCTTGTTTGTTTGTTTGTTTTTCATTTTCTGTATTTCTTTTTATTTCCTCTTGAGGAGTTCTATCATCTAAACAGTGTTGGCTTTAAGGTCTTTCTCCTGTGTTTCAACTACTTTGAAATACTCATGCCCTGCTGTGGTTGGACAGTTGGGTTCTATTGAAGAATTATTGCCCTGAGTACTATTGACTGTGTTTTTATGCTGGTTTTAAACTATCTTGTTACCATATTATAAAAGTCTGTGTTGATTTCTGTATTTGTCTTTGTTGGACTGATGCTTGTTCTTTTTTCTCTAATTCTTCTCAAGATTTTCAGAACACGTGATGACAGGGTGTTTAATATTTCACCCCCTTCTCCTGGGGTTTGTCTACTATTGTTGGAGTTTGTGATAGAAGAATAATTTGAGGCCAGGTATAAAGTAATGAGTCAGGATTGGGAAGTTAGATTAGGATGATGCACTGGGCAGGGAATGCTGACACAGGCATTCTTCTGCTGAGCTAGAAATGAATCAGATCTGAGACAAAAAAGAGAAGAGACAGTTTGCTGGCACCATAGTGGTTTTCTGAGAGGTGTGGACTCTGGGATATCAGGAGGTCACTACCAGAGATTAGCTGTGACTTGTCTACCAAGAGGGGAAGAAGTAAGACGGGAATTGTCTGTGCAGCAGAGCATATGACTGCAGGAGGTGTTCTGTGCTAGAACAAGACTGAGAGATTGGATTTGGAGGGAAATAGGGAGTTGTGAGCATCTTCATTTAGTTTTGCATAGCTGGTGCATTTTCAGTCATTGCCTGGTAGGTTTTGGAGACTGGGATAATAGGTTGTATTAAGGGAAAAAATTGGAGTGCATCTATGTGCTCTGTTGGAAAAAGGGTCAGAGAAGAAAGATAGACTGTAGCATATTTCCATCTACAGAGTTGAGGAGGAGAAGGGATGTGGTGAAGATCTGGCTTCTCAGGGGCAGGACAAGTGGTGTGGGTCCACCTTCAGCATTCTTGTTGCCCTGGGAGGATTGGAGATTGGATTGGCAGAGGATGCCAGCTAGGGTTGGATTCTAGTACAAAGCAACTACTAGGGAGAGGAAGGTTAGTAGGAGAAGATCCATAGGATCTGCAGAGCATGGAAGGGAGAACTGTCAGAGGATTTCACGGGTGTTCTTCAGAACTGGGCACCTAGCTTATTGGCTAACGTATTTTAATATGCTTTTTATAATTCAAAGGAGAATCACTTTGTTATACTTAAATATATCCCATCTTTCCTTTAGCATTCAACTTAGTAAGAATGGAAACTTTAATTTGACTGTTTTTATATATATATAAATATATATATCTAAACTATTTAAATACACACAACTTGGTGTATTTTGATGTTCATGTACAAGTAGGTCATCGAGTGTTTAATGTCGTCATATGACTTAATAAGCCATCATCATCTGAAATTACACACTAAATAACTTTTGTTTTTAAAAATTGTTTATGGAAAACATTAGCTTATAAATTATGAAAACATCCTATTGAGCACCATGTCTGTGTTTTTGTGTTAAAAAATAGGTGGAATACAATTATTTGCTCATATAGATATGAAATTGTATTCAGTTTTCAAAATATTTTTTAAAATGCTTAACAACATTATAATGTTTATTATGTTTTGCTTAAATGTTATTGTATCAATTTGCACGTGTGTCTAGTTGTGCATATGATAGGTACTGTATTTGGAGGTCAGAGCTTGACATATGGTATTTATTATTATCTCTCTCCAGCTTAAATGTTTGAGACAGGTTCTCAAACTGAACCTGGACCTCGGAAATTTTCCTAAACTGTCTAACAAGCAATCTCTATAAGTCCTTCTGTCTCCACTGTCCCAGAGGTGGAATTGCAAGACACCATAAATAACAATTTTATATGTTGGTCTAGGAATGGCATATGGGTCCTCATACTTCTGTAGCAACTACTTTGTTGGGAGCCATTAAGACAACACAATTATCCTGATCTCTGAATTGGGCCTCTCCCCCTGAGAAGAAAAGGGGTCAAAAGTGGGCCACCAACACACCGATTCTGAGAACAACCACAGATTGTTCCAGTCCTAAGTCATCTGAACACACCCTGATACCACCAAGTTCCTGCTTCCCCGTGTAGTTGCCAAAAGAAAAAAATTTCTAATGCACCCTCTCCCACGGATAAGTACTTCTCCTTTTGCTTGTATTGCCCACCCCTCCCGCTGATAAGTACCTGTACTTCCCCTTTTGCTTGTGCATTTAAACCTTGGGCCTGGCTAATACATTGGGGCTTTGATGCAACTCAGAACGTTACTGTGTCATTATTAGCAAAAGGCCCTTGTCTCTCTCTACCCCCATTTGGTTCTTAGGAGAAGGTCCCCTCGAGACCCTCGAATAACTGGACCTGCTGAACAGATCACTACTTCACCAGCTGAGCTATCAGTCTTGTTTAATGCATCTATCTTATTAAATCTATCTATCTATCTATCTATCTATCTATCTATCCATCCATCCATCCATCCATCCATCATCCATCCATCCATCCATCCATCCACCTATCTATCTATCTATCTATCTATCTATCTATCTATCTTATTAAAGTATAAAGTTTGGGAGATTCTTTGATTCCCAAAGTAGCTATCCATAAGCTACCATCTGTTTATCTTAAAGCTATTGATATTGTTTCATATTAATATAATGAGAAAAACTAAACAAAGAACAAATAAGGCATTAGGAGTTCCTTTTAATTTCTGAGAATAGTTTAATAAAAGTATCTATTATCTGTAAACATAGTTATCAGTGTCAAGCTAATTTCAAAACATTTTTTCAATTTTTATCATGTTTTTATATATGTGGACAAAATTCTATTGCACTTGTATGTTGCTTTGTCAAAACCAGACTTAGCTACTTCTCTTTATTTATTAGATTTTGTCCTTCATATGTGCAAGAAAAATCTGTTCATTTGCTTTCTGGTTTTGATGTGTATTTTCTTTTGCATTTAAAAAAGATCACATTAGTTACTTATACCTACCCAGCATCTCAAATAAAACCACAATAAACATGTAGACACATCTACTTTTTCATCCCTTCTCTGTTGAAAAATGAAGGCATGGCGAAGACAACATTGCCTAAGTATGTTTCAGGAAGTAGCTATATACAAGCTACTCTTCACCAAGACAGTTATGTTCAAGCCCTGGTTCACCTTCTGCCACCAATGACCATTGGCTTTGCTTTATTGATGGCTGTAGTCTGACCCCTACAAGGATTCACATCATTCCATGTGCTTTCTTGTGGTGTTTATTAGAGGGAAGTAGAGAAAGTAAGAATGAAAGATAGTAAATAATATGGAAGCTACAGTGTCCGTTTTATTTAGATAATGTTACTTAGGTGTGTGTTTCAGGGCTGACCATTTGGTGTTGAATAATCACTTTATGTTCTCTTCCTGAGGAAAGACTCACTTTTCCACTCTTAGAACCTTAGTTGCTGGTATTTTTTTGTGGATAGTTGAGGACTCAATGACTTTCCCCTGTCTACATTGGCATTGTCTCTATTTGTTACCCTTGCTTAGCTCATATTTATGTCATGTTGGTGAGACTTTACTGGTATAGCTTCTGAAATTCCTGGGAGAAGCAATCTCACATTAAATTTTTTAGTACTCTGGTGTTAGGAATCTTTCTGCCACTCCTTCTGCAATGGCTCATGAGCCTTAGGTTCAGTAGTTTTTCCTTTGGTACTAGATGCTCCAAAAATCAGCAGTTTGATTTATTATAGTTTTATTTAATGGTCTTTCCTTTAATGGTCTATCTGCATTTTTCTTTCTTGAGGAGTGGCAAGGTCATTTTCCAGTTTGGTAATCATGTTTGTTTTTTGATTAATTTAAAACTTTAAAGCTTCGAGCCCCGGGCTTCCATGCCAGCAGAGTCTTGCCCAACACCCGCAAGGGCCCACACGGGACTCCCCACGGGATCCGAAGACCTCTGGTGAGTGGAACACAGCGCCTGCCCCAATCCAATCGCGCGGAACTTGAGACTGCAGTACATAGGGAAGCAGGCTACCCGGGCCTGATCTGGGGCACAAGTCCCTTCCGCTCGACTCGAGACTCAATCCCCGGGCTACCTTGCCAGCAGAGTCTTGCCCAACACCCGCAAGGGCCCACACGGGACTCCCCACGGGACCCTGAGACCTCTGGTGAGTGGAACACAGCGCCTGCCCCAATCCAATCGCGCGGAACCTAAGACTGCGGTACATATGGAAGCAGGCTACCCGGGCCTGATCTGGGGCACAAGTCCCTTCTGCTCGACTCGAGCCCCGGGCTTCCTTGCCAGCAGAGTCTTGCCCAACACCCGCAAGGGCCCACACGGGACTCCCCACGGGACCCTAAGACCTCTGGTGAGTGGAACACAGCGCCTGCCCCAATCCAATCGCGCGGAACCTAAGACTGCGGTACATAGGGAAGCAGGCTACCCGGGCCTGATCTGGGGCACAAGTCCCTTCCGCTCGACTCGAGACTCGAGCCCCGGGCTACCTTGCCAGCAGAGTCTTGCCCAACACCCGCAAGGGCCCACACAGGACTCCCCACGGGACCCTAAGACCTCCGGTGAGTGGAACACTGCGCCTGCCCCAATCCAATCGCGCGGAACTTGAGATTGCTGTACATAGGGAAGCAGGCTACCCGGGCCTGATCTGGGGCACAAGTCCCTTCCGCTCGACTCGAGCCCCGGGCTTCCATGCCAGCAGAGTCTTGCCCAACACCCGCAAGGGCCCACACGGGACTCCCCACGGGACCCTAAGACCTCTGGTGAGTGGAACACAGCGCCTGCCCCAATCCAATCGCACAGAACTTGAGACTGCAGTACATAGGGAAGCAGGCTACCCGGGCCTGATCTGGGGCACAAGTCCCTTCCGCTCGACTGGAGACTCGATCCCCGGGCTACCTTGCCAGCAGAGTCTTGCCCAACACCCGCAAGGGCCCACACGGGACTCCCCACGGGACCCTGAGACCTCTGGTGAGTGGAACACAGCGCCTGCCCCAATCCAATCGCACGGAACTTGAGACTGCAGTACATAGGGAAGCAGGCTACCCGGGCTTGATCTGGGGCACAAACCCCTTCCACTCCACTCGAGCCCCGGGCTACATTGCCAGCTGAGTCGCCTGACACCCGCAAGGGCCCACACAGGATTCCACACGTGATCCTAAGACCTCTAGTGAGTGGAACACAACTTCTGCCAGGACTCTGGTTCGAACACCAGATATCTGGGTACCTGCCTTGCAAGAAGTGAGCTTGCCTGCAGAGAATACTCTGCCCACTGAAACTAAGGAGAGTGCTACCCTCCAGTTCTGCTCATAGAGGCTAACAGAGTCACCTGAAGAACAAGCTCTTAACAGTGACAACTAAAACAGCTAGCTTCAGAGATTACCAGATGGCGAAAGGCAAACGTAAGAAACCTACTAACAGAAATCAAGACCACTCACCATCATCAGAACGCAGCACTCCCACCCCACCTAGTCCTGGGCACCCCAACACAACCGAAAATCTAGACCCAGATTTAAAAACATTTCTCATGATGATGATGGAGGACATCAAGAAGGACTTTCATAAGTCACTTAAAGAATTACAGGAGAGCACTGCTAAAGAGTTACAGGCCCTTAAAGAAAAGCAGGAAAACACAGCCAAACAGGTAGAAATCATTAAAGAAAAACAGGAAAACACATCCAAACAGGTGATGGAAATGAACAAAACCATACTAGAACTAAAAGGGGAAGTAGACACAATAAAGAAAACCCAAAGCGAGGCAACGCTGGAGATAGAAACCCTAGGAAAGAGATCTGGAACCATAGATGCGAGCATCAGCAACAGAATACAAGAAATGGAAGAGAGAATCTCAGGTGCAGAAGACTCCATAGAGAACATCGACACAACAGTCAAAGAAAATACAAAATGCAAAAGGATCCTAACTCAAAACATCCAGGTAATCCAGGACACAATGAGAAGACCAAACCTACCGATAATAGGAATTGATGAGAATGAAGATTTTCAACTTAAAGGGCCAGCTAATATCTTCAACAAAATAATAAAAGAAAACTTCCCAAACATAAAAAAAGAGATGCCCATGATCATACAAGAAGCCTACAGAACTCCAAATAGACTGGACCAGAAAAGAAATTCCTCCCAAAACATAATAATCAGAACAACAAATGCACTAAATAAAGATAGAATATTAAAAGCAGTAAGGGAGAAAGGTCAAGTAACCTATAAAGGAAGGCCTATCAGAATGACACCAGACTTTTCACCAGAGACTATGAAAGCCAGAAGAGCCTGGACAGATGTTATACAGACACTAAGAGAACACAAATGCCAGCCCAGGCTACTATACCCGGCCAAACTCTCAATTACCATAGATGGAGAAACCAAAGTATTCCACGACAAAACCAAATTCACACAATATCTTTCCACGAATCCAGCCCTTCAAAGGATAATAACAGAAAAGAAGCAATACAAGGACGGAAATCACGCCCTAGAACAACTAAGAAAGTAATCATTCAACAAACCAAAAAGAAGACAGCCACAAGAACAGAATGCCAACTCTAACAACAAAAATAAAAGGAAGCAACAATTACTTTTCCTTAATATCTCTTAATATCAATGGACTCAATTCCCCAATAAAAAGACATAGACTAACAGACTGGCTACACAAACAGGACCCAACATTCTGCTGCTTACAGGAAACCCATCTCAGGGAAAAAGACAGACACTACCTCAGAGTGAAAGGCTGGAAAACAATTTTCCAAGCAAATGGACTGAAGAAACAAGCTGGAGTAGCCATTTTATATCGGATAAAATCGACTTCCAACCCAAAGTTATCAAAAAAGACAAGGAGGGACACTTAATACTCATCAAAGGTAAAATCCTCCAAGAGGAACTCTCAATTCTGAATATCTACGCACCAAATGCAAGGGCAGCCACATTCATTAGAGACACTTTAGTAAAGCTCAAAGCATACATTGCACCTCACACAATAATAGTGGGAGACTTCAACACACCACTTTCTTCAAAGGACAGATCGTGGAAACAGAAACTAAACAGGGACACAGTGAAACTAACAGAAGTTATGAAACAAATGGACCTGACAGATATCTACAGAACATTTTATCCTAAAACAAAAGGATATACCTTCTTCTCAGCACCTCACGGGACCTTCTCCAAAATTGACCATATAATTGGTCACAAAACAGGCCTCAATAGATACAAAAATATTGAAATTGTCCCATGTATCCTATCAGACCACCATGGCCTAAGACTGATCTTCAATAACAACATAAATAATGGAAAGCCAACATTCACGTGGAAACTGAATAACACTCTTCTCAATGATACCTTGGTCAAGGAAGGAATAAAGAAAGAAATTAAAGACTTTTTAGAGTTTAATGAAAATGAAGCCACAACGTACCCAAACCTATGGGACACAATGAAAGCATTTCTAAGAGGGAAACTCATAGCTCTGAGTGCCTCCAAGAAGAAACGGGAGAGAGCACATACTAGCAGCTTGACAACACATCTAAAAGCCCTAGAAAAAAAGGAAGCAAATTCACCCAAGAGGAGTAGACGGCAGGAAATAATCAAACTCAGGGGTGAAATCAACCAAGTGGAAACAAGAAGAACTATTCAAAGAATTAACCAATCGAGTAGTTGGTTCTTTGAGAAAATCAACAAGATAGATAAACCCTTAGCTAGACTCACTAAAGGGCACAGGGACAAAATCCTAATTAACAAAATCAGAAATGAAAAGGGAGACATAACAACAGATCCTGAAGAAATCCAAAACACCATCAGATCCTTCTACAAAAGGCTATACTCAACAAAATTGGAAAACCTGGATGAAATGGACAAATTTCTGGACAGATACCAGATACCAAAGTTGAATCAGGATCAAGTTGACCATCTAAACAGTCCCATATCACCTAAAGAAATAGAAGCAGTTATTAATAGTCTCCCAACCAAAAAAAGCCCAGGACCAGATGGGTTTAGTGCAGAGTTCTATCAGACCTTCAAAGAAGATCTAATTCCAATTCTGCACAAACTATTTCACAAAATAGAAGTAGAAGGTACTCTACCCAACTCATTTTATGAAGCCACTATTACTCTGATACCTAAACCACAGAAAGATCCAACAAAGATAGAGAACTTCAGACCAATTTCTCTTATGAATATCGATGCAAAAATCCTCAATAAAATTCTCGCTAACCGAATCCAAGAACACATTAAAGCAATCATCCATCCTGACCAAGTAGGTTTTATTCCAGGGATGCAGGGATGGTTTAATATACGAAAATCCATCAATGTAATCCATTATATAAACAAACTCAAAGACAAAAACCACATGATCATCTCGTTAGATGCAGAAAAAGCATTTGACAAGATCCAACACCCATTCATGATAAAAGTTTTGGAAAGATCAGGAATTCAAGGCCCATACCTAAACATGATAAAAGCAATCTACAGCAAACCAGTAGCCAACATCAAAGTAAATGGAGAGAAGCTGGAAGCAATCCCACGAAAATCAGGGACTAGACAAGGCTGCCCACTTTCTCCCTACCTTTTCAACATAGTACTTGAAGTATTAGCCAGAGCAATTCGACAACAAAAGGAGATCAATAGGATACAAATTGGAAAAGAGGAAGTCAAAATATCACTTTATGCAGATGTTATGATAGTATATATAAGTGACCCTAAAAATTCTACCAGAGAACTCCTAAACCTGATAAACAGCTTCGGTGAAGTAGCTGGATATAAAATAAACTCAAACAAGTCAATGGCCTTTCTCTATACAAAGAATAAACAGGCTGAGAAAGAAATTAGGGAAACAACACCCTTCTCAATAGTCACAAATAATATAAAATATCTTGGCATGACTCTAACTAAGGAAGTGAAAGATCTGTATGATAAAAACTTCAAATCTCTGAAGAAAGAAATTAAGGAAGATCTCAGAAGATGGAAAGATCTCCCATGCTCATGGATTGGCAGGATCAACATTGTAAAAATGGCTATCTTGCCAAAAGCAATCTACAGATTCAATTCAATCCCCATCAAAATTCCAACTCAATTCTTCAACGAATTGGAAGGAGCAATTTGCAAATTTGTCTGGAATAACAAAAAACCTAGGATAGCAAAAAGTCTTCTCAAGGATAAAAGAACTTCTGGCGGAATCACCATGCCAGACCTAAAGCTTTACTACAGAGCAATTGTGATAAAAACTGCATGGTACTGGTATAGAGACAGACAAGTAGACCAATGGAATAGAATTGAAGACCCAGAAATGAACCCACACACCTATGGTTACTTGATCTTCGACAAGGGAGCTAAAACCATCCAGTGGAAGAAAGACAGCATTTTCAACAATTGGTGCTGGCACAACTGGTTGTTATCGTGTAGAAGAATGCGAATCGATCCATACTTATCTCCTTGTACTAAGGTCAAATCTAAGTGGATCAAGGAACTTCACATAAAACCAGAGACACTGAAACTTATAGAGGAGAAAGTGGGGAAAAGCCTTGAAGATATGGGCACAGGGGAAAAATTCCTGAACAGAACAGCAATGGCTTGTGCTGTAAGATCGAGAATTGACAAATGGGACCTAATGAAACTCCAAAGTTTCTGCAAGGCAAAAGACACCGTCAATAAGACAAAAAGACCACCAACAGATTGGGAAAGGATCTTTACCTACCCTAAATCAGATAGGGGACTAATATCCAACATATATAAAGAACTCAAGAAGGTGGACTTCAGAAAATCAAATAACCCCATTAAAAAATAGGGCTCAGAACTGAACAAAGAATTCTCACCTGAGGAATACCGAATGGCAGAGAAGCACTAGAAAAAATGTTCAACATCCTTAATCATCAGGGAAATGCAAATCAACACAACCCTGAGATTCCACCTCACACCAGTCAGAATGGCTAAGATCAAAAATTCAGGTGACAGCAGATGCTGGCGAGGATGTGGAGAAAGAGGAACACTCCTCCATTGTTGGTGGGAGTGCAGGCTTGTACAACCACTCTGGAAATCAGTCTGGCGGTTCCTTAGAAAACTGGACATAGTACTACCGGAGGATCCAGCAATACCTCTCCTGGGCATATATCCAGAAGATGCCCCAACAGGTAAGAAGGACACATGCTCCACTATGTTCATAGCAGCCTTATTTATAATAGCCAGAAGCTGGAAAGAACCTAGATGCCCCTCAACAGAGGAATGGATACAGAAAATGTGGTACATCTACACAATGGAGTACTACTCAGCTATTAAAAAGAATGAATTTATGAAGTTCCTAGCCAAATGGATGGACCTGGAGGGCATCATCCTGAGTGAGGTAACACATTCACAAAGAAACTCACACAATATGTATTCACTGATAAGTGGATATTAGCCCCAAACCTAGGATACCCAAGATATAAGATATAATTTGTTAAACACATGAAACTCAAGAAGAATGAAGACTGAAGTGTGGACACTATGCCCCTCCTTAGATTTGGGAACAAAACACCCATGGAAGGAGTTACAGAGCCAAAGTTTGGAGCTGAGATGAAAGGATGGACCAAGTAGAGACTGCCATATCCAGGGATCCACCCCATAATCAGCATCCAAACGCTGACACCATTGCATACACTAGCAAGATTTTATTGAAAGGACCCAGATATAGCTGTCTCTTGTGAGACTATGCCGGGGCCTAGCAAACACAGAAGTGGATGCTCACAGTCAGCTAATGGATGGATCATAGGGTTCCCAATGGAGGAGCTAGAGAAAGTAGCCAAGGAGCTAAAGGGATCTGCAACCCTATAGGTGGAACAACATTATGAACTAACCAGTACCCCGGAGCTCTTGACTCTAGCTGCATATATATCAAAAGATGGCCTAGTCGGCCATCACTGGAAAGAGAGGCCCATTGGACTTGCAAACTTTATATGCCCCAGTACAGGGGAACACCAGGGCCAAAAAGGGGGAGTGGGTGGGCAGGGGAGTGGGGGTGGGTGGATATGGGGGACGTTTGGTATAGCATTGGAAATGTAAATGAGTTAAATACCTAATAAAAAATGGAAAAAAAAACTTTAAAGCTACTAAAAAATCTTACTTAGAAGACTGTATCACTAGACTTTTATATTTATTAGGATTAGAAAAAATTTTCAAGAAGAAAATAACAAACTCATTGTGAATGTATTATTCTTAAAGACATTTTAATTATTGAATTTTATTAAAAATTTAAAAATATATTATTTTCACACTAAATTAACTAATTTGTCCATCATTTTAAATGTCCTTCTCTCTGACTAAATTTATTGATTCATGTATTATTAGAAAATGTACTAGACATTAATTTAATTTTGATTAAAGGCAATACTTCCATTGATTTTTATTAACACATATATAATATCTACAACATTATCTCATAATAATTTTAAAGATTGAAGAAAATACAGATTCCTTAAAGTTTATCTAACTCTTGGTATAATCAACAACTGCATAATAAATATACTAATTTTATTTTTTTTTTCATTGCAGAATACAGCCTCTAATATGTGATATTACCATAGATATTTTCTTATTCTCTCTGTGAATTCTTGTAGTAGAGTTGTCATTCCTCATGTGGTATGTGGTGTCAAAAAAAAGTTTATTCTTATAGTTAATAAACCTGGAATATAAAGTTGTACCTTTCACTAAAATTCCCTAAGCTACTGTGTGTATTTTTGAAGATACTTAGATAATAGTTTCATGTAATCAAATGCCAAAAGCAGTGTGCCAACAACTGACCAGATAGGTAAAAACCCCAAGTGATCACCACTTGCACTCTACACAGTTTCTTTCTTTCTTCCTTTCTTCCTTTCTCCTTCCTTCCTTCCTTCCTTCCTTCCTTCCTTCCTTCCTTCCTTCCTCCCTTCCTTCCTTCCTTCCCCTCTCTCTCTCTTTCTCTCTCTTTCTTTCTTTCTTTCTTTCTTTCTTTCTTTCTTTCCTTCTTTCATTCTTTCTTTCTTTCTTCCTTTGCTTATTTTTGGGTCATAACCAAGGACCATCCAAGTGAGGTTTACCAGTGAATAAGTTAATCATAAATACTGAATGTGGGAAGTACATATTCAGCCATCATTCTTAACCATGTGCTCATGATAAGCTTAACAATTGCAGTATATAAAAATAAAAAATAAAGCTTTAGATTTCCATTAAAATAAGCAATAGGTGACTTTGATGATTTCCTTTTCCCTGATACAAAATTCACCAAGTAACATTAAAAAAAAAAAAAAGAAAGTGAAAAAAAAAAAAGAAAACAACTAAAAAGGGAGAGATGAGAGGCTCTGCCAGTGCTTGACAGATAAATAAAGAATTAGATGCTCATTGACATCCATTGAACTGAGCATAGGGTCCCCAGTGAAGGAACTAGAGAAAGGACCTAAGGAGCTGAAGGGGTTTGCAGTCCCATTAGAGAAACTAATGAACTAACCAGTACCCCTAGAGATCCCAGGGACTAAACCACCAACCATAGAGTACACATGGTGGGACATATTGTTCCAGCTATATATGTAGCAAAGGATGGCCTATTTGGTCATCAGTGGGAGGAGAGGTGCTTGGTCCTGTGAAGGCTCTATACCCCAGTGTGGGGGAGTGCCAGGGCCAGGAAGTTGGAGTTGATGGGTTGGTGAGCAAAGGATGGGGAGGGGATAGGGGACGGGATAGGGGAGGGTGTTTTTCACAGGAGAAACCAGGAAGAGGGATAACATTCGAAATGTAAATAAAGAAAATATCCAATAAAATAAAAAGAAAAGAAAATTAAAAATAAAGTCTTTGACGTCTAAAACAAATCTTTTATAAACTTTAGAAGTGTAGAGAAAGGCCATTGACTTGTTTGAGTTAATTTTATATCCAGCTACTTCACCAAAGCTGTTTATCAGGTTTAGGAGTTCTCTGGTGGAATTTTTAGGGTCACTTATATATACTATCATATCATCTGCAAAAAGTGATATTTTGACTTCCTCTTTTCCAATTTGTATCCCCTTGATCTCCTTTTGTTGTCGAATTGCTCTGGCTAATACTTCAAGTACTATGTTGAAAAGGTAGGGAGAAAGTGGGCAACCTTGTCTAGTCCCTGATTTTAGTGGGATTGCTTCCAGCTTCTCTCCATTTACTTTGATGTTGGCTACTGGTTTGCTGTAGATTGCTTTTATTATGTTTAGGTATGGGCCTTGAATTCCTGATCTTTCCAAAACTTTTATCATGAATGGGTGTTGGATCTTGTCAAATGCTTTTTCTGCATCTAATGAGATGATCATGTGGTTTTTGTCTTTGAGTTTGTTTATATAATGGATTACATTGATGGATTTTCGTATATTAAACCATCCCTGCATCCCTGGAATAAAACCTACTTGGTCAGGATGGATGATTTCTTTAATGTGTTCTTGGATTCGGTTAGCGAGAATTTTATTAAGGATTTTTGCATCGATATTCATAAGAGAAATTGGTCTGAAGTTCTCTATCTTTGTTGGATCTTTCTGTGGTTTAGGTATCAGAGTAATAGTGGCTTCATAAAATGAGTTGAGTAGAGTACCTTCTACTTCTATCTTGTGAAATAGTTTGTGCAGAACTGGAATTAGATCTTCTTTGAAGGTCTGATAGAACTCTGCACTAAACCCATCTGGTCCTGGGCTTTTTTTTGGCTGGGAGACTATTAATAACTGCTTCTATTTCTTTAGGGGATATGGGACTGTTTAGAAGGTCAACTTGATCCTGATTCAACTTTGGTACCTGGTATCTGTCCAGAAATTTGTCCATTTCGTCCAGGTTTTCCAGTTTTGTTGAGTATAAGCTTTTGTAGAAGGATCTGATGGTGTTTTGGATTTCTTCAGGATCTGTTGTTATGTCTCCCTTTTCATTTCTGATTTTGTTGATTAGGATTTTGTCCCTTTGCCCTCTAGTGAGTCTAGCTAAGGGCTTATCTATCTTGTTGATTTTCTCAAAGAACCAACTCCTCGTTTGGTTAATTCTTTGAATAGTTCTTCTTTTTTCCACTTGGTTAATTTCACCCCTGAGTTTGATTATTTCCTGCCATCTACTCCTCTTGGGTGAATTTGCTTCCTTTTTTTCTAGAGCTTTTAGATGTGTTGTCAAGCTGCTAGTATGTGCTCTCTCCCGTTTCTTCTTGGAGGTACTCAGAGCTATGAGTTTCCCTCTTAGAAATGCTTTCATTGTGTCCCAAAGGTTTGGGTACGTTGTGGCTTCATTTTCATTAAACTCTAAAAAGTCTTTAATTTCTTTCTTTATTCCTTCCTTGACCAAGGTATCATTGAGAAGAGTGTTGTTCGGTTTCCACGTGAATGTTGGCTTTCCATTCTTAATGTTGTTATTGAAGATCAGTCTTAGGCCATGGTGGTCTGATAGGATACATGGGACAATTTCAATATTTTTCTATCTGTTGAGGCTTATTTTGTGACCAATTGAAATTAGGGAAACAACACCCTTCTCAATAGTCACAAATAATATAAAATATCTCGGCGTGACTCTAACTAAGGAAGTAAAAGATCTGTATGATAAAAACTTCAAGTCTCTGAAGAAAGAAATTAAAGAAGATCTCAGAAGATGGAAAGATCTCCCATGCTCATGGATTGGCAGGATCAACATTGTAAAAATGGCTATCTTGCCAAAAGCAATCTACAGATTCAATGCAATCCCCATCAAAATTCCAACTCAATTCTTCAACGAATTAGAAGGAGCAATTTGCAAATTCATCTGGAATAACAAAAAACCTAGGATAGCAAAAACTCTTCTCAAGGATAAAAGAACCTCTGGTGGAATCACCATGCCTGACCTAAAGCTTTACTACAGGGCAATTGTGATAAAAACTGCATGGTACTGGTATAGAGACAGACAAGTAGACCAATGGAATAGAATTGAAGACCCAGAAATGAACCCACACACCTATGGTCACTTGATCTTCGACAAGGGAGCTAAAACCATCCAGTGGAAGAAAGACAGCATTTTCAACAATTGGTGCTGGCACAACTGGTTGTTATCGTGTAGAAGAATGCGAATCGATCCATACTTATCTCCTTGTACTAAGGTCAAACCTAAGTGGATCAAGGAACTTCACATAAAACCAGAGACACTGAAACTTATAGAGGAGAAAGTGGGGAAAAGCCTTGAAGATATGGGTACAGGGGAAAAATTCCTGAACAGAACAGCAATGGCTTGCTCTGTAAGATCGAGAATTGACAAATGGGACCTAATGAAACTCCAAAGTTTCTGCAAGGCAAAAGACACCGTCAATAAGACAAAAAGACCACCAACAGATTGGGAAAGGATCTTTACCTATCCTAAATCAGATAGGGGACTAATATCCAACATATATAAAGAACTCAAGAAGGTGGACTTCAGAAAATCAAATAACCCCATTAAAAAATGGGGCTCAGAACTGAACAAAGAATTCTCACCTGAGGAATACCGAATGGCAGAGAAGCACCTGAAAAAATGCTCAACATCCTTAATCATCAGGGAAATGCAAATCAAAACAACCCTGAGATTCCACCTCACACCAGTCAGAATGGCTAAGATCAAAAATTCAGGTGACAGCAGATGCTGGCGTGGATGTGGAGAAAGAGGAACACTCCTCCATTGTTGGTGGGATTGCAGGCTTGTACAACCACTATGGAAATCAGTCTGGCGGTTCCTCAGAAAACTGGATATAGTACTACCGGAGGATCCAGCAATACCTCTCCTGGGCATATATCCAGAAGATGCCCCAACTGGTAAGAAGGACACATGCTCCACTATGTTCATAGCAGCCTTATTTATAATAGCCAGAAGCTGGAAGGAACCCAGATGCCCCTCAACAGAGGAATGGATACAGAAAATGTGGTACATCTACACAATGGAGTACTACTCAGCTATTAAAAAGAATGAATTTATGAAATTCCTAGCCAAATGGATGGACCTGGAGGGCATCATCCTGAGTGAGGTAACACATTCACAAAGAAACTCACACAATATGTACTCACTGATAAGTGGATATTAGCCCAAAACCTAAGATACCCAAGATATAAGATACAATTTCCTAAACATATGAAACTCAAGAAAAATGAAGACTGAAGTGTGAACAGTATGCCCCTCCTTAGAAGTGGGAACAAAACACCCTTGGAAGGAGTTACAGAGACAAAGTTTGGAGCTGAGATAAAAGGATGGACCATGTAGACACTAGCATATCCGGGGATCCATCCCATAATCAGCTTCCAAATGCTGACACCATTGCACACACTAGCAAGATTATGCTGAAAGGACCCTGATATAGCTGTCTCTTGTCAGAGTATGCCTGGGCCTAGCAAACATAGAAGTGGATGCTCACAGTCGGCTATTGGATGGATCACATGGCCCCCAATGAAGGAGCTAGAGAAAGTACCAAAGAAGCTAAAGGGATCTGCAACCCTATAGGTGGAACAACATTATGAACTAACCAGTACCCCGGAGCTCTTGACTCTAGCTGCATATGCATCAAAAGATGGCCTAGTCGGCCATCACTGGAAAGAGAGGCCC
This sequence comes from Mus musculus, assembly GCF_000001635.26. Taxonomy (NCBI): domain Eukaryota; kingdom Metazoa; phylum Chordata; class Mammalia; order Rodentia; family Muridae; genus Mus; species Mus musculus. Next base: position 148,069,469 of record NC_000067.6, on the reverse strand, counting down.
ATTGGACTTGCAAACTTTATATGCCCCAGTACAGGGGAACGCCAGGGCCATAAAAGGGGAGTGGGTGGGTAGGGGAGAGGGGGTGGGTGGCTATGGGGGACTTTTGGTATAGCATTGCAAATGTAAATGAGCGAAATACCTAATAAAAAATGGAAAAAAAAAATAAACTTTAGAAGTACAACAACTTAGTAGCTTTCCAAAGTAGGATCAAAAATTACACTTAGAGTTGATTCAAATTTCTTTTTATCTTCAACATAATATCTCCTCCCCTTTTCCTTTGAGAAATTATATAGTAGAGATTATTATATATTATTACATAGTTATTTCTTTCAGTACTTTTTAGCATAAAAGCAGAGGAAGATCCCAGTAGCACACAACGGGTCATATATTTCAGTATATTTCAGCAATATTAGCCCATCCTATTTTAGTCATTTTAGCTTGTTTGGTAAACTTAGTGATCAAGTAATAAAAATTGGTGGTAGTCTTAATATATAACTAGATGTATGATTCTGCTGCCCATGTGGGTTTTTTTTTTCCTCAGAGAGTATTTTTAACCATTCTAGAGAATGCCATATATACCAAAGGGGAAGAAATTAGAACAATGGCTTTAAGCTTTTACTTTGGTTAATGATGTGTCCTTACTTAGTAATAGTTTCGATGACATAACATTTAGGTGAACTTTTAGTTTAACACAGAATTTTTCTTCTTAAAGCTAATGTTAAACTCAGATTATTTTATTCTTGGGAAATGCAAAGTACTTTCACCCAAAAGAAAAGGTGACATTTCCATTTTGTACAGTCTGCTAAAAATGCCACACCAGCTACTGTTTTTAATCCATGATAGTGAGCTATGCACAGATTGATTTTAAATGTAGCATTTTATTGCTATAGAAGAAAAAAAAAGTGTTTTCTTAAAAATAAGATTAAGTAGATATGTAAAAGAATTTTAGTTACAGGGGTGAATTTTTATGCATACTTGTTGGTTATGCTGTATAAAATTTCCTTTCTGCATTTACTGTATGTTTAAAATATCAGCCATAAACACCCTGAAGGGCAGGTGCTGAAATGGCAGATGGCGACTGCATTACATTTGTGTAAAAGGTTAGTACCACATTGCAATACTTAACATAACCTTAAAAAATCACAATTTAAACTCTGTAGGCAAGGTTTTTTTTTTTCTTATTTAAATGTGGTTTGGGAAATATATTCTTACACATTAAACATATAGGAAAGAATACTGGCTTATTTTCTTAAGCTAATTAATCACAAGCTGTAGAGTTGTCGCAATTCTATAAACTTACAGTTGATTTGTGTATTTTGTGAATGCAGGCAAAAATCTTCACAGTAATATAGAGTTTTCCTATTATCAATCTGTGCATAGTACAATTCTTCTAATAAATCATTTTAACTACTTGAAAAAAGAGAAACTAATATGGAAGTGGGTAAGGAAAGGTACATTTTTTTTTCAACATAAGTAACCTTTACCTCAGATGGAAAAAAAAATATGTGCCATATTCTGAAAAATATCTTGCAGACAATTAATATTTATAGTTTGAATTGATTATTATATATGTTAGAGATTATTTGGCCACTAAATCTGTTTAGTTGTAAATATTATGTTCCTGTTAGCATGGTAACTCATGCCTGCAATACATTATTTTAGAAGTCAAGAGAGAAGGATAACCATAAGCAGTATTTATATTGAATTAAAGTATTATTTTAAAATTTTACTAAACTTTATCTTGATGAAGACCTAAATAATACTTTTTCTGATAAATATATCTCTTATATTTTCAGGTCTTTGACACTACTCCTGTACACCTACACACATACAAAATTTCACCATCTTGTTTTCCATTGTTGGATTTTTTTCACTCTCTGGCATATTTATAATCCACAGAAAACACTAAATCTCAATTTATTAAATTATGATTGTATTCATACCTCTTTTAACCTATCTATCATCTTTGAAGTTATTTAAATGGTTAATCAGAGGGATGGAGAAGTTGCTCAACATTTAAGAAAAAAAGAACAACAGAAAATAACCAACCAACCAACAAAAACTTGCTATTCTTAGAGAGGGCCCATTTTCAGTTCCCAGCACTCTTAATGGTGGCTCAAAACTGCCTATAACTCCAGTTGCAGGAGAGGCAGCCCTCTCTCCTAGCCTTTATGAGTACCTTCATTCCCTAGCACACGCTTGATAGAAATGAGCGTGCGTGCGTGTGTGTGTGTGTGTGTGTGTGTATATATATATATACATGTACATATATATATATATATATGTATATATATACATATATATATATATATATATATATATATATATGTATATATATATACATAAAAGGCACATCCTTTCTTATTCACGGGTATTGAAAACAGATGAAAGATTGTAATCATCAGATTATAGGGGAGAAAGCTTGTCTTTAATTTCAGATGTGATGTAAGACAGAGGATACTGTTATTATCTGTCCCAATTTCTATAAGAAAATCTAAATCTGAGTCCTATATAGTGAAAGGCTTCCTTCAAGTAGTAGTTTGAGTATCTGAATAACAAATATAGTGATGAAAAAAGTGGTTCAACTTTAGGTGAAGCTTCCCAGATAGGTCAGAATTTCTGATGTGTCATCATCACAAAGAGAGAGAGAGAGAGAGAGAGAGAGAGAGAGAGAGAGAGAGAGAGAGAGAGAGAGAGAGAGAGAACAAGCTTATAAGGTGGGATAGAAGCTTTTCAAAGGGGAGAGAGCAACCTTGTTTCTTTCTAAGAGATTCATTTCCAGAACAACCAAGCCTCTAGCAACAACTACCCTTCTGATGGCAGCACCCTAACTTCCTCTCATTGCAATCTAACTTTTTTATTATTTTATTTACATTTCAAATTTTGCCCTCCATCCCAGACTCCCCTCCACAAACCTCCCATTCTATCCCCCCCTTGCCTCTAAGAGGGTAACTCCTCCCCACCCCGCCCCTAGCCATCCACTCCCATCTCACTTCTATCATCTTCTATGCTTTGGCATCAAGATTTCATAGAACCCAGAGGCACCCCCCCACCCCCAATTGATGCTAGATAAGACAATCTTCTCCTACATTTGTAGCTGGGAGTCCTTGAGGTTTGGTTAGTTGATAGTGGTGTGTCCCCCCCCCCCCATGGGATTGCAACCCCCTTCAGCTCCTTCAGTTCTTCCCCTAATTCTTCCATTGGGGTCTCCAAGCTCAGTTCAATGGTTGGCTGTGTGTATCTGCACCTCTCCTAGTCAGGTTCTGGGAGACCCTCTCAGAGGACAGCTATACCAGGCTCCTGTCAGCAAGCACTTTATTTCATCAGCAATAGTGTCCAGGTTTGGTGTCTGCAGAAGGGATAGATTCCAAGATGGGGAAGTCTCTGAATGGCCTTCCATTTAGTCTCTGTTCTTATTTTTGTCCCTGTATTTTCTTTAGACAAGGAACAGTTCTGGGTTAAAATTTTTGAGATGGGTGAGTGGCCCCATCCCTCAATTTGTGGCATGCCTATCTACTGAAGGTGGTCTCTACAGGTTATATCTCCTTTCTGTTGGTTATTTTGACTAATGTCATCCTCGTTGGGTCCTGGCAACCTCTAGCTTCCTTGGTATATTGGACTTTCTAGTGGTTCTCACAGTTTCCCACCCTTACAGCTAGATTTCACCTCACACCAATCAGAATGGCTAAGATAAAAAACCTCAGTGATGGAAGATGCTGGCGAGGATGTGGAGAAAGAGGAACACTACTCCATTGCTGGTGGAATTGCAAGCTGGAAAAACCACTTTGGAAAACAATATGGCAGTTCCTCAGAAAAATTGGAAATAGTTCTACCCGAAGACCCAGGTATATCACTATTAGACATATACTCAATATGTGTTCCAAAATAACAAAACATCATACTCCACTGTGTTCATAGCAGCCTTATTTATAATAGCCATAATGGGGAAGCAACCCGTATGTCCCTTAAGGGACGAGTGGATACAGAGAATGTGGCACATCTACACAATGGAGTACTACACAGCTATTAAAAACATTGACAATGCAATTTGCAGGCAAATGGATAGAACCGGAAAATATTGCCCTGAGTGTGGTAACTCAGACCCAAAAGGATACATATGGTATGTACTCACTGATAAGTAGATATTAACTCAAAAGCTTAGAATACCCACAATACAACTCACAGACCATATGAAGCTTAGCAAGAAGGAAGATCAAAGTGTGAATGTTTCTGTCCTACTTAGAAAAGGCAACAAAATTATCAGGGAGCTAAAGGGAGGGAGTGATCTGAAGGAGAAAAGAAGGTTAGGAAAACAGGGGTCAGCGTCAGGTATGGGAAGAGACAGGAGAGAATTCCAGAGGGTCAGGAAAATGAAAAGAAATACATAGCACTCTATGTTATAAAGGTTCCACAACTTCCTCACTCTGTTCTGGATGAAACTTCTTCCGTATTAACTCTAGGAACCCAGGAAATGGACATACAAACTAAAAGATGTGACCATGGCAGCATTTTGACATAATTTAAGAAAGAAAAATTATAATACACAAATCATATTTCTCACTAAATTACTTACACAATTCAAGCAATTATACTCCTTTGAAATAAAATTATATTTCCAAATTCACAGAGACTGTGGCAAATGAAATGTGGCACAGGTTTCCCCTAGATGCGATCCTAGAGATGAGAGTAGAAGAGTACAAACATCCTCCTCCCTACAACAGACACAACTCCTATAAATAACCACTTACAAATGAAAAGCAGTTTCCGCCAAGAAGGTCTCACTGGGGAAGCAACAAAGGCATACCCCATGTTCACCAGGAGATGTCCAACACAAAATAAACCCAAAGGCATCTTTAGGGTGTCATTGCTTCATATTGTTGTATCTGAGCTTACAAATATACCATAATATCATTAGGAACCATTTGATAGACATTTAAATTGTTTTTCAGTTCTGTTTTTTTTTTTTTTAATCTATCCTAAGTCTCTGAGCCATCCAGTATCAGGATTCTGCCCATATAGACAATGTCTGGTATAGGCTTCTTACTGTGGGCCTTGGGTTAGACCAGTCATTGGTTATCATTCCCACATTACCCCAGCACATCTTGCATACAGGGAAGGTTGTGGGTCATTTATTTTCTGACTGAATTGATGTTCCAATCCCACCACTGGGAACCTAACCTAGTCAACAGAAGATGGCTGGCTCAGGATCAAAATTAATACCAAGAGTCCTTGATAAGTTCAACCGCAGATTTTCCAGAAGTTTCTACTGCATTAGGTTTCCATATTGCCCCTAAATGCCCACTTATTTAGTTATCTCTTCCCAAATTGTCTCCTTCCCTCTCTCCCTCCTTTCCTCTGCTACTCTCCCTTCCTCCCTTCCTACCCCAATAAACTACTGCATTATTCTTGAAATATTTTATTTCACAGTCATTGTATGTTTGAAGTCTTAGCCTGTCAGTACTGAAAATGCAGTCACATGGCTTGTGCTTAGACCTCCAGCCTGAGGACTGATAGCACAGGAGTGAAAGGAGGCAACAGTTACTGCACTTTCTTTGACCATTTGTATGGAATTAGAAGTTAATTCTCAGATAAATTTTGCAAGAATGTTGATGATAACATATTTCTCAAGTACAAAACACAAGATAGAAAACTGCTATTGCAACTATTCGTGCTGTTAGATGTCTATTTTCTTAATTACTGACAGCTGTCCACCAACATAAACAAATTTTAAGACACATATATCGGCAAAAGGTGGTTTGATACATATAAAAACATATGAACATAAGTCTCTAGAGTTTATGAGTATTCATCAAAGTGGACTCTCATTCATATTTCACACAGAGACACATGGCAATTCACACACATGCATATTTCATACACACGGGCGCGCGCGCGCGCGCGCGCCCACACACACACACACACACACACACACACACACACACACACACACCGTGGGGAAGTTGTTCTGTGTCTCACCTAGACACTTGGGTGGCAATTTTGAGGATTCTGATACTATAACTGGCATCTGGATATCAGGGTTGTAGAAAAAAAGAGAGAGAGAGGGATGTAGGAGGGTTGGAAAATAGAAATGAAATATAGCCCAGAGAAATAGTGGGAAACAGAAATGAGAAAATAAAGAAAGAAGAGAGAAGAGAGAAGGGAAGAAGACAACATCAAGAAAAAGAGGGAGAAACCTGTAAAATGTGAAAAACCCTGAAAAATAATTTACACTATGTCTCAATTTGTGAATAATTCCCAAATTATAAGCACTTTCACGTAAATTATGTATTCTTAACACATATAAAAACAACCAACGATACAAACAAAAACAAATATGGAAACAAGCAAACAAAATAAAAACAGCTATAAATTTGAAAACGTTAAGGATGGACATCTAAGAAGCTTAGAAAAATCAAAAGAAAAAGAAGCGATTTTATATTGAAGTCTCAAAAAAAAAAAAAAACCCTATTGGTGAGACACACAAATGCATATATGTTTTGGTTACAGTTTACAGTGTTTAGTATGTAGAGGAAAAAACCAAAAACAGATTTCATAAATGGAACTTTAATATATTTTTGGAGTTTCTAAAATATACCATAAAGAGGGGAAACAGTAAATTAACCTCTTAGAAGATAAAAAGCAATCATTCTACCAACTAATGGTTGGAATAAGAATGAACCTATGTGAAATCATATTCCTTTAAGAGTATTTCCAACAAAAGTGTTGATCATCACCTGTAAAGAGCCTGGCCTTTTTAATCAGACTTGGATTACATTGTAATTATCTTTAAATATCAATACTTATTTTCTGGGTTTTTGATATTTTCAATATGCTGTAATTATTTTCCATATAAAGTTAATTTTGACAGATGGTAGAGGTCTTTTGAAACTCTACACTGGATGGAGATAAAGCAAAGAGAAGAAGCTGTATCTGTGATTCAGGCTCTGGCACTAAGATGTCAGTTTTACATCTGGCAGATCCGTGATGACAACGGATCTGCTGAAGCAATGGCTTTCCTGACAAGCTATTAATTAGAATTACAATCATCTTCTGTGAAATGGTCTTTAAAATAAATTGTCAACTGCAAATGGATGAAAATAAATAGTTTGTCTCTCCCTCTTCAAGAGCCTGAAATAAAAAAAGCCAAACACAGAGAGGCTTGTAAATACCATAATTTTCCAAATGGGAACATGGAACTGCACCACAAGTTAGATCACAGCTAGTTGTTCTGTAATTGGAAGACTTTGATCTCCTCCTTCTTATCATATTGCTCCAAAAGACTTACATGCTAGAGGAATGTATTATTACACTTATCCTGTTAAGCAGCAACTTTATTCATATGCTTCAGCTGAACAAAGACAATTCCTTAAAGTTTCTTTCATTAAATACATTGTAGCACACAGATCATGTAAGCAATCCTAATGAGTTTTATATTCTCATAGTTGCATATACTACAAGGATGGTCTTGAAAACTCTTGAAACGTTTAGCTCATAAACTACATATATAAATTAGAAACTTTTTTTCATAAGGTATTTGGGAAAATACTGAGATGACAATTTAAATAAAATTTGTAACTGTCTTTAATGCAAAATAAAATAATCTATTGATTGATTCATCATGTATCACGTGTCTTTCCTTTTTTTTTCTTTATAAACATTGCCACCCAAATACTTTAAAACTTTTGCATCAATGGTAATTAAAGGAGCTAAGCATAAAAAAATCAATGATTAAATCAGTTTTTAAACAAGAACCAATATATGAACCAATATGAAAATAAAATTTGCTTACAAAAGTCTCTTTTAGTCCGGTACTGGGAAGGTAGAGACAGGCTCAATGAGACAATGATGGTTCCAGCTTCAGAGAGAAATAATGTCTCAAAAAAGTAAGATAGAGAACTCTAGACAGAGTCATATGACATCAACCTCTGGCATGCTCACACACACCTGAACCTACAAACGCATACACACAAACACACAAACACACACACACACACACACACACACACACACACAATATGAACACACACAACAAAAGCACAACATTCATACACACAAAACATAAGTTGTATTTGAAAACAAACATATACATGTAGCACACACATGCCTGTACCTGCAAACACACTCCACTTACACACATAATACACAAGCGGTAATTTGAAAAACTTCTCAAATGATTTGGAAAGAATACTCTGGGAATCCAAATTTATAACAATAAATACTTTGTGTTGTTCTTCCAGTATGCCTGAAATCACATTTTTGTATAACAGCCAAGAGAATACCAAACTAATTTTTCTTAACCTTTATATATATCACTTACTAAAATTGTATTATTTTAGGTATGATGAATCTGTATCCATATGCTTATGACATATTTTTACAATTTTATGTGGACCATAATAAAGCACTAACCAAAATATAAAAACCTGTGTAGACATAAAGATAAATAAGCTTGGTAATATTTTTTTATGTTCTTTTGTCAATAAGTGGCATGGATTTTCCTTTTTAGATTATATTGTACATATCAACAAATTTATTTGGTCTTAATAAGAAGGAGCTAAGCTCAATTTAAAGTGTAACTATTTGTATGTAATCCTCACACAATGGACGGCAGTTTGGAGATGTGTGTTGACTAGGTTTGGGTCAGTTAGACCAAGTTTAAGTAATCTGAAAGGAAGGATCCTCAATTGAGAAAATGTCTCCAAAGAATCATGCTCTAAGCAGACAAGACTAATGGGCATTTCCTTAGTTAGTGATTGATGAAACAGGGCCTGTAATGATGGTCTTGGGATTATAAAGAAGCAGACTAAGTAAGCTATAAAGACCAAGGCACAATAATCTACTCTTAGGGAAGCTGTCACAAGAATTAAAAAAAGTAAAAATCTGGGGCAGAAGCTGATGCAGAGGTCAGGGACTATGATTCAGGATATGGAAGCCAAATAAAACTTGTTATTCCAACATTGCTTTTGGTCATGTTTGTCATCACAGTAATAACAATAATAATGAAGACAAATGGATTTCTATGTTGACTGTAGAGCTTAAATGCCTATGTTGACTTCCTTATACTCTTTGGAAATTCTTTATATTTTTTTCTCCTTGTAAGGTGTAAAGTGAATGTTATAAAATCAGTAAATATCAGAATTAAAATTTATATTTTATGTGTCAGGTATACGTGTCAAAGTTCATTTAAAGTCCCTTATATTTTGCAGAAAAAGTTACAGAAAAAAACTATCTATAATATGCACATGCATTTAAAGAAGACGGAATGTGTAAGGGGACCAACTCACAGGAAGATAATAATCTTACACATTGCATTGAGGTAGGCAGAGAAAACATTTTATAAATTCTTCAAAAACTTATTTTTTAATGTTTTTTTAGTAATTTTTCCTCCGATTTTTATTAGTTATTTACTTCATTTACATTTCAAATGCTATCTCAAAAGTCTCCTATACCGTCTCCCCCCCACCCCCGCTCGCCTACCCACCCACTCCCACTTCTTGGCCCTGGTGTTTCCCCTGTACTGGGGCATATAAAGTTTGCAAGACCAAGGGGCCTCTCTCCCTAATGATGGCCGACTAGGCCATCTTCTGCTTAATGCAACTAGAGACATGAGCTCCGGGGGTACTGGTTAGTTCATATTGTTGTTCCACCTATAGGGTTGCAGACCCCTTCAGTTCCTTGGGTACTTTCTCTAGCTCCTCCATTGGGGGCCCTGTGATCCATCCAATAGCTGACTGTGAGCATCCACTTCTGTGTTTGCCAGGCACTGGCTTAGCCTCACAAGGGACAGCTATATCAGGGTCCCTTCAGCAAAATCTCGCTGGCGCATGCTGCAAAAACTCTTGTTTTAAAGCAAGATGCATAATAAAACATTAGTGAAATGCAAACAAATTTCACCAAAGAGTTTTATTATATACAAATATTTAAATACCAATTTTAATTTAGACCAAAAGTTAATACCGAATTTATATAAATTTATTATATGTATATATATATATGAACTTATACCAAATTTAATTAGTACCAAAATTAAAGAATGCTTAATCTCTGAGAAGACATCATATTTTGTTGCTTTTTTATAAGTTTTGCTGTAATAAAATATATTTTTCCCTTTAGAATCACCTAACTTTGGTCTGATCTGTGTATTCCCCAAATGGAGCCAATAGTGTTTCTAATTATTAAGATGAAACCTTTGCCTCCTGTCATTTTTTAATCCATCAGTTACATAAAACAATTACTCTGAGACAATATCTCAAAAGCTAAAATCTGATTTGGGCTACAAAAGATAATGAACCTTTCATAATTAATTGCACACTAATTCTCTATTATGAAAAGTTTCCCTGAAAATTTTATTTTCTTGCTAATGAAACCTTAAAACAGTTTATCTCCAGAATCCTACTGAGAAATTGGGGATATAGTTCTATGTCTTGAGTGTTAGCCTATCATAGTGAAGCACTAGGCTCTGTTTTCAGCATATAAATGGAATCTTCTGGCATTAGAACAGCTATGTGTGCTCTGCATGTTTAGATCAGGAGAGATGGAGCTCAAGGCCTTGTGCATGATAGGTATGCACTATACCGCCTAGACATGTGCCTCAGTCTTTTGTGCTTCTGCCTTTCCTTTCCTTTTGTGAGCTGACAGCCTCTACTCTGAGGCCCATGGGTGGTGCATGTTTGTCAGCAATGATACTAGAGTGTCTCTGGAAAGTTTAGCATATCCACTATGAGAATGGTGTCTTTGCAAGGAACTGAAAGCTCAGGCCCTCTCCTATTGATTGAACTGGACTTCCCCTATCAGCAGGCCCCCACATCAAGAGGATCTTCCAAGTCATCACTTCAAAAGTGGAAACTGGAGAACCCTGCTCTGACTTGGCAAGCTCTGGGCTACCCTTTGATAAAGTGCAAAGCTGAAGACAGACCACCTTGGTCCCTGTGGTTAGCTCTGTACTGCGAGCTTCTTAGTCTTAAGTCACTGTCCCAGGGTCTGTGGTAAGAATCTCAAGTCAAAGGACCATCTTAGAGCACACATGCAGCCATGATTTTGCCTTCAACTTCAGTTTAAGCCATATAACAGAAAATCTACTAGACTCTCCTTTCTGAAGCATGAATTATTAAAAAAAACTGGACACAATACAATATTTCAATATATATATATATATAAAACCTTGAAGGTATGTGCTTGCTATTGTAAACACCAGTGCTTAGTTACCGGGCCAAGATTACCTGATATGGCCAATGAGAAATGACTCTTGACCAGGTCAGGTTGGAGCTATCACAGCAAGACTGGGTCTTTGACAAGTTTATTGCAAGCAATCAGACTTTGTACACCTTCATCAGAAATGGAATACAAAGAATGTTGCGAGGATCAATAAAATGGCAGTTGCTAGGATACAGTGACACAATGTTTGCAACCTATACAGGGTACAAAAGATTAATCAAGCTTCTATATGTTTCACCTACATCCAGAGAGTGTAGAGATACACAGGAGGTCTGAGTACTTTCACTGCTTGAGGGAGTGCCTTGGTTTCTCAGGAATTGAAAGGCAGCTCTCAGTCTCCTGGGAGTCATGAACTCCAATCTAAAAGCCTAGGCTGCACGACCCTTAGGCAGCTAGACCAGGCCAACTCCATGATTTCCTACATGCCACAATGTTCCAAACCAAGATGAAAGTAATAGCAAGGACAGTCCCTCTGAAGCAGTTATTCAGTAGACAACATCTAAAAGCATACCTTCAGGAAAACTTTAACATCAAAGTAGTTTCCCTTCTAACATTCAGAGGAGGGCACTTGGAAAAGAATTCAAAGACTTCTTTCATTGTGAGTGTTCAAAGGATAAGAGAAACACACAGGAAAATTGACATAAAAATAGAGAACTTTTTTCCCACTATCAGGGTGGATGACCTTCTGGAGATCTTTCTTATAAACATACAAACAAAAATGATAAGGTTTGGAGAACAGTAGTATTTAACAATTAAATACAATATTTACTCTTAAAGAATAACCTAAAGTAACCAATGAAGCCAGGAAAATAAAAAATGAGCACAAGATTGTGGGGAGGCAAAGTAGAGAATTAGGTATCAGGGTAAAATAAATGTGAAATGCAAAATGGGAAAAAATGGAAGATAATTGGGAGGGGTGAGAGACATGAAGACAGAGGAAGAGACAAAAGAGTGAAAAATAACAATTAGTTGGTCTAAAATACTCAAGTAAAACACATACTATTTACCTAAAAACATACATGCTATTTAGCTAAAATTACATGTAATGCATATAAGACTGTGTATTTATAAATCATACTTAAATAAATATTTTCCACCCATGTTGCCAATTCTTCTTTGAAACTCAAGAGATATAAAATTTCTATTAAACCCCTTTGCCAGGCATGGATAGCTCTCTTACAGGATGCTGGTCAGTGTCAGAGACTGACAAAATGTTCCACCTGTAGATGTTGCTCTTGGTTGCCTTTTAGAGGTAAAAGGCAAACCTCTATTGCTAAAGACACTATCTGTGTTGGACCCAGGGACCCAGAGAATTAAAGATTCTCCGTGAGCACAGTTTTTATGATCCCAGAAAATTCAATCAAGCTTACCCAGAGAGTGGAAAGTAACCAATAGCCCTGCAGCGCATTAATGCCTATAAACTACAATAACTCATCATGGAACTGTAATCTTACTTGTTCATTCAGTTTTAGTATGCATACCTTGGCAGTAATCCACAGACATCTAATTGGACTTATACCCAAGACCACTCCACAGGAGAGAAATCATACATGGTATTGCAAACCACGCCAATTAGCTAACCACTGTTCCTGATGTCATGGATCTTGGAGGAAAACCTGTATGCTCCTTTTTAATACTGGGTAAGTACCTTCAGGTAAGTATAGCTTTCATTGCCTAAATAGAAACTTCTCGTTGTAACAGAAGGAGATCATTACACAAAATTACAATTGATCACAAATACAGATTAAAAGCAATCATGCAGTGCCAAGCCCCAACTGATCCATTTACAACACAAATCCTTAAACTGAGATTCAGAAGATATTACAGATGAGGGGCAGAAATATCATAAGAGCCAGAATGTTGGGAGCATAACACAAAAGGCTTTGCACCCACAGACGTCCTTATATTCCAGAAATATGAAACACATGTTTGTCTTTCCAATGAGAAACATAAAGGAAAAAAATGTTTGTCCATTCAGAAAGCTGAAAAATGGTAGTAATTAATAGGCCACTGAACTGTTTGACCACACTGTGTCATGCTCCTATAAGCAGGACCAGAGTTGGTCAGAAATCTAAATGTACCTTATATGCAGCAGCTCTAGAATCTCCCACAAGGAGGACTAGAGATAGCTACTGTCATGAAAGGATTTTTTTGTGAAACACTAAAGACCACCAAGGAGTTGATTCCCATGCAATCGCTCTATAGTCTCTTTATGCAAGCTCGAATTTGAGCACACCACCATCTCTCATGCAACAGAACAGGAGGATGTAGCCTGAGCCTAGTTTCAGGCAAGTATTTGTAGAAACAAGAAGTGGGTATTTAGCCTGGCACACATCTGATTGGGGGCCATGATGGTCTTTAACATAATTGGCTGGGTCTGGGAGCCAGACCATAAACATAACTTCTGTTTTCCCTCCTAATTGTTGGTTGTTAGGAAGTGCAGAGCCAGGGATGGGCTTGTAACCTGGAGGTACAGATTTTGGGGGGAATAACCTGGAAACTTGTGCTAGGTGCTAGTTTGTTAGTTAACTCAATTTAACCTTAGGTCAGTTTCTCTAAGATGGAGTCTGAACATAAAATATCTGGTCTTTCACTACTAGCACACATGTGTTTGGATGTAATTATGCTTCCTTATGTGTCAGGGATTGTATTGCACCAGGAAACTTTTTTTTAATCCCAAAATTATGTTAGGTTTAATTATGTTGAAAATAGGTCTCTTGATATCGGACTCTTCAGAAGTCTTTATTCAAGTTGATGCCATCAGTCACTTCTGTTACTCTATTCTCCAAACATGCTGGAATATTTAGAATTAATGGAGAATATCATAATCCTAATATGAGGTCTTCAAAAATTAAATGGAATAGAGTAAAACAAAACAGGAAAATCTACAATCATAGTGATTTCCACAAGAAAATTTCTCACTAGAACTGAACTTTGGATAAAAGCAATAACGGAAACTATTTCATAGAACTGTTGCTTACTTTCCCTAGATATAATGAGTAAGATAGTATGAAGAGAAGTTAGGAACACTGTCTGAGTGATAAAGATGTTCTGAGATAAAGATATTTTCTGGAATTTGAACAAATAGGGATTGTAGAAAAGATAAGTTTAACTACAGCAGATGTGATCATAAAATTTCCAAAGACCAAAACTATATATGGGATTTACAGGGCACTACCTGTCAATCATGCTGACAAAGAAATAAAAGGCATTGTGGCATGGACCAAAGAAAATTACAGATCACAAGAATTTAGTAAATCTATATATATATATATATATATATATATATATATATATATATATATATATATATATAAGCCATTATCTTCAAATTAATCTTCTAATATAATAAAATGATTCAGAATCTCTAGGTGATCAAAACATATAAACAAACACAATTCCCAATTAACAGCCAGAAAAAAGGAAAAGCTCTAAAACAGAAGCAGTAAAGAAGAGATGTGGCAGGTATTAGTTCAGTGTCCTACAAGCATGGAAACCAAGACATGATCTACACAAACAGACAAACAACAACAAAGAATTGTAGCATAGAACACTTTAACCCTATATGACAATAATAATCACAGAAAAAGGGATTATCAACTTGAGGGGAGGCTATGTAATGTGTATAAAGGAGGATAACTAGGAAGTATTGGATGGAAAAAGAGAAAAGGACTAGTTTGCAATTTTATTTCTATCAACATAATAAAAAATATACAAGAAAATTATTTAAAATAAAATTCTAAGTAAAAAGACACAAAAATAACATATGGGCAAAAGAGTGAACTTTATTATAATGTATGAAAATAATCATTTAATGCTTATAAGATCCTTGGAAATGTAAACTAAATCCACAAGATATCACTTAACACCAACTAGTATGAGCAAAGAATTTGGACTTATTTTGTCTCCAAAAATACATTAATATATTGTATATCAATGTATAAATGTGTAAAATGGCAATAGGGATTTTATACAAAAATTTAGAGAGCAAATTTAAAGACCAAAAGGTAAAACAAAATTTTTATATATCAGGTTATCTAACCCAGGAAATCATAAAAAAGTATGTGTACATGAGGGTATGTATTGTTGTTTATAGCATCATTATTTGTAATAAGAACAAGTGGAAATAAATATGTTATTACTTTACAAATAAATAATTAATGTGAGGGACATAGTCATACAACTTCTGTCAGTAACAAAGATTCTAAAAGAAGTTTAGGATTGTACTTTATGAAAAACTTTGAAATAAGTGAAAGATAATGATTTTGTATTATGATACATAGACACAAAGAAATCTGTGAAAATAAGAATTTACTTGTTTCTAAGGAGTAAATACAGGAAAGGCATGAACTCTAAAATTATGCCAGATATAGTTGGACATTGTTGCGCTACACAACAAGCAAAGCATGGTGAGAGTAAAAGTCTATATATGCTCTTATCTGAATTGTTTGGTAACAATGAGTGAATTTTATATTATGCAAATTGTAATTGAATAACTGTTAAAATTTAACTTAACATTCTGTGCTTTATGGCTATAGATTTACAAAGTGAATAACCTAAAATGGGGAAATTCTTACTGACAACATTCTAAGTGCCTTTTAAAGAATATGATAGTATATTTTCTCAGATTGTCAAAGGTGAATTTACAAACATAATACAGAAAAGCTTGTTTCCCCGTAAGGAAATATTAATATCGCAAAAACTCCACTATGTGGAATTTCTTACTGTTCTTTCATTCCCAGATGTCAGATTTAATAAACCAAAATTTTCAAATAAAATAGAAAACTCCAAATCCCAATCCTCAAAAGTTTACTTTTCCTTACATTCATTTTCTACTTTCAAAATTCCCAAAGTGTCCTTCAAGTATAATAAGAATAAACACAACTGTCAGCAAAAGAATATTTTAAGGACTTATGATGCTGAGTTTAAATTTTACAAGCATTCTTTTTAAATTGGATTCATACAGGCATCGTGAGATATTCTACCCTGTATTTATCTTTATTTGATTTATTTTTGTGTAATTTGTAACTATTGTATTAGAGTAGAAAATAATTACATTTTTTAAAATTTCGGGAAGATCACTGACTTAGAAAAGTCTATGTATAGCAGTTCCTCAGTATCCTTTCTAATAGGTAAAACTCTAATAATGATTTGTAATATTTGTCCTAATTAAACTGATCTAAATATTCTTATTTTAAGTCATAATGATTGGCCAATAAGGTAAGCAATTTTCTTAAAAGTAAGTTTATATCAATAAATATAAGAATGCTTCTAAATATAAACTTAGATTAAAATTGGATTGTGCTTTTTAAAATATGCATTAAATCATGAAATGATGTTTAAACAAGACAAAGCTGAAATGTTTAAACATATTATACACACATATTATAAACACAGGTGGTCAAAGTGTTGTTTTCTTTGCTTTTTTCTATAATAAACTTAATTATAGCTTTAAAAGAGTATACACTGTAAATGGATTTTATAACTTCATTTACTTTTTGAGATTATAATATAATTATATAATTTCCTCATCTCATTCCTCCATCTATGCCCTCCTATATTATTCTCATTTAAATGCATCTCTTCTTTTTTATTAGCTGTTCTAACATGCATATGCATGCATATATAAGCCTACACATTCAGAACTACTTGCTGATCTGTAAAAGTAACTTTTATTTATTATATGTAATTGTTGTCTTGCAAGTTTGCTGCCTCTGTCTTCTAACCTAGACATAGAGCCCTGGATCTTCTAGCCTCCATAGAATATAATCTAAACCTAGAATCCTTTCAGCCCCTGAGACTTGCTGCTGAATAAGCTCTTTCTTGCTATTTCTGAACTCTGGCTGGCCTGTTCAACTCAGCTGTTCTGGCTCAGAGTCCTCTCCAAGCTGACTCATTCAATTTGGCTCCTCTCAACCTCTCACTGAATTGTTCTATTTGGCTTCATAGTAACTCTGGCAATTTGTTCAAACCTGGCTCCTAATTCTCTGGCTTCCTTTGCCTCTGTTAACCTACACTTAACTATGCTGTGAGCTCATAAGCAAACTCAATTCCAATGAAGTTCACTCACTGCACTGACTCAAAATGGACTGCCCCCACTCAAATCCACTCAACGAACTGAACTGCCTCTCTCATTTAAATATTCTTTTTTCCTAAGAGTTTGGCATATCCTATCTCTGACTCATTCTGTCCAGATTTTCTCTGATTCATCACTCTGTCTAACCCTCAATTACAGATCATTGTCTGGACTTAAATGTGTGCCTGCATTCCATCTGTTCACACAGACCTAGAACAGTTTTGGATGTTAGCAGCCATGTTGCTGGTCTAAAATTCCTCTACACCACTCAGTCTTGCTAATATTAGTCATATGGATGATTTCAGTGCTGACCATTTAGTGCTAGATAACAATTCTGTGTGGTTTTGTCTGAAATAGACTATTTCTCCAACTCTCAGCCTCAATTACTTCCCTTAATCCAATGGATATATATTTATATATATATATCTTACCCTATGTGAAGAATTCTTCTGTCTTCAACAAATGGAGATCTATACACAAAACTGCAAACAATGAAAATGTGGCATTCTGGAGCCCATTCCTATAGATACATCTAAGAACAACTCACTTTCCTCAGAGAGTCTCATGGAGCATTTCAGACAAGGGGATGGAAAGATTCTGAGAGCCAGAGGATCGGGGAGTTTGAGGTTTTTTTTTTTTTTTTTTTTTTTTTTTTGGGGTTTGGGTTTTGTTTTGTTTTGTTTTTTACTCCTATTAATGTCAGAAGTTACATCCAAAGAGTCTCACCAACATGATGTCTAAACAGGAGCTAGCAGAACAATCATAGGCAAGTTAAAGTACAGAGGGAAAAGTCCTTGAAGCATCCATCCTGTAGATGCGTTTGTGGTTCCTCATGTCATAACATGAAAGAGAGGAACACATATTCATTACACCATGATCCCATCATCAGTGTGGAGGCCACTTAAGAGCAAGGTCTTGTCTGATCCTCTATATGCACTCCATCTGTGTAGTGAGGAGCGCTCAGAAATGAAAAAGAATGAAAAGTAATGAAAATTTGTGCTATCCTTAATGTAGTTTGACAACATGACCATTTAACAACACATAGCCCAGGACTGTTCATGCTTTTGCTGTTGTTGGTTTGCTTTTGTTGTTGTTTGTTTGTTGGTCAGTTGTGTTGTTATTTTTTTGTGAAACAGGGTTTTTATGTATAGCCCTGGCTGTCCTGAATCTCATTTTGCAAACCAGCTGAATCTCAAACATAGAGAACCACCTGCTTAGGCTTCCCAAAGCGCTGGGATTAAAGGGTTGTGACATCATCCTTCAGTGTATGTGCACAGGTTTTGACAATATTTCCAGTATCAGGTATAAATTCTCTCTTGTGTGACAGTCCTCAAATTCAATAATAAAATGACGTAATTACCATCATAAACTATACTACTGTTATTGCACCAATGTGTACACTATGTATATCTTGCTTCATAGGTTGGACTTATCGTAGAAAAAAGAACAAAGGAAACCACACACAAAAATTTATTATACATTCTTCAATGATCAAGTAACTTACCTCTGTGGCCATCATACCTTGAAACAATTCTTCATGAAGCTACATGCAAGTTTAATTTTTTTATGAGATAATGAAGGTGCAAGGTATGGATTTCATCTTTCACACACATAGGCTTATTATTCAAAGAAATTCTTCCTAACACTTAAGATTTCTAAACATTTATGCTTTCTGTAGCCTAAGTCACGATGCAAGTCAAGGATTTCAGTAAGTAGTCTCTATGTTATATAGGCTTATTCTACTTTACTCATGCAAAAAAGAAAAAAAAAGAAAAAGAAAAAAAAAAAAGAAAAAAACCTTTCAATTACTTGCAAATTAAGAACTATTTTTTAAAATGATTGACTAGTGCTACTCAGGATATGCAGCTAATACATGTTAGTTTACATACAAAATTCTGCACATGAAAGATTGGAAGGCAAATCTTCAGATTTCTCACTTTGTCATCCCTTTGGTCTTTGGTAGACTGTAATACCTGATCATTAAGGTATCCGTTTTCCTAATAGAACATGCTGCACTTGTCTTAAAGTCAAATTCTTTATTGTTAATAAAAAATGAAATATAGGAAAAGTTTAAAATATACTGAGAATAAAATTAAAGCAGTGTAGGCATTATATGTGCATTTGATCATGTAAGTATGATTTGCTATAATCCAGATTGTATTTCAGATTGAAATGCAATCTTTAATACTACAGTATTAAAATATGAGACAGTCAAGGTATGATTAGGTAATAGATGTTTGTTTTGAGTGAGATTCCTAGGCTTACGAATGCCTAGATGCCCTTTGCCCCTCTGACTTTTGCCTGTGTAGGTTCAGCCTCAGTTCATCCTGCTGAAGATATTTGACCTTTTACAGGATGAGACCCTGCCAGTGCTTGGCCTTGGAATTCTACCTGCCATGATGGTGAGAAATAAAAATCAAATGTTTACAGAATAGTCAGTCTTAGGTAGTCTTTATTATTTTTCTCATTGTCCTGACAAAGCATCTTTCAAAGAGCATTTTCAGGTAAAAAGGAATTATCTTAGCTTATTGTGCAAGGCAATGGGGTTCAACAAGATGAGGACACTGACAGAGGAACAGAGACAGCTCTCAATATTGTATCTACAGTAAGAAAGCTGAGAGTGAACAGGAAGTGGCACCAAGCTAAGAGAACCCCAAGCCCTTTTTTTTTTTTTTTTGTAACATGCTCCACGTCTTAAGTATTCCACAGTCATTGGCACCATCTGGATACCATTGTGGAAACTCATGAGTTTATGTCAGACATCCCCAACCACAGTCCCCACATTTACTCTTACAGCAGCACAAAGTAAAACTCCCTTACTTTATTGTCCTGTTTGTCTAAAGAAAATAGCTAATTTCACAGACAACATTGGAACATCAAACATAGCTCCATCTGGCTATGAAGAATAGTGAAATGATGAACAGACAAAATAAGTAATATGGGAATCTGATGGTATAGGTAAACTGAAGGTAAAGCCACTGACTATACTGGTTGCTTAACATGGTTACTATATGAAGTTGAATGGAGAGGCAGGGTTATTACATAAGGTTTGCAAAGTGAGCCTTATTTGCAAAACTGTATCATGGAGACAGGCTTAACTAATCTGGGCTGGAGTTGCCTCTGGAGGGAAGGAGTCATCGTGCAGAAATATAATAAGGGGAACTCTAGAGGACACGTTTTGCACACACACTATTGACATCTGCACTCATATCTCATAGCAAATCTTGCCTGGGGGCTAGAGTTATGCCATTTTCCCATGAGTTTGAGCATATGGAATATTTGCCATAACTATACTGTTTTAGTTTGCATTTTATTGCATTGAAGAGACACCAAGACCAAGGACACTCTTATAGACGTAAACATTTAACTGTGGATGGCTTACAGTTTCAGAGGTTTGGTCCATTATTATCATGGCAAGATGCGTGGGTAGTGCATCTATGTCTTCTCCAGCAGACATGACGCTGGAGAAGGAGCCGAGAGTTCTACATCTTGATCCAAAAGCAGACAGAAGGTGATTTTCTTCCACAGGCAACCAGGAGGAGGGACTATTCTGTACTGTGCAGAGATTGAACACTAGGAGACCTCAAAGCCAATCTACAGAGTGATGTACCTCCTCCAACAAGGCCACACCTCCTGATATTGCAACTTCCTATGGGTTCAGCATATTCAAACCAGCACACATGCTAATGTCAAAAGCATATGTTTACTCATGACTCCAATTATTCCCAGAATCCTCATCCTTTAACATGAGATCATTTTTTTTTTTTGGTGATTTTCAAAAGATCAAATTAGTTAATTTCTTTGTTGTCTTTGTAAACTGGTTAACTCCTATGATTACAGTTTTGTGATCAATATCTTAAATGACATTTTCACATTAATTCATTATAATTTCACTACATACTGTGCATGGCTTTTTTCACAGAAAATGGGTAATTTCTCTATTTTAAGCTCATTAGAAAAATTTCAAGTTGCATTTTTAAAGGTTCTAACACAGTTTAAATAAGAGTAAAAGTTTTATTTTTGGGAAATTGCCATACATGAACTACAAAACTGGAATTATTGTTCTGAAGACACATCCAGGTAAATCATAGAAAAACTGATCAGGACCTATCTCTGTCACCCTTATTTCATGTTAACTTTCTTACTGCCAAAAACTACTAGACTAATGAATTTGTAAATAGAACCAGGCAGTTTAATTTCAATCTTACGGTGATACTGGCAGAAATATTGTATAAATATTTATACACAAATATGCAGATATATAAGTGCAATTTCCTGAGTCAAATTAGTGGTATTTGTTGTCTATGTTTTGGGGGGGTGACCCCTTCACATTGGGTAAATTATTAGAGGGCTCATACCTAGGGAAAGTCTAATTCTCTTTGTATCAATAGTCACTAGTGAGTTGTACCTCTTCATCTGTGAGAAGGAAGGAGACAGGAGCTTCTCCCCATTCATCTATGCTTGTCAAGTTAGAGTAGTCATGGTTCAGACCTTGTTCAGGCATACATATTATTGAGATTTTATGGGCATAGTTTCTCTGCTACAACCTAAAAGACAGACATGTGGAAAATGTCCAGGTCACTTCACTTGGGAGTTTTTATTTTTCTGCTCAGTCTTTTATGCTATCTACAGAACCTTGGTGGTGTGGATATTTTTGTCACCACTGTAATAGTTATCATCTGAAAGTTGGTCTACGTTTCTGTGTCTGTGAAAGTTCCAAACTGGTTTTCTTATTACAGATTTGAATATATTTTGAAATGTAGAATACTACTAATCCCTTTGAAAATAAAATATCTAGGAATAGCCATACAAAGGAAGTGAAAGATCTCTATAATAAAAACAAATATTTCAGAAAAGATATTGGGGAAGCTACTAGCAATGTGAAGATCTCCTATTCTTATGGATCAGTTGTTAATATTGTGAAAGTGACCATTCTATGAAAGCTAATATATAGTATAAATGCAATTTCAAGCAATCCTCAGAAAAATCTTTTCTATAATAGAAAAACATTCTAAAATGTATAGAAACTTTATCTTAATAAAACATATGCTCCCATGTGTTTCATCTTCTATATCTTTTCAAACACAACTCCAATTTTTCAAAAACAAATTATTAAAAATGTGTATAAGTGAACTTTTCCAAGGAAAAGGTTTTCAACATAATGTGCTTTAGTTTTATTTCACTATTAACTTGCATAAACGGTCTTTATAAAAGTGACAATTATGATAATTATGTCCACAATAACCAGTGATACTCATCTAGTTCTGGGAAATACTTAAATTTATAAAAGAAAAAGTTATTTCACACCCTCATGTTTTCTGATGAGTATCATTTCAAGTCAGTTAAGTGTTTGAAGAACATCTGAGTTAATTACTTATCAAACATCACAAGTACTGAACATTCAGAATCAGTTTCTTTGAGTTTACATTAACTTGTATTAAGATATAGAACTTAGAAATCTACTTTATTGGTAAACTTTCATATCTTGATCTTATAAAATTCATTTATCAGACATTCTTTCACTGAGATATGTCAGCTTTCTTTGAACAGCCATATGATGTTTTATTTTATAAGACAATTAAGGGAATAGATTTTATTATTCTCATTTTTTAATGTAAACATACTATTCAGACTCTGTAACACATGTGCATGAAATACATTTTAACTTAGTTTGGATAATTAATGATAAAATGTACAATGGTCTTGAGAGTTTGACCTTAACTATAAATCTCTGAACCAGAAATGCACAGATCTGGTAGTTAGAAATATAGCAATTCTCATTTAGATTCAGTTCTTTGGAGCATATCACGGATTCAGGAGTCCCTGATGACAGTGAAATTCATAGTGTCAATGGTGAATTTGGTCTACCTGAACAGAATTGTCAAAGTTTTATAGGTTCAAAGTTTAAAGAGATGAGTGACAGGGGAGAAAAATGAGACTTACTATTTGCCACCAAAACTGAATGTAGGCTATACAGGATTAAAACTAATAATACAGGTGTCAGTCAGTAAGCAAAGAGATGTAAGCCAACCTGGCATTTTCTCAAACTTCAAGACTCTCCAAGAGGAAGCTGGGAGAATGGATCAGATGGGTGGTTTTTGGCACTTTAAGAGTAAGAAATTTTGGTTTCTCCATCTATGGTAATTGAGAGTTTGGCTGTATCAAAAGATGGCCTAGGCGGCCATCACTGGAAAGAGAGGCCCATTGGACACGCAAACTTTATATGCCCCAGTACAGGGGAACGCCAGGGCCAAAAAAGGGGAGTGGGTGGGTAGGGGAGTGGGGGTGGGTGGCTATGGGGGACTTTCGGTATAGCATTGGAAATGTAAATGAGCTAAATACCTAATAAAAAATGGAAAATTAAAAAAAAAAGAAAAAAAAAAGAGTAAGAAATTTAATTTAGGTTTCCTCTTGTTTAATTAAAGGACTGACAATAAACAAGGCGTAACTCAATCATAGTATGAAGGAGCCACCTGGATGTCTTTAGGGGTGAGAGACAAGATTATTCACCTGAGACAGAAATCAACACCTGCTTTCTGGAGGAATCAAAATAGACTCCTGAAGCTGAGGGATGGCTAGACCATAGATTGAACGGTAAAAGTCTCATCAAATGCACACCAGAATTTGCAGAACAATTGTTCATCTAATTCTTTTGAACACTCTTTTAAGAATACACCAGGCTTATCCTTGTAATTCTTTAAAGTGGCACCTGGGATATGGGAAGTGGTTTCTAAAGTTTGATTTGTGTTAACTTGAATAGGAAGTAGACATTGCTGAAGATTAGCTTGTAAGAATATCTTTCTTTTTATTATTATTCCTTTTAATGCACTTTCACATTTTATTAAACATGAGCCTGCAGTAAAATACCTTTTGATCATTACTTTTGCTTTTGAACACATCAGCATAGTTCATCTTTCCCCTAAGATTTCAGAGTCTTTCTAACATGCAGACAAAGTGAAATTGACATTGAAGACAAAGAATATGTCTTATCTCATTTGCATGCAGTATTGCTGTACTTAACATCAAAAGGGAATGGATATGAATTCCATTCCTTACCCTATCTATAGGACACAAAGAACAACTTTTGGAGGCACTTGTTCTGCAAAGAGTAATGAAGATTTTTCTGTATATTTTTGCTAGTTTACATAAATAAAGGTAAGAGGACATCTTACCAAAATACCATAATTTATTTGAATTATTTGTATTGCTGGAATTGAACGTAGTAATTTGAATTTAATAGACAATATTATCCCTGCTATATCTCCAGCTTAAAACTGCTACTTATTATTTTTGACATCTTTCTTACTACATTTTCATGCTCTTCTAATTAACTAAGTTACTTTTTACTCTATTGAAGCTTCCCTCCTTCTTCCAGTTACTTGCTCTCAACTCTTATTCACCTCAACCCTTCTGCTTTTTTCCTCAGAATAGGGAAGGTCTCCTAAGGATATCAGCCATTCTTTTGAGATCAGACTGCAGTAAGACTAGGCACACCTTCAATTGAGGCTAGAAAAGGCAGCCCATTTAGGAAAAGGGGATCTAAAGGCAGGTAATGTAACCAGGGGCACTGCTTCATCCTGCTTTAGGAGTCCTAAGTGAATCCTCCAGCTGCACAACTGTTACATACGTGCAGAGGTCATAGGTATATTCAATGCATGCTCTGTGTTAGACAGTTCAGTCTCTATAAGCCCCTCTCGTCCCAGGTTAATTGATTTATAGGCTTTCTTGTGCCCTTGGCCCCTCTGGCTCTTTCAATATTTCCTCCCCCTCTTTCCCAGGATCCTCCAAACTGCACTTAATGTTTGTCTGTGGGTTTCTGCATATTTCCCTCAGTTGTTGGGTGAAGCTCCTCTGATGACAGATATGCTAGGCTCCTGTGTGAAAGTATATCAGAATATTATTAATAGTACCACGGGTGGACACTCTCACGGATTCAGACTCAAACAAGTTCTGACACTAGTTAGCCCTTTGCTCAAATTCTGTACCATTATTTATAGCTGAATATCTTATAGGCAGGCAAACTGTGGGTCATAGTTTTGTGGCTGGGTTGGTGTCCCAATCCCTCCATTGTAGGTCTTGTCTGGTTATAGGAAATGTCCAATTCAGAATCCATATTACCCATTTCTAGGAGACTTAACTAGGGTCATCATTATAGATTCCTGTAAGGTTCCATTTTTCTAGGCTTCTAGCTTGTCTCTTTCTAGGCCTGGTGCTAGGGTTCCAGCAAAGGGAAGTGAATGCAGGCAGAGAGACAAAGTCTCTGCTATGCCTTCCAGGTTGCTTGGTAACCCCAAGCTGCGCTGAACTGAGTCAGGTCAGTCTGGGCCAAGGAGAAGGTGACTATCCAGTGAGGACTGCAACAGGACAGGACCTTGGATGGCTCTTCTGGAGAGATCTCTTCCCAAGTGTTACAAACAGCTCTTAGAACAAAAGACTCAGATGAGGGAGTAGTTCTTGCACAGCTTTAATTCCCTGGATGGATTTATATACAGTTCTGGGGGTGATTCAGGGTTCGACAGCAGGTAATGCTCATTTGCTTGGACTGAGAGTTTGGGGAAAACCTTATTTGCATCTGGGAAGGCTTGGTGCTGTTCCCACTTGACTGATAGCCACGTGCCTCTCCTGTGGGGGCTGTTTGGGTGGTACCTACAACAGGAGCCAGGGGTCCAGGAGATAGGGTTGAACATCTTCTGTCCCATGTAGGTGGAAATTACCACCCACCGGGTCCCACCTGGGTTCAAGACCTAAGCTCCACTCATAGCCCGTTGACCCACAGAAAAGTAATGATACCACATTAATACTTGTGGTATCAACTATTCTGTGCCACTGAATTTCTATTTCAGTGAATAGTTGTCCTATGGGTCCGTTTATAAGTATGTCTTTAATTTTACAGTTTGCTTTTGGTAACAAAGATGCTTTTTGCATTAATTCTGAGTGTTCTTCAACAGTGACATCCAGCATTCTAAATTACTTATTTTGCTCCCTGAAAAAGACAAGTTAGGAAAATAATGACAATGAAGATAATAATAATACTATTGAACATATTCTACTCAACTTATAGTATCACCATACAGCATACTGATGGATCTATCATAAGTTTCAGGTATACCAAATTACAAGTGCATTTTGTCTACCTCACTTGCCAGCAATTATGACTGAGCAATAACTCTGTAAAATGTTAACCATTTTTATTATGATATGTTGTATTGTTCTCTGCCCCTTCCAAGCACTTTATGAAAGCACACTCTCTGCAGCACTGTATCATACTACCTACTAGTTAAGGAAAAATTTTCAAAATTTGATGCTTGGATCTTGTAAGAGGCTCATCAAGTTTGCTTCAAGGTAAAATTAAATCACTGGAAGTATGGTACCATTATATATTTATTGTATAATTATCATGTGCTATCAACCTTCCACTTCAAAATTTACGACAAAAGAAATAATTAAAACTATGTATATTTATGTCTTTAGATGGAAAATGTTGATTAAAATAAAATAATGTGTCTAAAATCAAACAAATATACTAAAAGCAGCTGACATATCCTTCAGGAATAAATTACCTATTACAATTACTAAACTTATACTCAAAGTCCTAAATTTGTGAAAGATGAAAAAAACATTAATTAACACACAGGAAAATATCATGTAGGTAATTTCAGATAATGTTGCCAAATCTTTTCCAGCATATATGATTAAATTCTGAAAAATATGACCAACGTTGTTTTATGCCTGGTAAATATATAATTGTAAGATCATAAATGAAAATATAGTGTCTAGAAAACTTACAAATAAATTCTGCTATTGTGTACTAAAATTTAATTTATATCTGAATCTAAAATTTTATAAAATATTTAAATGTAAAAAAATTTGGACTCTTTTATGCTTGATAATGTTGTCGGATGCAGTTCTGAATTTTACATGAGTATTTAAATCTCACAAAAGCTGCTAGGGTAAAAATCTTAAAATCATTTAATACATAAAAACAAAAGAAGGAAAGGGAAAGAAATGGAAAGGGGAGGGAAAGAAGGAAGCACAGGAGAGGAGAAAGTGGAGGAAGAAGAGCAGAACGGTTGAGAACGGAAATCGATATTTGACTCCATCCTTAAAGAAAAAGTGAATTTCTAATGAAGAATCAGAACCTTTACTTTTGTACACTCAAAACAAAACAATAAAAATACAACAAACCAACAAACCACGGAGGTTGCAAAGACCCCTTCTTCTTTACAGAATTGTTCTCTACTAAACAGTTCTCTAAAACCTTCATAAATATTTTAAAACTCAAGACTGCATCTTCTATCTTATTTTCTAAAAGGATGAATCCACTAATACTAAATTAGGAAACTACACAAGCTCATCTGTTTCTACAAGTATCTTTATATACTGAAAAATGTCATTTTAATTTACTTTTTAAAAATTAAATGATATTAAATCTAATATACCATATGTTTGTGTTCTATAATTTGTTGACATTTAAATTAAAATACTTGAATACTATTCTACATTAATTTCATTGGATAATCTCTAACCTTTTGTATATTTTGTAATAATTTATATTAATAAAATTATTATCTTTTACGAGGTAAAATATTGATTTATCCCAAATGTTGGCTGTACCATGTCCTCAAGAAAGCTGAGAATTTGATTGTGAGCATCCACACTCAGTTCATTTTGATATTTCTTAACATATTCATGTTATTAAAATAAAACTCTGTAAACAATCTCACTAAAAACATGAGTTGATTTCATACTTACAACTGAAAATGATCCTAAAGAAAGGGAAGAAACCCTGTTTCAAAAAACAAAGACAAAAACAAAAACAAAGAAAGGGAAGATGACTGACTTCTGACTTGTCAAGAGGGCTCCTAATACACTGATTTTAAAAAACTTTATATACAAAGGGGTAGAGGAGGGAGTGAAGGCAAAAAAGTAAAAAAAGAAAAGTAGGGAATAGAGGATGCCAGGATATTACAGTTGTTTTTACTACAATCCTGTGATTTGTACTCCATGATTTTCATGCAGTAATACCATATAATCCAGGTAGAACTTGCTTGCATTTTATGCAAACATTTTTTATACTTCTCTTACAGTTTGCAGATGACAAAGGTATACTAGGATTGTTTAAATTACAGTTGCTATTTATGACACAGTTTTGATATGTCACGATTACTCATGTAAAAATATAAGAGTACATGATTCTCAGCCTTAAAGAGTATGCAAAAGCAAAGAGTGTTTATTCTACTGATAACCTGCATGTGAGAGTCCACCATCTATTGGGAACTATGACAGAGCTATGGACTTTGCATTGTGAATTTAAAGCCTGTTAGGGTAGTAATGGATGAGTTTTGCCTTTCTTTCCCTTGATTGGTTGGCCCCATCTCCAGTTTTATGGTGGCCTTTGTGATTGGTTAAAGATCTGAGAGATTTGGTGGACTTACTATATTCTGCTCAGACTAGGTAGTGGGGCAGCTTCTACACCTCCTGATTGGCTGCCTGTGAAGGGAGTCTTTCACTGGAATTGACTTGTTCTGGATATTTTCAGTTCTGGGAAACAGAAACTTAGGCCTAGTCTCCCAAATTGCCAGTGGCAGCCTGTCATGGATTCAGCCTGGCTATGGTTAACTCAAACCTCTGACAAGCAGTGCTAGAAAATGGAAAATACCAACAACCAATTTCTTTAATTGAGCACTTTGTAATAATGCAATAGAATTTTCTTTGTCAAATATTTTCTGAGTGAAAATAAACTTAAATCTCTTTATGATCTTGTGAAACTAAAACCCTCTACATTTTTCTCAATCACAAACACATATAGGTTAATATTCACATATACACAAAATACACATCCACATATACAGACAAAGGCATACATATATATACATGAACACATGCAAACAGAAACTGATTAACACATATATAATCATACACACATATTCACATACTTACTGATATACATCTTATACACACAAACATATTCCTACATACACACACACATATGTGTGTGTACGAACTGAGTTACATATACACATATACAAACACACTCACACTCTTATACACATATACACAACATGCACATATGATAAAACAGACAAAGGTATACACACATATATATTAGTAAACAAACATATGTAAGCATGAACATACAACACATGCTACTATACACACATTTGTATATGCATCCATACACACACACAAAAAACACAATCATTAATTGTTGAGTGCATATAATGGTACTTGTATTTTCGTTTTTGGAGCTGACCATTTGTCTTTTGGAAGAATTCAAAGATATACCAATAAAGTTTAATATTTATTAAAGTTTATTTTCATTATGCAATCATCAAAAACAATACATTTCTCATATCTCATAATAGAGATCCACACAAAAGTATTTTAAAACATCTAGAAGGGAATTGATCCAAATAATTAAAATATTTTTCTAAGGTAGCAAATAAACTCTAGAATGGAACCCATACCAACATGGCTTATGTGCCCAAAAACTAGACGAACTAGATGATAGCCACAGGAACAAGAGCACAATCAAAACATACTGGTCTAAAGAGAGAGAGAGAGACAGAGACAGAGAGAGACAGAGAGAGACAGAGACAGAGAGACAGAGAGACAGAGAGAAAGAGAGAGAGACAGAGGATACTTATAAAAGGACTCCTAATGATATTCAGATATAATCATAGTTTAGGTCTTGTTTAGCCATCAATGAAGGATCATTCTCCTGCTGCAGGTGGAAACAAATACAGATAGTAACAGCTTAGCACCAAGCATGAAGCTAGATACTTTGGAATACTTAACCCTAATCAAAAGGTTTCCTACATATTTCTCCCTTTAGAATTCAGGGTACAACTTGAAAGAGAAGGCAGAAAGATTGTAATACCCAAAAGGGGTTGAAGTACACCAAGAGAACAAGGTCCTCTAATTCATCCTGAGCAGAGCTCATATGAACTCACAAAGACGGAAGAAGCAGGCGTAAGGACTACACAGGTGTGTACCAGGTCCTCTGCATTTGTGCCATGGCTTCCAGTTTAGTGTTTTTAAGTGATTTCTGAGTGTGTGAACGAGTAGTTTCTAATTGTTGTACTTCTTTTCCTTTTGTGTATCTTGTCCATATTTGATATGATATTTTTTGTTTTATCTATTATATTTTATTTTGTTTTATTTGAAAAATGAAATGATGAATAAAAATGAGCAAATTAACAAATGAAAAGCTAGCCATTGGGTAAAAATGCAATGGAACTGTCAGTTATTACTTGCTGGGGAACAGAAAGATCAGTTTTCTCCAATGGAATGACTCTGGGTATATTAACCACTCCAGGACAGGAGTAATTCTCAGGAGTACTTGACCAATATATTCTGAACTGGGACTCTAGTGGGAACTACTGAGTTGGCCTGGCTTAGATACCCTAAGAGGTATGCATTATGAATTTATCAGGTTAGAATATTCCTGGGTCACCATGTGCCTTCTACTTCCTGAGAGACACACTCCATCAGACAGTGAAGCATCCAGGCCTTTTGGTGTTTCTCTGTATGTCAAAGAAGCATGGAAGCTTGACAGGACAATTGATCTTTGACATTAATCTCTGTACCCTGTATACTTCACAAACTATTGCATCCTGGCAACTACTGTATCAATCCTGGAAATTGCCATTATCTTGTTTCTGGAACAGGTATAAAATGTCTAATTGCTCTCATTAAAATTGTCACACCTCACACTGGTTGTGGTCCCTTGAACCAGTCTGGTTCAATTTTTGGACCTATATCATGTAACCTTGGACGGGTAAGTGGTTCACCTATAAGTGGCACCAGGAACAGGGATCTGAAATATGGGTTACAAAAATCCAAGGAATTCTTGGGAATTGTTTATACACAAGTATAGCAAGGAAGGAGCATTCATTGGAAATAAAATGATGGGGCACGCAAGTCAGAGGAGTGACATTTGTTTGCAGAATTTGTACAAACTTGGATGCTGGAAGAATGAGTTAAAGTAGGACACCATCCTAGATGAAATTCCTGGAGTTCATAAATGAACTTCAGCCTTCTTTCCCTGAAAAGTGGTCTCTAAATCCAGGAACTTGGCCCTGGTTAGAATCGTCAATTTAGTGAGAGGAAGAGGGAAGGGAACAGAAAACTTTCTAGTGATGATTTTTCAACTTTGTAAAAAGATAAAATAATAAAAGATAAAAATGACAGTAAAAATTAAAATTCAAAGTGATCAGGAAAAATCAGAACTAACACTGGGAAAAGAAAAAAAAAAAACACCTTAGATCCAAAAGATATAAGATATATTATGTAGTCTCTCTCTCTCATTCTCTCTCTCTCTCTCTCTCTCTCTCTCTCTCTCTCTCTCTCTCTCTCTCTCTCTCTGATGAGGTTCAGGTTTCTCCTTCTTTTGCTGATTTTCCTCTGTCTGCTACCTCCTGTTGCAGCTTACTCTACTCCTAATACCTATCCATCAAGTACAGTTCTTGATACTATGAAAACTTTTCTTTGCTGCATTGCTTCCTTTTTCTAAGGTTGCCAGAAAGAATTCTCACCCTCCATGAGAAGATTCTCTCCTTTCAGTCCAGGTACAAAGTCTCGGATACAAGAGATTTTGTATCATGCCCTGGAGACGATAAGAGGAGATTTTCCTCTTTTTCATGTTAATGAAAGGCTGGATCTTAGTGTGGCTAGTGCAAAGAGTGAGAAGTTTTATACACAGTTCATTTAAGACTCTAAAGGATCGTATGTAATGCTTGTGCTCACTATGGACTAAATGCTCCGTTTACATTTTCTCTCCATTATTGTATTTCTGTTGATACCTTTTTAACCTCTGACAGGAGGGACTTAGCAAAGGGTTTTATTACTGTGGATAAATATTTACTGTGGAAGACTGATTCAGAAAAATTTCATGACCAAGCTGTTATATATCAACAAAATAATGTGATACAAACTTTTGAAATATTAACAGGAGAAGGCATGTAAAGGAATGCTCAAGAAGAGCTTATATATCTGACTGAGACTTATGGTTAAATTCTTTTGAAATGTAAGTGTGACGTAAATTACCTAATCATGGGGAAAAGATAGAGGATATGTCTACAAGAAGCCTGATAAACCACACCAAATCTTCTTTTTCTTCTTTTTCAGGCATTCAATCACTTAATGGTTGGGTGATGGAGAGGCAGGAATGATTGTTGTTAAACAACTGGTATACAGGAATGCTAATGCTGCTTGCCAGACTGCTATATGTACTTTAGAAATAAAAAAATTATTAATGATTACAATCACCTCCAGGCTGATATTGAGCCTTTGTATAACTGGCTACATCCCTCCAGTAGAAGTCAATTCCTAAACTATTGGT
Organism: Mus musculus; assembly: GCF_000001635.26. Classification (NCBI taxonomy): domain Eukaryota; kingdom Metazoa; phylum Chordata; class Mammalia; order Rodentia; family Muridae; genus Mus; species Mus musculus. The sequence goes on along the minus strand of NC_000067.6, from coordinate 148,036,836 downwards.
AGTCATTCAACAACATCAACAACTACAACAACAACAAAGAATAATTAATGTCAAGTAGTTTGCCTTTATGTCCAAAGTTTGTTTCAAATAGACCTGAAGAGTTGGGGTTTTTAGCCTTGAGCATATATTACATGGATGCTATTCTGCTTATGTTAAAATAATAAAATATTAAATCTACTTATGGTATTCATAATGAGAAGGAGATATTCAACACTTTGAATGATTTATCACTGCCTTTTACTCTTTTATGGCACTGTAAAATATTAAAAACTAACAATGCACTTGCATATACTGCTAAATATTATCAGAAAGTTGCCAGTAGTCTGATATAACCCACATAACATGTGTCCTCTAAAACCCCAAGGATAAATCTTTTGTGGAAAAAACTAATGGACAACTTAAAAATTATTTTAAAACTAAAGGAGAGAGATCAGGGTAATACAACTAAGTCTCAGAATATTTTCTCTTTTACCTATAGAGTCTTAAAAAACTTAAAATTTGAACAAGGATAGTTGCACTGATGCAGGACATTTGGGGGCACCTCCAATAACATTTGAAGTCACAATCCATTGGAAAGTCCTTATGTTCAGTAATTCTTTGGAGCTGGAACTATATTTGTGTGAACACATGAAATTTGGACTTCACCTGTGGAAGATGGACAAGGAGCTACAACTGTATTGATCTTAATAATTGCCATTATATCCTATAAAGATATAAAATATCTGATTGCTCTCAATAAAGTTATCACAGCCCCAGTCTTACTGTGACCTCCCGGTCCCCCATTCCAATTGCCTGGTTTAATTCTTTGTACAAAATCATGAAGCTGTGGCAATATAAATAAGTGCAGGCCCATATAGGATTCTACAGATTTATTTCTGTGTTTTAATTTGGTTACAGTTTGAAGGGGTTTTTGTTTTGTTTTGTTTTGTTTTCCTTTCATATATTGTTTTAGTTTGTTTTCTTTGGAAGGAGTTGCTGATTTTAAAGAACTAAGCATCAGTTGGGTAGGAAAGGTGAAAAGTACTAGGGCAAGGGGAAGAATTTGATAAAAATAACTTAAGGTTAAAATTGCTTTAAATAATAAAATTAAAAAAAAACATAAACCAAAAGAGTATAAAATTTGTTAGGTTGAAAAAAAAGAAAAAATTGTTAGGTTATTTTTGTATGATGCTTCAAGAAGTACTCAATAGAATAACTTACATTTAATATCAGGTATAAACATGATAATAAGAAAGAAATATATAGTTTATTTTTTAGTTTATTTCAATATTTGGGGCTTCTTTGAAAAGTTTATTAGAAAATTATTTTTTTATCATAAATTATATCACTATTTCTCCTCCCTCCTCTCCTTTTAACCTCTCTGTTCTCCTAAATATGCTTCCCCTGGTCCACCTCCCCTTCTTTGTGTCATAGAAAAGCATGCCCCTTAATGATACCAACCAAAGTAGAACTAAAAGCTACAATACGATTAGGTTCAGACAATCGTATCCAAGCTGGACAAGGCAACACAGAAGGAGGAAAACGGTACCAAAGATATGCAAAAGTGTCAAAGACAGTCCCTGTTCTCCTGTTAGGATTTTCACAAGAACACCAAGCCACTCAGCTATATTATCTATGTAGTATTCCTAGATCAGACACCTACAGGCTCCATGATCTCTGCATCTCCCCATGGGTTCCAGTCAGTTGATAATATCCATTGTACTTTGAGTATGTTCACCCCAAGTTCTGCCATAGCTACCCTGCCTTCATTCTTCTTGCCACTTTGTGTCTTTTCTTCTTTCAACAATAAAATCCAATTTGTGCTGCCCATATTCTCTTGAGCATGGGGCCATGCACTAAAATGTGGGCACCCTATGAGCAGTAACATCGTAAAAGAAAGCTAATTCTTCTTCTCCAAGAAGTTGTCAGTTTTGAAGAGTTCCTGGGACAGGCATGGAGATTTGTAACAACTTTCTTCTGCCATATTAAAATAATATGCAAAAAATGGGGATAAATGCAAAAGAATGAAGAATGTGGGCAAGGAAGAGAACAGGCATCCAGAGGTCAGGGTCCCACATCTTTTCTGGCAATAGTTAGGGGGACAATATAGCAGCCTGCTCTCAAATTGGTCCAGGTCATAGGTCTTAACCTGGAGTCTACAAGTAACCAGAAGGGTTTTCAGAGCCATAATGGAGGGAAGGGAACCCATAACTATGAGTACAAAGGAAACAAACAATGAACAGATATGACAAATCTGACAGAAGAGGCAACAAAAGTCATGGTTTACTAAGTAGGGAACTCACTCAGGTGTAGATCAAAGACCTTATGCCTGGATGGTGTACCCAGGATGAAAAATGTGTCCTGGTACCACAACCTGGGAAAACAGCCTGTATGTCAGGTACTAGGAAGAATCCATACCAAAAGTGAAAATGCGAGGACAATGACAAAGAAGACAGGAAAGATGGCTGCCGCATGCTCACCCTCTAACAGAATCAAGACCAAAAGCAAGGTCACTGGGATGAATACACAGAAAAGACAAAGAAGGCAGAAATGAGGTCCATGAGCTTACTTTAGTGGGATACACAATGCAAAAAAACTAAGGAACCAACTCAACAAAGAAGCAACCAAAGAAGACACAACAGCAGTATTTTGAAGAGGAGAAGAGCAGATCAGGTTGAACCACAAGCATAGTCCTTGCAGCAACAGGCAAAAACAAGCCCCCAGAAAAGGAGGTTTACAAGCAACCACAAAAACAAGGACAATGAAGTCCATCAATCACCAACCACATTGGGTGCCAGATGCTGCTTGTGGCTTGGACTAATCTCAGCAGCCAGACCCTCCCTGTCCTTCGGGTTTGCTGGTGAGGTGACTCAGAGACAATGACACAGACTCAGGGAAATGCCACAACAAGCTCCTCTGAACACTGCTGCAAGCTCCTTTAATACCCTTCACCTACACCTCATTGGTCCTGAGAAAGCATGTCTTCTAAATCCAATTGGCTGAGATTGTCTGCACCAGCAATTCTTGGTCTCAGGCAGTCCTCAACTAGGTCCTCCTGCAGGAGATGCTTTTGTGGCTGGGCTACATGCTACCCCCACCCCCTTTGAAGTTTAGTAGAGGTGACCTGCCCAACTTGCTAGAGAAAAGAAAGTGGGGGAAGGATGAACTCTCTTAACAAAGAGGAAATACAGTGTTATATGAATGGATAGAACAGAGTAAAAGGAAAAGGGCAAGTAACACTAAAGGACATTTGAAAAGCCATAGGAAAAGTTACTAATACAGAATCTTCTATATGTGCATATATGCATATATATTCCATATATATGTATATCTACATATGTATTCCATATATACACACACATGCATACATACATGTTTTGGATGTACTATGCACAATACTAGAACAGAAAAGTAATCATCAATATTATACAGCTGCAAAATCTGGAATCTATGACTAGGACTTTCTTGCAAAGTATATTGGTGCAATAATCACACAAATCTTATGAAAGTAACATACTTTTTCTTATTTTCTTATTTGGATTTAGATGCTATGCTGTGGAATAAGTATAGGTTAAGTGGCCAAGAACCTAAGATTAGATTAATTATAGGAACTAAGTGAAAATCTCTTATAATTCTGCTAAATGAACATAGCAATAAGCTGACTTGTATTGATTTAGTTTAGTTTTCCATGTTTAATGATCTAATATGAATGTAACCAGACAGTATGTTGACCTTTGCCTTTGTTTTTGTTGCTGTTCAGTGAGTTGTTTTGTGGTTTCTTGGTTTGTTTGCTTTTGTCACATATAATGCCGCATGACTTGGTAATGGTTTTGTATTGATCAGAACTTTGCATGCTTACCCTCCTGTAAAGGTTGTTTGGATATTTGTGTCCATCTATTTCCATGGCTGAAACTATTATTTCTTAACAATATTTGAATAATTTAGAAACTATATCAATTTACATAATAATAAGGAATGTGTTCTTCTAAATTTCTACTGAAGCTATGTGGAAGATTCCTACCTACTAACACACTTGTCATTAGTTTGGATTATAAATATTTTCTTTATATATTTAAAATATTTATATTTGGTGTCATATAGCATTGCATTCCATGTTTCAATTGTTTTTCCTTGTGACCAATAACTTTAAAATATATCAAACATGTATTATGCAGTGTTGTTAATTTTCTGTTTTGTTTTATTAACTATTATTCAGAGTATATTTTTATTGAAGTGTAAAAGTGGTTTCTTTAATTACCTACAATAGAAATTAAAATATATACACATAATCAGCCACATATATGTATATGCATGAATATATTTATAATTATATAGTTATACATTCTTATACATATAAATATAATGTACTTATAATTACAAAATTATAATTATACATGTAATAATTATTTATAACACATATCTTAATTATATCCATAATTAAATATTAATAATGTATATGATTATGAGTATTATACAGAGAGACATATATACATACATTTCTTTCAATAGGTATTATCTCATTAACTATTTGGGTGCTTTTATTGTTAGATTCCAGCTCCAGCACTGTTTTGGGTGTAAGACCAATGTGTAGAGGTAGCAAAAAATGAAGAGTTTCACCATTGTTTGTCTTTCAAACAGATGGCCCCTAATAGCTAAAGCCATCTTTATTCATATAAATTCCAAAATATTCAAGCATAACATTTTAATTCATTTCTCTTTAGCCGTTTTCCCAGAATCCTTACCATTTACTCATTTGGCTTCTTTTCCTCTTCCCCATTCCATTATCATCACTAATTGACCTTTACCCCATTATCTAAGCATTAATTAACCTTTATTTCATATCTAAGCATGATATTTATATTGCAAGCCAAATGATTATATCTAGCCAGGCATCTCCTATTGGTATTCTTTTACCTTCAAGGGGATTGGGAGATTTAGATTCCTTAGTTGATTTTCTGGCATTGGAGGAACGTCTGACCTTTTATATATATTTTTTTATCTTCTATAAGTTTTTCTTTTTCTTTTATTTTTATTTCTACATATTGCCTTTTCCCCATTAATTTATTTATTCACTTTACATCCTGATCTCTGTGACCCCTTCCCCTTGCCCAAATACAAGCAGCTCATCTCCTCATCCTCCTGTCTTTTAATGTCATCTTTTAAGAAACCATCTCCTGATTTGTTGGAATATAGTAATCTCTTATAGAACAGTGAAGTAAGCAAGAATCATTCACCTTAGTGAATTCTTTCTGCTGACTCTGGATGACAGCTGAAGCAGCCAGTGCAATTGCAGGAACCAGATTCTGTGGTAGACTACAAAGAGGCCCATTTTTCTTTCTTTCTTTTTTTTTTCTTAAATCATTTATTTATTTTTTATTTATTTATCTATTTAATTTTAAACTCCAGATTTTATTCCCCTTCCAGTCCATCCTCTGACTGTTCCTCATCCTATATTTTTCTACCTTGTCTCTATTGAGGATATCTCCAGTCCCCAACGCCCAACCCCCACCTCACCAGACATCTAAACTCCCTGAGAAACTTAAAAAAAAAAATCAGACTCATTTGAGTGGTTTTGTTCCCAGCAAACTCAACAGAAATCACAACTGTCAAATCAAAATAAGAATTAACATGATAATAAGAATAGCAAAAGTTAGAAGGTCTTGAACCTCCTGCAAGCCCTAGGCTTTTGTTTGGGAATTTTGGTACTCTTGTCTATTCATTCTGTTCTTGGTTTAGTGACAGCATCTTTCTTTGTAGCTTGATTTCAACAACACATTGACACCAGTCCTCAAACCCATCTGGCATCTCTCCTAATCACTACATTTCAATGAACAGTATTTGTAAGCAGTCAGATAAGGTATTATTACTTAACACTGAAATTCATTATATTTTATTTCTGAATAGTAGCTACACTGAAGTCAAATGATTTTGTTGACTCATTCAAATGTACTTAAATTAATGGAACAAGCAGATACTTCATCCAAATTGCCTAGAATAATTAAATGTTATTTCTTTGGCACTGATAAAAAACGAATTCTTTTGTCTATAGGAACTTCTGCAATAGGAAAACATTGTTTTTTTTTTTACATTTTTTTCTTTTATTCAACAAAGCACAAAATACAATGTTTGAGTGTGAAGAGTCCTATAGAGCTTGAAAGCAGGACTCCCGTGCCACATACTGTTTGTACAGTTTTTACCCTGCTACACTTCTCCAAATATCCAAGGAGGAATGTTTGAAAAACCAGCCTTTCGTTTTAGGTCTGAAGGAACACCTGCTTATCTTTTTCATAATTCATAATCAGCTGCATCACACAATCAATTTTTGCAGAGGCTGACTGCTGAGGAAGACCACTATGAAATCATAGAATGGTGTGAAAGCAGTTTTCCAGCTACGAACAATTTACAATACATAAGTCCTGCTGCTTGGGGATGTCTACTCTTTTATATTCAATTAATTCCAGATAGAAAGGAATCACAGTATTTTTGAAATATTTTAGGAAGAAGGGTAAATGATAGCAACTTAAACAAATTGAAGAAAATACACATCTTCAGAATCAAACTCTAAACAGCCTGAGTAATGTGAACTAGGAACAGTTTCAAATCACATTTCTCAGGGTTAGTCTCTAACTCATCTTTAAAAAAAAAATTCTTTATTTACATTTCAAATGTTATCCCCTTTCCAGGTTCCTCCTCCTGAAATCACCTAATCCCTCTCCCCTCCTCCTGCTTCTATGAGGATGCTCCCCATCTCATTCACGCTTTTCCACCTCAACACCCTGGCATCTCCCTACACTGGGGTATGGAGCCTTCACAGGTCCAAGGGCCTGTCTGTCTTGCCTTTGATGCCCAACACGGTCATCCTCTGCTACATATACAGCTGGAACTATGTATGGGTCGCTTCATGTGTACTCTTTGGTTGGTGATTTAGTGTCTAGGATCTCTGGGGGTCTGGTTGGTTGATATAGTTGCTCTTCCTATGGACTTGCAAACCCCATCAACTCCTTCAGTCCTTCCCCTAACCCCTCCATTGGGGTCCCTTTGCTCAGTCCAGTTCCTGGATGTGAGCATCCGCATCTGTATTTGTAAGGCTCTGGCAGAGCCTCTCAGGAGACAGCTATATCAGACCCCTGTCAGCAAGCACTTCATGCCATCAGTAATAGTGTCTGGGTTCAGTTTTTGTATATGGCATGAATCCCTAGGTGGGACAGTCTCTGAATGGCCTTTCCTTTAGTATCTGTTCTCTAGAATTTAGGCAAGGGCCCCAGTTGAGTGATGGGGCCATCCACTCACCTCCAAATTTTTCACGCAGAAACTGCTCTAAATCATCTTAATAGAAAGCTTTCCAAATCAGCCAACACAATACAACAGTTTTTGCATTGGGCATAATAAGTGAATAGTATTTGACATGATTATGTTTTCAGGAAAATAATATTTCTAACTTCCTTAATATGAAGAAATTCATGAAAAATTAGATTTTACATTCAAGCATATTGAAATTACAAATATAAGGAAATTGATTTAAAGGGTTTTTAACATTGTTTAAATACTAAATCAATGACAAAGAACTCATAAATTTTCTTAAAACAAAAGAATGGCAATGAATAAACAAAGTAGACATTAAAAATTCAACAAATTTATACTTTTGAATTATAGACACAAAGCAAATATATTACAAAATTCTCATTAATTATGAAGAAAATGTAAACTTTATTTTATTTTGTGTCATTTTTTGTATATACTGTTTTCTATTCAATAAAAGGTAAAAAATTTAAAAATAAAAAAGGAAAAAACCTGATAGGACATTCCCATTAACCTTGGTTTATTTTCTTCAATGTTAAAATATTTTCTAATTCACGTTACTGTTCATATCGGCAAACCCATATATTTGTGCAGGTACATGTGTCGTGCAGGTACATGTGTTGTGCATGATAGTTTATATTAAGGTTGACAGACCCTCCACATTATCATATTCAATTTTAAATTATCAATTGATTTAAAAATTATGATATAATATCATTACTTATCCCTTTTCCATTCTCCTCCAAAACTTTCCTATATACCTTATTGCTATCTTTTAAACTCTCTTTCTCTCTCTCCCCCCTCTCTCTATGTATATATACACGCACATTAATATGTTCGTACATATTTTTTATATACATAAAGAGAGCTTGTTCAAATTGTATAATGTTATTTGTATGTTATATTATCCTTAGTATGTCTCATTAAATCATTCAAGAATAAAATATTCTAATGTTTTAAATTGCTTACTTAGTATGCATATGTATTTGTGCAGATATACACCAACATTCTCATGTGGACTTTAGAGGAGAATGTGCAGAACTGATTTTCCCATACTGGCATGTGTGTTCAGGAGATTGAAATTACATCTTCTGGCTTGGTTGCAAATGCCTTTTCCTGCTGAGCTATCTCATCAGCCCTGATACCTTATTTTTTCTGAAGACATTGTATCCAATGTATTTTGCTCATTTAATTTATAATTTTAAAGTAATAATATAATTATTATTTAAACAAACATTGTTATGGAATGTAGTCTTATAAATATTATTTCTAAGATTTAGCTCTACTGCCATAAAATGTTGAGTCTGGGGAGAAAGTTATATGTAATTTGTATTTGCACAATATTTCAAGAACAAAAGTGGACATTGACATGGATGACAGGGAGAAGGAATGAAGTTGTAATTAATTAATAATTTGGCCTTTATGATAAAAAGTGTTGATCATGTACTCACTGAGGAGATAAGCTTGACTATATTCAGAGTTTTCTCCCTAAGACACAAAATTATATGTATAATAAATCTAAACTATTATTTCTCCCACTCAATAAGCATGTTTTTCAAATGCATAGTATTACAGTGGTGTAAATGTGTCAGAATATGCATATATGTCTCATATCATACCATGTGCTAGTCACATGCAAGATTTAGAAAAGAGAAAGTAGGTCACAAGTTCCTTCTGGTCGGCTCCAGCACAAGGTCACCTTGGGCACGGAGTCTGGGACACCCCGGAGGTCCCCAGAGGACTCTGCATGGGATCTTAGGACCTCTGCTGAGTGGAACACAACTTCTGTTCCAGTCCAATGGTGCGGGACCTGAGACAGCATTCATTAGGGAAGCAGAAAACCCAGTCTGAACAGGGTCACAAGCCTTTCCTGTCAGCACCAGCACCAGGTCACCTTGGGCACAGAGATGGCAGACACCCCCAAGGACCACAGAGGACTCTCCACGGGACCATAGGATCTATGGTGAGTGGAACACAACTTCTGCCAGGAGGCAGGTTCAAACACCAGATACCTGGGCACCTTCCCTGCAAGAGGAGAGCTTGCCTGCAGAGAGTGCTCTGACCACCGAAACTCAGGAGAGAGCAAGTCTCCCAGGACTGCTGATAGAGGCTAACATAATCACAAGAGGAACAAACTCTAACCAGAGACAACTATAACAACAAACTCCAGAGATTACCAGATGGTGAAAGGCAAATGTAAGAATCTTACTAACAGAAACCAAGAAAACTCACTATCATCAGAATGCAGCACTCCCACCTCACCCAGTCCTGGACACCCCAAGACACCTGAAAAGCTAGACCCTGATTTAAAAGCATATCTCATGATGATGGTAGAGGACATCAAGAAGGACTTTAATAACTCACTTAAAGAAATAAAGGAGAACACTGCTAAAGAGTTAAAAGTCCTTAAAGAAAAACAAGAAAACACAACCAAACAGGTAGAAGTCCTTAAAGAAAAATAGGAAAACACATCCAAACAGGTGATAGAAATGAACAAAACCATACAAGATCTAAAAAGGGAAGTACACACAATAAAGAAAACCCAAAGTAAGGCAACGCTGGAGATAGAAAAGCTAGGAAAGAAATCTGGAAACATAGATGTGAGCATCAGCAACAGATGACAAGAGATGTAAGAGAGAATCTCAGGTGCAGAAGAGAACATCAGCACAGCAATCAAAACATAGTGCAAAAAGATCCTAACTCAAAACATCCAGGGATTCTAGGAGACAATGAGAAGACCAAACCTATGGATAATAGGAGTAGATGAGAATGAAGATTTTCAACTTAAAGGGCCAGCAAATATCTTCAACAAAATTATAGAAGAAAACTTCCCAAACATAAAGAAAGAGATGCCCATGAACAAACAAGCCTACAGAACTCCAAATAGTCTGGACCAGAAAAGAAATTCCTCCCGACACATAATAATCAGAATAACAAATGCACTAAATAAAGATAGAATATTAAAAGCAGTAAGGGAAAAAGGTCAAGTAACATATAAAGGCAGGCCTATCAGAAATACACCAGACTTTTCACCAGAGACTATAAAAGTCAGAAGATCCTGGACAGATGTTATACAGACACTAAGAGAATACAAATGCCAGACCAGGTTACTATACCCAGCCAAACTTTCAATTACCATAGACGGAGAAACCAAAAATTTCCATGACAAAAACAAATTCACACATTATCTTTCCACGAATCCAGCCCTTCAAAGGATGATAACAGAAAAAAAAAATTACAAGGACAGAAACCATGCCCTAGAAAAAAACAAGAAAGTAATCCTTCAACAAACCAAAAAGAAGGCAGTCACAAGAACAGAATGCCAACTCTAAGAACAAAAATAGTAGAAAGCAACAATTACTTTTCCTTAATATCTCTTAATATCAATGGACTCATTTTCCCAATAAAAAGACATAGACTAACAGACTGGCTACACAAACAGGACCCAACATTCTGCTGCTCACAGGAAAAAAATCTCAGGGGAAAAAAACAGACACTACCTCAGAGCGAAAGGCTGGAAAACAATTTTCCAAGCAAATGGTCTGAAGAAACAAACCGGAGTAGCCATTCTAATATCGAATAAAATAGACTTCCAAACCAAAAAAGACAAGGAGGGACACTTCCTACTCATCAAAGGTAAAATCCACCAAGGGGAACTCTCAATTCTGAATATCTATGCTCCAAATGCAAGGGCAGCTACATTCGTTAAAGAAACTTTAGTAAAGCTCAAAGCACACATTGCACCTCACACAATAATAGTGGGAAACTTCAACACACCACTTTCATCAATGGACAGATCTTGGACACAAAAAATTAACAGGGACACATTGAAACTACCAGAAGTTATGAAACAAATGGATTTAATAGATATGTACCGAACATTTTATCCTAAAACAAAAGGATATACTTTCTTCACAAAACCTCATGGTACCTTCTCCCAAATTGACCATATAATTAGTCACAAAACATGCCTCAAAAGATACAAAAATATTGAAATTGTCCCATGCATCCTATCAGATCATGATGGTCTAAGGCTGATCTTCAATAACAACATAAATAATAGAAAGCCAACATTCACGTGGAAACTGAAAAACACTCTTCTCAATACCTTGGTCAAGGAAGCAATAAAGAAAGAAATTGAGGACTTTTTAGAGTTTAATGAAAATGAAGCCACAACATTCCCAAACTTATGTGACACAATGAAAGCATTTCTAGGAGGGAAACTCATAGCTCTGATTGCCTCAAAAACCAAACCAAAACAAAACAAAACAAAACAAAAACTAGAGAGAGCACACACTATCAGCTTGACATCACACCTAAAAGCTCTAGAGAAAAAGGAAGCAAATTGACCTAAGAGAAGTAGAAGGCAAGAAATAATCAAACTCAGGGGCAAAATTAACCTAGTGGAAACAAGAAGAACTATTCAGAGTCAACCAAAGGAGGACCTGGTTCTTTGAGAAAATCAACAAGATAGACAAACTCTTAGCCAGACTCACTAGAGAGCACGGGGACAGCATCTTAATTAACAAAATCAGAAATGAAAAGGGAGACATAACAACAGATCCTGAAGAAATTCAAAACACCATCAGATCCTTCTACAAAAGGCTATACTCAGGAAAACCTGGATGAAATGGACACATTTCTAGACAGATACCATGTACCAAAGTTAAATCAGGATCAAGTTAATGATTTAAACATTCCCATATCCCCTAAAGAAATAGAAGCAATCATTGTCTCCCAACCAAAAAAAGGCCAGGACCAGCTGGGTTTAGTGCAGAGTTCTATCAGACCTTCAAAGATCTAATTCTAGTTTTTCACAAACTATTCCACATAATAGAAGCCTTAGGTACTGTACCAAATTCATTCTATGAAGCCACAATTACTCTGATACCTAAACTACAGAAAGATCCAACAAAGATAGAAAAATTCAGACCAATTTCACTTATGAATATCAATGCAAATGTACTCAATAAAATTCTTGCTAACCGAATCCAAGAACACATTAAAACAACCATCGATCCTGACCAAGTAGGTCTTATTCCAGGGATGCAGGGATGGTTTAATATATGGAAATCCATCAACATAATCCACTATATAAACAAACTCAAAGACAAAAACCACATGATCATCTCATTAGATGCTGAGATAGCATTTGACAAAATACAACACCCATTCATGATAAAAGTCTTGGAAAGATCAAGAATTCAAGGCCCATACCTAAACATGATAAAAGCAATCTACAGCAAACCAATGACCAACATCAAATTAAATGGTGAGAAGAAGCAATCCCACTAAAATCAGGGACTAGACAGGGCTGCCTACTTTCTCCCTACCAATTCAACATTGTACTTGAAGTCCTAGCCAGAGCAATTCAACAACAAAACGAGATCAAGGGAATACAAATTGGAAAGGAAGAAGTCAAAATCTCACTTTTTGAAGATGATATGACAGTATATATAAGTGACCCTAAAAATTCCACCAGAGAACTCCTAAACTTGATAAACAGCTTCTGTGAAGTAGCTGGATATAAAATTAACTCAAGTCAATGGCCTCTCTCTACTCAAAGAATAAACAGGCTGAGAAAGAAATTAGGGAAACAACACCCTTCTCAATAGTCACAAATAGTATAAAATACCTTGGTGTGACTCTAACTAAGAAAGTGAAAGATCTGTATGATAAGAATTTCAAGTCACTGAAGAAAGAAATTAAAGACGATCTCAGAAGATGGAAAGATCTCCCAGGCTCATGGATTGGCAGGATCAACACTATAAAAATGGCTATCTTGCCAAAAGCAATCTACAGATTCAATGCAATCCCCATCAAAATTCCAACTCAATTCTTCAACAAATTAGAAATAGCAATCTGCAAATTCATCTGGAATAACAAAAACCTAGGACAGCAAAAACTCTTCTCAAGGATAAAAGAACCTCTGGTGGAATCACCATGCCTGAACTAAAGCTGTACTACAGAGTAATTATGATTAAAAACTGCATGGTACTGGTATAGCGACAGACAAGTAGACCAATGGAATAGAATTGAAGACCCAGAAATGAATCCACACACCTATAGTCACTTGATCATTGACAAGGAAGCTAAAACCATTCAGTAGAAAAAAGACAGCATTTTCAACAAATGGTGCTGTCACAACTGGTGGTTATCATGTAGAAGAATTCAAATTGATCCATTCCTTTCTCCTTGGCTTAAGATCAAATTTAAGTGGATCAAGGAACTCCACATAAAACCAGAGACAGTGAAACTTATAGAGGAGAAAGTAGGGAAAAGCCTCAAAGATATGGGAACTGGGGAAAAATTCCTGAATAGAACATCAATGGCTTGTACTGTAAGATTGAGAATTGACAAATGGGACCTCATAAAATTGCCAAGCTTCTGTAATTCAAAGGACACTGTCAATAAGACAAAAAGTCCACCAACATTTTGGGAAAAGGTCTTTACCTACCCTAAATCAGATAGGGGACTAATATCCAATATATATAAAGAACTCCAGAAGGTGGACTCCAGAAAAATCAAAAAACCCCATTAAAAAATGGGGCTCATAGCTAAACAAAGAATTCTCACATAGGAATACCGAATGGCTGAGAAACACCTGAAAAAAAAATGTTCAGAATCCTTAATCATCAGGGAAATGCAAATAAAAAAAAAAACCCTGAGATTCCACCTCACACTAGTCAGAATGGCTAAGATCAAAAATTCAGGTGACAGCAGATCCTGGCAAGGATGTGGAGAAAGAGGAACACTCCTCCGTTGCTGGTGGGATTGTACAACCACTCTGGAAATCAGTCTGGCCGTTCCTCAGAAAATTGGACATAGTACTACCAGAGGATCCAGTAATAACTCTTTTGGGCATATATCCAGAAGATGTTTTAACTGGTAAGAATGGCACATGCTCCACTATGTTCGTAGCAGCCTTATTTATAATAGCCAGAAGCTGAAAAGAATCCAGATGCCCCTCAACAGAAGAATGGTTCCAGAAAATGTGGTACATTTACACAATGGAGTACTACTCAGCTATTAAAAGAATGAATTTATGAAATTTCTAGGCAAATAGATTGACCTGGAGGGCATCATCCTGTGTGAAGTAACCTAATCATAAAAGCACTTACATGATATGTACTCACTGATGATATGTAGACATTAGCCCAGAAACTTAGAATACCCACGATATAAGATACAATTTGCGAAACACATGAAACTCAAGAAGAACAAAGACCTAAGTGTGGATACTTTGCCCCTTCTTAGAATTGGAAACAAAACACCCATGGAACGATTTACAGAGAAAAAGTTTAGAGCTGAGAGAAAAGGATGGACCAACTAGAGACTGCCCTATGGGGGGATCCATCCCATAATCAGCCTCCAAACACTGACACCATTGCATACCCTAGCAAGATTTTGCTGAAAGGACTCAGATATAGCTGTCTCTTGTGAGACTATGCTGGGGCCTAGCAAACACAGAAGTGGATGCTCACAGTCAGCTATTGGATGGATCACAGAGCCCCCAGTAGAGGAGCTAGAGAAAGTACCCAAGGAACTAAAGGGATCTGCAACCCTATAGGTGGAACAACAATATGAAATAACCAGTACCCCCCGGAGCTCTTGTCTCTAGCTGCATATGTATCAGAAGATGGCCTAGTCAGCCATCTTTGGAAAGAGAGGCCCATTGGTTGTGCAAACTTTATATGCCTCAACACATGGGAACGCCAGGGCCATGAAGTTTGAGTGGGTGGGTTGGGGAGTTGTAGGGGGGAGGGTATGGGGGACTTTAGGATAGCATTGGAAATGTAAATGAGTAAAATATCTAATAAAAATTTAAAAAAAAAGAGAAAGTAACAATCCAAATATATGACAGGACATGTTTTCATAAAACTCTTGGTTCCCACACTGAAACGGGAGTAATGGTTTTCCTTAATGGAAGAATAAATCTGAATGTTAAAGGTTCAATTATTACACTAACTACTGTATGTCATCTAAGCAAATTCAGGCTGATGCAGTTTTGACCAATTCTTGTAAACGATGTGCTTGACAAATTTGGTAATGGATTTCTCTGAATACATTAGTAATTTATTTTGGAAGTTGTCTACTTTAGATATTAAAAAATTATCATTAAATAAATTAATGATAAAAATCATATGAGTAAATCAGTGTATTTAATGATTTCTCTTCTTTTAGTATTTTGGACAAAAGCTGATTTCAGAGTTCATATTAAATGTCACAGAAACCTTGCCTCTAAGTTTAGTATGTAACAACTCAGTATTTGTACTTAGGGACATAGTATATTATTTAGTTTCTAAATATCTAAGATTAATATTTAAGGTGCAATACAAAATATCTGAACTAATAATTACTTACCAAAATAATCTTAATATAATTTTCTGTATTTCAAATGGGCCACTGTACAAAATTTCAGAAACAGTGAGAAAAATATACTGTAAACAAAGAAATGTATGTTATTTAATAGATCTTAAAATATCTACCTCATAATTATATTAGAAAGAGTGGAGTTTTATGCTGGACAGAAAAGCCTGTTTCTTGTGTTCTGAATGATGTCTCGTTAACATTAAAAGACATTTTGCTTTTGTAGAACTGGGTATTCAAATGTGAAAAACAATTTTTGCTAAAAGCAGAAAAATAAATTTTTAGAGTATTAAATTTAAATATATATCATATTGTGAAAGAATTCTGTATCATGAAATACCACAGAACTAATGGACATTGTAAAAATAACATAGTAGCATTTTATGGGTTACAAGTGTTTCATGACACTACCTACTTATTTTTCTTTGACCACTTTATGAATGCTGCAGCAATCAGATGTTATTATGTCTAAATTGAGTTTTGCTCATATTCATGGCATTGCTGCAGTTATTTTATAAACCTAAAGCCTAGTAGACTGCAATGTTAAAAGTGCCATTCCTTCAAATTGAGGTGGCTTGTGTTACCTCAGTGTGGATCAGACTCTCAAGTCATGATTTCTGTTAATGGTGTTGTCAACATATGACAAAGCAAGGTGACAACTTGGCAACTAAACATTGTTTTTAGTTTAAATTGTTCTCTAGATGGTGTTTTCAGAATCTAACCCATCTGAACCAATCAAAGGTACATATTAAAATGTTTTTCTTCAAAGTATCTTTATTTTCCATTAAACTTTGCATATATATATACATATATACATACATACACGTATATGCATATATTCACACAAAAATAAGTACATATATGTATTCACATATATATACAAATATCTATGTGCGTGTGTTAGACACATATACCCATGGCACTCTACTGCTATCTGTTAGCTGTTAGTTGTAAAATCAGAACAACAAATATATTAATCTGCTATTGATGTATCAAGTGTCTGTTGACATGTCAAATACAAACTAGAAAGTAACGTTTTCCTTTTTTTAAAATTTATCGTACTAGGGTTTAATAATACCATTCTCTAAATTTCTTTCTTTTTTTTTCTCATTAAATTTCTGTAACTAAATATACACGTATAGGACAGAAAAATAGAATGAGCTTCGAACTTCATTAGAAAATTATCTGATTTGGGG
The DNA here is from genome assembly GCF_000001635.26 of Mus musculus. Lineage (NCBI taxonomy): Eukaryota > Metazoa > Chordata > Mammalia > Rodentia > Muridae > Mus > Mus musculus. The sequence goes on along the minus strand of NC_000067.6, from coordinate 148,019,992 downwards.
CAGCGGAAACTAAGTCAAAAAGGAGGAAGAAAGATTGCAAAAGACAGGGGTTATGGATTACTAAAAGAAAATAGCTTCCTGCAGACACTACAGGACTGATGTATATATGAATTTAGAAAGACTGACAGCATGCATAAGACCTGCACATGCTCAAGACAGACAATGCACCAGCCTGAAAACTGACACCGTGAAATGGGCACAAAGACCCAAGCCTAATCACAAAACTAGTTTCAACTGATACCTTATGGAGAGGGAAATCAGTTTGGTACAATGATGCGGCACTGGGTCTATCAACCATACACCAGAGCACGCTCCTAGTTGTAGCAGTAATTGGTCTACACAAAATAAGTTCCATGATTCTTTGAGTGTGAATTTTTGACTTTGGCATTTTATGTGTTGTTGTTTCGTTTTGTTTATTTGGTTTGCTGCATTGATAATTCATGTATTTTTTCTTTTGTGTTATTTTTACCAAACAGCAGGGACAAAAATTTAGGTATTTAGGTGGATGTAAGGGATCTGGGAGGAATAAGAGAATGGGGATGTCTATGATCAATATAAATGTTATGGAAAAAATAGTAAATTAAAATATTATGGAAAAATTTCATAGATGCTTCAGAAAGTAAAACACTAACAGATACTCTAATTTTTATTATATATATTAAATTATATAGCATTATTTTTTTCAAATAAAATATTTTAGAAGCTAAAAATTTTAGCACATTCTAATGGCAACTTTAAAATAGTTGCCTATTATGAAATTAATAATTAAAATTTTGTTTTTACTTAGTGTGGACCCAGAGGAGCTATGGAGCCGTGGAGAGCAGGCCTGGAGCAAGATTAGAAATCTCATCCTGAGACCAATAGTAGTAGCATGTATAATACCTTTACATTCACTGCTCATTTGTCTTAAAAGTCATGACTTTCTATTTACAGTTAATTCAATTATAGTATTACTTTCTAAATTTTGAGCCTACATGCCACTAGAAAAAGGTAAAGCTTGGCCATTAATATTTGTTTCCAGGTTTTCAGTAGTCCTTCCTTTTTATTTTTCAAATACAACAAACCAAGATTCAATGCAAATAAATTTCATAGACCTTGCTATTCTAGATATAAATCACAATTTCAGATATTCTGCTATAACAGATTATTATCCAGCAAAAATAATGTCGGTAATATAAATTCAACTATCTTCATAGTTTTTTTTTTTCCCAGCAAATCTTTGTTGTTTGAAATAACATAAGGCAAACAGTAAGTATCAAGAAATATTCTCTCCCACTGAATCACAACTATGTTGTTTTGTACAAATATCTTCAGCCCTTCCGGCTGATGTTTCTCAATTCAGAAATGACAGTTATATTAGCCAAAAGTCCTGAGAGTTTTTAAAATTAAGTGACATTTTATGTAAAATAACGAGCAAATAAAATGATACAATGTGAGGTGCTAATTGCGGTATGTAATTAAATGAAATACGCTGAAGATAATTTCCTCAAGACATGATGAAAAGGACTTGTATTTTATTTGATGCTAAGAGGATTAAAAGTGGAGTTTAACAGAAGCTAGACAATCTCTCTAATATTGAACTGCATGCTTAGCTCTTTCTTTCAAAATATATCCATTAATTTAAAAATCAGAAGAAAGCAAACAAACCCTTCGTTTATGTACAAGTAAAGGGCACCTGTCACTCAAAGAGGAGGCATCCCACATGCAGACACCAAACCCAGACACTATTGCTGATGCCAAGAAGTGCTCACTGACAAGAGCCTGGTACAGGTGTCCCCTGAGAGGCTCTGCCAGAGCCGGACGGACCAACACAGATGCAGATGTACACAGCCAAACATTGGACTGAACATGGGAACCCTAATGGAGAAGTAAGGGCAAGGACTGTAGTAGCTGAAAGGATTTGCAACCCCATAGGAATAACAATATCAATCAACCAGACTCCCCAGATCTCCTGACACTAAACAACCAAACAAAGAGTACAAGGGGATGGGAGGAAACTGGCTCCAGCTGGAAATGTAGCAGGGCATTGCCTTATCTGACATAATTGGGAGGGGAGCCTCTTGGTCCTGTGGACGCTTGTTGACCCAGGATAGATGAACGTTAGGGCACTGAGGCAGGAGTGGGTGGGTATGTGAGTGAGTACCCTCATAAAGGCAGGAGGAGGGAGGAGGGGATAGGGGGCTTGAGGAGTGGAAAGTGGGAAGGGGGATAACATTTGAAATGTCAATAAATAAAATAACCAATAAAAATGAAACAAAATTCAGGAGCATTAGAAACTGTTACAGACACTGAGCTATTCTTACAGAGGAAGAAGAATTCTACAGAGTGATCTCTAATATTGGACTGACAAGTACCATCTGAATGGACTGGATGGGAGGACAAATGGAACAATTTACTTAAGGCATTGAGAGAATTTTTGAAATGAAGTACCAGGAAATGAGGACACTCCACTGGATGGATCTACGGATCTACTGAAAGCTAAAGATTGTATAATATCATTTTAAGATCTCATTAATATTCAGAATTTATTTACATGTCTTCTTGATTTGGGGTAATTGTGTGTCACTGAGGGCTCGATTCCTTTTTCTTTTCCTTTTCCTTTTCCTTTTCCTTTTCCTTTTCCTTTTCCTTTCCCTTTCCCTTTCCCTTTTTCTTTTCCTTTTCCTTTTCCTTTTTCTTTTTCTTTACATGTCTTCTTCTTGTTTTGGGGTAATTGTGTGTCACTGAAGGTTCGATTCCTTTTTCTTTTCCTTTTCCTTTTCCTTTTCCTTTTCCTTTCCCTTTCCCTTTCCCTTTTTCTTTTTCTTTTTCTTTTTCTTTTTCTTTTTCTTTTTCTTTTTTTTTTCTTTTTGGTTTTGGTTTTTTGAGTCAGGGTTTCTCTGTATAGCCCTGGCTGTCCTGGAACTAACTTTGTAGACCAGGCTGGCCTTGAACTCAGAAATCTGCCTGCCTCTGCCTCCAGAGTGCTGAGATTAAAGGCATGCGCCACCACACCCTGCCTGAAGGTTCGATTTCAATGAGTTATATTTAGGTGTATGTGTGTGTGTGTGTGTGCACATGTGTGTGTGTGTGCATGTGTGTGTGTGTCTGTGTATGTCTGTGTGTGTATATGTCAGCTTGTCTGTCTGTTTATAAAACATTGAAATTATATAATATAAATATAATAAAACATATACAGCAAAACATATGAATACATATATATATGCATATAAAACAATTAATGAAAACAGAAAACATAATTTTAAAAAATAGGAAGGAGGAATATATGGAATATCTGGGTACATGGAAGAAAATGGGTGAAAAAATAAACCATTTTATGTTATGTTAGTGGTGTAAAACAATGCTTGAGCAGGTTAATGATATTTACCATGTGGTAGGCTAGCTAGTTAACTTAAAAAAAAAAGCTTACTTTGACTTATAGATTTATAAGTCTCAGTCCATGGCTGGATAACTCATTGCTCTTGAGCATTTGAAGAGGCAGTTCATCACAGTAAAAGCACTGGACTTAAGTATTTGTTCATGTTGTGGGATGCCGAAAGTGCTGTCTCATTTACAGCTACCAGTGATAAATAAAGAAATCACCATGTGTCTAATACTCAATAAAGTTCCATCACTTCCCAGTAACAACACTAGGAGCAACACTGTCACTGGTGATAGACTAATTTCTGATCACTCCAATACTTTTAACATAAAGGGGTGTTGTATTTTGTCAAATGCTTTTTCAGTATCTAGTGAGATGATCATGTGATTCTTTTCATTGGATTTTTTTATATAGTAGATGACTTTAATGAATTTTCATATACTGAACCAACCTCTTATCCCTGAGATGAAGTCTATGTGATCATTGTGCATGATGGTTTTGATGCATTCTTTGATTCAGTTTGCTAGAATTTTAGTGAATATTTTTGCATCGATATTCATAAGGGAAATTAATCTGAAGTTCTCTTTCTTTGTTGGGTCTTTGTGTGGTTTATATATCAGAGTACTTGTAGCTTTATAGACTTAATTAGGTAGTGTTCCTTCTGTTTCTATTTTATGTAATAGTTTGAGGAGTGTTGGTATTAGCTCTTCTGAAGACCCAGAAATAAAACCACAAACTTATGGATATTTGATCTTTGACAAAGAACCCAAAAATATACGATGGAAAAAAGAAAGCATCTTCAACAAATGGTGCTGGTCTAACTGGCAGTTGATATATAGAAAATGAAAATAGATCCATATTTTTCACCTTGTACAAAGCGCAAGTACAAGTGGATCAAGGACCTCAACACAAAACCAGATATACAAGGAATCTAATAGTAGAGAAAGTGGCAAAGAGCCTTGAACTCATTGTCACAACCTCAAACTCATTCTCACTGTGAGTGTGGTGGGTGGGGGAATCTCCTAAATGGAACCAGAAAGGCTCAGGCTCTAAAATCAAAAATTGATAAATGTGATCTCATGAAACTGAAAAGCTTCTGTAAGGTAAAGGACATAGTCAATAGGACAGATTAGTAACTTACAGATTGGGGAAAAAACTTCACTGATCCCGCATCCAATAGAGGGCTATTATCTTGAATACATAAAGAACTAAAGATTACCTCAAAAATTGGGGTATAGATGTAAACAGTGAATACACAACAGAGGAATTTCAAATGGCTGAGAGGCACTTAAAGAAAAATTCAAAGTCCTTAGTGATCAGGGAAATGTAAATCAAAACAACCCTGATATTCCACCTTACACAAATCAGAATGGCTAAGATAAACAACTCAGGTGACACCACATGTTGGCTAGGATGTTGAGAAAGAGAAAACTCCACCATTTCTCATGGGATTTCAAACTGGTACACCCTCTCTGGAAATCAATCTGAAGTTTCCTCAGAAAATTACAATTATATCTACATGAAGACACAGCTATACTATTATTGGGCATATACCCAAAAGAGTCCCTTCCATACTACAGAGGCATGTGTTCTACTAGGTTCACAGTGGACATACACATATCAGTGATAACCAGAAGCTTTAAACAGCCCAGAAGATGCACAATGGTTGAATGGATACAAAAAATGTTTGTCACTTACACAATGGAATACTATTTTGCTATTAAGAAAGTGACATAGTGATTAAGGCAGTCAAGTGAATGGAACTAAAAAAAAATATCATTGTGAATGAGGTAACTCAGATTCAAAAGGACATGCATGGTATGTACTCACTAATAATTGGATATTAGCTAAAAAGTACAGAATAACCAAGTTACATTCCACAAAACTCAGATTTAACCATCTGAAGGGCTCAAGTGTGACTGCTTCAATTAGCCTTTGGGAAGAAGAAAAAAAAAACAGTCATTGGGAGTCAGAGAGAGGGAAGAACATGGGTGGAAAAGGGGACAGGGAGGAGAAAGGGGGAACATGATCAGGTATTGGAGGAGGGAACAGGAAAGAAGCCCTGAGGACCAGAAGAATGAATGAAAATATGCAACTTCTGGGGGTGAGGTTTAGGGGGATCCTAAAGAATGTACCAGAGATCTGGGAGGTGAGAGACTCTTAGGAATCAAATGGAGGGACATTAGATGACATGGTGAAGAATGGGGAGAAGGAACTTGTAGAGTCCTCCTCCATACAAGACAGGGCATCAAGTAGAGGGATGGGATTATCATCCCACAGTCAAAACTTTAACCCAGATTTGGTCCTGTCTAAAAGAACAACAGGGACAAAAATGCTGATGACATGGAAGGAAAAGGGATCCAGTGACTGTCCCAAAATGCAATCATTCTCAAGGGGAAGCTTCAAGACCTGACACTATTACTGGTGCTATGGTGGGCTTACTGACAGGAACCTAGCATGACGGTTGTCTGATAGACCTAACAAACACCCGACTGAGACAGAAGCTGATACATCTGTCTGATACACCCAATCAAAGGACTGAAGTCAGAGAACCTCTGTGGTTGAATTGGGGTAAGGCTGGAAGAAGCTTAGGAGGAGGGTGACACCATAGGAAAACCAGCAGTCTCAACTAATCTGGACTCTTGAGATCTCTTAGACATTGAGCCATCAACCAGGCAGCATTCAAGAGCTAGACTGAGGCCCTGGACAAATATATAGCTAAGAACTGCCTGATCTGGCCTCAGTGATAGAAGACAAGCTAACCCTATAGAGACTTGAGGCTCCAGGGACTGGAGATGCCTTATGGGTGGTGAGGTAGGGACATCCTCTTGGAGACAGGGGGGGCATGGAATGGGATGAGTAATTATGGGAGGGCAGACCAAGATGTGGAGAATGACTGGACTGTAAAAAAAGAAATACACACACACACACACACACACACACAAGTTAAGTGTGGGAAAAGAACCATTTGGTATTTGTATTTATGTTGCACTAAGCTTTTTTTCTTCATAAAGGAACTTTTAATTCATGAAGCCTGGGAAAGAAGGCAGCCATTTGGGAAAAGGTAAGTAGGTGAATGAGGTAGAGGAATGGTGAATAAGAATCCTCTTATTCCTACCTGAGCAGAAGGAATTGGAATCCTCCCTTAGCATCTGACCTGGTATGATGTCATTGATAAGCAGGAAGGAAAAGCAGTGGCAGGGTTGGTGTAGGAAAGAGATGTGAAGATGCCCCAACATAGGAACCCAGACTCTAGTCTAGTGAATAACATAAATATGAGAGTTTGCAAATGTTTGTCCACGCTAGCCAGTAAATATATGAGTGAAAAAGATATTTCAATATGGGAAATGTCCTCCAAGACTATAACGGACTAAACTTTTAGTCAATTATGAACATAAGGTATCTTAACTTTTTATCCCAATATAACAAAATGCAGCATCCAAACATATTTTCTGGTGGATCTAACTGACAAATTGTCTTTACAGTATATTAATGATTGTATGTTTTAATATATATCCAAATTTTCATTGCTTATTCTACATATTTAAGCTCTGGAAATGAATCCGATTTCTTCCAAATTTGAGGAAGTATAAACACAAATATCGATGCTCTGGTTTTTGTGCAGAAATAACACTGTGCAGTATTCAACTACTGAACAGTGTGTATTTTAAGTGCATCCAGGCAATAGAACATTACGTATAGGTACAAAGCTTTCATGTCATGAATGCTACAAATATCTTAAATGCATATTATTGATAGACGAAAGACTTAGATAGAGATGTAGTTCATTATTTCAACTTAAATGAGGTTCCAGAAAAGAGATGAACTAAACAAAAGATTTCTTGAGTAAAGGATGCATCAACCAAGAACAAAAGATTTGCAGATGTACAAAATATTATTATGCATGGTAAATTATCTCAACTCATGTGGTGGATGTGGAAGATTATGATCCCTCATGTAGTTTATCAATCATAACAATCTGGGATAGAAAGGGGTTTATACTTATATAATCCTTTACTAATATTTCTTCCTTCACTTCATTTTTTCAAAACACATATAAACCTTCCTATTTTCCCATTGAGTCATTTCTTTTTATATTTTTTAGAACCATGGCTGTTTATGTATATTTGTGATCCAAATAAGATATTTTCTTAAAAGTTGCATGCATAATATGAGACATAAAATCATGGAAGAATATGAATACTGCCTTTTTCCTTACCTGATGAGAAAGTGCAAGCATAAAAAATTCATGATTGAAAATGAGAGTTTAATGACTAAATTGCCTGAGGAAAAAGAAGTAATTTGACAGATAAGAAATTTATTGTGTTTTCAAAAAGGAAACCCTTATTACAATCAATTATGCTTTTACAAGTACCTTGAATTTTGTGAATTGAGAAACAAGATTGTATTACTGTCATAAAATATTAAATAGTGTATAAAAGACACAAAATTAACTTCATAGTCAATATGAAGAGACTTTAACTCCCTCAAGACAGGCTCACTGCCTATACTAAAGTTCAAAGAACTCTGGCATAGAAGAAAGAAATTATTTCATATAGTAAATTTCACTGAAATTTGCCTTAGATATTTGAGATTGCTGGTATTAAGCAGTGTCCAAATTATTATATAAAGCTATTCTTTGGACTCTGACTTGTACTTAGTCCTCCTGTCAAGATTCACATGCATAGACACATACACTTGTGTGTGTGTGTGTGTGTGTGTGTGTTTGTGTGTTTGTGTGTGTATGCTGTGATGGCTATTCCAGGTCTTCAATCTGATTACTTCTGAAATAAAATACAATCTAGAAATGTAGGGTACATCTGTGAACTAGATCTTGAAGCACTGTAGCCATGAAAAGATTAAGCCAAGGCAAGGTGTCATACACCTTTAATTCCAGGAGACAAAGAAAATCTCTCATTGAAATGTAAATAAATATAATAACCAAAGAAATAAAAAGAGGATATACAAAGTATAAAAAAGTCAAACGTTTGTGAGCCTTTTGAAAAAAAAAAGTAAAGAAGTACAACTATTATTAAGAGCATTTTGCTGTGTTCTGCAGGTGCAGCACTACTCATAAATAGCCGTATTATGAAATCCATCTAATTTTTAATCATATAGACAGTTATATGTGTGTGAATATATATATATTCAAATTACTGACTTTCTCCCTGAAAAAAAATGAATTCTATCACTTTTCTACAGTATTGAAGAAGCTAAACTAAGTGAATAAAATCATTCAAGTATCAAAAGAGAAATTCTAAATGATTGCATTTTCTGTAGGCAATATTGTCAATCTACCAAAATAGAAGTAATTAATTATCAGAGTTTAAGGAATGAAAAGTTTACAGAAATATTTGTGTCAAGTGATGTAAAAATTGTTTTTGGAGCAGCTGATATAAGACATCTAGTATCCAGTATGGATTCAAAACTACATAAGGCTGCACACCAAAAAGTAACTAAATCAGTTTAACTTCTTTATTTATACAAACTACAAAAGGAAAATTGATGCCATATACATGTTACATAGTTTGCCCATACTACAAAATATGTTTCTATCAAAACATCTTGCTTCAACACACTCCAAATATGCAGAGTTTTTCTGAAAATTATTGCAAGTTGTAAAAGCTGTATTTGCCTGTGTTTGATAGTTTGAACTGTCAACATACCACAACCTTGACTTACCTGGAAAGAGACTCTTAAGGAATAATGTGGATTAAGTTGAACAGAAGACATGTCTGTAAGTAACTGACTTTACTACTAATTGTGTTGGAAGAAAAATCCTGAGGGTAGTCTACATCTTTTCATGGTCCAGGCCCAAAACTGCATAAGAGTAAAGACAGCTAGTTTAGCATGAGAAACAAACAGAAATACATTGATTTCTCTTTTCTTTTGACTATGGAAGTGATATAATTAACTATTTGATTTTCTGTTCTGATTTCCCTCAAATGATAGGCTATGTCCTATAATTATAAGCTAAAATAAAGTCTTTAATTTATTAATTTTTTTTTGGTCATAATACTTTATCTCAGCAAAAGAAATGAACCTCGAACAGACATTGGTACGAAGGAAGTTGGGTTGTTGTGTTGATATGATTAACTTGTCTGTTTATTACAGGAAGAATGTATAGACTTGGGAATATGGACCTGGGAATTGCATTGACATCTATTGCCAAAGAGTAAAGTTATTATGGAAGCTTGGGCGACAATAATACTGAGAGAAATACAGACTGTAGATGCTCAGTTCATAAAGTTTCAGAAGGAATTAATTATTTTAACACTAATTGCTACAAATAAAATTTTTATTTTTGTCATATGTAAGCTAAAAATCTGTGTGTAGTAACAATGTTGGGGTTGAGAAAGTAGAAATGTTTGGCAAAGATAATAGCACCACTGAAGAACATTTTTCCTCAGGGTCCATACAAAGATCTTAATTCAAGAGAGATGTGGCTGCTATATCTTAACAGAATATGGCAATGTAAGTGTGGAGGTTTGAATACTTATGACCCCATAGATTCATGAGATTGAATGTTGGCCTGAAAGAGTGGTACTGTTAGGAGGTATAGATTGGAGGATATGATGCCTTGTTAGAGGAAGAAAGTCACTGTTGAGATGGACTTTGAGGTGATAATATGCTCAAGGTACTCCAGAGGCAAGATCTTATTCTGATGTCTTTGTATCACTATGTAGAATTCTGTTTCCAGCACCCTGCCTGTCTGTCTGTATGCTGCCAGGCTTCCTGCTATGATGGTAATGGACTAAGCTTCTGACACTATAACCCAGCTCCAATGAAAAGTTTTCTTTTATAAGAGTTGCCTGCCAGACCGAGTGTGGTGGTGCACACCTTTAATTCCAGCATTTGGGAGGCAGAGGCAGGCAGATTTCTGAGTTTGAGGCCAGCCTGGTCTACAAAGTGAGGTCCAGGACAGCCAGGGCTATACAGAGAAACCCTGCCTTGAAAAACCACCCCCCCCAAAAAAAAAAACCAAAAAACCAAAAAAACAAAAAAAACAAAAAAACAAAACAAAACAACAACAACAACAACAACAAAAAAACAACCAACCAACCAACAATCAAAAGAGTTTTGCCTGCCAGGTAGTGGCGTGCATGCCTTTAATCCCAGCACTTGGGAGACGGAGACAGGCAGATTTCTGAATTCGAATGCAACCTAGTCTACAGAGTGAGCTCCAGGACAGCCAGGGCTATACAGAGAAATCCTGTCTTGAAAAACCAAAACCAACCAACCAACCAACCAAACGAACAAACAAAAGGAGTTGTCTTGGTCAAGGTGTCTCTTCACAGTAATAGAAACACTTACTAGGACAGTAAGTTTTATACGCCTTGCCTACATGGAATGGAGGAGCTTAACTGGAGGAAAGGACCATCTAAGAGAAGCACATGATTGGTACTTTATGGCATGTTCACACTATTTTCAGAGAGGTTAACAACGTTCATATGTGAGGATGAAATCTCAGTTGCAATGGAGGCACGAAAGTATTGGAAATGTGAGGGCTTAGAGATTTACACTAAGAACTGCAGGTTTGTGATGAGTTTAGTATAAAGGAAAATCTGTATATAATAGCAATGGCAGAACTGGAGGGATAGGGCTGCTAATGCCTCTTAGGCAAGAAACGATGTAGATGTCTGGGTCTCAGCTACAGGATTTAGATTTTGCTTTATATATAAATTTAATTTCTGAGTGTGTGTTTCTGTGTGTGTGTGTGTGTGTGTGTGTGTGTGTGTGTGTGTGTCTGTGTGTCTGTGTGTACATGCTTGTACACATGTAAGGGCCCAGAGAGCCCACAAAAAGACATATAAGCGAGAGATAAGGAATTGTGAGTAATCTGCTGTTAACACTGGGAACTGAAGTCCAGTGCCCTGAAAGAGTAACACGTGATTTTAACCTCGGCCATCTCTCTCATCCTTCCCACACATGAGTGCTTGTATTTGTAACTTGTTATGACATCTTTATAGGAGCCCACTGTTAAGACACTTTGGAGTTTTAGGAGGTTTTAGATTTTCAAATGTAAGAGCAAAGGACACTACTGTGAAAGGAAATTTATGTAGGGTAGAAACATGGGAAAAGAGTTGAGGAGAAATTGCAAGGTAACTAACACTAAGGATATTTAAACAGCAAATTGGAATTTTCCTATTTTATACCATCCTCCTTTCAACAGAGTTACCGTTCAAGAGAATAATGTTCCTCCCAGAATTCAGAGGGCACCAAAAATATACTGTTCCATGGTACTTGTAGGATACCTATCCTTGAAGGGATGGTAAGGGATCCATCCACAGAACCACAGAATAATACAGGTTCTTGCCAGTGCTCCTGGTTGTAAATCAGAACTTGATGGTCAGACTTTATTGTTCTAGAAAAAAAATCACTTTCTTAACAGGACATAGAGAGATCAAACTGCTACTAAACTGGAAGTTTACTCCATTCTGACTAGCTTTCATAATATCAGAATGTACTATGCTGGTGGTTAAGAAAAAAATCATCAACAATAATATTCAGTTGTAAAACATGTGAAGTATAATTGCAACAAGAGTGGCATCTTGATTAGATTTAAGAATAAATCTTAAAAATGAAACACATGGCTGTTGCTCTAAGTTGGTCAAGAATTCATGGTTGAGTCATGACAGACTCTGTGGCAAACCTACTTCTATTATGTTGACAGGCAAACCTTCACTGAATGTCTCTGGTTTTGTCAAAGAAGTTCTGTTTCCAAACACAATGAGAAATCTAAATTACATATTTTGCCAAAGGGACAAAAGGTGTGTTTCAGGGGAAGAATGGGGGTAATTATGATCAAGATATATTATATGCATGGATACATTTCTAAACAATTCATAAACTCTTACATAGAAAGAACAAGACAGAAAGATCAAAGTTAAAAAAAAGAGATGTATGACTTTTAAAGTGTGGTGAAGAATCTGTCTGTATTTTACATTATATTAATTAACCTAAAAACCCTGGGGCCACACATTGGATAGTAAAGGTCTAAAACTACCTTTTTGTCAAGGGTACCAGGGGTATATTATGATGGTTAGAGTTCTCTGTCAACTTGAGATAACTTAGAATCACTTGAAAAGACATTCTTGGTGAGAACATATCTAGATCAGGTGTGTCAACAGTCGTGCAAATGGGAGGAATTTTGACTGCTGTTAATTGAGTTTGGAAAACATACCCTGATGTAAGCTGCAGCATGCCCTGGGATAGTCTCTAAATTTGGTGAGTGAGGAAAGTTAGCAAACATAAGCATCTAGCAAGCAAATAAGGTTGTGTTTATTCCCTTTTCTCTTGACTCCTGATAAGTTATATCCAGCTGCTTGAATTTCTGTTGTGACATTCAACAGTGATGGATACTTGTTTGTCTCTAGGAGCAAAACCAAGCCATTTCTGCTCTTACATTGCTTTTAGTCAGAATACTTTAATCACAATGGAAAAGAACATTATATACTAACCTATCTTTTGAAGTTGCATAATATTTTAAATACTTGCCTTCATATTATCTGAATATTTTTGACAAAATTGAAATAAAAGTAAAACTTATATTCTAAATTGTATTTTATAAACTTTGAAAAACAAAGCTTACAAACCAAAACACAACCAAACATCCAAATTAATCAGACTCATGCCTACATAACTTAATAAACTTATATCCATTAAAATTTTCATTTAGAATAGAAGATTAATCCAGAATATAATATATTTAATTCACTTATCCACCACCAAAAACCAAAAGAAAACAAAAAGTCAAATTTGAAAGGATCAACAGCTAAAGATAAAGCCAAAATACCTGATATATTCTCACTCAGGGATCCTTCCTTTATGTAATAAATTACTAGAAATTATTAATCTGACATATGAGATAATATTAAATGTGCATATTCCAGGAAGTATTAGACACATAATAACAAGTGAATCTTGTTAATGACACCTGGCATCAAGCTTTTGTTTATAAGAAGTCAGAGAAAATAAAGTTACACGCTTGTGATAAAAATGAGGATTGTATTTTTCTATGAAGGGCAACAGATACATGTTGAAGAAACATTAGACTAAAGAGACTATCAAGGAGGTTCTATGAACCACAATGTATAAACTTAATAACAATCAATCAAGAAAGCAAAAGGTTTTGTCTTTCTCTACCTTGTCATAAAACAAAACAAAATAAAACAAAACCAGAAGAGTTTCTGATAATTCCTCGTTCATATAGTCACTGCTACAAATATAAGGCTCATACATCAGCAAATGTTAGCTAGGACTACTGATATGTAAGAAGACAGTGGCTTAGAATGACTAAGTTATTGCTGAGTTGGTAATTATTAAAGAAATCTACTTCATACAGTTCTTACAGTGGAAATTAGGCATCTTAACACATATTACTTCTATTGGCTTATTCAGTTGCTTTAATAGAAGTTTGTAGTGTGTAGGGGTGTTAAATTAAGGGTGCTCTGTGGTTCATATTCATAAGTATTACACTCTTACACTCTTACACTTTTCTTCATGGGCAAAATTTTATAACCCTCTTTGTACCTTTGAAGAAAATTGATTGTTTCAGCAGCTGCTTGGATTTTAAGAGTCATTTCTTCAATTCAGACTCTAGGGATCATATAGAGCATTTGCAAATTTTTCACTCACTATACTAAGATCCTAAAAGATTTATTTTAAAAATTGTAAAATATGTGATTTTTTTCCTCAATGCAACTAGTCTTCACTTGTACAGTTTGAAAAAAAATATTCTCAAAATTGCTTACATTAGCTGGATATATACCTAGAATCTTAATGCATGGGAGAATGAAGAGAAAGGCAAGTTAATGACTAATCTATGCTCATAGTGATACTTTCACAAGAGGAATAAAAAAGGAGCAGTGATGCACTAAAATCAATATTCATGCTTATTTCCTATGAAGATATTTTCACCTTTTGGGATACTATAATGGTTGAACTCCTTTCAGAAAGTTTACATTCTATTCTCCTACTTGATCTTGATCTTGAATGCATAATCATGAAGTCCATGGAGTTCATGCTTATTTAATTGACGTGATTTGGAAACATTTCCAAATAAAGTGTTCTCCTGTTTGCAAACAAGAATGGGTTGTTAACTAGTTAAGTCAGTCTATGTTGTAGCTCATAAAAAGACACCTGTAAACATTGTCTTTAACTAGTATTCCACAATTTCTAATATGAGTGAATTTTTGTTTGAATAAAATTCCACTAAATATTTTTGATTATGGAGAATATTTATTCGTTTTAGAGGAAAATATTCCCCAGTGTTAAATGGCCTCCTCTCATTTTTGTCTTCTTCTTCTTCTTCTTCTTCATCTTCTTCTTCTTCTTCTTCTTCTTCTTCTTCTTCTTCTTCTTCTTCTTCTTCTTCTTCTTCTTCTTCTTTAAAGATTGATTTATTCTATGTACATGAGAACATTGTAGCTGTCTTCAGACACCAGAAGAGGGCATCAGATCCATTACAGATGGTTGTGAGCGACCCTGTGGTTGCTAGGAATTGAACTCAGGACCTCTAGAAGAGCATACAGTGCTCTTAACCACTGAGCCATCTCTCCAGCCCCTCATTTTCCTTTCTATGAATTGAATTAAAATTAAAATTCTTTTTGATCACATCCTTCTGGATGTTGGCAACTGAAATGTGTTTCAATTACAAACTAGAAATGAGGTCATCTAAACCTGACATTCTTGATCCCAGCTTCTCTTCCCGTTGGGTTATCCATCATCTGCACATATTTACTCTTGCCATCACACCAGCAATCCTCATTTAGAGCCTCTGTATCATTTTATTTCCACGCTGTTTTCATTTTCTCGCTCTGTGGACTTCCTTGCATAAGACACAGGGAAATTTGAATGATGATGGCTCAGGGAGAAGCACTTTGATGGTGTCTTTCTTTCTGTTTGCACCAAGTTGGGCATTTTCATTAGAAGCAACAGGAAAATTTCTAGTTATGAGATCAATTGAGCTCTGTAACACTCAGCTCCTTGTACTGTGGGTAACCAAATGTAACAAAATCTAATGGCTATGAAAATGCAACACCAGGAAAAATGTTTCTGGGCACACAACAATCAAAAATTAATTCATAGTCAAATGCAAAATGAATCTTACTTGCTGCAGTGTTTGCAGTGGGTGCAGCATTCAATTGTACTGCAATAATGGTTCTGAATGCACAAAATATCTCTTTCTACTGTGCATCCTCTCATACCACAAATACCAACACTGTCTGGCAAGCCTCAGCTATGATCTGAGGCTATTTTAGGTTATGTATTTAAATATTTGTGTTGAACAAACTTCTGCATATATAAACATAATAGTGTAATTATAGAAATGAACATTTAAGATTTCCCATCACCATTCTTAATCATCTAAGTATTAGATTACTATGTTTTGGATTGTATTGTGTTAGAATGTTTAATTTTAAAAATTGCTGCTTGAGTTTCAGTCTTGTTTCATATAAAGGTTTTGTTTTACAATAAATAGTCATAACTTAGTAGAAGAGCATTTTAATATGAAGTTAACACTTTTACCACATGAACAAATGCCACTTAGATGACATGGAAGAAACTTGAAAAATTTATAATCAACTTCCCATTTGTAATAATGAAAAGAGGAAATATGCAGGGCTAAGTCTTTAAAGTGAATTTTGAGTCTTGATTAGGACAAAATTCCCAAGGGTTCCTTAAATGCCATAAACACACTCTTGCTACAACATTCCTGTGCTACTTTTGTTTAAGCTTTATGCTTTCATTAAAGACTTAAATGCACTTTTAGAAGAGCGGTTTGTCAGTGGAATTACACCTTGGTAGTTAACATGTTTGTTTTATAGTGTGAAGTTGGTGACAGGTTCTCATGTAATAGTTTGAATTTAAGACTTTGGAAAGCAGTGATGGGTTTCTGTTGGAAGAGAGTATGCTCTTTAATTGGCTCCAAGAATGAACAGGAGATGTAGTGCCTGGAGGCTCTCTGAGATTGGAAGAAAGAATCCTGAGGCATAGGATGAGACTCTGCACTGAGATAGGGGATGAAATTTACGGTAGGATTATGTAAATCAAAAACTGGAATGAAGTAGAGAAAAAAAGCAATGTAAATTCTAATAGGATTTTCAAATGAAGTGGCAAATATTAGAGGTACAGAATTGGTAAGGGACAAGGAGGATATGCAAAAGCTCCATTGAGATGATTGAGTTTAAAGGACTTGTGTAGACCTGGATCAGGACATGTGCAAACCTGGCAATTGTTACTGTCTTACTAGATATCCCTAGATGTTCAGTATTTACTATGACTCTTATCTATCAGAGTCTCTATCAATGCATAATGATCTTGAAATTATGGGGAAAGTGATTGTGCTTCAAATTAATCAATTATTTTAAAATATCTAGATATAATCAAACTGTTAATTCATAAAACATTTTCTATTTTAGAAAATAGATAATGGCTTTCTACAACTGATATTTGGAGAAAGTCATTCGAAAATATTCCAAAATGATGCAAATTAAGCTTTATTTCACTTTATCTACATTATATAAAAATTACAAGTCCTATTCAGTATGCCATTTATAGCCATAGCCTGTTTACAGTTTTATGCTTCACTTAAAACAACAACTACATGCTACATAATTTTGAATAGCCTTTCTCATTACAGTGTGGTTATTTTTGAAATTCAATTTGAGTTAACATAATTCTAACTGACATTTAGACTGACAGAGCTTTACAAAAGGTACATTTCTCAGTGTTAATTTTACCTGAAAATTGTAAGAATAGATTACCTTTAAGTCAATGGTTAGATATGAAAATACATTCAATTAAATTTCAACCCAAAATATCAACCAGATTTCACGATAATTTAATTTAAATGATATGGATTGTCATTAGAATTAACAGTTAACATTTGAAAAGTCAGCCATATTTGCATATAAATGTGTACTCCTGTAAGACAGGGTATGCTTTCAGGAAAAGTTCAGTTTTTAAAAGGTGACATAGGCACAGCTGAATAAAATAAGATTAGTTACATGTATTCAAAGTTATTTTATATTTCCTTTTCAAATATAGTCTAAATAATACAAATGTAATTATGCATTGCTGAATGATGGGGATACATTCTAAAAATGAAGTTATAAGTAGACTTCATTGTAGTCAAATATCAACATATATTTGTAGACACCCAAATTATGTGGCCAGTACATTCAAAGGTCACACAACTTATAGTAAGGATTCACATAGTGGAAATTTGTTTGATAATAATCTCAGCAAATAATGTTGCTCCCTTAAATTTATCATCATCAGGTTGGAAGAAGTTAACAACACTTGATCCTTTTTCTGAGGCCCAAAGTTCAATTCCTAAATGCCCAAAGTTGGCTAAAAACCACCCATTATTCCAATTTCAGGAGATCTAACTTCCTCTGACCTTTCTTGTCACCAGACATGTACATTATAAACATCATAAATGCAGATAAAATATCCATAAACATAAAATTAATTAATTAGTCTTTATTAAAAAATCACATAATATAATATGGACATAGGATTATTTAGATAACTATATTTTATAAGTCTCACAAAATCATGTGATGACTTATTCTTCCCAATATTTTAATCATGCAAATATATATAGTATATTTATATATATATCATGCAACTATATATATATATGTATATATATATATATATATATATATATATATATATATATATGGCATAACCCATTGCTCCAAGTATAATTATGAATAAAAAAGAATGTGATCAAATAAGAATGGAGTTAAACTATATTGGAGTTCACTGAGGTGTAAAGAGGTTTGGTGTTTAACTTAATCTAGCTCAATAAAGTTATGATGAGTTTCATATAATAAAATAAGTATTTTCTTATTAAAATATAAATATCTAGAATTGCTTATCTCATATCTATAAAGAAATGTGTTGGAATTTTGATGGGGTTTTCATTGAATCTGTAGATTGCTTTTGGTAAAATTGCTATTTTCACTATGTTAATCTTATTGGTTCATGAGCATGGGAAATTTTTCCATCTTCTGAGGTCTTCTTTGATTTCTCTCTTCAGAATGCAGCTCTTGTCATATGGGTATTTCAGTTGATTAGTTAGATACACCAAGATATTTCATATTACTTGTGGCTACTGTGAAGGTGGTTTCCCTAATTACTTTCTCAGCCTGTTTATAATTTCTATAAAGGGAGGCTAGCATTTTGTTTGCCTTAATTTTATATTCAGCTACTTTGATGAAGTTTATCAGTGATAGAAGTTCTCTGATAGAAACTTGGTGGTCAATTATGTATTTCATTGCTCCTTTTAAGTTTAGGTACATGTAATGAATTTGTGATCTCTCTAATATGTAGAACATGAAAGGGTGTTGGATTTTGTCAAAGGTTTTTTTCAGCATCTAATGAGATGATCTTGTGAGTTTTTTATTTGACTTTGTGTAGTAGAGTACATTGAAGGACTTTTCATATATTGAGCCATTAATTCTCAACTTCAATGGAAAAACAAAACAAACAAACGAAAACAAAACAAAACAAAAAAACAGGATAGACCTAACAATTCTCAACAATAAAAGAACTTTCAGGGAATCACCATCCCTGACCTCAAGCTGTGCTATAAAGAGCAATAGTTATGAAAAACATTTGAAATTGGTACAGATACAGGCAGATCAGTCAATGGGATAAAACTGAAGATCCTGAAATAAACTGATACACCTATGAACATTTGATCATTAACAAGCCAAAACCGTACAGTGGAAAAAAATAAAGCATCTTCAACAAATGGTGCTGGTCTAACAGGTGATCTACAAAGTGGTAGAATGCAAATTGATCCATATTTATCAACTTCCACAGAGCTCAAGTCCAAGAGGGTCAAGGACCTCAACATAAAACCAGATACACTGAATCTAGTAGAAGAAAAAGTGGGGAATAACCTCAAACACATTGGAACAGGGGAAAGTTTCTTGCATTCAACACCAATATCTCAGGCTCCAAGAACAATTGATAAATTGGACCTGATGAAACTGAAAAGCTTCTGTAGGGAAAAGGGCACTCTCAATAGGACAAAATAGCAACCTATGAATTGGGAAAATATCTTCACTAACCTTCCATCCGATAGAGGGCTAATATCCTTAAAATGTAAGACACTCAAGAAATTAGACTCCAGAAAACTAAATAACCCAGTTAAAACACGGGTTTCAAAGCTAAAGAGAGAATTCTCAACAGAGGGATCTTTAATGGCCTAGAAGCACTTAAAGACATGTTCACCTTCTTAGTCATCAGAGAAATGTAAATCAAAATGACCCTGACATTCTATCTTCTACCAATCAGAATGTGTAGGATCAAAATTTTAACTGACAGCATGTGATATGGGGAAAGAGGAACATTCCTCCATTTCTGGTGTGATTTCAAACTGGTATGACTATTCTGGAAGTCAATTTGGTGGTTCCTCAGAAAAATAGAAATAGTTCGAACCAAAAGACACAGATTTAACACTCCAGGGTCCAAAAGATGCTCTACAAAACCACAAGGAGAGTAGGATGGAGGGAAGAAAGAAGCAAAGGAGGGAAAGGGGGGAGGGAGGGAAGAAGAAAGATAGAGGGGAGAGAGAGAGTTCTCTTTAGCAATAGGATCGTATCTTCAATTTCTGTGATGTAACTAAGGCAATGGAAATAGCCCATATTGTCTTGGAAAGCTCTTTTATTTATCTCTCAAACAATTCAAGGGGAAATTCCCACACTTAGGACTCAGGTATTTGTGTACAGTTCATATTAGAGGTACCACTATCTCATATGACGTAGCTCCATGCAAAAACACAGACACTAGTTTGTGTATAATATGCTTCCCTATGGCTTTTTAAATGACACTAGACACTAGTTTTTGTTTTAATATCTTCCCCCTGTATGTCTCTGTCTGTCTGTATCTGTCTCTCTTCCTTTATCTCTATATTTTGTTTCTTCCTGCTATTCCTTTGTAGTTCCTATGTCCTACTCATTCCTCCTGATGCTTATAATTTCTCCTTCTAAGGACAAATCTTTTCCATTTCCTTGCTTCAGATACACTTGTTTGTGGTCATTCCAGTTATTCATATCTCAAACTTAGAAAAAGGGAATAGAGGACAATGGGTATTAAGAAAGAGATAAAAATGAAATAGAAAAAAAAAGATTAAAGGGAAGGAGGAGGAAAAAGAGGAAATGTGGAAGGAATGAAGGAGAGGAAGATAGGAATGAACTAAGAAAGTGGGAAGAAAGGAGGAACAAAAGTGAGGAAGAGAGAGAAGAGTGAAGGAAGAAAATTATGACAATAGCTTCTATTCATAAACTGGTATCTGGGTGGTGGTGGCGCACACCTTTAATCCCAGCACTTGGGAGGCAGAGGCAGGCAGATTTCTGACAGCCAGGGCTACACAGAGAAACACTCTCTGAAAAGAACCAAAAAGAAAAAGAAAAAAGAGGCATAAGCTGGAATCTTGTCTATCTTGTCACTGTTTCACTGAATACCTCTACCTAGCATCATACAAGATATCTCTGGAATTAAAAAGAGGCAAAATGTGTGGCAGTATTCATAGCACATTATCTGAATAATAAAACTATGTTGAATGTGCTTAAAAGATAAGTAAGCCATTGTTTCATAAATAATGTCCTTAGTGCCCGATTTATTACTAAAAATTCCTCACAGTTACCTGAAAAATAAACTGAAAGGAAAACTGTCCCCTATAGGGAGCGCTATAGAATGTGGCTTGCAAGAATAAAGGAGTAAAGGCAGAATGTTCCTTGAAAGAATGTTCAGAAGGAGTCTGTTCTTGCTCCACATCTATATCCTGATAGCTAAGATGAATTTTCTGCTATTTTTTTTTCTTTTTAGTGCGTATACATGTTTATAGAAACTCAGTGACTGCAACACTATTTTCCACTTACCTAATCACTTGTATGACACAAAGGAATTATGGATAGGTAGAGTTCAGAAATTAGATGATGTTATACAAACTGGACAAAATTATTAAAATATGAATTGGAAGTCAAGGAACGATGACGGTACTGAAAATTTTTTGTTTGCAGCTTCTTTTTCTTTTTTCCATTTTTTATTAGGTATTTAGCTCATTTACATTTCCAATGCTATACCAAAAGTCCCCCATACCCACCCACCCCTACTCCCCTACCCGCCCACTCCCCCTTTTTGGCCCTGGCGTTCCCATGTACTGGGGCATATAAAGTGTGCCTGTCCAATGGGCCTCTCGTTCCAGTGATGGCCGACTAGGCCATCTTTTGATACATATGCAGCTAGAGTCAAGAGCTCCGGGGTACTGGGTAGTTCATAATGTTGATCCACCTATAGGGTTGCAGATCCCTTTAGCTCCTTGGGTACTTTCTCTAGCTCCTCCATTGGGAGCCCTGTGATCCATCTATTAGCTGACTGTGAGCATCCACTTCTGTGTTTGCTAGGCCCCGGCATAGTCTCACAAGAGACAGCTACATCTGGGTCCTTTCGATAAAATCTTGCTAGTGTATGCAATGGTGTCAGCGTTTGGATGCTGATTATGGGGTGGATCCCTGGATATGGCAGTCTCTACATGGTCCATCCTTTCATCTCAGCTCCAAACTTTGTCTCTGTAACTCCTTCCAAGGGTGTTTTGTTCCCACTTCTAAGGAGGGGCATAGTGTTCACACTTCAGTCTTCATTTTTCTTGAGTTTCATGTGTTTAGGAAATTGTATCTTATATCTTGGGTATCCTAGGTTTTGGGCTAATATCCACTTATCAGTGAGTACATATTGTGTGAGTTCCTTTGTGAATGTGTTACCTCACTCAGGATGATGCCCTCCAGGTCCATCCATTTGGCTAGGAATTTCATAAATTCATTCTTTTTAATAGCTGAGTAGTACTCCATTGTGTAGATGTACCACATTTTCTGTATCCATTCCTCTGTTGAGGGGCATCTGGGTTCTTTCCAGCTTCTGGCTATTATAAATAAGGCTGCTATGAACATAGTGGAGCATGTGTCCTTCTTACCAGTTGGGGCATCTTCTGGATATATGCCCAGGAGAGGTATTGCTGGATCCTCCGGTAGTACTATGTCCAATTTTCTGAGGAACCGCCAGACGGATTTCCAGAGTGGTTGTACAAGCCTGCAACCCCACCAACAATGGAGGAGTGTTCCTCTTTCTCCACATCCTCGCAAGCATTTGCTGTCACCTGGATTTTTGATCTTAGCCATTCTGACTAGTGTGAGGTGGAATCTCAGGGTTGTTTTGATTTGCATTTCCCTGATGATTAAGGATGTTGAACATTTTTTCAGGTGCTTCTCAGCCATTCGGTATTCCTCAGGCGAGAATTCTTTGTTCAGTTCTGAGCCCCATTTTTTAATGGGGTTATTTGATTTTCTGAAGTCCACCTTCTTGAGTTCTTTATATTTGTTGGATATTAGTCCCCTATCTGATTTAGGATAGGTAAAGGTGTTTATAGTGAAATTAGAAACATGTAAATTGTAACCTAAACACAATCCACAAATACTGAGAACATTTTAATAAAACTTAAATACTTTATAACTTGGGAGAGTAGGGGAGTGGGGGGGGGGAGAGGGTATGGGGTCTCTTGTAAAATGGAGTTGAGTATAACAATGTATGTAAACACGGTAAGGAACATTTGACAAAGGAAATGAATGTGAAAATAAAGATACATTTACAAAATTGTCATTTTTCTTTATCTCTAGATACCTTCCTGAGACCAAATTGTGGTGAAGTGACTCAGAAATGACACCCAGAGGAGAAAAATAGTGTTATGTTAAACAGAACATCCTGAACTTAAAAGACAATAAGAACTGTTAAATCTTGGATGCATTTCAAGAAGACTGTGTGAACCCACATGGTAGTTGGCAGCCACCTGTAATTCCAGTTCCAGAGAATCTGGTGTCACACATGGGATGCAAAGATATTTACATTAAATAAATAAATTGAATAAAAAATTACTGATTCCATGAATCACATGATCCAGTTTCTAAATTATTTTTCTTTTATTTGAAAAGATTTATTTATTTAATGTATATGAGTGTTTTGTCTGCATATATGTTAATAAAGAGTCCTTAAATAGAAAGGAGAGACAATGAAAATGGCAATTCACAAGAGAAAATATATTAAGCCTAAATAGCTTATATAATGGTAATCAAAATCTTTCATATATCAATGTTAGAGAAATTACTGTTCATTTCTTCCTAATATTTAAACAGGGAAAATTAGATAGAGTACTAATTTCATGGACTTTTAGATTATTTTATAACCTCAGATATTGTAACAAATTCTAGTGTGAGTATATCTTGTCATATTTTATTTTTTAAAACTAGATCAAAGTAATAAATATACAGAATTTTAGGAATACACTATATGAATTTTATCATCGGATAGCCAATTTTTTTTCTGCTGTTTATAGCTGTATGTATCATACATAATTAAAATATAATTGGAAAGTTTTAGACATTTAAAAATTAAAATTTTACTGCTGAAAAAAGAGGAGATGTATAAAGGAGAGTTGATAAAATATTGAAAGACTCTCAGATGTGTGTGGAAATTTGAAGCTACAAGAAAAGAGAAATATCAGTCATGCGATATACTCTATGTGTTTAATACACACTAGTGTTAATTGCAGAAAAGCTGAATAGTGAAGTAACTCACCAGAGTGCCCAGCACCAAAAACTGGAATATAATATTATCCTGGTTACATTTACCTCATTTTAATCTCTCTGGGGTAACTTCAGGATATTTAGCCTCCAATTCCAAGCTCGAATTCTTCCAACCCCATTACTGATATATGATCAATTTGTTCCTAAGAAAAATCATAATCAATAGAGATTGAATTTCAAATTATTATATTTGCCCAACATGAAAAATAGTTTTAATTCTATTTATCTAGCTCTTGATTGCTTGGTATAGCCATATAACTTCAGTAAACTCAATATTCTAAGTTTATAATGAGTGGGCATAAGTAATATTTGACATAATTTTATGATTTTTGCTATATGTAATTATTCACTACTATAATTAGATGCTGAATGTATTTGACCCCTTTATAGATTTATAACTTATGTAACTTGTATATGTATGCATATCTATCTATCTATCTATCTATCTATCTATCTATCTATCTCTATCTATATAATTTCTCTGCCTATCTATCTATCTATCTATCTATCTATCCATATGTGTGTGTGTGTTCATAGGTATATATGTGTGTGAATACAAGTAAAGACACATTTCAATTAAACCTCACTTAGCCTGTCACTATTATGAAGATATTTTAAAATGATAAAATGCAATTATGTTTTTTGAGCTTGGTCTTTCTGTTTCCTTATTCTTCTTCAGCTGAATGTTTTAGACCTTTTTGCAATTCTAATTGGAATGAGAGCTATGCAGTAATGACATTCCTCTAGTTCATAAATTAAATACAAGCAAGGTTGGGTGTAAATATTTGCATTCTAATTTTTACATGAACATAAGGATTAAACATTCTGTGGTTCTTTGGTATGAGGTTTTTGTTAGACTCCTTACAATGGGATTGGGGTGTATCTCTATTTTGTCTCCTATTGGGTTGCCTTGTCCAGCCATGAGTGCATATAAGCCCTGCTTAGTGGATTTGGTGGTCCATAGTCTTCTGGGGTTCTTCTGGGGTCAATCATCTCCTTTGACTTCTCCAGTCTTCCACCTACTCTTCTGTAGGGTTCCCCCAAGCTCCTAGGAGGTACCCAATGGAGACCCCTAATTTAGACTTTCTACATAATGTCTCATTGTGGGTTTGTGCACCCATTTTCATCTGCTGCTAAAGGAAGCCTCTTTGATGACTACTGGACAAGGCATTGATCTATAACTTTAGCACAATATTATTAGGCATCATATTTTTCCTAATATGGAATTATAAAATATTTTAATCTATCTATCTATCTATCTATCTATCTATCTATCCATCCATCCATCCATCTATCATCTATCTGTCTGTCTGTCTGTCTGTCTGTCTGTCTGTCTATTTGTTTATTTAGACCAGTCATGTTCCATTCTACCTTAGATCTCAGTCTCTGGGTCCCATTCCTGACTATCCAGGCCATCCATGCAGTGCTGGGCATAGGCTCTATGTCATGGTGGGCCTCAAGATTTTCATATACTCTTCATTTTATTAGATTCTGTGTGTGATTTATTTCTTCAAATACTGTGCTCCCCCGAGCAGTATATATTTCAATTTCAACCACTTCCAGGTCCCTTTGCTGTCTCATTTAGCCTATTGTTTTCCAACTTCCTTCCTCTTTCTCCATAAAAGAGATTTTTATGCCCCCTACCCCTATAGTTTCATTTTCTAGAGACACACTCACATTCTCATGATTGTTTCTTTATCCAAATGAATGCATTTATTCCAATATGAAAATAATGTTGTTGTTTTGTGCTCTGGAAGAGATAGTTAACAGGTGTGCATAGTATTAATATAATTTAGACAAACTTAGTCTTCTATTTTTTTTCCAAAGCGTCTAACATAAACCTTGGGATGTAATAAGTTCTTAATAAATATTTGCTCCTGTAATGTTTGGTAGATTTATTATGACAATCTTTTAGTAATGACAATTTTATTGATTTTTTTAAAAGCTTATTTGATGGTTTCTGATTGATTCAGTGTCACTATACAGACACAGATAAAAAACATGATTGTGATGAAATTTTATATTAATTGAGTGTATAAATGTCATAAATGATATGTAAATATGACATTAATACCTATACTAGACCACACATATATCTTTTATTAGATATTTTCTTCATTTACATTTCAAATGCTATCCTGAAAGTCTCCTATAACCTCTCCCCCCCTGCTCCACAACCCACCCACTCCCACTTCTTGGTCCTGGAATTCTCCTGTACTGGGGCATATGATCTTCACAAGACCAAGGGCCTCTCCTCCAATTGATGGCCTACTAGGCCATCCTCTGCTACATATGCAACTAGAGACACAGTTCTGGGGGGTACTGGTTAGTTCATATTGTTGGTCCTCCTTTAGAGATTCAGACACCTTCAGTTCCTTGGGTACTTTCTCTAGGTCCACCATTAGGGGCCCTGTGATCCATCCAATAACTGACAGTGAGCATCCACTTCTCTATTTGCCAGGTATTAGCATGGCCTCACAAGAGAGTCAGCAGGACCCTTTATAATCCCTTTCCCCTTCTTTACTTTGGTTAAATGTCTGTAGGAAGTTGTTTTAAAACTTTTTATTTTTAGGATTAGGTTTGTTTTTATTATGGGTGACTAAATATTCATTGTCTTTCTTTTTAAATATTTATTTATTTATTATATGTAAATACACTGTAGCTGTCCTCAGACACTCCAGAAGAGGGAGTCAGATTTTGTTATGGATGGTTGTGAGCCACCATGTGGTTGCTGGGATTTGAACTCCTGACTTTCAGAAGAGCAGTTGGGTGCTCTTACCCACTGAGCCATCTCACCAGCCCCAATATACATTGTCTTATTCCATCAAAAATCAAAGCAGAACTTCCTATGTCATGCTTTATTTTGTTTCTTTGTTTTGGTTGGTTGGTTGGTATAGTTTGGTTTTTCCAGAATTTCATGGTGCAACCCTAGCTGTCCTGGTACTCACTCTGTTTACCAGGCGGCATCAAACTCACAAAGATATGCTTGTCTCTGCCTCATGAGTGGTGGGAATACAAGAATATTCCACTGTCTCTTGACATATAATTGTACTTTTCTTAAGGAAGTAAAAATATACTTCTTTGAGCATAAGTACTATCCCAATTTTTATTGTGTTTTATAATTAAATATATTATTGTTTTATATTCACATTTGTTGAAATAGTCCTAGGTACATTCATATGATCATTTTTTTTCTAATTTCATTTTCAATATTTGTACAAGGGATTTGGGTTATTTTACAAGAAGACTTTGAAAATGTACATTTACAAAAATGTATAAATCTTTCAATCTCTGATATACATAGTGAATTATATTTTAATCTCTACTTAGAGTACTAAATTATATAAATAGAAATAAAAATCTATCTATAAAATGAAATTCATACCTTAACTATTTTGATGCACAATGTATGGTATGTAAAAGTCCAGCTATCATGCTCCTCATCTAGTTACACACTAGATATTATATATTATAGCATAATTATCATGTAAATTTGATTTTTGTGACACCACCAACCAACAGGAAATGAATGGCAACTATTTTACTTGCAAGCCACCCTTCTATGGACATTGACTTTGATCTGCTTTCCCTCCTAATCTCAAGTCTCTCCAAAACCTTGTGTAAGACAAATATGAGGAAAGATGAGGCCAGTACAAAGCTGCTATCTGATGGGTAAAATTATGTAGGCTATTACATGGGTAATTATACTTTTATTTTATGTTTATTATAGCAATTAGCAGAACTAATAATGAGATTAATTTAAAGTGGGGTTATCACTACATTTTTAAATGATTAGCTCTTTATTTTAATACAGTGTGTTGAATTATTCATTCACCTACATACTTAGGAGTGAGATTATCAGTTGTCCAAACAATTAAGGACTTGTCACATTGCAATTACTTGGTGATCCATCCATCTCTTGACATATGGTTTCAGAATAAATTATCTTACTTAATAGAATGTATTTCCTTGAATTTTATATATTCTATTTATCCACTTATTTTCATGTCTAATGTACACAATTTAGCATTTTTTAACATAAAAGCCACCAACATTTAAAATGGAAAGTTTGCTGTATTACCTATTTTCCTATATATTCATATAGTTTATATATTGTTCCAAATGCATTATGCTTTCATTTTAGACACTAAAAATCATTATGCAATTTTTAAAATTTCAGGTGGCTCTTTTTTATTAGATGTTTTCTTTATTTACATTTCAAATGTTATCCCATTTCCTAGTTTCCCCTCTGAAAAGCCCCTAGCCCCTTCCTCAGCCCCTCCCTCCTTCCCCTGCTCCCCAAGCCACCCACTGCCATTTGTGGTCCTGTCATTCCCCTATATTGCGGCATAGAGCCTTCACAGGACCAAGGCTCTCGCCTCCCATTGATGACCTACTAGGGTATCCTCTGCTACATATACAGCTAGAGTAACAAGTACCACCATGTGTTTTCTTTGATTGGTGGTATAGTTCCAAGGAGCTCTGGGAGTGCTGGTTATTTCACATTGATGTTCATCCTATGGTGCTTCAGACCCCTTCAGCCCCTTGGGTACTTTCTCTAGATCCTTCATTGGGGACTTTGTGCTCCATCCAATGGATGGCTATGAGCATCCACTTCTGTATTTGCTAGACACTGTGAGAGCCTTCCAGGAGACAGATAAATCAGGTTCTTACCAGCAGGCTTTTGTTGGCATCTGCCTAGTGTCTGGGTTTGGTGGTTGTTTATGGGAAGGATTCCCAAGTGGGGCAGTCTCTGGATGGTTGTTCCTTCAGGATCTGTACCAAACTTTGTCTCTGTAACTCCTTCCATGGGTACTTGTTCCCCATTCTAAAGAGGATTCTGAGCTTCTGGGTTAATATCCACTTATCAATGAGTGCATAACATGTGTGTTCTTTTGTGATTGGGACTCAAGAAGGACTCAAGAAGAATTCAAAATGTCAGAATGTCAACAAAACAGCCACAATATATTTTTCAGTTACAGAGTGGCATTCAGTTAACAGAACAACAATTATCTTCATATAAGCTGAATCAGATACAACTGAAGATGAAAAAAATAAATAAAACCAAAAAATAAAACTAAAAGAATAAATAAACAAAAACCATACTACTGTCCCTATATATAACTAATTTGTGCTGTGCACCAACAAGAACCTGCTTTAAATTTCCATGCCAATTTACAACCCCCAGACTGCACCAGACAAGGTTAGTGGCTATTGGAAATACCACCAGGACAGGACTATCTAAAGACACATTTGGTAGTGTGTTAAGTATACAAAAAAAAAAAGACACTGTGCAGTTTAAAAACAAATCTTACATAGCCTTACATTTCAACTTTTTTCCCTTAAAAGGAGTGGGTTGTATACAGGGGTTTAAATGCATTATAGGCAAAAAAAAAAAAAAAAAAAATTCTAGAACCAACTTATTCATAATCATCATCGTCATCATCCTCTTCCTCTTCTTCTTCCTCATCTTCCACTTCCTTTTTCCCTTGCTTTTTTCAGCCCTGACCACCCCCTTTTGATGCATCAGGTTTTCCTTACCTCAGTAGGCAGCAATACCCTTCTTGTACTTCTCTTTCAGCTTGGAATCCCTCTTCTCATAGGGCTGCTTGTCATCTGCTGTAGATTTGTTCCACATCTCTCCTAGTTTCTTTGTAACATCACCAGTGGATAATCCAGATGCTCACCTTTGATTTTTTGGATGGTACTCTGGAATTTATTAATTACCTCTTTAAATACCATTATCATTTATATAAAATTTTTCTTGTGTTTTTTTTTTTTTTTTTTTTTTTAGGGTATCCAGGTCTTGTTGTAGTGGGTTATCTGTGCTCTTTAGCTTTTGTTGATTTTGTTCTTATCCTGGCCTTTAGCCATGCTGTTGTTCCACGATGTTTTTGTGTAGGAGATATTCAGAGTGGACTTAACTTCGATTTTCCTGATGCAGAAGGCCTCTGGTGGGTATTGTTGTGCTGTACAATGGAAATCAGGGGGCAGTACAAGTTTCTCACATGGGAACAGCCTGGTGGGGATAGTGAAGCTAAAAGAGAAGTGGTGCAATTTAGCTTCAGGGAACAGTTTGCAGCTGTTTTGTGCACCTGGGCATTCTCTAGAGGACTTTTAAGGCAGAGTGTTAATGGTATTCTTTATTTCTGTTCTTTCTACCCAGCATCCCATCTTTATTTTATGCTTCATGTTGTAGAAATTACAGAAAACTTTACAACATATAAGAAACAAAATTTAATTGTATTTCTATATTATCTGATATTTTCTTCATTAAAATATATTGGAACTGCAGTGATACACTTATTCAAGGAACTTTAGTAGAGAATATTTCCTGGTATATTGTACTTTTAAAGGAGAGAATACGCCCGGGCTTCCTTGCCAGCAGAGTCTTGCCCAACACCCGCAAGGGCCCACACGGGACTCCCCACGGGACCCTAAGACCTCTGGTGAGTGGAACACAGCGCCTGCCCCAATCCAATCGAGCAGAACTTGAGACTGCGGTACATAGGGAAGCAGGCTACCCGGGCCTGATCTGGGGCACAAGTCCCTTCAGCTCGACTCGAGCCCCGGGCTACCTTGCCAGCAGAGTCTTGCCCAACACCCGCAAGGGCCCACACGGGACTCCCCACGGGACCCTAAGACCTCTGGTGAGTGGAACACAGCGCCTGCCCTAATCCAATCGCGCAGAACTTGAGACTGCGGTACATAGGGAAGCAGGCTACCCGGGCTTGATCTGGGGCACAAACCCCTTCCACTCCACTCGAGCCCCGGGCTACATTGCCAGCTGAGTCGCCTGACACCCGCAAGGGCCCACACAGGATTCCACACGTGATCCTAAGACCTCTAGTGAGTGGAACACAACTTCTGCCAGGACTCTGGTTCGAACACCAGATATCTGGGTACCTGCCTTGCAAGAAGAGAGCTTGCCTGCAGAGAATACTCTGCCCACTGAAACTAAGGAGAGTGCTACCCTCCAGGTCTGCTCATAGAGGCTAACAGAGTCACCTGAAGAACAAGCTCTTAACAGTGACAACTAAAACAGCTAGCTTCAGAGATTACCAGATGGCAAAAGGCAAACGTAAGAATCCTACTAACAGAAATCAAGACCACTCACCATCATCAGAACGCAGCACTCCCACCCCACCTAGTCCTGGGCACCCCAACACAACCGAAAATCTAGACCCAGATTTAAAAACATTTCTCATGATGATGATAGAGGACATCAAGTAGGACTTTCATAAGTCACTTAAAGAATTACAGGAGAGCACTGCTAAAGAGTTACAGGCCCTTAAAGAAAAGCAGGAAAACACAGCCAAACAGGTAGAAATCATTAAAGAAAAACAGGAAAACACATCCAAACAGGTGATGGAAATGAACAAAACCATACTAGAACTAAAAGGGGAAGTAGACACAATAAAGAAAACCCAAAGCGAGGCAACGCTGGAGATAGAAACCCTAGGAAAGAGATCTGGAACCATAGATGCGAGCATCAGCAACAGAATACAAGAAATGGAAGAGAGAAACTCAGGTGCAGAAGATTCCATAGAGAACATCGACACAACAGTCAAAGAAAATACAAAATGCAAAAGGATCCTAACTCAAAACATCCAGGTAATCCAGGACACAATGAGAAGACCAAACCTACGGATAATAGGAATTGATGAGAATGAAGATTTTCAACTTAAAGGGCCAGCTAATATCTTCAACAAAATAATAGAAGAAAACTTCCCAAACATAAAAAAAGAGATGCCCATGATCATACAAGAAGCCTACAGAACTCCAAATAGACTGGACCAGAAAAGAAATTCCTCCCGACACATAATAATCAGAACAACAAATGCACTAGATAAAGATAGAATATTAAAAGCAGTAAGGGAGAAAGGTCAAGTAACATATAAAGGAAGGCCTATCAGAATTACACCAGACTTTTCACCAGAGACTATGAAAGCCAGAAGAGCCTGGACAGATGTTATACAGACACTAAGAGAACACAAATGCCAGCCCAGGCTACTATACCCGGCCAAACTCTCAATTACCATAGATGGAGAAACCAAAGTATTCCACGACAAAACCAAATTCACACAATATCTTTCCACGAATCCAGGCCTTCAAAGGATAATAACAGAAAAGAAGCAATACAAGGACGGAAATCACGCCCTAGAACAACCAAGAAAGTAATCATTCAACAAACCAAAAAGAAGACAGCCACAAGAACAGAATGCCAACTCTAACAACAAAAATAAAAGGGAGCAACAATTACTTTTCCTTAATATCTCTTAATATCAATGGACTCAATTCCCCAATAAAAAGACATAGACTAACAGACTGGCTACACAAACAGGACCCAACATTCTGCTGCTTACAGGAAACCCATCTCAGGGAAAAAGACAGACACTACCTCAGAGTGAAAGGCTGGAAAACAATTCTCCAAGCAAATGGACTGAAGAAACAAGCTGGAGTAGCCATTTTAATATCGGATAAAATCGACTTCCAACCCAAAGTTATCAAAAAAGACAAGGAGGGACACTTCATACTCATCAAAGGAAAATCCTCCAAGAGGAACTCTCAATTCTGAATATCTACACACCAAATGCAAGGGCAGCCACATTCATTAGAGATACCTTAGTAAAGCTCAAAGCATACATTGCACCTCACACAATAATAGTGGGAGACTTCAACACACCACTTTCTTCAAAGGACAGATCGAGGAAACAGAAACTAAACAGGGACACAGTGAAACTAACAGAAGTTATGAAACAAATGGACCTGACAGATATCTACAGAACATTTTATCCTAAAACAAAAGGATATACTTTCTTCTCAGCACCTCACGGGACCTTCTCCAAAATTGACCATATAATTGGTCACAAAACAGGCCTCAATAGATACAAAAATATTGAAATTGTCCCATGTATCCTATCAGACCACCATGGCCTAAGACTGATCTTCAATAACAACATAAATAATGGAAAGCCAACATTCACGTGGAAACTGAATAACACTCTTCTCAATGATATCTTGGTCAAGGAAGGAATAAAGAAAGAAATTAAAGACTTTTTAGAGTTTAATGAAAATGAAGCCACAACGTACCCAAACCTATGGGACACAATGAAAGCATTTCTAAGAGGGAAACTCATAGCTCTGAGTGCCTCCAAGAAGAAACGGGAGACAGCACATACTAGCAGCTTGACAACACATCTAAAAGCCCTAGAAAAAAAGGAAGCAAATTCACCCAAGAGGAGTAGACGGCAGGAAATAATCAAACTCAGGGGTGAAATCAACCAAGTGGAAACAAGAAGAACTATTCAAAGAATTAACCAAACGAGGAGTTGGTTCTTTGAGAAAATCAACAAGATAGATAAACCCTTAGCTAGACTCACTAAAGGGCACAGAGACAAAATCCTAATTAACAAAATCAGAACTGAAAAGGGAGACATAACAACAGATCCTGAAGAAATCCAAAACACCATCAGATCCTTCTACAAAAGGCTATACTCAACAAAACTGGAAAACCTGGATGAAATGGACAAATTTCTGGAAAGATACCAGGTACCAAAGTTGAATCAGGATCAAGTTGACCATCTAAACAGTCCCATATCACCTAAAGAAATAGAAGCAGTTATTAATAGTCTCCCAACCAAAAAAAGCCCAGGACCAGATGGGTTTAGTGCAGAGTTCTATCAGACCTTCAAAGAAGATCTAATTCCAATTCTGCACAAACTATTTCACAAAATAGAAGTAGAAGGTACTCTACCCAACTCATTTTATGAAGCCACTATTACTCTGATACCTAAACCACAGAAAGATCCAACAAAGATAGAGAACTTCAGACCAATTTCTCTTATGAATATCGATGCAAAAATCCTCAATAAAATTCTCGCTAACCGAATCCAAGAACACATTAAAGCAATCATCCATCCTGACCAAGTAGGTTTTATTCCAAGGATGCAGGGATGGTTTAATATACGAAAATCCATCAATGTAATCCATTATATAAACAAACTCAAAGACAAAAACACATGATCATCTCATTAGATGCAGAAAAAGCATTTGACAAGATCCAACACCCATTCATGATAAAAGTTTTGGAAACATCAGGAATTCAAGGCCCATACCTAAACATGATAAAAGCAATCTACAGCAAACCAGTAGCCAACATCAAAGTAAATGGAGAGAAACTGGAAGCAATCCCACTAAAATCAGGGACTAGACAAGGCTGCCCACTTTCTCCCTACCTTTTCAACATAGTACTTGAAGTATTAGCCAGAGCAATTCGACAACAAAAGGAGATCAAGGGGATACAAATTGGAAAAGAGGAAGTCAAAATATCACTTTTTGCAGATGATATGATAGTATATATAAGTGACCCTAAAAATTCTACCAGAGAACTCCTAAACCTGATAAACAGCTTCGGTGAAGTAGCTGGATATAAAATAAACTCAAACAAGTCAATGGCCTTTCTCTATACAAAGAATAAACAGGCTGAGAAAGAAATTAGGGAAACAACACCCTTCTCAATAGTCACAAATAATATAATATTATATAGCAAACGCAGAAGTGGATGCTCACAGTCAGCTAATGGATGGATCATAGGGCTCCCAATGGAGGAGCTAGAGAAAGTAGCCAAGGAGCTAAAGGGATCTGCAACCCTATAGGTTGAACAACATTATGAACTAACCAGTACCCCGGAGCTCTTGACTCTAGCTGCATATATATCAAAAGATGGCCTAGTCGGCCATCACTGGAAAGAGAGGCCCATTGGACTTGCAAACTTTATATGCCCCAGTACAGGGGAACACCAGGGCCAAAAAGGGGGAGTGGGTGGGCAGGGGAGTGGGGGTGGGTGGATATGGGGGACTTTTGGTATAGCATTGGAAATGTAAATGAGTTAAATACCTAATAAAAAATGGAAAAAAAAAAGGAGAGAATACATTGGTAACTATCTTTCTCTTGCTCAGAAACTGCCTTGACTAGAACAGTTACATTCATATATTGCATCTCTTGGTTTCTGTCTTCCTCTTTTCTTTGGAAAGATTCCTGTTTCCCACTGGCCATTATTAAAATAGGTGGATAATTTGTATCAATTTTATTTTAATAATGGCTCATCAGAAAGTACATCACCATCTACATACAACTTTCATCTCCCTTGTGATATGACATGTAGGCAGGATTCAAGAATTAGAAAATGGATACTATGGGGTAAGGAAAAATGCAATTCTACCTCTTATGGAAGTATAATAGTAAGTGTGTAAGTATAAAACATCATTTACTGAGACTCCAGGGATAGATCAGCATTAAAAAAAAAAAAAAAAAAACTTTGTGTTATTGTGAACCCAGTTTGGTTCCCAGAAACCATGTACCAGTAGTCTACAAATGATTACAGGTTAAGGGGTTCAGATATCCTCGTGTGTCCTCTGTCTGAACTGAACATGAACATATTCAAACACACATGTATACACATCAATATCAATCTAAAAGTCAAATATTTTAATGTTTTATAGAAAACTTTTGACTTAAAGATTTAACAGACAATGGAAATCAACACTGAGACTTACAATGTTCTGGGAGTGAGAGACATTATAGTGCACAGTCCTACATGGGATGTCTTCCATCAACACCTTCCACTCAAGGATCAGGGATGTGTATAGAAGAGGAGTTGGGAAGAATATATGAACCAGAGGTTATGCACTACTCCAAGGAACAGTGTTTTACAGATGCTACAGGACAGATTCCTGCAGGAATGTATCGAGATCACAGCAGCACACATAAGATACACACAGGTTCAAGCAAAACTCTTCCTAGCCTTGAGAACGAGTTTTGGACATGGGCTTCCAAGCCCGACCTAGAATCTTTCTGGAATTTTTACCAGCTGGAAAAGAGAAAATAATTTCCTTCCCAGTGGAGTATAATTGAGTACATCAACAATGCTCCAGGGCAGCCTATATTCCCAAGAATAATTGCCTGACACAAAATAAATCACATGGTTTGTTTATTTCTTTGTTGTTGTAATTTATTTTATATTATTACCAGAATTTTTGTTTCATTATTTTTTGTTTTGGCATCTTTACCTAACTGGATTTTTGTTTGTTTGATATTTGTTTTTCTCAATTTTGTGTATTTGGTTTCTTTTTGATGGAGGGAAAGGAAAGAGAATGACAGGGGGATTGATTAATGGAGGGAGAGAAAGAAAAATTGACAATATCTTGGGAATAATTTAAAGGAAGTAGTGGAGTGGAAAGAACATGATCAAAATATATAGTATAGAAAATATTTTTATTTATGGAAAGCATTTTTATTATAAAAAGCTTTATCATAATGAATTTTAAATGAATTTAATTATTGCTTTATATGTATTTTGTAACACCACTGTTCATTTGATATGAAAACTGCAAGTTAAAAAATTCTTAGACATTAGAACAATCCTGTTTTCCTGTTATACAATCCTTATGATGGTTTTATTTCCTTTAGAAAGTTTTTCCTTGGTAACATAGGCTAACACGAAAACAAATGTGTAGCCAAGATTAGCTCTGAACTCAGAAATTCACTTGTTTCAGAATTCCACATACTGAGATCCTAGTAAACCACTCTGTCCCTTTTTTTTCTAAGGAGAGAATTATGTATAATTCCAAATTGTGTGAAAAATATCCACTATTTAATCAAAGTTATTTCTAATATATAAAGTTATCCAGATACTATGATCATTACTCAAAAGATAGTATATATTCAGTGGATTCCTTATAAATTCCACATGTCTTTTCATTTTCTTTTTCCAATTTCACTAAAATTTATCTTCTTCTCTAAATTTTCAAATGAGAACATTTCTATTTTAAATCCTAAACATATATTTTAAAGGGTTTATTCCTAATTTAGCCTCAATGGCATGTATTTGATAGATACATATTAATATTATTTATATTTGTTTGTAGGAACAAATCACACACACACACACACACACACACACACACACAAACACACCTCTAAAGATCGAAGCCCCATAACTGCCTTAAAAATATGATGTTGTATAAATTTTCCATGAGCACAACATCATAGCTCCCTTTGGACAGTTTCTATTACCATCACCTAATTTATAATGCAACAGTTATAAACTTGCCCCCTTAGCTCTACTATCTTGGAGAGGAATGAGTGAAAATTTCATAACCCCAATTCTTACAGAGCTTGTTGGTCCTTAGAAACCAATCTTAAGGCTTCAGTAGGGGAAATGTTTATCACCAAGTAAACCACCTCTTCATCCAGCCTGTTAAAGAGATTTGCTGCAACTTTTATTGAATTCTTGAGGGTTTTATTCCTCAAGCTATTACTCTGAAATATATAAGCAAGGAGAGGCCAGAGCCCATAAGACTTAATGTGGCTGCGCATGTAAATGTTTACTAAAGCTAAGAATGATGGGCTATGACAGCACGATGCTCTCTGGTAGCTTATGGTTCTTTTCTCCTCAGTGTCCTCTACTAGTTCAAATAGACTTGAGTGTCATTTTAGATCTTATACAAGTAAGCTAATACTTCTGAGGATTTTTATTATAGTCAAAGAATATAATATCATTAATATAATCTCCACTGGAGGCTAAATAAGCTCACCTATTCAATTTTATTTTAGACTTTCCAATTCAAAGGATATACCTGCTTCTATACTTTCAGCAACCTAACTACCATCAAGAAAATTTATATGCAATTAATTGTTTGCTGCTCCTTTGTATTTTACTAGATATATCTGAATATTATCCACACATCCCAGAAACTGAGAAACACAAGTGTGAGATTTATCACCATTTTCTATGCAAATCTTAAATTCAACAAGTGTTGTGGTTCCTACTTTGGGCCCACTAAAACAATATTCCATCTTTTTGTTGTTGTTATTGTTGTTTTGTTTTTCTTTTTTTCAATTTTTTTACTCTTTTTATTAGATATTTTCTTCATTTACATTTCAAATGTTATTCCCTTTCCTAGTTTCCCCTCCAAAAATCCCCTATTGCCTATCACTGCTTTCCAACCCATCCACTCCCATTCCTGTTCCTGGCATTCCCCTATATTGGGGTATAGAGCCTTCACAGAACCAAGGGCCTCCCATTGATGACCAAGTAAGTCATTCTCTGCTAAAACTATAGCTAGACCCACAAGTTCCACTATGTGTTTTCTTTGACTGGTGGTATAGTTCCAAGGAGCTCTGAGGGTACTGGTTATTTCATATTGATGTTCTTTCTATGGGGCTTCAGTCCCCTTCAGCTCCCTGGGATTTCTCTGGCTGCTTCATTGGGGACCTTTTG
Source organism: Mus musculus (assembly GCF_000001635.26). Taxonomy (NCBI): domain Eukaryota; kingdom Metazoa; phylum Chordata; class Mammalia; order Rodentia; family Muridae; genus Mus; species Mus musculus. Next base: position 147,981,687 of record NC_000067.6, on the reverse strand, counting down.
CTCCATCAAATGGTTGACTGAGAGCATACACTTCTTTATTTTCCAGGCACTGGCAGAGCCTCGCAGGAGAAAGCTATTATCAGGCTTCTGTCAGCAGGCTCTTGTTGGCATCTGACTAGTATCTGGGTTTGGTGGTTGTTTATGGGGTGGATCCCCAAGTGGGGCAGTCTCTGGATGGCCATTCCTTCAGGCTCTGCTCTGAAACTTGTCTCTGTAGCTCCTTCCATGGGTATTTTGTTCCCCATTCTAAGAAAGAACAACTTATGTGCACGTTGGTCTTCCTTCTTCTTGAGTTTCATCTGTTTTGCAAATTGTATCTTGGGTATTCTAAATTTCTTGGTTAATATTCATTTATTAATGAGTGCATATCATGGGTGTTCTTTTGTGATTGGGTTACTTCACTCACGAAGATAGCCTCCACATACATATATTTGCCTAAGAATTTCATAAATTCATTGTTTTTAATAGCTGAGTAGTACTCCATTGTGTAAATGTACCACATTTTCTGTATCCATTCATGTGTTAAGAGACATCTGGGTTCTTTCCAGCTTCTGGCTGTTATAAATAAGGCTGCTATGAATATAGTGGAGCATGTGTTCTTATTACCAGTTGGAACATTTCCTTGATATATGCCCAGGAGAGAGGTATTGATGGATCTTCCAGTAGTACTATCTCCAATTTTCTAAGGAACCACCATAAGAATTTCCAGAGCGAATTTACAAGCTTGCAATCCCACCAACAATGGAGGAGTGTTCCTCTTTCTCCACATCCTCCCCAGCATCTGCTGTCACCTGAATTTTTGATCTTAGCCATTCTGACTGGTGTGAGGTGGCATCTCAGGGTTGTTTTGATTTGCATTTCCCTGATGATTAAGAATGTTGAACATTTTTTCAGGTGCTTATCAGCCCTTCAGTATTCCTCAGGTGAGAATTCTTTGTTTAGCTCTGTACCCCAATATTAATGGGGTTATTAAATTTATAGAGGCCAGCTTCTTGAGCTCTTTGCATATATTGCATATTATTCCCTTATTGGATTTAAGATTGGTAAAAATCCTTTCCCAATCTGTTGGTGGCCTTTTTGTTTTATTGACAGTGTTTTTTGCCTTTCAGAAGCTTTGCAAGTTTTTGAGGTTCGATTTGTCAATTTTCTATCTTACAGAACAAGTCATTGATGTTCTGTTCATGAATTTTTCCGCTGTGCCCATATCTTTGAGGTTTTCCCCCACTTTCTCCTAAAAAAATTTCAGTGTCTCTGGTTTTATGTGGAGTTCTTTGATCCACTTAGACTTGATCTTTGTAAAAGGAGATAGGAATGGATCAATTTTAATTCTTCTACATGGCAACCGCCAGTTGTGCCAGAACCATTTGTTGAAAATGCTGTCTTTTTTCCACTGGATGGTTTTAGCTCCCTTGCCAAACATCAAGTGACCATAGGTGTGTGGATTTATTTCTGGGTCTTCAATTCTATTCCTTTGACCTACCTGTTTGTCATTGTACTAGTTCCATCCAGTTTCTTTCTTTCTTTCTTTCTTTCTTTCTTTCTTTCTTTCTTTCTTTCTTTCTTTCTTTCTTTCTTTCTTTCTTTCTTTTTTTTTTATCACAATTGCTCTAGTATCTGTCTAGGAAATTGTCCATTTCATCCAGGTTTTCCAGTTTTGTTGAGTATAACAACAAAACTGTGTGCTGCCCATCTACTAGTGTGTGCTCTCTCTGTTTTCTTTATGGCAGCACTCAGAACTATGAGTTTTCCTCTTAGGAATGCTTTCATTGTATCCCAAATGTTTGGCTATGTTGTGGCTTCTTTTTCATTAAATTCTAAAAAGTCTCTTCCTTGACCAAGGTATCACTGAGTGGAATGTTGTCCAGCTTCCATGTCAATGTTGGTTTTCTATTATTTATGTTGTTATTGAAGATCAGCCTTAGTCCGTGATGATCTATCTGATCTGATGCATAAGGTAATTTCAATCTTCTTGTAACTGCTGAGGCCTGTTTTGTGACCAATTATATGGTCAGTTTTGGAGACGGTACCATGAGTTGCTGAGAAGAAGGTATATCCTTTTGTTTTAGGGTAAAATGTTCTGCAGATATTTGTTAAATACATTTGTTTCATAACTTCTGTTAGTGTCCATGTGTCTTTGTTTAGTTTCTGTCTCCAGGATCTGTCCATTGATGAGAGTGGCGTATTGAAGTCTCCCACTATTATTGTGTGAGGTACAATGTGTTCTTTGAGCTTTACTAAATTTTCTTTAATGAATGTGGCTACCCTTGCATTTGGAGCATAGATATTCCAAACTGAGAGTTCATCTTGGTAGTTTTTACCTTTGATGAGTATGAAGTGCCCCTTCTTGCCTTTTTTGATAACTTTGGGTTGGAAGTCGATTTTTTTCGATATTAGAATGGCTATTCCAGCTTGTTTCTTTGGACTGTTTGCTTGGAAAATTGTTTTCCAGCCTTTTACTCTGAGGTAGTGTCTGTCTTTGTCCCTGAGGTGGGTTTCCTTTAAGCAGCAAAATTTTGAGTCCTGTTTATGTAGCCAGTCTGTTAATCTAGGTTTTTGTATTGGGGAATTTATTCCATTGATATTAAGAGATAGTATCTAGGGCATTTCCCTCCTTGTGTTGGAGTTTTCCCTTTATTATCCTTTAAAGGGCTGGATTCGTTCATAGATATGGTGTGAATTTGGTTTTCTCATGGAATACTTTGGTTTCTCCATCTATGGTAATTGAGAGTTTTGCTGGGTATAGTAGCCTGGGCTGGCATTTGTGTTCTCTTAGTGTCTGTGTAACATCTTTCCAGGAGTTTCTGGCTTTCATAGTCTCTTGTTAGAAGTCTGGTGTAATTCTGATAGGTCTGCCTTTATATGTTACTCGACCTTTTTCTCTTACTGCTTTTAATAATCTATCCTTATTTAGTGCATTTGTTGTTTTGATTATTATGTATCATGAGAAATTTCTTTTCTGGTCCAGTCTATTTGGAGTTCTGTAGGCTTCTTGTATGTTCATGGGCATCTCTTTATTTAAGTTAAGGTAGTTTTCTTCTATTATTTTGTTGAAGACATTTCCTGGTCCTTTAAGTTGAAAATCTTTATTCTCATCTACTCCTATTATCCGTAGGTTTTGTCTTCTCATTGTGTCTTGGATTTCCTGGGTGTTTTGAGTTAGGATCTTTTTGCATTTCACATTTTCTTTGATTGCTGTGTTCATGTTTTCGATGGAATCTTCTGCACCTGAGATTCTCTCTTTCTTCTCTTGCATTCTGTTACTGATGGTTCCTGATTTCTTTCTTCAGATTTGTATAGCCAGTGTTATCTCCCTTTATGACTTTTTAAATTGTTTCTACTTCCATTTTTAGGTCCTGGATGGTTTTGTTCATTTCTTTCATGTTTGGTTGTGTTTTCCTGTAATGCTCTAAGGGATTTTTGTGTTTCCTCTTTAAGGGCTTCTAGCTGTTTACCTGTGTTTTCCTGTATTTTCTTTTTAAAGTCCACCACCATCATCATGAGAAGTGCCTTTAGATCCATGTCTTGCTTTTATGGTGTGATGGTGTATCCAGGACTTGCTATGGTGGGAGTGTTTGGTTCTGATGATGCCAGGTAACCTTGGTTTCTGTTGCTTCTGTTCTTATGCTTGGTGCCTGCCATCTGATTATCTCAAGTTCTTGCTGCCCTCAATATATCTGATTGGAGCCTCTCCTTCCTATAATCCTAGTTGAATCAGGACTCCTCAGAGTCCAGCTTTCTCTGTGGTCCTATGATTCCCGGCTCCTGTGAACCTGAGATTCTGGGTATATCAGAGTTCTTTGCAGTCAAGCTTCCTCTGACAGTCTGAGATCCTGGTGTGACCAAGCTGTTATCCTGGGATCATGGAACCCTAAGGTCCTGGGCATGTTACAGTACCTGAAAATGGTGTATCTTCTTAGGACTGGGGGGCTGTTTGGTGTGTTTGAAACCAAAGTATACCAGTTCAGATCAGGAGGAACATGAGCCTCTGATCAGGCAGGACTCCTGTCTCCTTGCTCCTGCTGTCACAAGCCCATCACAATTGGATTGGAGCCAATGTTATGTTCCATTCACCAGTGATCCTAAGATCGCTTCGAGAGTCCTATGGGGGTCATGGGATTGACTGTCCTCAGAGTTCCTGCCTAAGCAGGGTCAGGAGCTGGCATCTTTTATAAACCTACAATTTATTGCATCTAAATGTTCCAAATGATCAAGCAATCTATGAAAGATGATTAATTTCAATATCATGAAAGTATCAAATAATTTACTAAAAGCAAGTAAACAGACCCTATATCACCTAGTTCATCTTTATACTACCACTAAGTTCACCACCAAAATGCTTCTATAGCCAAAGAGGGAAAAGAAGCAAAAAGCCAGACTTTAGATAATGTATGTGTTGTTATCCCTGGATAACTAGTGAAAAGGTGAAGAGATCATTTGACTCAGAGAGTGGATTTTAACTTAAAATTTGATGGTAAACCTGGACCACGAAATCAATACTTACATGAAAACTAACGTCATTTTAAAGATAATTATATATATATATATATGATTATATTTATTATATATGCATATATATATATATAGTATATGTAGTATAAAAATGCTCAGGAACTTAATTTTATGTCTCAATGAAATAGTTCAAAGAAACTATACATCCTTCGGAAGGATGTATAAGAAACAGGTATAGGATTGGGTTTTTAGCATGCATAGTATGAGAAACCTTTTTCTTTGCTAGAATGAATGAAGACGTCTCCCCAAAAACCTCATTTTATTCCTTGCTTCAATTTTCATTTGCCAATGATAAGAGTTTGAAGGAAAATTTTTTAGCACATTCCACAGGTTACCAACAGTTTAGTACTAGCAATATAGTGGCATGGAGTATCATACCTAATGTCAATAATATGAGAAATTTACATGTGTCTGTAGAAGAGTTGATTTGATAATGATTTCTCCATAATGTTTTTCTAATGTATTTAGGACTACAAATTTCATCAAATATTACATGTAGTCATAGTAATATACAGTTAGTATAATGCATGTAATATTATCACTAAAATAGCATGCCACTGTTCCTTTATTAAATTATTTGTTATAAACATAAACAGAATTATACTAGTAAAATTAAGTGTAGTAAAATTGTGTTTAATAGAAAAAAATATTTTTATCAGCTTTTCCCCTGTTAAATAGTATGAAATAAGTTGGGAAAAATAACAGACTGTATACCAAATATACCAAAATATTACTTGCCTGATACACAAATAATTTGAGCAATACAAGATTCATTTTGTATACATGTTAAATATTTAATTACATTCAAAATGTTAGGTATCATTACAAGACAAGCTGTGGGCAGACAAGAAGGGCATTGACCCTGTTTCTCCACCACTTATCTATGCATTGATTTAGTAAATTCTCTGCAGATTATGTGATGAAATGGACTAGGTTCCATGTCTGCCTTTCCAGTTAATGTTACTAGGGTCCCTGCTGGTGACATTTGCTGTAAGAGATTAGCCATTCAGAACACAATAAACCTAAGTTCATCATGACTTGAGTCATTTACAACATATTATAAAGTGTCCTGAGAAAGCAGGCTGTTAGTAACTGTACCTATTATTAGTGACCTTCTACATGATTGACAGAGGAAAAATATTTGCTCTCACACTGTGACACATGCCTATGATCTCAGTGTTTGGGAGATTATAGATTGAAATAAAGATTGAAAGTTTGAAGCCAGCCTGAGTCATTTAGTGAAAAGCAACAATCATTTATTTTATTAATAATTACATACAATATTTTTGTTTGGTTTGAACTTCTTCAGGTCTTGTGACTAGCTTCACCTCCTCTGTGAGCTGACATATATATTACTCAAAAAGATCTGAATAAAAATAATAACCTTCATCAAATATTTTCTTTGTGTTTTCAAATATAGTGAATACTTTGTTCTATTCTCTGAATTCTAAGGATGAAATTGAGCCTTTACCAGGAACTTAGTCATTTCTATTAAACTATCTGCTTCTGGGTAATTGAGTTCTTATTAAACCAGTGGATTTCACTGTCCTAGGTCATTTTGATTTAAAATAATATAGTTGACCATGTGAATTAGCAAAATCATACATAACATACTACTAAGTTCACAATAATGGGCATTTTTAATGAGTTGAGTAAACCAAAATCTTTTGGGATAATGTGAGTCTCTACTTAAGTAAAAGGATGGAATTTGTAGTTTTCAAATTTTTGTATTATTTATACTACGTGTGTGTGTGTGTGTATGTGTGTGTGTGTGTGTGTGTGTGTGTGTGTGTGTGCGTGCGCGTTTGTGAGTTGTACATGTTTATCCAGCACTTTCCATTTATCATGCTGTGTCCAGGATTGAACTCAGAATTTGAGGTTTGTTGACTGGAATTTTCTCCTGCTTAATCATTTTAATGGTGCAGGAACTGATTTTTCCATAAAGGAATAGAATAAAACCAACTTTCCAACTTTTAATTTGTGGCCTGGAATATAAAATTCTGTGAAATGAAAAATAACTTTGATCTGTAGTTTTAATGATTCCCATGCCATACATATTGCCAGCATGTTAGCAACATAATGCTACTAAAATTAAACTTGAGAAGACATGAGCAGAAAGGCTCCAGAGATCGACTATGATCTAACTTCACACACTGGGGCTCTGGCAGTTTATAAATTGACCTCAGGCAGGAGCTATACCAACCACAGTGCAATGACCCTTTTTCAATTTTATTAGAGTTTGTATCTCTCTTTCTGGGCCATCCAGAGAATGTCCCACATGGGGATCGATCCCATATACAATTACCAAACCCAGACACTATTGTGGACTCCAAGAAGTACTTGCTGACAGGATCCTGATATAGCTGTCTCCTGAGAGGATCTACCATAGTTGAAAAATACAGAGGCAGATGATCACACCCAACCATTGGACTGAACATGGGGTCCCCAATGCAGGAGTTAGATAAAGGACTGAAGGAGCAGAAGAGGTTTGCAACCCCATAGGAGGAACAACAATATCAACCAAACAGAGCTCCCAGGGGATAAAATACCAACCAAAGAGTACACATGGAGGGATCCATGGCTGAAGCCGCATATGTAGCAGAGGATTGCCTTGTTGGACATCAATGGGAGGAGAGGCCCTTGGTCCTGTTGAAGGCTTGATGCCCCACTGTTAGGGGAGTACCAGGAAAGGGAAGCAGAAGTGGCTGGGTGGTTGGAGGTGCACCCTCATAGAAGCAGGGTAAGGGAGAATGGGATAGGGGGTTTTCAGAGTGGAAACCAGTAAAGGAGATAACATTTAAAATGTAAGTAAAGAAAATATCTACTAAAAAAAAAAAGGAAACGTATTTATTGAACAATTGAAGAATATACAACACAATGAACTATAACTATGGTATCACAGAGGAAAGCCCAGTCATATTTACAAGTCCTAAATGCACGTGATTGTTGATCATTGATTTTCAGGTACAATATGAAAAGTAGGATACTGAAGTTATTATTCAATGACAGCTAATGCTCAAACTTTCATAAAAGCATTATAGAATAATTATTAAAAATCAAATAATTCTTCTTCATACAAATCATTAAATCACACGAATCATAATCATTTTACATAGGTGTATATATAAAAAAAATGCTAGTTATTTGTAGGAGTATAAATATATATATTTTTATTTGATATTTTCTTCATTTACATTTCAAATGCTATCCCCTTTCCTAGTTTCTTCTCTGAAAATCCCCTATACCCTACCCCTTCCCCTGGCTTCCCAACCCACCCACTCCCTGATTCCTGGCCCTGGCATTCACCTATACTGTCTCCTGTGAGGCAATGACAGTGCCTAGCAAATACAGAAGTGGATGCTCATAGTTATCTATTGGATGGAACACTAGGGCCCCAAAATATACATTTTTATGTACCATCTCACAGTGACATATACCACAGTGACTTACACACAAAACATAATTTTTGCTTTTCTTAATCCCTAAAATAGGTAACCTGAATGACACATAACAAGTAGGAAAAATTTTACAGGTATTAATAATATCTATCTTTTTATAGGTATGGAAAACAATATAATGTGAATTAGTTGAAATTTAGAAATAGGGTAAGAAAAAAGATGCAAAAGTCATCTTGATAAATTTGAATTACAAAAAATGATGCATTAAATTCTGATTGTTTATTTTGAAAGTTCCACAATTGTTCTAAGTATCTATAAATGCTAAGGATGATTCATTTCAAAGTACTTATGTTTTTTTTTAATTATTGGAATGGGTTTATTCTAATTATTATCAGTTCACTTCAGGGTATATGCAAAATTGCAGGATGCCCTTTTTGTAGTCCATGCCTCACTGTAGTTAATTACATTGTTGGGGGTTAATAATCAGAGGGGAGGGGAGACGGGGGAAGAACTCTGTGAGAGGAGACTGGATGAGGGCAATATTTGGGATATAAATAAATAAAATAATCATTAGTATATAAAAAAACAAACATAATCAGAGGTTTATATTTCATAATAACTACAACACACACACAGGCACAGAGTAAGAGATTCATATAACTTATATAAAATTATGATACACAAAATGGTGATGCTCATCAAAATAGCCATAGAGAAAAAACAAAAAAGGCCAGTACCATGAAAGAAAAACCTTCAATCATTTTGTTTTTCATCAGGGAGGGACATGAGAGTGGGGTGAAGGGACACAGTAGAGTTTTGAAGGAGGGTGCATAGGAAAGGATGGAGAGAGCACAAAAAAGGGAAAAGTGATTCAACTATATCTTAATTAAAAAACCCAGAAAAATACAAGGATTAGTCAACTTCCCCTGTCCATTATTCCCATCTTTTGAAAATTTCATTGTGATGTGCATATTTTCAGGTACAAGTTATGATTGAGTCATTATTACCGAGATAACTTTCAGAGTCCGTGTGTATATAGCCAATACTAGAATGTTTCAGAAAAAAAGATTAATCGTATGGTTTTAGTTGTTAAGTCCTCATGGGCTATAGGTAAAGACAAAGCTTATAGCTCATGACAACTTCCTCCAGATTTCAAAGACTTTAATCCTTTTATAGAAGTTTTTGGCAAAGTAAATATTATTAGATCAAAGAGTAAGCAGGCATCTCCTAATTATCCCAGAATCAAGGAAGACCTGAACTTTATCAAAGCAATGGCTCAATATTCACATGCTATGTTAATTGTGGCCCTGATGTATTTCATACTCAAAAACATCATTTTCAAAATACATGGAAGTCGAGAGTGTTAGCTCAGGTCTATAATCCCAAAACCTGGAAAGGCAAGGAAAAAAAAAGAAAGAAAGAAAGAAAGAGCACTGGGATTGAGCATAGCCTGGGATACATTCCAGATCTTATCTCAAACAGAAGAAAATTAAAATATTACTACATTCCAATATGTAATTTTTCTTAATATACATCTACTATATGTCACAATATTATGTGTGAATATTTTCAAAAAGTAGTCATTTTAAAACAGACATAATGTAAACTTGATCATTACTAGTTTTGCTGGAGAAATATAATTGCTTGTGATACAGACATTAAAATTGTCAACACATAATGAAGTATTTTTAAAATGCTGCAATGCATATTTCAGACAAGGAAAAATATTATTTTGGGGTTCTAGTCAAAAGGCAGTGAAAATGTATTATGCATTTCATTTTGAAATTGATTTCAATGATGGAAAACCCTTTCAAGTTTCTCATGTTATGCTTTATAATTAAAGGAAATGCAAGTGTAATATAAAATACAGAGCTGAGAAAGGAATGTAAATGAAAACGCACATATATTTGTGTTGTGTGTGCTTGTGTTATGTGTGGTAACTTGTATTATTATTTGGTATATAGTCATGATATGTGACTGCCTAAGGCAGGGTGCAAACATTACAATTCGATTTCCAGTAGTAAATAGTCTGTTGTTTAAAAATCATGTGATGCTATTTCTAAAACTATAGGCTATTTAGGAAATGAGAAGCAAATGAAACAAACAAACCATTATAACTACAGGCTTTCATAACTTTGATAATAAATCACTGCTTCATTTGTATTATGTGTTGCAATTTCCTTTTATTCTCATGTTACCTTCATTCATCTGAATTCATGGACGTTAATGATGAAATTGAATGGAAATGCTGAGTGTGTATGCATTACAGTTGTTTCTAATAATCTACCAGTCTGTACACTCTTCTAATGTAATCCTTATGGTCAAGTAACTACTTGAAATGTTCAATGTACAATCACAAGTTAATATTATCTTCATAATATTTATGGCTATATTTCTTTCGCACATTTTCTTGCAAGATTTTCAAGTTATTACCATGAATGTTATTGACCCTTCATGAACATAAAGTCCTTACCAAAAAATTGATTCAGCCATCTGGTTGAGTTCGGCAAGCACGTTTATTGTTTTAAGTGATAACATTATATTCTTTATTTGTTTTTAATATTTTGCCAATGATTTTATAGTTACCACCTTCGTTTGCTTGTGTGTACACCTCAAGCAGTGCTGTCTCTATGAAGTGGTAATTCAAACTCAAGATATTTGCTTCCATTGTACATCAATAATTTATGATATACAGTGAGACTTTCTTTTTTAAAATTATTTATTCAGATCAAAGCAGTATTTATAAAGTTTTGCTTCATTTAAAATCTGAGTTCAAAAATTAAAAGAGAATAAATTCTATACAAAAAGATTAAAATATTCTTTTTAACAATAACATAATGCATATGATAAAACAAAATAAGGTACTTACATAATATACAATTACATAGTATTTAAGATAAAACAGAAGTAATACAGGATAAAACTAACATCAAAGTTATACAAGACAGACAGAAGGAAAATAAATCCTAAGAGAATACACAAGAATCAAAGGGCCTACTTGTTCACATGCTTAGAAATACTATAAAAAAATAAGCTGGAACCCATAATCTAGACACAGAGGTTGTGAGACAGACCTATGAGGGCTTTGTAAATTCTGCCTCAGTCTCATATAAGTGTTCATATAAGCTTTGCTTATTTTGATTTAGACAAACCTGTTTTTGTTGTTTTGTTTTGTTTTGTTTTGTTTTGCCTTTTTGGTATCCTCCATCTTCTATGACTCTTTCACTGTTTCTGACTCCTCTTTGGTAGTCTTTTCTGACCACTTATAAGATAATTTTTGTGGGAGACACGGTATTTAGGATGAGATATTCTAAGGTATTTCACTCTCTGCTTAATTTCTAGCTGTTTATATCTTTACATGTCCCCATCTCCTACCACAAGACGCTTCTCTGATGATGATTGAAAAAGACACTGATCTATGAATATAGCAGAATGTCGTTAGGAGTCATTTTATTGTTAAGTATTTTGTTTGTTATATACTCAGTTTTGGCTAGTATTGTTTGGTTTACGCTAGGACACTGGGTTATCTAGTCTCTGGTTCTTGATCCCCTCAGCCACATCAGGTATGGGCTTTATCTCATGGAATGGGCTTTTAATAAAGGCTGATATTGGTTGGTTATTCCCACAATCTTTGTGCAACCTTTGCCAAGGCATATCTTGCACCCAAGACTCCATTGTCAAACAAAGGATCTGTGTCTGGCCTGGCCTTTACATTTTCCTTTTGATACCCTTCAATGTACCTTCCTGTACAAAAGATGCAAGAACACATGGGTGAAGACTCTATGTAGGAACTAGCTTAACTTTTCCATATTTAGTGAGGATTATAGTAGCAATGTAGCCTTGCTGTTTGTCTGTGGGTTACCACCTATAAACTTTTTTTAATACCTTGGTTTGTTTCATGACTCCCACAGGAAACATTTATTCAACAACTAACAACATGTAACCGAATCCTAGTAGTGAAAGCATAGATGTCCAGATGGGCCTTCATTTCCCCAAATCTTTTATAAAGTTTTTCATGTGCTTTTCATTTGTTACTTGAAGACATGAGCAAAATCCTGGTTTTTTTGTTTTTGTTTTTGTTTTTTGTTTTGTTTTGTTTTGTTTTGTTTTATAAGATAGCTTCAGTATAACTTAGAAATTATTCTACAGTGAAAAGAATTCTGCAGGCTGGCAGGGAAACTTAACAGATGTAAGCATTTGATGCCATGTCTGACTACATGATTTTGATTGCCAGGATTCACATGGTGGAAAGAGAGAACTGACAGCCAGAAAATTGTCCACTGAATTCCATATGTGAGCCATGCCCTGAAGAAACCATGCATTCACGCATAGAAATCAAATTCAATGAACAACAAATTTTTATTTTATTTTGAAAAATAGATTTATTTATTAATGTATTTTTTTCTTTTTCTTTATTCTTCTCTTATACAATACATCCCTAACCACATCTTCCTTTTCATCTACTCTTCTGAGCTTCCTCTCTTTCCCCTTTCCCTTCAGCAAAGAGCAGGCCTCCAAGAGATATCAGGAAAACACTTCATTAAATGATGCAATAAGACTAACAGTCAGTAATGGGGAGGGGATGAACCTCAATGGTACTGGTATGTCAGGCCTCTGATAGGTATCCTAGGGTTGTATGGTTTTACATCTGTAGGTCTGTATGGTTCAGGAGCCTCAAGTCCAATGAAAGAAAGAGAAGAGGTGGGGGAAGAATGGAGGTTTCCTAGTATAGCAGGCTGCTAAGGGCAGCTTGGCTTGTAGGACATGGTTCAGAGAGCATGGAAAATGACAGGGGGTGGGGGGTGGAAGACTACCTGTATGGTTCATGTATCTGGTGAAGGTGGGAGGAGAGGCAGCAGGAAAATGGAGGTCTCCATGTATGGCTCAGTAGCTGTCCTGTATACAAATGATATTTAAGGAAACAATGCCTTTCACAATATCCATAAATAATATAAAATATCATGGTGAATCTATCCAAGCAAATGAGGAATCTATTTGACAAAAACTTCAAGTTAGTGAAGAAAGAAACTGAAAAAATATCACAAGATGGAGAAATCTCCCATCTTCATGGATAGGTAGAATTAGTACAGAGAAAATGGCCATCTTACAAAAAGCAATCTATTCGATGCAATTCTGATCAAAATCCCAACATAATTTTTAGACCTTGAAAGATTAATTCTCAATTTCATATGGAAAAATAAAAACATAGGGTAGCCTAAACAATGCTAAGCAATAAAGAACTTCTGGAGGCATCATCATCCCTGACCTCAAGCTGTAATATAGGGCACTAGTGATAAAAATTGCATGGTATTGGTACAGAAAAAGATACATTGATCAATGGAATTGAATCAAAGATGCAGAAATGAACTCACATACATATGGGCACTTGATTTTTGATAAAGAAGCCAAAACTATATCATGGAAAAATTAAGCATCTTCAATAGATGGTATCAGATTAAATGGATGTCTTCGTGTAGAAGAATGATAGAAATCACCCTGTGAAATACTCAAGTCCTAGTGGATCAAGGACCTCAACATAAAACCAGATACACTAAATCTCATAGAAGAGAAAGTAAGAAATACCCTTGAATGCATTAATTCAGGAGACAATTTCCTGAACAAAACTCCAATGGCTCAGGTTCTAAGATCAATAATTGGTAAATGGGACATCATAAAACTGTAAAGTGTCTGTAAGGAAAGGGATACTTTCATTTGTTTTTTCCTTTTTCTTCTTTTTATTTATTGTTAATCTCTTTTACCACGAAATCATTATCCTCATCCCCATGTGCCCTCCAACAGTTCCTCATTGCATTCCTTCCCCTCCCCTGTCTCAAGGAGGATGTCCTCCCCGACTATGACCCCCTCTTCCCAAACACACACCTCAACCTATCAATGACACTTTCAATAGGAGAAATTAACAGCTTATAGATTGGGAAACAATCTTCACCAATCCTACATCAGACAGGAGACTAATATCCAAACTTTATGAACAACTCAATGTAGATAGGAACGACCCATATTATCCAATTAAAAATTCAGGTACCGAACCAAAAAGAGAAATCTCAACCAAGGAATCTCAAATAGCTGAGAAGCACTCTAAGAAATGTTGAGTCCTTAGTCATCAAGGGAATGCAGAACAAAACAACTCTAAGTGTCTGTCTTACACCCATCAGAATGGCTAAGATCAATAATTTAAGAGATATTGCATGCTGGTGAGGATGTAGAGCAAAGATAACATTCCTTCATTTTTGGTGGGATTGAAAATTTGTAGCTCTGGAAATCAAATTGTTGAATTCTCAGAAAACTGGGAATAGTTCAACCTTAATTCCCAGCTATACCTCTCCTGAGCTTATACCCAAAAGATGTTCCAACATCCTACAAAGATAAATTGACAACTATACTCATATCAGCTTTGTTTGTAATAGTCAAAAACTGAAAGAAAAAAAAAAAACTCGATGATCCTTACCTGAATAACGGATAAAGAAAATGTGGTACATCTACCCTATTAAGCTATTGAAAACCAAGACATCATAAATTTTGCAGGCAAATGGATGGAACTTGGGAATCATGAGTGAGGTAAGCCAGTCCCAAAAGGACTTGTATGGAATGTCCTCAAGTATCAGTGATTATTGGCCATAAATTCAGATAGCATGTTATATTCCACAGACCCAAAGAAGATAAAGAAGAAGAAAGGCCTAAGCAAAGAAGCTTTAATTTCATTTGGAAGTGAAAAATAAAGTAGCCATAAGAGGCATATGGAGGGAGAGGACTGGGAGAAATAGGTATTGGGAAAGGGAATGGGATTTCAGGATCCATGTTTGGGAAAGGACAGAAGAGGTGGCTAGATGGCCATGAAAATGAATGGAAATCTGTCTCTGACAGGGGTGAAGAGGTGGTGAGTATCTCCAAGAAGAAACAGAGTCCTGGTATAAGGGATGTGCACATGAATCAATGGGGGTAACCTTAGCTGTGAATCACAACATTGAGGATTTTGAGGCTGAACAGGCCACCTCCTGTAGCCAGGCAGAAACCCCAGTGGAGCAATAGAGACACAACTCACCCACAAAACTTTCAACCCAAAATTTATTCTGTCTACAAAAAGGAAGACATAGGGCTGGAGCAGTGACTAAGAGAATAGAGAACCAACAACCAAACCAACTTGAGACCCATCCCATGGGCAAGCATCAGTCACTAAGACTATTAATGATACTCTGTTATGCTTGCAGAGAGTAGCATGTGGTCCACTGAGAGGTTCCACACAGTAGCTGACTTAGACAGATACACACACTGATAACCAAACAGTAGATGGTGTTGGTGGCTACCATGGGAGAATGGGAGGGAGTATTGCAGGTCTGAAGGGGATAGGAACTCCAAAGGATGATCAACAGGGTCAACTAACCCAGACCCTTAGGACTCTCAGAGTCTGACGCAGCAACCAAAGAACAAACATGGGCTAGACCTAAGCTTCCCTGCTAATATGTAGCAGATATTCAGATTGGTCTTCACATGGGTCATTGGAATGATGCCTCAATTGGAATGAGGCCTATCCCAAAATTTGTTGCCTCTGTGTGGGATATGTTCTTCTTTCATAACTTCCTTTTCTGGCCTCAGTGGAAGAGGAAACATCTAGCCTAGAGTAGCAGAGACTTGAAGTGTCAGGATAGGGGCACACCCATCTGTTCAGAGGAAAATGAGGAGAGTGGCAAAGGATTGCAGGAGTGGAACAATGAGTGGAATGTAAAGTGAATTAGTAGAAAAACAGGTATATTTTCTGAACTTAAAATTTTAAAAAATGTATAAAAGAAAGCATCTTCAATAAATGGTGCTGGTCTAACTGGCTGTCTGTATGTAGAAGAATGAAAAGAGATGCATATTTCTCACCTTGTACAAAGCTCAAATACGAGTGGGTCAAGAACCTCAACATAAAAGCAGACATACTGAATCTAATAGAAGAGAAAGTGGGAAAGAACCTTGAACTCATTGGCACAGGGGAAATTTTCTTAAACAGAACTCCAATGGCTCATGCTCTAAGATCAAAATTGATAAATGTGACCTCATGAAACTGGAGAGCTTCTGTAAGACAAGAGACATAGTCAATAAGACAAATCGGCATCCTACAGATTGGGAAAAAAAATCTTCACTAACCCCACATCCAATATAGGGCTAATATCCAAAATATATAAAGAACTCAAGAAGTTAATTAATAACCCCACCAAAAAAGAAACCAATCAAAATATGGGGTATAGAACTAAACTAAACTGAGAATTCACAATTGAGGAATCTCAAATGGCTGAGGAGCATGTAAAGAAATGTTCAATGTCCTTAGTGATCAGAGAAATTGAAATCAAAATGACCCTGAGATTTCACCTTACACGAATCAGAATGGCTAAAATCAAAATCTCAGTTGACAACACATGTTGGAGAGGATGTGGAGAAAGAGGAACACGCCTCCATTGCAGGTGGGGTTACAAGCTGGTACAATCACTCTGGAAATCAATCTGGAAATTTGTCCAAAGATTTGAAATAGATCTACCTGGAGACCCAGTTATACTACTCTTGGAAATTTACCCAAAAGATTCCCCATCATGCCATAGGGGCACGTGTTCCACTATGTTCATATCAGCCATATTTGTGATAGCCAGAAGGTGGGAGCAACCTCAATGTCATATGACAGAAGAGTGGATACAGAAAATGTGGTTCATTTACACAATGGAATATACTCAGCTATTAAGAATGAGGACACCCTGACATTTGCAGACAAGTGGATACAACTATGAAATATCTCCTTGTAGTCTCCCCTCCCCCAGCCTGAAACCTGCTTGCTCAGGGGTGGAGCTTCCTGCTCATTCGTTCTGCCACGCCCACTGCTAGAACCTGCGGAGCCACACAAGTGCACCTTTCTACTGGACCAGAGATTACTCGGTGGGAGTCGGGTCCCCTCCCCCTTCCTTTATAACTAGTGTCGCAACAATAAAATTTGAGCTTTGATCAGAATGAATTTGTCTTAGCTCCGTTTCTTCTTTCGCCCCGTCTAGATTCCTCTCTTACAGCTCTAGTGGCCTTCTCAGTCGAACCGTTCATGTTGCGAGCTGCTGGCGGCTGCAACACTCCTGAGTGAGGTAACTCATTCCCAAAAATGGCACGCATAGTATGTGCTCACTAATAATTGGATATTAGCCACAAATAAAATAAAATAACAGAATACACAAGATACAGTCCACAGAACTCACAAAGCTCAACAAGCTGAAGTGCCCAACTGAGGATGCCTCAGTCCCACTTGGGAGAGAGAAGAAAACAATTACAAGTTGGAAGGGAGGGAGAGACCTGTGAGGAAAAATGGACAAGGTAGGTGGAAGGGGTGGGGTGGGGAGGGTAACCTGCTCTGGTATTGGGTGAAGAAAAAGGACTGAAGCCCTGATGGCCAGCAGAAAGAATGCACAGACAACCTCAGGAAATAGGAGTTTGAGGGAACCTCCCCCCCCCCCAGAATGCACCAGAGACCTAGGAGGTAAGAGACTCTCAGAACTCAAAGGGAGGGACCTTAGATGAAAGTCCTGACAGTAGGGAGAGGGAACTTATAGAGCCCCTTTCCAACAGGAAGACAGGACATCAAATGAGGGAGGGGGTTGCCATGCCACAGTCACACCTCTGAACCATAACTGATGCTGTTTGAAAGAATTACAGGGATGGAGTTAGAGAGGGGCCTGACAAAAAGAAGGTCCAGTGACTGGCCCAAAGTGGGATCCAGCTCAAGGGGAGGTCCCAAGGCTAGACACTATTACTGAGCCTATGGAGCACCCACAAAAAGGGATCTATCATGACTGTCCTGTGAAGACCCAACAAGCATCTGAAAGAGTCAGATGTAAATATTTGCACCCAACCAACGGACAAAGCCTATTGTTGAATTAGAGAAGGCTGAAAGACGCTAAAGAGAAGGGCAATCCTGTAGGAGGACCAGCAGTCTCAATTAATCTGGACCCCTGAGATCTCTGAAACACTGGATCACCAAACAGACAGCATACACCAGCTGATATGAGGCCCCCAATGCACTTACATTAGAGGACTTCTGTATCTGTGTTTATCAGAGATGAAACACCTAACCTTTAAAAGTCTGGATGCCCTAGGGAGTTTATAGGTCAGGTGGAGTGGGGTTTGGGGGCATCCACGTGAGATCGGGTGGGGTGGAGAGGAGGTGTAGGACATTGAGCAGTTGGAACATCGATGGGGTTACGGGAATGTAATATGCAGTGTAAAAATGAATTTAAAATAAAATAAAATTAAAAATTAATAATTTAAAAAAGAATTCAAACTTAATAAAGAAAAGAATGATTTATTCATTTTTTCATATTACAATGAGATGATAGTTGACTAAATTATTACATCAGTTAGGACATATGAGTAATTACAGAAAGAGGTCAATCATAGATTATGTGTGCATGTAAATGAATATTTCATAAAATTTATTTATATGTGGCAAATTACTTTGATTTTGGCATAGAAAATAATTTAGTTGAAAATGATGTTGTATTGTTTCTTTCTACAAAACTGTGTACATAACCCATGAATCCAGTTTTGCTTAATCTTTGATAATTTATCAGTGTTTTAGTATAGTGTATTCTAAAGAACTTTGGATGGAATTTGAGATAAACAAAAGCAAAACTAATCGATATACTTGAGAAAGTAACTCATTCATATTACTCCTAAATGGATTTGTTTGCTATTTTGTCATAGATATGTTTACATTTAAAATCATTTTTAAAGACACAATCACAGAGTTCTGATTTTATCTTGACCTATTTTCGACACAGAACGGACTTCTCAAATATTGTGCTTGAAGCTTTCATCAGGAGGAAAATACTTTAGTCCAGCTTAAAACCTAAGTCAGTTCTTAAACGTCAGAACTTGCATCTCTTCTTAATTATACTGCTAAATGAATAAAGACTACGATAATTTTATTGCTATAAACTGATATTGAATCATGTTACATGTAAAACAATATTATGCTTGGAAGCAAAGAAATCTTAGAAAGTGAGCAGATTATAATTTTATATATGACAAGGTAAAATGCATTTTATGTTAAAATAAAATGCTAATAATCATTGTAAAGATTAAAATTTAATGTAATGTTTATAGTTATTGTAATTGTTTAAATTAATTTCATTTTGTTTAGTACTGGACAGCATAAATATTTACACCTATTTCAAAGACCTTGTGGGAAAGTTAATATTCACAGAGTTTTCGCCTTTAACATTATAAATGAACTTTTTTAAGATTGGAAACTAGTGATTGATTCAGGAGCTCAATTGTAACACATTTTCTTTGTGGTACATGATAATATAGATTTAGCCATAGAAAATAAATTACCTCCTGAAGGCATGATGCTGCTGAGATGCTCAAAATTAAATCTGGTATTTCATTTATGTTCATGGGTTATGATTCCAACATTTGGAAGGAGAGAACTGAGGCAGAAGGCTCGGATATGTTTTGCCTGAAGCTCCAATGAAATTCAGCAAACCATTCCTGCATGCTTTATAAACTAAGATCAGTTTTGTAGTTTCACTTAATAAAATAAAAAAAATTAAAATCATCAACTTTCAAAAGATAACCTGTCAAATTAGAAAGTGAAAAAGAAAAACCCACAATATTTCAGTGTGTATAATCTGAAAATATTTTACTCTATTTTTGCTTAGCAGCAAAAGAGCAATATAATGAGAAAACATTGAAAATTAAATTATTAAACAATGTATCCGCTTTAATAACATTTATTTTTACAATTTGATGTTAATTTTTATTCATTAAGAGCCTTACATATATAAACTTTTGTTCCATAATTTGAACATGAGTGTTTTCACATGTTAGAGTTTCAAGCATATATCACATAGATTTTATCTGTGTTCCTATACAGCATTCTTTGTTTAAAATGGCTTTGAAAACAGAAATAACACAACCTTACATTGCTTGAGCATCACATACGGCTTGATCAGTGAGTTCAATTCATCTTGAGAATTTCTTTCTTTTACTTGGTATAGGTATGCATTTAAGTTTAAAGTAACTTCATATATTGAATTTAAGTGTCCCACATTAGCATTTTCTATTGAATGGCTTATATTTTCTTTTGAAAGTAACTTTTTTATAACTTTATATTTATCATAAAACAGACAACCATTCTCCATTTGCTACTCATCTATCAGGAGTCCTCATTTTGGGTGGCACATCAAAACTTATTTCCATGTTTCTCCACTTTTCATCATTTATGCTTTATCATGTTGGTTGTTTTATAGTGTCACCATTTGAAAATGAACTTTATTATTTCTGTTATCTATACATATGAATATTCCATGTGAAGTTGTGTCTATATGAGTCTACATTCCACCAGAGACAGGAGGCATTGGAACCCTGTGGCTAGAGATATAAACAATGGTAAGCAACCTGACAAGGAAACTATGAAGAAAATTTGAGTCTTCAAGGATATCAACAAGTGCTATTAACTGATGTGCCCTACCTCCTGGTCCCTATTGATCTCTTCTCTATTTTAATCACTAGTTATTTATTTCTTTTCAGTAAGTGACAATATATTCTATCTACCTTTCTTCATGTTTGATTACTGTTGTCTGCAGGCTGGTCATCAGGCAGTTGGTGTTTTCCAATGATTTCTGTTTGAATTTTGCACTTTAGAACTTTATCAGCAGCAGGTAATGGCAATTTATTTTTATCTCATCTCAGTTCAGATGTTTTTCATAATATTATTTTCAAATAATAGTTTCTTACATTATGGCTATGTGTTTGATAGTTTTTTTATTTCAGCATTTTACAACTGTTCAATTTCCTCATGACCTAAAAATCATTATTTTCAGCTCTATACTAATAATTTGTTCTGTTGAACATTTTTGAGTGAAGTTTTCTGCCTGAACTTTTCCACTTTTTAAAAGATTTAAAATGATTTATTGAAGTAGAACTTCAACACTAAACAACTTACTCTGTCTTGTGGTTTTGGGTCTTATGGAAGGGAATTTTCAGTATTCAGGAAATATAAACATCTGCTACTTCTACATATATACTTGCACATATACACATCTAAAACACAAAATTAGTTCCTGAAATGTATTCTCCGATATAGCTATCCAACATTTATATTCTAATTGTCACTACAAAATTATCATATGCTACATTAGCCCAATTTCATAGAATCTCTGAAATTTTATTTTTAATGCTTTGTGACATTAAATGCAGAGCTTTTTCCTCTACTTGTCATTCCTCAGATGTATTTTTTATCTCTTATTCATTCATTCAGTATCCAGATTACCTATGTTAGGCAATGATGACATATGCAACAACAATCTCATCATAAACTGAAAGTTTTATAAGAAAGACATATTCTGGACAATGATACATGTCATAAAGGTTCAGTAATATGTTTTTGTAATTGTGTGTCCCACAGGATGGTACTATTCACTCCTATTTACAGACAGAATACTGTAGCACTTCTTGATACCTTAGGGTAAAATCAAAACCACAACTGCAAAGACATCTATGGTTTTGTTACAATTGTGTTTCTGTCTTGTCTAATAATTTGTCCCAGATGCATTTTCATGTGTCCTTTCCCATGGAACAGGTAAACCACACTCAAACAGCTGATAATCAGACATTGTATTTAGTTTTAAAGATGTATATTACTTGAGTAGGTGTTTTTTATGCATGTATCTCTGTATATCATTTTTATGAAATATTCACTGAGTACAGAAAGAGGAATCCAATTACCCAAACCAAGAGTTACAGATGACTATGAGTATTGTGTCTATGCTGTGAAGGGAATCATGGCCCTCTAGAAGAGCAATGAATGCTGTTAACAGCTGAAACCACTTCTCCAGCCATAAAGTTTTTATTTTGAAGAGAAAAAGAAACAGCAGGTATACTTCAATAAAGCAGTAGGCTCAAGAAGGGTAACTCTAGGTGCCTTGATTATATTTGCAGGTTTTATTGTGAGAGTTTGGGGAATCAGAAGAACGTACATCCAGGGGACAGAAACAGATGACTTCCTAAACTGATTTCTGAGTGTTTTGTAAAATAATAGAACTTTGATTTTTCCCTGAAATACTGTTTCACAGGTAGACTCATCTTCACTGTGCTTCCACCAACTTAAGCTGGTCTTCTTTATTTCTGACTCCGTAAAGAACTAGAACAAAAATTACTCAGAGTTAGTCAGGAGCTGGCTATTCCCCACCAGAAAGGAACAGACACAGTATTCTTAAGAATTTCTTGAGATCCTTGAGGCTATGCCCACATTAATACTTTTCAACTTCCTTAAAAAGACCATTCTATCAAAATCACTAAGGAGAGAAAGGATGAAGGCCAGTATTCTATAATAACTTTCAGTTTAATTTGAGATGTTGTATAAATAGAATACATGGCCTGGATCTTTTATGTAATATCATTTGAATTGTATTTTCTGAATACTCTAAGAAATTAACCTCATACAGACATTAAGAGAACTGGGTGGCAGCCAAAGGTGAACAAAGTTAACCCCAGGACAGGTACACAGGTACTCACAGGGGAAGAAGCAGTGACATCAATACCCAAGATTTCTAGCTTATAGTCTGTTTGTTACTTGAACTTTCAATTTTATCATATCCCTAGACAATACACATACGCATGTGTGCGCGCGCACACACACACACACCACACACACACACACACACATATGTATATAGTGTTGTTTCTGTAAATTCTTTCTAGTTGAGGGACTGCCTTTAGAAGGGAATCTAGTTGGCTTGAAATGTCATTAACTCCTTTTGTGTGGCTTCCATAACAACTTTCTTGCTTCTTATAACTGTTGTGGGATGTTCACTGCTTTTCCTTCATAAGTAGCCCACCAGTTTGAGTAATCCACTCAGGTCTATGCAAAAGGTATAAGTTTGGGGTGGAGAGATGGCTCAGAAGTTAAGGCACTGACTGCTCTTCCAGAGGTCCTCAATTAAATTCTCAGCAACCACTCGGTGGCTCACAACAGTCTACACTGAGATCTGGTGCCCTCTTCCAATGTGCAGGCATACAAGCAGGGAGAATATTGTATACATGATACACAAATACATCTTTTTAAAAAGGGAGGGGGCCTGCTTGCTTATGAAGGTGAGTATCTATCCTTTTATAATGAAAACTTAAGGAGATATTTTTTCCAGTCAATAGAGAGATTTAGAGATACACATTAAGAAAAAAATGTCTTGCCCAGAAGAGTTATGATTAAACAAGTATTTCTCAACAATTGGGATATTATCCAAGTGGTTTTGAAGAGTTATATCCACCTGATATCCATGTTAACCTATAGATTATCCAAAAACAGTAAAACACTACTTTCTACATTATAGCATATTTATGTCTTTGATTTTGAATATGGTAGTTTTCATCAAACGATAATGTATTTTTATATGAAGTTGCAATAAAAATAAAAAGTGGAAACACTATACTTTTAGTATTGTTAAATACCTCCTTCCTACAAGTTTGAAAAAAATTGTCAGCAAAAAGGATTTGTGGAAAAAATAATGTTAATTATTAATAGCTGAGTTTGTTGTAACATAACATAATAGATCAAATAACTTACAAAACACAAATTTATTTCTTGTGGCTATTGAGCAAGGAAAGATATTGAGTAATTTGCTTCCTGTCCAGGTTTCAATTCTGGGATGTATAGAGGGACCCCTCATTATGCTAATAGTATAGAAGCAGAGGAAGAGAGTTTTCCATTTAATGCCTGTACTTTGTTTACACACAAATTTCATAGGATTGTGTGAGATATTCACTCTCATTATCTCATATATATTTAATCATATAATGTTTTATGGATCTCCAGAGAGATAGATGCATGAGAGGAAGTTAGCAGGTGAAAAATAAGTAGATGCATAGATGGATAGACAACAGATATGCAGTTAACTGATAGATGATAGAAAGATGATAAAAATAAATTAATGAGAGACATATATATATGATAAATATATTAGATAAATAGGCTAATATAGGTCAATTATAGATAGACCAAGGAAGTTATTACGGGAATAGGGGAATTAGGATTGCATAACTAACATTTATGAAACAAATAAATTCCATGGCCATCCACTTGAAAAAAAGAAAATAAGCTAGTAATGTACTAAATGCAAGCTAGGGCTTCTTAATGTTAAAAAGGCTCTTGGATAGATCTCAGGAGTAGTGCTTTGGCCTCCCTTTGACCTCTTTTTCACTTCAGATTGCCAGCTCATTGGATGGTTACACTCACACTGAGAATGAATTTTTTCTATGTAGGTAGTTTACAACCTCATCCATTGGGCTTCAGGAAACACATTGACAAAATAAGATACAATGCTTTCCAGTAATCTATTCTGGAATATTCCCAGAATACTCTAATTCAGGTAAATAAATTTCCTAAATTAACCATCATTCCCCCATACCCATATTGCTTAATGTCCTCAGATCAACGTTAGGAGGTTCAGCATTTAAGTCTGAGGAAAATATTGTGTTCTATTTGAGTAATGGAATAAATGCCCAATATGTGCAAGACAAATAGATATTTTCTTTATTATAAGTTAAAATTATGTCTGTATCCTGTTTTATAACAGTGTTACAGGTTAATTCAGTTATTAATTTAATAAATGTATATAGAATCAGAAATATTAAGTTGAAAGCTGTCTTTATTTGTTTTAAATAATAAATAATATAATTTGTGTAAAAGCCATAACTTTATTATCTTTTTTAAAGGTCAGAGTTGGTGTATGCTGTTGGTATAAGCCTATAATTACAAAATTCTATAATGTACAGTAGGAGGATTGTAAGATTAGAATCACTACATAACAATAAGCTGTCGTTAAAAACCACACAAAACAGTTTGATTTTTTCCTTTGATTTTTTTTATATTCTAGATGTTATATTAATGACATTGATTATTTCAGATAATCTTTATTACATAGAATGTACAAAGCCCTAAGTAATTTTATTTCATTTGTAAAATAAAAAATATAGCTAATGTTCAGATTGATTTACCTGATTGATAGTTTTCAGAGAGGAGGAACCAATGAAGGATAGGTTTGAGCAAGAAGAGCCAATATTCATAAAGATTACTATGGGGGACTTTTGGTATAGCATTGGAAATGTAAATGAGCTAAATACCTAATAAAAAATGGAAAAAAAAATTCAACTAAATTTAATCAGCACAAACAATCAGACTTAAATATTATCAGATGACATCATTTATTTTAAAGTGCTGGGGTTTTTTTGCAATAAGTTGTAAAATGAATACTGTTAATTTTCTTTCTCTAAAATGAAAGGAAATATTGAAATGAAAAAAAAGTGGCCATTAATTTGAAGTAAATTATGAGAAGTTTTGGAGGGATAAAAGGAAAAAGAAAAATATTGTAATGGACAATCTCATAAAAAGGAACATAAGAAAATATATATCATAAAAGTATCCATTTATTACTTTTTATATGTTCTATATTTGTTCAGAAATTACTACTTTCCAATACTAGTTACTATTTCTAACTTGTTTTTATTACTAGAACCAACCAAACTTAAACCTATATTGCCAAACATTTCTTATATTTCACTAAATTTAAACAGTTACATGAATATTTAACTTGGTGGAACATTTTCCCAAATATAAAATTATATGTTGTAACGTTTGTGTGGCTAAGTAATAATGGAACATTCATTAGCAACTTAATTAGAGAATTGTTATATAGGAGGTATACTACAGATAACTATGTGAAATAAAGGAGTTAAAGCATTCTCTTTATATGACATAATTAATTCATATTAAATGTAGCTTTGAAAAATTAAATAATTATTGCCTCATGAATAAACATCATTTGTATTATAAAAAGGAACTAAGTCAATATGTTTAATTAAAGTTTAGTAAACATTACAAATAAAATATAAACCATTTGGGAACATTGTTGAGTATAACCTGTATAATAAGTCATATGTCTCTACAATGGATCATCTACTTATGTAGCAGTAACTGATACTTTCTGATATGAACTTATTTTAGAAAATTCAAATAAAATTTCAGAATATAAATATGTCTCAACATAGTAACATTCTTTCCTACTAACTAAAATTATTTTTTCATGGAAGGAGAAGAATATTACACAACGTTTCTTTGTCATTAACAACAATCATATGAACTGTTCACTGTGATATAAACCTAAAATCTTAGTGTATAGGATAAACAAACAGGTTACCCCAAATATGATATCAGACTGTGTTACACAGAAACACCTTTTGAAAATACATAAACCCATATATTTACATGCAATTAAACCAAGAAAAAGTTCTATACTTCTTTTCGCTGTCGTTTATCCAGATAAGTAAAAATAGCAATTGAATTATTGAATTATTGAATATATATACACACACATATATACATATACATATATATATATATATATATATATATATATATATATATATACAAGTTATCACTGTGTGTATATGTACATATATGTGTGTGTGTGTGTGATAATTTGTTATAAAAACATAAATAACAATAAAGTAAGTACATCTTAATGCGAAAATGTATGTTTTCAATTCTGATCGCAGAGTTAAAAACCCATGTCAAAGAATTTAAGGCACACAGTATTCTAAAGTTCCATGGGCAAGTGTCTGTCAGAAATATACCATTTCTGGGCATATACCCAGAAGATACTCCAACATGTAATAAGGACACATGCTCACTATGTTAATAGCAGCCTTCTTTATAAAAACCAGAAGCTAGAAAAAAACACAAATATCCCTCAACAGAGGAATGAATAAAGAAAATATGGTACATTTACAAAATGGAGTACTACACAGCAATTAAAAACAATGAATTTATGAAATTCTTAGACAAATGCATGGATCTGGTGGATATCATTCTGAGTGAGGTAACCCAATCATAAAAGAACACACATGATATACACTCACTGATAAGTGGATATTAGCCCAGAAGCTTGGGATGCCCAAGATACAGAAAACACTTGTAGCACAAGAAAGGAAGACCAGAGTGTGGATACTTTGGTTCATTTTAGAACGGGGAACAAAATACCCATGAAAGAGACAAAGTGTGAAGCAGAGACTAAAGGAATAACCATTCAGAGACTGCCCCACCTGGGAATCCATCCCATATACAATCACCAAACCCAGACACTATTGTGGATGCCAACAAGTGCTTGCTGACAGGCGCCTGATACAGCTGTCACCTGAGAGGTTCTGGCAGTGCCTGACAAGTGAAGAAATGGATGCTCACAGCCATCCATTGGATGGAGCACAGGGTCCCCAATGAAGATGCTAGAAAAAGTACCCAAGGAGCTAAAGTGGTTTGCACCCCATAGGAAGAACAACAATGAATTAACCAGTGTCTTCAGAGCTCCCTGGGACTAAATCACCAACCAGAGAAACAGGTGGTGGGACTCATGGTTCTAGATGCTTATGTAGCAGAGGATGGCTTCATTGGTCATCAATGGGAGGAGATGCCCTTATTCCTGTGAAGGTTTTATGCCCCTGTATAGGGGAATGCCAGGGCCAGGAAGCTGGAGTGCAAGAGCCTTGAGCACATGTGCACAGAGGAAAATTTCCTGAAGAGAACACCAATGGCTTGTGCTGTAAGGTCAAGAATCAACAAATAGAACCTCATAAAATTGCGAAGCTTCTGTAAGGCAAAGGACACCATCAATAAGACCCAAAGGCAACCAACAGATTAGGAAAAGATCTTTACCAACCCTAAATCTGATAGGGGGCTAATATCCAAAATATATAAAGAACTCAAGAAGGTTTTTTTGTTTTGTTTTGTTTTGTTTTTTGTTTTTGTTTTGTTTTTTGGTGTTTTTTGGTTTTTGTTTTTTGTTTTCTCTGTATAGCCCTGGCTGTCCTGGTACTCACTCTGTAGAACAGGCTGGCCTCAAACTCAGAAATCTACCTGTCTCTGCCTCCCAAGTGCTGGGATTAAAGGCGTGTGCCACCAGGCCCGGCAGAACTCAAGAAGTTAGACACCAGAAAACCAAACAAAAGTATTAAAAATGGGACACAGAGAGCCAGGTGTGGTGGTACACTTTAATCCCAGCACTCAGGAGGCAGAGGCAGGCAGATTTCTGAGTTCCAGGCCAGCCTGGGCTATACAGAGAAATCCTCTCTTGAAAAACAAAAAACAACAACAACAACAACAAACCAAAAAACAAAAAAGCAAACAAAAAAATGGGGTACAGAGCTAAACAAAGAATTCTCAACTGAGGAATACCAAATAGTTGAGAAGCACCCAAAAAATGTTCAACATCTTTAATCATCAGGGAAATGTAAATCAAAACAACCCTGAGATTCCTCCTCATACTATTCAGAATGGCTAAGATAGAATAGCATGTTTTTATTGTTTATTTTTGTTTATTCCGAGTTTTCTGACGAGCTCAGAATATTTGCTATTATGATTTATACTTTACTAATAGTATATGGCATTGCTTCTCAAGTCTCTACAGGATTAGGCTTGTCTTCTTTCACAGAGGCCAGACCAGGTAGTCCTCTGCTGTGTATGTGGCAGAAGGTTTGGACTAGCTATTATATGCTGCCAGGTTGGTGACTCAGTGTCTGTGAGATCTCAGGGGTCCAGGTTAGTTGCGGCTGCTAGTCTTTCTATAGAGTCCCCTCCATCTCAACTTCTTCACAACTTCCCCTAATTCAACCATAGGATTTCCGACTTCAGTTCATTGGTTGGGTGTAGGTATTTGCATCTGTTTCAGTCAGCTGCTTGTTGGGCCTCTCAGAGGACAGCCATGGTAGACTCCTGTCTGTATGTATATCATAGCATCAGTAATAGTGTCAGGTCTTGGAACTTCCCCTTGAGCTAAATTCTAATTTTGGCCAGACACTCCACTTTTATAAAGCTGAGTAAAATTCTGTTGTTTAAATGAACCATATTATCCATATAGGTTGTTTCCTGCCAAGAACAATCCTTGGCTTAGAGAGGAGTTTTGAGAGAAGGAGTGTCTGGAAATGGAGAAAAGAATGACTCTGAAGTCAAATCATGGATCCAAGTTGATACAGCTCTGCTTGATACAGCTTTTACAGTGTGCTTCTATGTTCTGCTTTTTCTTGGGACATTTCTCTGTCTATATTCTGCTTTCTTGCTTTTCTAAGAGAAGTCTGTCAGTGTTCTGCTTGCTGTTCTAAGAGATCTTTATGTTCTTGCTTGTGTGTGTGTGTGTGTGTGTGTGTGTGTGTGTGTGTGTGTGTGTGTGTGTCAGTTTTCCAAGCAGCTCTCTCTTTTTATCCAAAAAAAAAAAAAAAAAAACCATGGAAGGAGTTACAGAAACAAACTGTGGAGCTGAGACAAAAGGATAGACCATCTAGAGACTGCCATATCCAGGGATCCATCCCATAATCAGCCTCCAAACGCTGACACCATTGCCTACACTAGCAAGATTTTGCTGAAAGGACCCTGATATAGCTGTCTCTTGTGAGACTATGCCGGGGTCTAGCACACACAGAAGTGGAAGCTCACAGTCAGCTATTGGATGGATCACAGGGCCCCCAATGGAGAGCTACAGAAAGTACCCAAGTAGCTAAAGGGAACTGCAACCCTATAGGTGGAACAATAATATGAACTAACCAGTACCCTGTAGCTCTTGTCTCTAGGTGCATATGTATCAAAAGATGTCCTAGTCGGTCATCAGTGGAAAGACAGGCTCATTGGTCATGCAAACTTTATATGCCCCAGTACAGGGGAACGCCAGGGCGAAAAAGTGGGAGTGGGTGGGTAGGGGAGTCAGGGGGAGGGTAAGGGGGACTTTTGGGATAGCATTAGAAATGTAAATGAGGAAAATACCTAATAAAAATATTTTAAAAAAAGACTCCAGATATCTATCTCTTGTAGGTTCAGTCTTTAATTCTATATATCAATCCATTTATTCCAGGTTTTCCTTTTGATTTTCTTATGAATCAACATCTTGTAACCAGCCACAGACCTTTAATTCTTGGGAAAGAGATCTGTCTGCCTTTGTTAAGCACAGATAGGAATATGGTTGGGTGTGACCTTGCCCTCTAATTACCATTTTCACCACACCTGAGTCTAACCTTGCTCTGTCCTAGGCTGTTCCTGAACTCAGGAATCTGCCTGCCTTTGTAAGCCAATACAAACCAACAATAACAAAAAAAAAGTTAGCTAGGAGGGAATCTTCTGCAATTACCCCCTCCCTAAAATTATCTTCTTACTTAATCATGTTTTAACAAGTTGACTCACAGCACAGCTGCTTTTGTTCCTTTCGATTTGTGAAGATCATCATATAATTCATTTTCTATTCTTAACTTTTACATAGATGAAAAATTGTATATCTTTTGATCTCATGTATTTAGAGCTTTTTCCCATAATCTTAAGGGCTGTCCTGAAATGGTAGTGTTTACCATTTTCCTGAGACATAACCACACCCTTGACTCCTAGACTCTATTTCTAATTATCATGGAATCATTGATATTAGCAGGGAGGACATTTCTCAAAGAATGTGAAATATATACATTATTATACAAACAAGCCCTATGCCTACAGCTGCCATCAACACTCGTGGAGGCTGATACCAGGACTCTGTCCCAGGAGCAAGAACCATATCACTCTCTCCCCACCAGGGAGATGCTGGACTCAGCAGTTTCCAATTTCTGTATATTATAAAATAGTTGAACAAGTCTCCCTGTGGTAACCTGAGTCATGCTTTGGGTACACACCTAAGAGTGCTATAGCTGAATCTTGAGGTAGACTGAATCCTACCTTTCTTATGAACTCCTAAACTGATTTTCATAGTGGCTATATGAGTTTGCTCTTCCACCACCAACAAAGGAGTGTTCCTCTTGTTCCACATCCTTGATAGCATGAGCTTTCACTTGCATTGTTGATCTTAGGCATTTTGACAGGTGTAAGATAACATCTCAAAGAAATTTTGATTCAGATTTCCTTGATTACTAAGGATGTGGGACATCTATTTAAGTATTTTTGACATCATTTACATTTCCTCTTTAGAAAAAACTTGTTTAGATTAATACTCCATTTTTAAATTGGTTATTTCTCTAGATAACCTGTCTTTTAAATCCCTCATATATTTTACATATTACCACAATATTGTATATGTAATTGGTAAAAATGTTTTCCCATTCTTAAACCTGCCACTTTGTCTGAATGATGGAGTATTTTGTCTTACATTATTTTTTAATTGATATTTAACTATTGTTCATACTGCTTATATAGTTTACAATGAATATAAAATACTAAATTTAGTGTTACAGGAAGTGGCAGAAATAATGTGTTGAAAGTTAGTTTTATTTTCTCATATATATTTTAAGATAAACACATTTTTTTATTCTAAAAAATATAAGCAGGACAGACCATATGTTAATTGCATTATATGTAGATTTAAAGACATTACACTAAATGACACAGAATTTGTTTACACTTTGAAAACTTCATACTGTTGCAAGAATGTTACTTGTAAAAACACTATTAAAAAGTAAAATCAATAAAATATACTTTCAACAAGATTTTGCTTTGCTGCATATTTTATTTGCTCTTTTGAAAAATGTGTACTAACAAAAGGAATATATATATTAATTATTATGAAAACATACTATTGAGATTTTTTTAATGACAAAACACATTGGGATAACTGTACTGAAAGAAACAGCTTAATATATAATCTAAGTAAGTGACATAAAATACACTATAGTTTATATTTAATATAGTTTAATTTAAATTTATACATTTCTTTTCAGTTTATTTTTATTAAACTTAACAACTGATTTTACTTAAACATCAAAGTGTATGCATCCTCCTGACAACTCTTTATTACCAAGGTCACACAAAGAACAAGAATCAGAGCCAGGATTTGAACCAAAACAGTTTTTCTCCAGGGTCCATGGCATTCTTGCTATCCTTGTTTTTAAGAAGCATAGTTGATTGAATACACTGTTATCTTCTTAGATAGTAAGCAGAGTACTGTCAGGAATTCACTCTGCTATTATGAAGTTCTCTCTCTATTTTAAAGATGGCTGTCTTCTTATCACAGCCTGAGACTGGGATGGAGGTAGGGGTGGGGAGGAGGTATAAGATGTGGAGCAGTCAGAGGGTGGATGGGGGTGGGGGAATGGAATATGGAGTACAAAAAATAAATTAATTAAAAATAAAAAAGAATGGGAAGATATCTTCCCCAACCTTAAATCTAGTAGCAGGCTGATATTCAAAATATATAATGAACTCAAGAAAGGGGGCACACACCTTTAATCCCAGCACTCAGGAGGCAGAGGCAGGTGGATTTCTGAGTTCGAGGCCAGCCTGGTCTACAAAGTGAGTCCAGGACAGCCAGGGCTATACAGAGAAACCCTGTCTCGAAAACAAACAAACAAACAAAAAGAGATTTCAACAAATCAAATAAGCCAATTACAAAACTGAGTATAGATCTAAACAGAGAAATCACATCAGAGCAATCTCCAATGGTCACAAAAGCACTTAAAGAAATGGTTAAGATCCTAAGTCATCAGGGAAATGCAAATCAAATTGACTCTGAGATTCCTTCTTACACCAGTCAGAATGGTGGAGATCAAAAGCTCAAGTAACAGCACATGCTGGCAAGGATGTTGTGATTGTTTCTATATGCTTGGCCCAGAGAGGGGCACTATTAGGAGGTATGGCTTTGTTGAAGTAGATGTGTCACTGTGGATATGGGCTTTAAGACCCTCACCCTAGATGTATGGAAGGGAGTAATCTCCTAGAAACCTTGATGATTTGGCACTCTTAGCTCCTTCTGCAGCATACCTGTTTGTATGGTGCTATGCTCCTGCCTTGAGGATAATGAACTTGTAAGTCTGCCCCAATTAAATCTTGTTCTTATAAAAGTTCCCATGGACATGGTGTTTATTTGCTGTAGAAAAACCCTAACTAAGACAAATATGAAGAAACGGGAACACTCCTCCAATAATGGTACTGTACAAACTTTTATAACTACTTTGCAAATCAGTTTGGCAGTTCTCAGAAAATTGGAAATAATTCTACCTCAATACCCAGCTATATCACTCCTGGGCCTAATCCCAAGAGCAGCTCTAGAATAACACAAAGACACTTGCTCGCCTGTGTTCATAGCAGCTTCATTTGTAATAGCCCGAAACTAGAAACAACCTATATGTCCCTTCAACCAAAGTATAGATAGAGAAAACAGAATTCATTTACACAATGGATTAGTCAGCTATTAAAAACAATGACAGCATGAAATTTTCATGCAATTTTCAAATACATACACATTTCATACAAATAGAGGAGATAGTCCTGAGTAAAGTAAACAACCAGAAAGACAAACATGATATGTACTCATTTATAAGTGGAGATCGGCAATAAAGTACAGGATAACTATGCTACGATCTACAGAAACACAGAAGATAAGGTACAAGAAAAAAACAAGGGATGATCAGTTAATCACATTGAGAAGGAGAACTAGAGTAAATATGCATCTATGTCAGAGATAGATGAGGAAGGAGGCCAGGTGGGGAAGCCAACAGACGGGATCAAGTTGGGGTAAGATGAAGAAAGGCAGTACTGGGGGAGAGAACTGTAATTAGTGGGGAAAGGGCATCTAGAAATGAGGTACAAATCTAGATCAATGGAAACTCGCAGGAATCTCTGAGAACAACTGTAGGCTAAGACTCCTAGCAATGGAAGATATGGAGCCTGAAATCAGCCATTTTCTATAACCAGGCAAGACTTCCAATGGAGGGAATAAGATCCCAACCGAGCCACAAAATCTTAGACCCAAAAATTATCCTGCCTACAATATGCACAGTGATAAAGATGGAACAAAAATTGTGGGAATGTCCAACCAATCATTCGCCTAGCTTGAGACTGATGTCATGACATAGAGCCCATGGATGATACTATTAATGATATTTCTGCTATATTTGCTGACAGGGACCTTGCATAACTATCATTTGAGAGACTTCATCCAGCATATGATGGGAACAGATATAGAGACCCACAGAAAACACGGAAAATCCTATGGAAGTGTGGGAGGGAGGATTGAAGAAGTCAGAGAGGTCAAGAAAACCACAAAATCCACCATGCAATCAACTAACTTGGACCCTTAGGGGTCCAGGTAGATATGCAGTAGATCCCTCTATTTTTCTGAGGGGAAAGGAAGGGCAGTCAAGGGGAGAGGAGGAGAAAGCGAGGGACTTGAAGAGAGGAGATGTTATATAGATATAATATAAATAAAATAATTAATAAAAAGGAATTTATACTTCCAGATTATCTTAATGCCATGATACAAATATGTAGGTGTCCATTTCTGCTTTTATGCAACTCTTTGTGGAGAAGTCAGGCTACAAATTCAAAGCAAACACAAATCTATGGGTATACATGCCATATCAGGTAGAAATTATAAAATATCCTCCTAAAGCTATAATTTTCTGCCAGCACAGACAATAATCTAGACATTTGCATTAATAGACCATGTCCATACATTTAAGACATCCATATATTTAAGTTCTTATTCATCTCAATATAATGTGATGAAGCCAGCATCAGTATCAGTAAAATAAAAGAAAATATTAAAAAATATTCACCATTTGCTGTGAACATATTGGGTTGTACATGAAAACAAAAATTCATGAGGAATAATATGCATAGCCACAATAAAGAAAAGGTGTAGTATCCATTGCAGAACTGTATTGTGGAGTCATAAAGGATTTAGAAGTTCAAAGGGACATACCATTGTTATGTTCTAATCTTTCAGTAGCTTATACCATATATACAATTATAACTATTTCTACATAATAAAAAGAGATGGAAAGCTGAAATATATTGAAAGTTTATATGGTGGCTTGGTTACACTGAATACATTTGAAATCTCCAGATGATCTCTATTTCTAAGGCATTGAACAAAGTATTTAAAATTTCTGAATACTCTCTCAGTTCATAAGAAATAACTGAGATTCAACTATATATCTCAGAGAATATGGGTTTAATTTACTTCCTGTACTTTGGAGGATGCTGCATATGCAAAAATGCTAAAGTTTATCTGGTCTTATATTAAAATAGCATTCAATTATTACAGTATTGATAATAAATTATTGTATTATTATATTCTACATAAAACAGTTCTTTCTTGAATTCACACATTTTCTCTGTTATGTCTTGTTCTTCGTGTATCTGGTATTCTTGTTTTGGACTCTATTTAAAATGACTACTTTTAGATATTTATGTGATTAGATTTGTTTCCAATTCTACTGTTATGGAACAATCACATTTTATTAGATTAACTTGTTAATTTTTTCTCTGAAGCCCTCCTTTCAATGAAATCCTTTTTATGTACCAACTTAATTACAATGTTTATTTCCTTGCTATATTTTGGAGTAATTTTCTTACTGATTATTCTGTGTCATAATATAAATTTGAACAAATGGCAAACTACTTTCAGGTAAAAAGGCATAAATGTGGAAGAGTAGCACATTATTGCAATATACTTACAGTTTTCAACCCCATTTCTAGTTATTGTCACATATTTTATTTTTATATCTCCTATGGTGCATCATTAATATTTTAGAGCTATGCTTTATGACAACATCTTTATTGTTTTTTGTTGTTTGTGTTTTTTTGTTTTATTTTTTGTTTTGTGTTTTAGGTATTTATTTCATTTACATTTCCAATGCTATCCCAAAAGTCCCCCACATGCTCCCCCACCCATTTCTGCTCCCACCCACTCCCACTTCTTGGCCCTGGTGTTCTCCTGTACTGAGGCATATAATGTTTGCATGACCAATTGCCCTCTCTTTCCACTGATGGCCAACTAGGCCATCTTCTGATACATATACAGTTAGAAACATGAGCTCCAGGGGGTACTGGTTAGTTCATATTGTTATTCCACCTATAGGGTTGCAGATCCCTTTAGCTCCTTGGTTACTTTCTCTAGCTCCTCCTTTGAGGGCCCTGTGATCCATCCAATAGCTAACTGTGAGCATCCACTTCTGTGTTTGTTAGGCCCCGGCATAGTCTCACAGGAGACAGCAATATCTGGGTCCTTTCAGCAAAATCTTGCTAGTGTAGGCAATGGTGTCAGCTTTTGGAAGCTGATTGTGGGATGGATCCCCAGATATGGCAGTCTCTAGATGGTCTATCCTTTTGTCTCAGCTCCAAACTTTGTTTCTGTAACTCCTTCCATGGGTGTTTTGGTCCCAAGTCTAAGTTCTTCTTGAGTTTCATGTGTTTAGCAAATTGTATCTTATATCTTGGGTATTCTAAGTTTCTGGGCTAATATCCACTTATCAGTGCGTACATATTGTGTGAGTTCTTTTGTGATTGGGTTACCTCACTCAGGATGATGCCCTCCAGGTCCATCCATTTGCCTAGGAATTTCATAAATTCATTCTTTTTAATAGCTGAGTAGTACTCCATTGTGTAAATGTACCACATTTTCTGTATCCATAGAAATGACATGAAGGAACCTATTGCTCCAGCAGCATATGTAGCAGAGGATGGTGTTGTCAGGCATCAATGGGAGGAGATATCTATGATCCTATGAAGGCTAGATAGATGCCCCAGTGTAAGAGAATTTGAGGGCAGGGAGGTGGGGGTGGTAGGTTGATTGGGTAGGTGGAAGAGCACCCTCATAGAAGCAGGGGGAGGGGTGTATGGTATAGGGGATTCCCAGAAGGAGGGAAACTTGGAAAAGGGATAACACTTGAAATGTAAGTAAAGAAAATATCCAATAAAAAAGATTTGTTTAGTCAATCCATCTTAAAATAATGATTAGATGGGAATATATCATATATGAACTTATTTCTGGAGGTTCTCTGCCCTATATATTTCAAACGTAGCCTAGACTCATTTTGTCAACATGAATTTCTTTATTTTGGAACTAATACCTAGAGAGTAGAAGATATTCCTGTTCTCTCCCCTCTTATCACTTCTAGAAATGCCCGAGTTAGAAACACGATCCAACATGGCTAAGTCTTAAGAGTGCCACAAGGTGAAACACAGGCTACTGGGGAGAGATGTATCAAGACTTTGGACAAGCTGTGAATGCTATAAACTAAAACAGGAATCTTCAGATTAGATATGCTTTTATGTACAATAGCCAAATGAGTCTTATGGTATACCACTCTCTAATTGGATGTGATCTCATTCTCAGTGTAATATGTCTGGTCATAACTGATGACTTAAGAGGACTAAAGGCCTTTCAGAGAAAATACTATTGTTGCATTATATATATATATATATATATATATATATATATATATATGGAGAGCCGGTAAGTGCTGCGAGCAATCGTGTGCATGCCGCCATTAATCTCTGAGGAGAGCCGTGTGTGCCGCGAGCAATCGCCATTATAAGATGGCGCGGGCCTCCGCTGTGCCTAACTAGTAAACAAGCCTTGTACGCAGGTGCGAGAGTGAATTCACTCCTAGTCACTCTCATTCTCGGGGTGTAATAGTGGGGTGATGGGCAAGCAATGAATCGGGAGCTGTCACGCCATATCAGGTGCTGAAACGTCACGCTGCAGGTTATAAAAGCAGCGCCATTTTCCCGGTTTGGGATCTTCCTGAGAAGCAAGCAATAAAGCTCTTGCCGCGGAAGATTCTGGTTTGTTGCATCTTTCTTGCCGGTCGAGCGGGACGCAATAAGTGGCGCCGAAGAACCCGGGAACTGTCATCACACCGGTGCAAGGAAGATCCCTCGTTCGCGGGGCAGAATCAGAACCATGGGACAAAAGGCTCTACAAGGTAAGTACAATCTTGAAATTTCTCCAGAGTTAGAAGCCCTTTTGATTGTTTGCACAGCGATTACACTTTTCCTTTCGGTTTCATTTTGTTTCCACCACTGGAACTGCTGACTGGTTCTTAGTCGCGGTCAGGCCAGGACAGCGGCAGTATGGGAATCTCCCATTCTATAGTAGTGGCCTTACGCCTTGTTGCGTCTTTCTTGCCGGTCGAGTGGGACGCAATATATATATTTGTGTGTGTGTGTGTGTGTGTGTGTGTGTGTGTGTGTATGTTGTGTGTGTGTGTGTGTGTATAAAATTTCCTTTTAATTAATTACATTTATATTTTTAGATAAATGCTGATTTCAAGCCTTTGATGAAGAAGTATCTATTTGCTGTGAGTAATGGTGACTTCAGATTCATGGCCAAGATGCTGACAATTAATGGCAGATGAAGGCTCCGTTCTACATAAGTCATGATGTTATACCTTGCCATGTTCAGGGAATAATTTAGAAGACTGTATGTAACTGCTGGAATCTAGGAAGGGGGGCTGTGAAAATTCATACTATAGACATGATACAGACAGTGTAAACAATATCTCATAATTTCAAATGGGTTAAGATCTCCTTGGTTCTTCTCCATAATGCTGACATGGCTCCTAATGTACTCTGGACAACCACTGTCCTTGCTTGTATACTAAATACACACTAATAAGTACTTATATTGCAAAGGCCAAGAAGAAACACAATTAATCATCATGAATATGACAAAGGAATTAGTGGGGAGGAGGGCATGCATTAGAAATTAAAGGAATGAGAGAGGTTTTGGGATATGGATTTCAGTTGCTATGAATTCTTTATTTAGCTCTGTATCCCATTTTTATAGGGTTTTTTGGGTTCCCTGGAGTCTAAGTTCTTGAGATGTTTGTATATTTGGGATATTAGCCCTCTATTGGATGTAGAGTTGATAAATATCATTTCCCAATATATGGGTTGCAGTTTTGTCCACCTGACAGTGTCCTTTGCCTTACTACTTAAAGAAATAGTCAACATCCTTAGTTATCAGGAAAATGCAAATCAAAACGACCCTGAGATTCCACCCCACACCAGTCATAGTGATGAAGATCAAAAATGCATGTGACAGCACATTCTGATAAGGATGTGGATGAAGAGAAACACTCCTCCATTGCTGGGGGAAGTACACGCTTGTATAAGCACTTTGGAAATCAGTCTGGCTGTTCCTTAGAAAATTACACCTGAGGATGCAGCTATACCACTCCTAGGCATATACCTAGAAGATGCTCTAACATATAACAAGGACACATGCTCCACTATGTTCATAGTTACCTTATTTATAATAGCCAAAAGCTGGAAACAACCCAGATGTCCCTCAAGAGAAGGATGGATATAGAAAATGTGGTACATTTACACAACGGAATACTACTCAGATATTAAAATCAGTAACTTCTTGGAATTTGGAGACAAATGGATGGAACTAGAAAATATCATCCTGAGTGAGGTAACCCAGACACAAAGGAACACATATGGTATATACTTATTGATAAGTGAATAATAGCCCAAAGTCTCAGAATATCCACAACACAACCCACAAACCATATGAATCTTAAGAAAAGGAAGACCAAAGTGTAGAGGCTTCAATCCTACATAAAAGGGAGAAGAACATAATCACAGGTGGTCAAGTGAGGTAAGCACCCGGGAGGGAGAAAGGAGGGAAAGGGAAAAAATGTGGACAGGATCAGGCATTGGAAAGGACAGGGGAGAAGTACAGAGGGACAGGGAATTTACAAGAAACATGTAGCAATGGGAGAAGGGGAATTGGGGTAACCACTAGAAAGTTCCATACTCCAGGGAAGTGAGAGGCTCCCAGGACCCAACAGAGATGACATTAGCTAAAATTGTCATCAAAGGGGAGATAGAACCTGTAGAACCACCTCCAGTAAATAGGCATATCCCCCAGTTGAGGGACGGGACCACCCATGCAGCACAAAACTTTAATCCAGAAATATTCGTGCCCAAAGGAAAGACAGGGACAAAATATGGAACAGACCGAAGAAAAGACCATCCAGAGACTGCCCCACCAAGGGATCTATCCCATCTACAGATGCCAAACCCAACACTATTGCTGATTCCAAGAATGCTTGCTGACAGGAGCCTGATATGGGTGTTCCCTTGCAAGGCATTACTTTCACTTTTTCAATTCCAATTCAGATACTCACAGCCAACCATTGGACTGAGCCCTGGGACACCAATAGAAGAGCAAGGGAATGACTGAAGGAGCTGAAGTGGATGAACAATATCAGCTAACTAGACCACCTACATCTTCCAGGGACTACACTACCAACCAGAGTATACATGGAGGGAGCCATGGCTCTAGAAACATATGTAGCAGAGGCCTGAATGAGAGGCCCTTGCTTCTGTGGTGGTTTTGATGCTCCAGCTTAGGGTTATGCTAAAGCAGTGAGACAGAGTGGGTGAGTGAGTAGAGGACTATCCTCACAGAGAAAAAGAGGAGAGAGGAGAGGGAGGATGGGATGAGAAGTTTGTGGAATATTAATCAGGAAGAGGGATATCATTGGAAATGTAAATGATTAAAATGATCAATAATAAAAATTAAATAAATAAAATAAACTTAGGAAGTAAATGTTTGCTCTTGTTTTTTTTTTTTCTGTTTCTTTGTGTGTTTTTGTTTTGTTTTGTTTTTTTGTTGTTGTTGTTGTTTTGTTTTGTCATTTTGCTTTTAGTCTGTGATGTTTTGTATATGCCTGGGCCAGGGAGTGGCACTATTAGGAAGTATGCCCTTGTTGAAGCAGGTGTCTCTCTGTCTGCATGGGTTTTAACACCCTAGTCCTAGCTGTATGTTAGTCAATCTTATCTTAGAGGCCTGCAGATGAAGATGCAGACCTCTGATCTCCTCCTGCACCATGGCTGCCTGGATGCTGCCATTGCTCCCACCTTGATGATAGTGGAATGAACTTCTGACCCTGTAAGCAAGCCCCAATTAAATCTTGTACTTTTAAGAGTTGCCATGATCATGGTGTCTATTCACAGTAGTAAAACCTTAACTAAGACATAGTCCACCCTCCTTTGGAGTCACTGGAAGAATTTGAGACAGGAACTTTGAAGCAGGAACTGATACAGAGGAATGGAGGACTGCAGCTTATTGGCTTGTTCACTACTCATGGACTGCTTAGCCTACTTTGTTATACATCTGTTTATCAGTGACTATGAACCCCGTGGGTTTAGTCTCTCTATATTAATCATTATCAAGACAACACCCCACTGACTTGCCAATGAAGAAAATCTTATTGAAACTTTTTCTTAATTGTGATTTTCCCTTCTCCATAGTTCTAGCTTATGTCAGGTTAATATAAAACTAACAATCACAGGACACAACCAAATCCAGATTCAGAGATTTTACACACACACACACACACACACACACACACATATATATATATATATACATATATATATATATACACACACACACACACACACACACACACACACATATATATATATATATATATATATATATATATATATATATACATATATACATAAAATTGCCAAAACCAAATTACATTAATTAATGTAATAAAGTGATGACTTTGTCTCCCCTAGACATTCATTTTATCTTCGTTAGAGAATATGATTGTTGATGAAAATGATGTATATTTTTGGTTGTCAACTTGACTACATCTGGAATTAACTAAAACTCATTTGTCCATGTTCACCTAAGAGGGATTGTTTTCTTAATTAAATCATTTAAAGAGGGGAAATCCATTTTTAATCTAGTTGTTTTGAGATGGGAAGATATACCTTTAATCTGGTCAACACATTCTGTTGGCAGCCTGCATGAAGGACTGATTTAGAAAGAAGCTTGCTCTCTTTTACTGCTTGATATCAACTCCATTGCTTCATTGGCATTAGAGCCTACTTCTTTGAGATTCTGATGTATGCTACAAACCATATAGCACGTGCATATTGTGGCTGAACAACTATTAAATTTTTAGACCTTCTGTGATTGTTGGACTAGCTAGACCACAAAATGCACGCCACTCTAGTTAATCGTATATTCAATATATATTCTATATTTTTTGTTCTTCCACAGAAACAGGACTGACAAAGATTTTGGTGCCAGAAGTAGTTTTAGAAAAACAGATTTAAAGGATTTTTTTTAAAAGTATAAAAGATAAAAGTATATTGAGCTAAATACCTAATAAAAAATGGAAAAAATATATATATTAAAAAAAGATAAAAGTATAAAAGATAGATTTTACAATTTGCCAACATGTAGTGATTTTGAAATCTATACAGTTACTGAAACATCTAAACTAGCTGGGAGAACATTGAAAACTCATGATGTGAACTATTTTACAAACTCAAGGGGATAATGTATTTTATTATCCTGATTCCCTAGTTATGAGAGACAATGGATAATTTGTAGGAAAAAAAAAAGACAACAAGGAAATTGATAGTTGCTCCTAACATCTCCAGGGGAAAAAACCGACAAAGTTAATGAATGCACCCTGTGATAAAATTAGACAACTTTTATAATCTGAGAAGACAGTGAAGGACAACAATGATCCCTGTGACAAACTTGACTGGCTCCAGATGCATAGAAAGAGTGTTATGTTTACTAACTGTGCCATGGAATAGATCCTTCCCTCCAGTAGGCACAAAATTCAAGTTGGAGAAAACCATACAAAGCCCTTACTATGAGATCAACTGAATTACAAAAATAAAAATAAAGCCCCACCCATGGATGGTGTTGCTGTTTATACTAGAGGCATTAATTGGTATAGAATCAGATATTGTAATTGGGATGAAGATGTGTAAGAAGTGTGTCTTGAGGCTGACATTTTTGAAATCCCAAGTTCTTAATGATTTATCTCAACTGAGGAAGTAGTCTTTCTGTCCTTGGTAGAAAATGGACCCATTTCCCACCTACTGATATATTGTCTTTTCCATTTTCATTTGAAGAAATTATTCTTTCATTATCTGCTATACCAGCAGTGTCTTTCCCTTTAAAAGATACCAGGAAAGACCTCAGGGTCTTCCATTGTTGCCTCTAGACTTTTAACTTCCCCCCAGGGAAGGAAGAAAGTGTAGTCCATGTGGAGGTACACTATACTGCTAAAGAGCTCAGATATCTTGATAATTCATTCATGCAAAAGTCTTGATGATATATTTGGAAACAGATTTAAGGGTGTGAGTAATGGTGATAGGAATATAAGACTGGATTTTGGCTGAGTTTATTTATATGGTGGTCATTGAGAGGAGATTCTAGGTTAATATGGAAAACTGCAAAGGTTCAAAACACTTGTTTGAATGGTTGGCTAAACACTTGAAAAAAGACTGCCTATTGAAAGGAGTTGGAGATATGTGATATCCCTTGGCTTAGTGTTGATGAAAGGATTTTAAGGCTCAGAAATATTGCAGTACTAGAGTGGGTAGAGTGTGTAAAATCTAATCCTCCATAATGGGAAGGTCAAGAAGACATGCCTTTCAGTAAGCCTATAAGACATAAATAGCGAGAGAGGCAACAGCACATTTGAAGAGCTTTGTTGTCACCGTTTCATTAATGCCAGACCATCATATTGGAGATACTGCTGCTCAGTTGGATGAGTTCAACACAATGAGTTTAATTGGTCCCCTGAAGGAGGAGGAAACAGGTTGCAGCACTGAATTGGCAAAAGCAAAGTGATTATTGCTATCAAATGGGTCTGCAATCCCCCATCCAATGCCCTAGAATTAAACTGATTGATTCCCAAAGCAAATGTTGCTGGAATTGTACCTTAGTTTGTCATTTGATTCCTTATGAGAAGGGAGGTAGATTTTGCTAATTTCTATCCTGCACTCTACTCTGAGATCGTTTTAACAAGAATATTTCACAGATAAGTATGACAGGTAAAATTTGGCTAACAGAGTTAAGAATAATGAATTAACATATGCCAACCTTTTTGATTATCATTTTAAAATACCAGTAAAATATCAAATTATATTTAAAATCTTTAATATGGAAGTTGGGTGGCTGGGGCAGTTGCTCAGTGTTTAAGAGCACTGGTTCAATTTCCAGCACTCACATGGCACTTTACAGTTGTCTATAAGTCCAGTTTCAGAGGACCTGATATCCTCAGACAGGTGTACAATCAACGAAACAAAAAATGTAAATTAAAAAATAAATCATCAAAGACTTCTAAATTTTTTTTAAAAGTCGAATCTTTAAAAGGAAGAATTATTATTGAACTGGCATGTTTTCCTCAACATTTGCCAATTAAAAAAATGTGATACCAAGCACTAGTATGAAAGTTACTACATACATAAGACATTGAAATGCAAAGAAACATATTTTTGTAAAATGATCAGTCTTTCTAAACATTGTATATTCTTCAAGTTTATGTGCACTAAAAATAAAACCATTACTTTTTTCATTCTAATACTCTGCATCATAAGCCATTCCAATTTTTGGTTACATCAGGTTTTTAAGTACGTTTATATGAATATTAAGCTCATAAACATGTGTTTATTAGGTTTATTTAAAAGGTTTGCTGAGGCTTGGCACTGTGAGCATCTAAGGAAATCCACTAGTGCAGGTACAGCTGCAGCTATGATTGTCAACCCAGGACTAAAGGGGTCAAGCAAAGACTTTGAGGTTTAGCACCATAAAGAGAGGCTACTGGAGCAGCCTAGTTGCAGCAGAAGACATTGGAGGACTTGAGATACCAGTAACATGAGATGACTATCAAGAACAACAGGAGGGGTATAGTGGAATCAAC
This sequence comes from Mus musculus, assembly GCF_000001635.26. NCBI lineage: Eukaryota > Metazoa > Chordata > Mammalia > Rodentia > Muridae > Mus > Mus musculus. The sequence continues at coordinate 147,937,249 of NC_000067.6, read as the reverse complement.
CAGAGCCAAGAATGCTACAGACGGCAGAGCTGGCGAAGAGATTCGAGGCTTTTGGATGAGCACAGAAGATCGTGTGTGGGTCCCAGATATTTGACCAAGAACCTGTAAAGACCCTGGAGACCCCAAGATGTATGAGATGCTAGAGTTGTGTGATATATGCTGAGGAAAGGAATAGGGAATGCAACCAGCCCAGGAGAATGGAGTTTGTTGCTGTCAACAAAGATGAAAAAGGAATTGTATTTCAGATATACAACAAAGGCAGAGATAGAAATTGTAGAGGAAATTTCCAGCAGATAGGCACAGCGACTGTTTCAGGAACGAGGCCACCTACCCAGCTCAGGTATTTTAACCTAGAATTTTTCCTATCTTAAGGAAATGCACGGACAACGAGTGGAGTACAGACTGAAGAAAAGGCCATCCAGAGACTGCCCCACCTAGGGATCCATCCCATCTGCAGACACCAAAACCTGACACTATTGCTGATGCCAAGACAGGAGCTTGTTGTAGCTGTCCACTGAGTGGCTCTGCCAGTGCCTGACTAATACAGATGAGGATGCTTGTAGCCAAACATCAGATTAAGCATGTGGACCCCAGTGCAAGAGCTAAGAGAAGGACTAAAATGCTGAAGGGGATAGCAATCTCCTAGGAAGAAAAACAATATTAACCAATGGGACCCCCCAGAGCTCCCAGAGAATAAACCATCAATCAATGAGTACACATAGAGGGACCCATGGCTCCAGCTGCATAAGCTGCATCTTATCTGGCATCAATAGGAGGGGAGGCCCTTGGTCCTGTGAAGGCTCAATACCCCACAATAGGGGGATGCTAAAGCAGTGAGGCAGGAGTGGGTAGGTGGGTGGCAAGACACCCCCCATAGAGGCAGGGGGTAGGGGGAAGAGATGGGGGTTTGTAGAGAGGACACTGCTCAGGAGGACAATATTTGAAATGTAAATAAATAAAATAACCAGTAAAAAGAAAAGAATAAAAAAAAAAGAAAAAAGAAAAAGAGGTTGGAGTTCTGAAGACAGCTTTAATATCAGAGACAGAGATGCAGAGTTTAATATTTGCCTACCTATTTCTTATCTTACTTTGAGGATTACAGTTAAGTGACTGGATGAATCTCAGAAGAGACTTTGAACTTTGGACTTTTAACATTGTTGAGACTGTTATAGACTGTACACTATAGACTATGGGTACTTTGTAAGTTGTACTAACAATACATTTTTTATTGTACTATGGGTATGTATGGCCCCCTTATACTCACATGTATGAACAAGCCTATGGGGACAGGGAGTGGAATGTGATGGTTTTCATATTCTTGGCCCAGGGAGTAGCATTATTAAGTGTGGCTCTCTTGGGGTTGGTGTGACCTTGTTGGAGGAAGTGTCTCATTATGGATGTGGGCTTTAAGACTCTCATCCTATCTCCCTGTAAGTCAGTTTTTGCCTGTTTGCATTTGGAAAAAAGATGTTGAACTCTCAGCTCCTCCTGTGCCATGCCTGCCTGAACAATGCAATACTCCCTCTTTGAAGATAATGTACTGAACTCCTGAAGCTATAAGCCAACCTCAATTAAATGTTGTCCTTTATAAGAGTGTCTATTCACAACAGTAAATCCCTAACTAAGGCAGAGGGTATATGTTTTTAAGAATAATTTAATGAATGCACTCAATAGGTTTTACAGAAAAATTAGCCTAAGATGTATTTAAGAACTACAAATATTCAATATAGATATAGTAAATGAGATAAGACTGGTACATGAACAAGATAAGGAAAGACAGGCTCTGTCTCTCAACAAGGACTGGAAAATTTATGGCATGGAATACTTTGGGATAAAATGATTAAGTAGCTATGAAGTACATGTGTGCCACCCTGTAAAGAATTTCTTCGTAAGTGTCTGAAACTTAGATGTGAAGCAGTGTGAGTTAGTTAGTCAAAGTGAAGTTAGTAGAGAGTGTGGTGATAAGCAACATGCAAGGGCACTGCTGTGACTATAATATTGAGATTATGTGCCATACTCAAAAAGGGAGACTTACACCTTAATGGAGGGGGGGGGGCTCTTTGATAATGCATCATGTAGGAAGAAAGGTGCCTATATGGAATTCTGCACTTAAGTAAACTTTTGCTCTTTCACATACATAACTATTTGTCTTCTAGATTATGATGAATTTTGACTTCTTAATTTCTTGCTTTCTTTATGTTAGATATTGTGTATACCTTCATCTCTTCTCTAATGTCTTGTTACATATTTTGTTGTTTCAGGCCAAAGAACCAACATCAAATAATAGTTTACTGTTTCACCAAAACTTCTTTTTATGAATGAGGACTATGGGAGACATTCAAATATCAAATATACATAATTTTACAAACTCTTATTTTTGTCCTTAGTTCTAAGGCATCAAAAGCAAACTGTATTGCCACAGGACATGTTTATACATTTGCTTGTTTGCACATTTTTAATAAATATTGATATTTTCTTTAGGTAATGTACAGTCAATTTTGAAAATGTAAGTGAATATTGTGACTGCAAAAATAATATTGTTACTCTAGCTTGTTTCTTCAGAACGTTGCTTGAAAAATTGTTTTCCAGCCTTTCATTCTGAGGTAGTGACTGTCTTTTTTCCCTGAGGTGGGTTTCCTCTAAGCAGCAAAATTTTTAGTCCTGTTTGTGTAGCCAGTCTGTTAATCTATGTCTTTTTATTGGGGAATTGAGTCCAGTGATATTAAGAGATATTAAGGAAAAGTAACTGTTGCTTCCTGTTATTTTTGTTGTTAGAGTTGGGATTCTGTCCTTGTGGCTGTCTTCTTTTAGGTTTGTTGAAGGATTATTTTCTTGCTTTTTCTAGGGAGTAGTTTCCGTCCTTGTATTGGTGTTTTCCCATTATTATCATTTGAAGGGATGGATTCATTGAAAATATATTGTGTCAATTTGGTTTTGTCATGGAATATTTTAGTTTCTCCATCTATGGTAATTGAGAGTTTATTTGGGTATAGTAGCCTGTGCTGGCATTTGTGTTCTCTTAGTGTCTCTATAACATCTGTCCAGGATCGTCTGGCTTTCATAGGCTCTGGTGAGAAGTCTGGTGTAATTTGAATAGGTCTGCCTTTATATGTTACTTGACCTTTTTCCCTTACTGCTTTTAATATTCTGTCTTTATTTAGTGCAAATGTTGTTCTGATAATTATGTGTCTGGAATTTGTTTTCTGGTCCAGTCTATTTGGAGTTCTGTAGGCTTCTTGTATGTTCATGGTCATCTCTTTCTAGCAGCCTTATTTATAATAGCCAGAACCTGGAAAGAACCCAGATGTCTCTCAACAGAGGAATGGATACAGAAAATGTGGTACATTTACAAAATGGAGTACCACACAGCTATTAAAAACAATGAATTTTTGAAATTCCTAGGCAAATGGATGGATCTAGAGGATATCATCCTGAGTGAGGTAACCCAATCACAAAAGAACTCACATGATATGCACTCACTGATAAGTGGATATTAGCCCAGAAGCTCAGAATACCCAAGATACAATTCACAAACCACATGAAACTCTAGAAGAAAGAATATTTCAACATTGCTGAAACAGAAGTAAAAGAACTTAAAATAAACTACATGAAGATGATAAAGGTAGGTATTTAAAAGGAAATACGTCCATACCTTTTAAAAACTCCAAACATCTCTGGATGGTCATTCCTTCAGTCTGCTCCACACTTTGTCTCTGTAACTCCTCCCAAGGGTATTTTGTTCCCTCTTCTAAGAAGGATCAAAGTATCCACATTTTGGTCTTTCTTCTAGAGTTTCATGTGTTTTGTGAAAGCAACCTTATTGGAAAATGATGTCTAATGAGGGGCAGCTAAAATATGAAACTGAATAAAAATTTTTCAAAATGAGTCAAGTTTAGTTGAAACAATTTAATGAATGCAATGCAGTTCGCTGTGTGCAGCTCAGTGAGTTACTGCAGTTCCATACAGGTCAGAGGAGGAGTTTTACTGGAATAGTTTTACAATGACAAGTTGCAGGTGAAAACAGAAGTCAGAGAACAAGAAGAAGCCGGAAGTTAAGAACAGATTGCCAGAGTTAGCTCATGGTCAAGCAGAAATATTCACTCAGAAGTTAAGAAAAGCCAGTTGGAATCAGTCAGCTTGGAGAGAGAGGACTGTGATCCAGAACAGCTGAGTTGAACCAGTCAGCCAGAGTTCAGAGAAAACTGGAAAGGATGGGCTTATTCATTTGTTGCCAATTACATCTGATAAATAATTGTTACATATATTTCCTTGTAACTACCTGAAAGAGAACACTTATAGTGTGGTATGAAGTTGTAAATCAAAATACCCACATAACTTTTCATATACTCTGTCAAATGAAAATAACTATGTTTTAAATTGTTCTTTGTTACCTAAAATAAGCATTCTGTAATGTAGTAGTAATTAGTTGAATTAGTGTCTTTATCAAGCTGTACCCTTGTATTCTATGATCTATTTTATAATAAATATGATTCAAACAAGACATACTTTTACATACAGTGTCACAATATAACTAAAGACTGTCTTCAAAAAAAAAAAAAAGATAGTCTTCAGCAAGCAATGATTCTGCTGTCCCAGTTCTCAACAAGTCAGCATATACCTATCAAAATACCACCTCTCTTCAAATAAATTTCTCTTACAGCAGTTTAAAATATCACCAAAAACAACATAGTGTAGAGATCAGTTGTGATTTTTAATAAATATTCATTAGGTAACTGGTGTTATGACTTCTAGTCAATATTAAAGTCTTATCACTAGCAAACTCATCCTGTTTCAAAGGCTTGGATATTTCTGATCATAGTGATAAGCAGGGACCATCGGACTCAATATCTTTTTTCTCTAATTGTTTGAGTATATACCAAATATTGCCATTAAACTTTTTGTAAATGTTATTCAAATTACTAATCACATATTATTTTCCTTTTAGCAAAATCTCAAATTACTCTACAGAAATAGAAATGATAAATTTGTGCTGTACAACAGAATTACTTCAAAGTGTCTACGCATGTAGTTTATACACTAGAAAGATTTTGTGTATAGATTTTATCTGGTTAATGAATCCTTAAATTTGAAGAAAATATCAGACCTATGAAAGATGAAGGAACAAATAGCAAAAGCACAGATAAAAAGCATGGATATGATATGTCTAGTTGTATTGGATTTGAAATGAGTAAAAGGATTTCAAGTCAAAGAAGACTCACAGCTTCTAAAAGGAAAAAATATCACTGATAAGTGATATACAAAAATGAAATGGTGAATGGAGCTGTTCTGTTGGACAATACTTAGTTCATAATCTGATGAAATGTTGATGCAAATCAGAATACTTATTACAAATGGAAGATAACCTCACTTGTTTTAGCTTAAAGCAAGTGAGTGCACCCCATTAAAAAATTAAGTCTAATATATATTTGGGTAAAGTTAGCTGTCTGAGAAGAATACTATACTGAATACTTTCCAAAGATGTTACCTAATGTTCAAAGAGGTCAAATATCAAGTAGGGTAGTCAGTGGATATTAAGGGTAAAATAGCCTAGACAAGTGTTCCTCATTCTGTGGTCACAGATCTTATATCATGTGCTGGTGGTCAGCCCTGGTGAGGGATTTTCTTTCTTGTTGGTTCTTCTTGAGTCAGCAGAGGGGGAAGAGCATCAGAAGGAGTGAAAGATTTTGTATTATGATATATTTAGTGTTGCTGTATAATAATAAAAAGTTTACTTATCTAAGTCTCAGTTACTATGCTACTGTAGCTGACGTGCCTTCTGTGATCTTCTGAGATCAGAAACTGCAGTTTCTGGCACTTAGCACCTTTTCCTCCAACAAGAATTAAGTAAATAGACTTTGCATTATCTCAGCAGGAACTGTGCACCTCTAACAAGTCAGAAGTCGCAGGAAGAAAAGGGGACACTTTAAACATTGATTATACCATTTATTACTAAGTTGTAAAAAGTTTCCTATGAAAGCTATCTAAGGAGAAAAGTGGAAAAAATGAGGAAAGGGTAAAAAAAGTCTATATTCTAAGTGTGGAAATGCAAAAAACTTCTAGTAAGGGAAATAATTTTTCTCTGCCTCTCATCTCTTTGTCTTCAGTACTTATACATTTTTTCAGAATACATGATCACATGTTACAAAGTTCGTCACAATTTCACACACACACAAAAAAATCAAATAAAATAAAGCTTGCAACAGATAAATGTTTGCATGCATATCCATTAGGAGTAATTATCTGGCTAAACATCCATCACTTGTCTCAGCTCCACAGGTTCACTGAAGATTTAAATCCATAACTAAGTTATTAGTGTAGTTTTCTACAGATAAACATAGTCAATATTTTATCTTCTGTCATAGCACTCATAGTAAATCATTAGTTCCCCTTTTCTGACCTTTGATTAATTGTTTTACAACTTCTTGGAATGTGCTCTGAGTAGGAGAAAGTCTGGTTACTATCTAAGAGCAATTGTCTGGTGACACTTGGGAGACTGGCAGAGTTCTCATTGCAGTTTTGACTAGTAGAGGAGCAGGGCGGGCGGCGGGGGGAGGTTATAGGGGACTTTTGGTATAGCATTTGAAATGTAAATAAAGAAAATATCTAATAAAAAATTTTAAAAAAGAAAACTTAAAAAAAGAAAAGGACCTAATAGCACTCCTTCTATAAAAGAGCTTAATAATCACTGATATAATTTTAGAAATTCTTATAGAATCACCATTAAGACTTAAGAAGTCATTTATTTGTCTCTATAGCATCACTACATTACAGTACATCTTTGTGTATCTATAGAGATCTGCTCCAAAGGGGTGTGTTATTACTTAGTGATTGTTATATATGTTTAATAATAATGACAGGAAAAACATATTAATAGCAGGAATCTTTCCTAAAGTGAATTCCTTATAGTCTTGCTTAATGAGAGTGAACATGTCACTCATTATACAATAATCCCAAGCAGGCCATCTCAGGAAGGTCACCTGCTAGTTAGTGGCTTGTCCCATTATGGCTCCTAACAATCCTGCATATCAAGTACCTACATTATGATTTTTACAAGTAGTAAAATTACAGGTTTGAAGTAGCAACAAAATACTTTTATGTTTGGAATTTGGCACAACTTGAGAAAGTATATTAAAGTGTTAAAATATTAGGAAGTTTGAGAACCACTGGGCTAGACCTTGAACATCACTATTGTCTAAAATCTTGATATTTTAATCAGCAAATAAGTCAGCATATTTATTAATTTTTATGGAAGTTTGATTCAAAGGAAGAACTGAAATGGAAACATACAGATACATGCAATATTAAGTGAATATGGATGTAATCGGTTCAATTACAAATAATTTATATTTCATGAGAAATATAGTCACTGAAAAAATGTCATTTCTTCACGACCAGAATTCATATTTAGGATATTTAAAACAAATTAGGACAAGGGATTTTCTCAGTCACTTAAATTGTGATTTTACAAAATGAAAACCTGAGTTGAGATTATGAGCAATCAGGTAAAATCCAGGCATGGAAGTGCAGATGTGCACCCGCCCCGGAAAAGAATAATAGCAATAGATGTAGAGAATCTGGAGCTTGGTGGCCAAAAAGGGTAGTCAATTAGTCAACTCTAGGTTGAATGAGAAACCCTAATTCAACAAATTAGAAATATCACAACGTTAACTGGTGACTTTCACATGTATATGCAAATATGAGCAGAGATATACACATATGTAATCACACATACATCACATAAAATCACTTCTATAATAAGATAAAAGAGGTAGTGATTCATAATACATTTTAGGATAATGTGATTTTGTTCTGAAATATTAGAGATGCCTCAGAATATTTTACATTCTTGTAATAATATGTTACTAATGTAATTTTTGTTTCTTCAAAATCGGTCCAGTTGGTTCTTAGTGTATAAAGAAAAACATGCCTTTTATACACAATAAAAGCAAAACAAAACAAACAACAAACAAAATTGCTTGTAAAATCAATCTTAAGATACTAATTTAATTGCAATTAAACTAATTTTAACAGAGAATTTTAGTACGTAACAAAAGAGAGTTTTATTTATTTTCTAAGTTTCTCCAGCAACATCACCAGCCACACTATTTGCCTGCACAGTCTTCCTGATATATTTTACCTCACTTAGTATCCACTCTTCAAAAAAGCTTGAATATTTATACTTTCATAAAATATTCAAAAAGACACAAAAAGACAGAACAATAAATGCAAATGACATCTGTTTTGGAGTCCCTTTATATTTTATTTCATTGTTTGCAGTCATAAACAATATGAACAAGAAAACCATGAAAATCCCACATTTCTTTCAAAAGGAATTAACATTGATTTCAAAGACAAATGAAAATGATTTACAAGCTTTGATGTAACAATTACAAATAATAAGTTAACAGACTACAAAGAAATGAAAGTAAGGGAAATTATGTTCATCAGTGTAATATACAATAATGCACTTAACAATAATATTTTCTTAACTTTTTCCAATTTTTAATTAGGTATTTTCTTCATTTACATTTCAAATGCTATCCCAAAAGTCCCCTATACCCTCCCCCTGCCATGCTCCACTACCCACCCACTCCCACTTCTTGGCCCTTGTCTTTCCCTGTAGTGGGGTATATAAAGTTTGTAAGACCAAGGGTGCTCTCTTCCCATTGATATCCGACTAGGCCATCTTCTGCTACAGATACAGCTAGAGACACAAGCTCCAGGGGTACTGGTTAGTTCATATTGTTGTTCCACTTATAGGGTTGGAGACCCCTTCAGCTCCTTGGGTACTTTCCACTAGCTCCTCCATTAGGAGCCCCGTGTTTCATCCAATTTCTGACCATGAGCATCCACTTCTGTGTTTGTCACTGGCATAAACACACAAGAGACAGCTATATCAGGGTCCTTTCAGCAAAATCTTGCTGCCATATGCAATAGTGTCTGCATTTGGTAGCTGATTATGAGATGGATCCCCGGGTGCTGCAGTCTCTGGATGGTCCATCCTTTTGTCTCACCTCAAAACTTTGTCTCTGTAACTCCTTCCATGGGTATTTTGTTCCCAATTCTAGAAGGGGTGAAGTATCCACACTTTCGTCTTCATTCTCCTTGAGTTTCATATGTAGTGCAAATTGTATCTATGGTACTCTAAGTTTCTGGGCTTTTTTTCTAGCTTCCGGCCATTATACATAAAGCTGCTATGAACATAGTGGAGCATGTGTCCTTATTACACGTTGGAACATCTTCTGGGTATATGCCCTGGAGTGCTATTGCTGTGTTCTCAGATAGTACTATGTGCAATTTTCTGAGGAACTGCCAAACTGATTTTCAGAGTGGTTGTACCACCCTGCAATCCCACCAGAAGTGGAGGAGTGTTCCTCTTTCTCCACAGCCTCACCAGGATCTGTTTCACCTGAGTTTTTGATCTTAGCCATTCTGACTGGTGTGAGGTGGAATCTCAGGGTTGTTTTGATTTGCATTTTCCTGATGACTAAGGATGTTGAACATTTTTTTTGGGGGGTGCTTTTCAGCCATTCAGTATTCCTCAGTTGAAAATTCTTTGTTTAGCTCTGTACCCCATTTTAATAGGGTTATTTGTTTCTTGATTTTATATATATATTGGATATTATCCTCTATCAGATGTAGGATTGGTAAAGATATTTTCCCAATGTGGTGGATGCTGTTTTGTCCTATTGACAGTGTCCTCTGCCTTACAAAAGGTTTGCAATTTTTGGAAGTCCCATTTCTCAATTCCTGATCATAGAGCATAAGCTACTGGGGTTCTGTTCAGGAAATTCTCCCCTGTGTCCATGTGCTCGAGGCTCCCCCCTTTCTTTTCCACTAGGTTCAGTATATCTGAGTATTGGTGAGATATGGGATGTGGAGCAGGTGGAGGATGGACCGGGTAGGGGGGGATAAAATATGGAGTGTAAAAATATAAATAAGTAAAGACATTTTTAAAAGAACAAACAAAGTTAATGTGATACATTTACATAATAAAGTATTACTTATCTCTTTAAAACATGACAATATGTAATATTCAGGCAAATTGATGGAGCTAGAAAAAATCATAATGAGCGACATAACCCAGAAAAAATATTGTATATCTTTACTTATAAGTGCATTTTAGTCATTAAGTAAATTATAACCAAGCCACAAACCCTAGACCCTGAGAGGTTAAAGATGATGGTTCTAGAAATGATTATGAATCTTCCTGGGAAGGGGAAATAAAATAGAAATTATGCATGGACTGTAGTAGTAGGAGACCCAAGCAGGGAGGAACAAATATAATCTTAAATGGAAGGTAGAAAGAGAATGGGATGAGAGACAGTTGGACCTGAGCTAGGGGATAGTGAAGTAGAAACTTCTAGGAACTATGAAAATGATCCCCTGAGGAGTCCTAGTAACTGGGGATGTCCATTAGATTGAGTGTTTTGGCTGAGGGAGTTCCATGGAAATCTCAGAACAACCCATGATATTGCTAAGACAAAGGGTTGCTCTCTACAAACAGGACCTCATTGCAGAGAATAGCCTCAACATGCTCTTTGGACATGGAGGATTGGAGCAGATATCTAGATAGATCTCTCAACTCTATATTCATTTGTTTTTGGTGCAGTAAGTTACTTTGAAGCTACTAGAAAAAAACATGAAGATTAATTCAGCCATAAAACAATTGGTCTACAATCTGTCCTGTAAAATATGCTCGGGACGTGGTGATTTGGAACTTGTGGGAATAATGACACAATGTCTGATTTGACCTAAGGCCAACTCCATAAGAAAGAACCCATATCCCACACAGCTTGGCTAAACAAGAACTAGAAATTATATATGGCAGAGATATAGGATAAAATCCAACATTATGGGCCTAAAAATCAATATAATGATTATTAATTATATGTTGATATACTCATAGATTAGTGTCTTATCCTGTCATCATCAGTGAAGCTACATCTGGCAGCTGAAATGAGTGGTTATATGGATCTAGAACCAGATATTATGGGGATAATGAACCTATACTAAGTGTCTCCATCAAATCCTTCACCCTAGAGCTCAAGAAATCACTCATGAAAGATGAAGCAGAAAGAATATAAGAGCCAGACTGAATGAGGACACCATGACCTCAGAATCAGCTAAACAAGCTGCCTATAAGCTCATAAAGACTGTATGAGGACAGAATGTATTTTCAATAATAGAAATTAAAAGAAAAATATACACATATGTTTGTATATGTATGTATACAGATTTTATGCATACATTATATAATACACACACACACACACACACAAACACACACACACACACACATATATATATATATATATATATATATATTTATATATATTAGTATACAGATGGTCTTTTCATTCATTTTCAGAGTTTCATGATGAATATTCCATTATGTCCTTGCAAAACATTTTGATTAATTGTACTATGCAATGTATTATATTGGAAAATGTTTAGATGTTTTCATTTAATTTTAACTATTATAGATAATAGTTCATTCAATACCCTTATACATAACATCACATAAAACTTTTCTGATATATAGCTGGAAAGATATGGTATATATTTTGGTAACTCAGTAGTTTGTTTAGAAAATAGAAAAAAGAAAAGAAAGTTAGTATTGAGACCCGAGTTAACATTGGAGTCTTTCTCTTCTGTTCCTTGCTTATATTTTGAGTCCTCGTTAATACAAGTTTAAAGCTCACTGTTTCGTCCTGAAGTATTTATTTTCTTTTAATCAGTAGTAAAATTATATGTGTACTAACAAAAAAATATGAAACAAAAAATGTTGAGCTAATGTGGAGCAATCCATATATGGTGCATTTAAATCATTTGACAATGGTATTTACTAACCTAGAAACTTAAAATGGTTTTGGGCCATGAAGGCATTTTTGCTTATTTTGTCTTGAAATGTGTCTTCATTAGAAAAACTTTGACAATTTATTTTAGTTTTCTGAGTCTTATTAGCATGATTAAAAAAATTTTGCGCTTGCATTTCAATTACATCCATTTTTCTTCTTTGTTCAATATTCTTATGTAAATTTCTAAAATTATTCCTTTATCTGAACAGGCTATAGACTCTCTCTTTTTTTATTACATATTTTCCTCAATTACATTTCCAATGCTATCCCAAAAATCCCCCATACCCTCCACCCCCACTTCCCTACACAACCATTCCCATTATTTTGGTCCTGGCGTTCCCCTGTACTGGGGCATATAAAGTTTGTGTGTCCAATGGGCTTCTCTTTCCAGTGATGGCTGACTAGGCCATCTTTTGATACATATGCAGCTAGAGTCAAGAGCTCCGGGGTACTGGTTAGTTCATAATGTTGTTCCACCTATAGGGTTGGAGATCCCTTTAGCTCCTTGAGTACTTTCTCTAGCTCCTGTATTGGGAGCCCTGTGATCCATCCACTACCTGACTGTGAGCATCCACTTCTGTGTTTTCTAGGCCCCAGCATAATCTCACAAGAGATAGCTATATCTGGGTCCTTTCAGCAAAATCTTGCTAGTGTATGCAATGGTGTCAGTGTTTGGAAGCTGATTATGGGGTGGATCCATTGATATGGCAGTCTCTAGATGGTCCATCCTTTCATCATAGCTCCAAACTTTGTCTCTGTAACTCCTTCCATGGGTGTTTTGTTCCCAATTCTAAGAAGGGGCACAGTGTCCATACTTTGGTCTTCATTCTTCTTGAGTTTCATGCATTTAGCAAATTGTATCTTATATCTTGGGTATCCTAAGTTTTGGTCTAATATCCACTTATCAGTGAGTATATATTGTGTGAGTTCCTTTGTGATTGTGTTACCTCACTCAGGATGATGCCCTCCAGGTCCAACCATTTGCCTCGGAATTTCATAAATTCATTCTTTTTAATAGCTGAGTAGTACTCCATTGTGTAAATGTACCACATTTTCTGTATCCATTCTTCTGTTGAGGGGCATCTGGGTTCTTTCCTGCTTCTGGCTATTATAAATAAGGCTTCTATGAACATAGTGGAGCATGTGTCCTTCGTACCGGTTGGGGCATTTTTTGGAAAGATCCAACAGAGTTAGAGAATTTCAGACCAATTTCCCTTATGAATATAGATGCAAAAATCCTCAATAAAATTCTCGCTAATCGAATCCAAGAACACATTAAAGCAATCATCCATCCTGACCAAGTAGGTTTTGTTCCAGGGATGCAGGGATGGTTTAATATATGGAAATCCATCAACGTAATCCATTATATAAACAAACTCAAGGACAAAAACCACATGATCATCTCCTTAGAGGCAGAAAAAGCATTCGACAAGATCCAACACCCATTCCTGATAAAAGTCTTGGAAAGATCAGGAATTCAAGGCCCATATCTAACCATGATCAAAGCAATCTACAGCAAACCAGTAGCCAACATCAAAGTAAATGGTGAGAAGCTTGAAGCAATCCCACTAAAATCAGGGACTAGAAAAGGCTGTCCACTCTCTCCATACCTATTCAACATTGTACTTGAAGTCGTAGCCAGAGAAATTCGACAACAAACGGAGATCAAGTGGATACAAATTGGAAAAGATGAAGTCAAAAATATCACGTTTTGCAGATAATATGATAGTATATATAAGTGACCCTAAAAATTCCAACAGAGAACTCATAAACCTGATAAACAGCTTCAGTGAAGTAGCTGGATATAAAATTAACTAAAACAAGTCAATGGCCTTTCTCTACACAAAGAATAAACAGGCTGAGAAAGAAATTAGGGAAACAACACCCTTCTCAATAGTCACAAATAATATAAAATATCTTGGCGTGACTCTAACTAAGGAAGCGAAAGAACTGTATGATAAAAACTTCAAATCTCTGAAGAAAGAAATTAAAGAAGATCTCAGAAGATGGAAAGAACTCTCATGTTCATGGATTGGCAGGATCAACATTGTAAAAATGGCTATCTTGCCAAAAGCAATCTACAGATTCAATGCAATCCCCATCAAAATTCGAACTCAATTCTTCAACCAATTAGAAAGAGCAATCTGCAAATTCATCTGGAATAACAAAAAACCTAGGATAGCAAAAACTCTTCTCAAGAATAAAAGAACCTCTTGTGGAATCACCATGCCTGACCTAAAGCTGTACTACAGAGCAATTGTGATAAAAACTGCATGGTACTGGTATAGTGACAGACAAATAGACCAATGGAATAGAATTCAAGACCCAGAAATAAACCCACACACCTATGGTCACTTGATCTTTGACAAGGGAGCTAAAACCATCCAGTGGAAGAAAGACAGCATTTTCAAAAAATGGTGCTGGCACAATTGGTTGTTATCATGTAGAAGAATGAGAATCGATCCATTTCTATCTCCTTGTACTAAGGTCAAATCTAAGTGGATCAAGAAACTTTACATAAAACCAGAGACACTGAAACTTATAGAGGAGAAAGTGGAGAAAAGCCTTGAAGATATGGGCACAGGAGAAAAATTCCTGAATAGAACAGCAATGGCTTGTGCTATAAGATTGAGAATTGACAAATGGGACCTCATGAAACTACAAAGTTTCTGCAAGGCAAAAGACACCGTCAATAACACAAAAAGACCACCAACAGATTGGGAAAGGATCTTTACCTATCCTAAATCAGATAGGGGACTAATATCCAATATATATAAAGAACTCAAGAAGGTGGACTCCACTAAATCAAATAACCCCATTTAAAAATGGGGCTCAGAACTGAACAAAGAATTCTCTCCTGAGGAGTACAGAATGGCAGAGAATCACCTGAAAAAATGTTCAACATCCTCAATCATCAGGGAAATGCAAATCAAACAAACCTGAGATTCCACCTCACACCAGTAAGAATGGCTAAGATCAAAAATTCAGGTGACAGCAGATGCTGGCGAGGATGTGGAGAAAGAGGAACACTCCTCCATTGTTGGTGGGATCGCAAGCTTTTACAACCACTCTGGATATCAGTTTGGTGGTTCCTTAGAAAATTGGACATAGTACTACTGGAGGATCCAGCAATACCTCTTCTGGGCATATATCCAGACGATGCCCCAACTGGTATAGGCCTTTTTTAATCCTAACAATAAAATGAAATTTAAAAATAAATATTTTTCCACTTAATTTGTACTTTTTATTTAATCTAAGTCCCTGTACCATAAAATGGTTTCACCTATATTGATAGTCTGTATTTCTACTTCAAATAAACACTAGGGGAGGAGCTCTGCAGACATACCTACAAGTGTATCTCTTAGGTGATTCTAAAACCCATCAACATAACAGTCAAGGTTAAGGACTGAGGTGTTCTGATATCTAACAAGAGTCCATATTGTGCAGCTTCCCTCTTTCAGTAAATGATGGGAACCATGCCTTACTATGTGAATGTGAGTCCATAGAAAGAGTGATCTACTCTCATCTGACAGGTTCACCAGTGAGTAAATGAGCTAATCACAAGGAGTCACAAGTTTGCTGAGTGATGCTTATGACCTCCAGTGTTCCTTTACAGTTAACAGCTTCTTGTTAACTCCAAGTTCCTTGGAGCTCTAAGCTAATGATTTGAGATGAAGAACATGAATAGCTTCATTCATGACACCTCACTTGCTGAAGAAACCTGCACACCTCATTACTAGCTTGGCTGTCCTCTTTGGATAATATGAGGTGTCATACACATAGGTCTGTGTAGATATGCCCTGAAGAGTATTGGAGGGAAGTGAATCCATGATCTCCATGAAGATCTCTTGGCATGGTTAGGCATAAGTCACCTCTGTTGCATCTTCTGCTGCAGATACATGTGTGTCAGTCTAGCTGCAGTTGTCAGGTTGAATATCCTCCAAGTCATCATATTTATTTTTTCTCATTGTCTATGGCTGGACCAGAGTTCTTATATTTCACTTGGCTCTTGGTCTTACTATTCATGACCTTGCATTTGGCCCAATGGCTGCAGAGGGAGATGAAGAGAAGAAGGAAGAGGAGGAAGAAGACAGCAGCAACTGAGACCCAAACCACAATGGGAGACAAAGATGGACCTGGGATTGAAAGCTATTGGGGGTCACTAGGCAGTGACCACTAGTAGAGATTAACTTTGAAAGAGGAAAAGCATCTGTAGGTTCACAGGGGACATAAGGAATGTGTTGTGGTTCTGATGTAAGCAATTCTGAGGACAGGAAGCATTTCCAACTCTGCAGAGGATGAAAATGTCAAAGAAATGAGGTGGGTGACAGATGAGAGTCACATTCCTTTCTGAGAATCCTTAGAATCTGGATACTGCATCAACTGTAAGGGATGGCTACTCCCTATAAACACCGGATACACCTATTTAATTTGATGTTTTGCTTTAAATGTATTTGATTACATTCTTTCCCCCTGGTGAGTCTTTCTAGATATTTTCATCCCTATACACCTAATTTTGTGTTCTTTCTCAAAAAAAAAAAAAAAGCCAATAAAAAACAAATATAGCAACACTCCCTTCTGAAAGTCAAGATATAAAATAAAACACCACCAAAAATGAAATAAAAAACATATTCATCAAACTATAACCAAACAAAAAACAGCACATAAATAAAGTATGTAGTCTATTATCTGTTGGTCAAATACTCCTGAGCATGAGGCCTCCCCTGGAGTAGTTGGTATACCATTGGAGAAAATTCTAATTTTACCTTCCATCAAGTATAAATGACAGTTCAGTTGTTAACGTTTACTCTAATGTTTATGTTTTCATTCACTTATTTCTTAAACAGTTTAGTGCTCCTTTTCACATTGAAGGAGGAGGCCCTTGCACCTAGTAACATACATATGGTTAAGGAATCTAACTTTCATATATATATAACATGCAGGCAAGCTTTCAGTGCCTCCAGTTCTCTTGGTCTTGTTTTCACACTGCATTATAAAGGAAGCACTGACCATAACATATGGCTTGCCTATGTATTTCATCATGGTATCATTGTTAGGAATTTCTTTTCTGAATATGTCAATCACTTCCAATCTCAGAACCTGTGTTATGACATATCAAAACCAAATGGAGAAAAATTTGTTTCTGCATCTCAACTCCCAAATAGGCTTATGTTCTATATCCTCAGATCTGTAACCATACCTGTTATTAACATCCCCCATTTGAGTAGATCCTTATGTTCCAGTGCTCATTTTCTTTCTTTCTTTTTTATTATTGGTTGTTATATTTATTTATATTTTCAAATATTTTCCCCTTCTTGTTCTTGTTACCCCTCCACAAACCCCCATTCCATCTTACCTCTTCCCACCCCTCTTTGCCTCTATGAAGGTGCTCACCCACCCACCCATCCACTCCTGCCTTACCGCTATAGCATCCACTTAAGCTGAAAAATTAAGCGTCCACAGGACAAAGGACATCCCCTCCCACTGATGACAGATAAAGCAATCCTCTATTACATATGTGGCTGGAACCATGGGTCCTTCCATGTGTACTCTTTGGTTGGTGGCTTATTCTCTGGGAGCTTTGGGTGGTCTGATTAATTGATATTTTTGTTTTTCCTATGGTGTTGCAATCCCCAAAAGCTCTTTCAGCCTTCCCCTAACCTTTCCATTTGGGTCTCAGGGCTCAGTCTGATAGTTGCCTGTGACTATCTGCATCTGAATTGGTCAGGTTATGGCCAAGCCTCTCAGGATATTCATACCAGTCCTCATATTCAATTTTTCCTCTGTGACTCATTGGTTTAATAAGAGTAACAATACCCTTGTTTATGTAACTAAAGTATTATATACAGTCATGGAGTGACTATAAAATTAAAAAGAAACATTAATTATGAATTAAATTCATGATTTTTCAATATTTTTAACTGAAACATGTGACTTAAACAAGAGATATTCAACCTTTCTTTTTCTAGTGAGGTAACACACACCTAGAAAAACAGGCATGATATGTAATCACTTATAACTGAACATAAGTCTGAAAGTACAGGATAACCATGACCCAAACAATTCCCAGACCC
Organism: Mus musculus; assembly: GCF_000001635.26. Classification (NCBI taxonomy): domain Eukaryota; kingdom Metazoa; phylum Chordata; class Mammalia; order Rodentia; family Muridae; genus Mus; species Mus musculus. The sequence continues at coordinate 147,919,314 of NC_000067.6, read as the reverse complement.
AAAGGTATGAAATAATAAAAAGGACCCAAAAGAGGATGAGTGAATCTCACTCAGAAAAGGAAACAATATATTCATTAGAGGTGGATGGAGAGAGGAAACCAGAATGGGGATCAGGTGTGAGGACAGGGAGTAAGGGAAAGGGATGACAATCAATGGGGCATATCTCTTGGAGCACCTGGGTACCTGAGACAAGCCTGGTTCTTGGGAGCCCATAGGGGTGATTCTAGCTGAGATTCCTATGAGTGGAAGATATGGAGACTGAATTGGCTCAGTCAGATATTCAGGTGAGATTCCAGTGGAGGGAGGGTGACACCAACTCACCTACAAAACCTTCAACCCAAAATTTGTCCTCCCTACAAGATGCACAGGGATAAGAATGGAGCAGAGGTTGAGGGAATGGCCAGCCAATGACTGTCCCAACTTGAAACACATCCCATGTAATATACCTAATCCAATCTCTAACACTATTAATGGTACTCAGCTATGGTTGGAGACTGGAGCCTAGCATAACTGTCTAATGAGGGTTTAATCCAGCATCTGATGAAAATAGATACAGAAACCCACAGCCAAACATCAGGCTGAGCTCTTTTGAGTCTTATGGAAGAGTTAGGGGATAGAACCAAGAAAGCTGGAGGGGTCAAGGACCTACAGAATGAACTAACCTGGGCCAATGGTGGTTCACAGTGACTGAATCACCAACAAAGACCATGCAGGAGTTGGACCTCGCTTCCTACATATCTGTACCAGATATGCAGGTTGGTCTTCATTTGGGTCTGTCTCTGACTCGGTTGCCTGCTATTGGATCCCCTTATCCTTAATTGGACTACCTAGATGGGCTTCAGAGAGAGAAGGTGTGTTTAAGACTACTGGAACTAGATACCCCAGGGTGAGGTGGTACTAAAGGGGGCTTTCCCTTCTCTAAGGAGAAAAAGAGGTGATAATGAAGAGAGGCTATCTTAAGGGTGGGACTTCCAGGAAAGTAGGGTATGAATCCTAATGAGGATGAAAGGTAAATAAATAAGGAACAAGATATATTAATGACATTCACAAGAGAAAAGTATACAAATTTCTAAAATGAAAAAAAATCTATATGTATTTATTTTGGCTAGGTCTATTAATTACTGTTGGGTGAGCCATATGAAATTACATATTTCAGAATATACTATAAAACGTAAAATGGTTACTATTATATTATGTCAGAACCATATTTTCTTATGCCAACTGTACATTGATATCTTTGTCAAGAACAAATCCTCTTATAACTTTAGAATGAAGGAACATAGCACTAGTAGTAACAGTGAGCTGTATTTCTTCTTTTACTTCAAATGTCATTTATATATTTCCTTGACTGTGTGGGTGCGTGAGCAAAGTTTAGCTTGGATATTGAAACTGTGCCAATATATTGAAAATAAAATTCAAGAGCTAATTCTCAGGAACAAATTACATTCCACGATGAAAGTAAGACTGCCAGGTATGCCAACAGACAACTGAAACGCATAATATTCAAGTGTGCAAAATGACTTCTTCTAAGGATTTGTAGGAAATGAATACTAAATTGGCCAGACTACACAGGCAAATCGTATGTTAGATCAGAAGTAGACACTTTAGTTTCATGACTCATTGACTTGGAAAACTCTTTTATGGGTATAAAGGAAGAAGAGAAGAGAACCAAAAACACAATAAAAAATACAATATCTATTGCAAATGATGTCAGTTGGAGAGAAAAATGGTATGCTGCATAGGTGCTATAAAAATAAAGAATCCAATTTATCAAGAAAAACCTCATACACCTGACATGTTTTTTGACACAAAATTTGCAATAACAACATTTTCTATTTGAGTTAAGATCCCAGTTTCAATGGAAGATAAGAGTGAACAAATATTCGATAAGAAAGTTCCATATCTTTAAACCAATATTTTAAGGTTACACATTTGTTTCATAAAGTTATCTGTCAATCTATTTATATAGGTAGTACCAAATGTGATGTCACATATACAATAAATAAAGTATTTTGATAGGTGTCATCCTACTAAAGGTGATCAAAATAGTCATAAAATAAGTATACAAGTTTCAATATATATATATATATATATATATATATATATATATATATATATATATATATACTAAAGGTGCTACAGTAACAGTGATTCACAAATTTACAAACATAAACATTACTTACTTAAATAATACATTGAGTTTTCTGTCTTATTACAAGTATATGCCAAATTACAAAATATTCTTATGAACCACATTACTTTGCTTATAATAATACCTTTAGATATATAACCATATGAGAAATAAAAACAAATTAGGTTGCCTTCTTTGTGAAAATAAATCCTGAAGCTATAAATTCAGAAGTAGTATCTAAAACAGAGAACACAGAGTCAGGTTATTTTTTTATTTCTATTATGGAAAGTGTATGTTAAAAAGAAAAAGGAATATATGAGATCAGGTATAGGCAATGCAAATTTGATATACAAAGAAATTCTGATAAGTAATAAGGGAATACTCTGATTAAGAGTTTTTTCTTATGTGAATTTAATTGAAACACATTATCAATAAAGAAAAAAGATATTAGGCAATCACTCCATGTTTCATCAAGATATCATCTGTAGAGAATATATATAAATATAATTTATAAGTATACTTTAAAAAGTCGCATTTTCAGTTAATGATGGCAATATTTCAAAATATATCATTTATTTATTAAATGTAAACACACAAATAATAATAGTACAAATTACTAATACTGTTTTTCTGCAATTGTCTACATGATTCTAACACATATGTTACTATATATTGCATTATATGTACATATATATATATATATATATATATATATGGTTAAGCCTCAATCTGATAAACTATTCTATTACTTTAAGAGATAGGGGATGTTAGAACATAGGTGCAATGGAAATAATGAGTTGAGAACTCTGATTGCCCATTGGAATTTTTTTTTATTTATTGGATATTTTCTTTATTTTCATTTCAAATGGTTTCCCCTAGGGAAACTCTCTATGCCATCTTCCCTCCCCCCGTTTCTATAAGAATGCTACCCTCCCCCCATTTTTTTTGTAGAGAGGAAACTCATGGATGAATGGTTGGCGGTAGTATTACAAAGAAAAGATTTAAGAAAAAAGCATATGGAAACATAGCATCTAGTAACTCAGTTAGATATATAATTTACAAACCAATTTAAAAGAGAGCTATCTTGCATTTCTGGATATGCCTTTTGGCAGATGCTATGAACTTGTAAGAAGTCTCATTACCAAGGTGTTGGATAGCTGTGTTAGAGTTTTTGGCCAGAAAACCACAGGGGCTCCCAAATTGACATACACTTGGGGTTTATTTTGTTTTGTTTTGTTTTTTGCTTTTTAACTGAAAAACATGGCTGGCATATTTAATTATCCCAATTTTTCCCTCCACAACCCCCCTATCCTATTCCTCCTCCCCTGTCTCTATGATTATGGTCCCCTACCTACCCACCCACTCCTACCTCAGTGCCCTAGCATTCTCCTACTCTGTGTCATGACAGGAAACCAAGAGGTTCCCAGGGCCCAACAAAGATGACATTAGCCAAAACACCCCCCAAAAAAGCAGATAGAACCTGTAGAGACATATACTATTTTTTTAAATGGCGTTTTATTTTTTTATTTTTTTTATTATGTATTTTCCTCAATTACATTTCCAATGCTATCCCAAAAGTCCCCCATACCCTCCCCCACATTTCACTACCCACCCATTCCCATTTTTTTGGCCCTGGCGTTCTCCTGTACTGGGGCATATAAAGTTTATGTGTCCAATGGGCCTCTCTTTCCAGTGATGGCTGACTAGGCCATCTTTTGATACATATGCAGCTAGAGTCCAGAGCTCCGGGGTACTGGTCATAGTTCATAATGTTGTTCCACCTATAGGGTTGCATATCCCTTTAGCTCCTTGGGTACTTTCTCTAGCTCCTCCATTGGGGGCCCTGTGATCCATCCAATAGCTGACTGTGAGCATCCACTTCTGTGTTTGCTAGGCCCTGGCATAGTCTCACATGAGACAGCTATATCTGGGTCCTTTCAGCAATATCTTGCTAGTGTATGCAATGGTGTCAGCGTTTGGAAGCTGATTATGGGGTGGATCCCTGGATATGGTAGTCTCTAGATGGTCCATCCTTTTGTCACAGCTCCAAACTTTGTCTCTGTAATTCCTTTCATGGGTGTTTATCACTCTTTTCTATTGGAAAAAGGAAAAGACCTGCTGCTGAAGGTACCACATACTATAAATTCAAAATACAAAAGTTATGTAGTTGGAAATTAATTGAAAATCCATTTCTGAATGCTAACTTTTTTTAGTACAGAACTTCAAGCTGTTTATAGAGAAATTGTCCCAATAGGCTTAACCAGTCTGAACCAGTTTATAATACAATAAACTTTATACTACTAAACAACAAGTCAGAATGTCCCTGCTAATGCATTAGCGACATGAAGAAATAGGGGTAAATATTTGTTCTCTTATTGGAATTGAAGTCCATTTTATTTATTATTTGCTTGTTTATTTGTTTATTTACCTTTTATTCATTTATTTATTTTTCATGAAGCAATTCGTGGCTGTCCAACATGTTAAGAGTCCGTGGCATAGTGCATATTCAACTGTAAAATAGGTACTTGAATCTCTCTTTTGCTTTGACTCTTTTTTTTAATTAGGTATTTTCCTCATTTACATTTTCAATGCTATCCCAAAGGTCCCCCATATCCACCCCTCCCAATCCCCTACCCACCCACTCCCCCTTTTTGGCCCTGGCGTTCCCCTGTACTGGGGCATATAAAGTTTGCAAGTCCAATGGGCCTCTCTTTGCAGTGATGGCCGACTAGGCCATCTTTTGATACATATGCAGCTAAAGACAAGAGCTCCCGGGTACTGGTTAGTTTATATTGTTGTTCCACCTATAGGGTTGCAGTTCCCTATAGACCCTTAAGACTGGGAAACACCACTGATTGAGAGCAAGAAGAATGTAAAGCCTAAATGAGATTATAACTGTGAAATGCATTTTATGAACATGATATAGCCATTTGAAAAAAATGAAAACACATTAGTTCTAGTTACCTATGCCAATTCTGCCAAAGACTAACCATTTGAAGAGTCATGACTAAGGAAGAGACTTATAATGTCCGAATATTCCCTTGTAAACTAGTGATAATATAGATATATTCTATAGATTGTTATAGATTATAGTCCAATATAGTTATATAATCTAATGGTAGATTCTAAAAGACATAGATAAATTTCTTAATTTGTGTACTTTTGTACAATTCAATTAGGCTCTAATTGATAGTTACAAGCCTATTGTCACATAAATGCTTCTAGTTAAACCAATGGAGAACAAAGCAAAACTAAAGTACATTAATGTGAAAAGTTGACTTTTAAGGTAGATGGATTGGGAGTTGAAGAAGCAAGAGGAAGATAAGAGATAGTAAGGTTAAGAATAAAAAATGCATTATGTACAAGTATAAAATTGTCCATAAATAAATTTACTTAATAATTCAGAACTTAAGGTCAGGAAGGACAACACTGTTAATTTAGCAAAACATTAGAATATTAAAAGAGACAAGATCGGTTCAATATAAACACGAAGACTCATTCTCTCGAGGAATGACATAGGGAAGAACAAATTTTAATTGGTAAGGAAGAAATGTTTGATATTTATGAGTTCATAATTTTTGAATGGTACTGTTTATTGTTTTTGTAAACAGAGAGAAAACATGAGTTATAACTCTAGTGGAGTATTAGGACATCAATGAATGGAATAAAATGAGATAGATATGTACTTCATTCTGCAGAATAATCCTGGGTGTTATATTTTTCTTCTGAATTATCCTCCCATATCCTCGATAATAATTACTAGGTACTAAATGCAGCAAGGTCTACAGAAGAAGCCTGTAGAACAGATACGATTATAATGACCACGACATATTTAACTTATTGATCAATTTCTGAACATAAATGACTATTGAGATAAGAATGGCCACATATGAAGCAAATAGGTATACAGAAATGCCATTTAGGAGCTATTTTTTTAAATTTAAAATTCCCTTTCCTTCTTCTTCCCTCTCCCTTATCTCCTCTTTTTCTGTCCTTAGTCCTCCTTCTCTTTATCTTCCTCCTTTCATTCTCCCTTCTTTCCCTCCTCTCATTCTCTCTCTCTCTCTCTCTCTCTCTCTCTCTCTCTCTCTCTCTCTCCCCTTTACTTTCTGGCTATAATGAGGCATGACAACCTTCTAATACAAGCTTCATCTAATGGGGATCTCCTAGAATATTCTGTTTCGCCACAGGTATAGACAAAATAGAGTCCACTGACCATCAAAAAAAAAAAAAAACTTTTATGACCCCTAGAGCTCCCATGCATTAAATAACCAACCAAAGAGTACACATGGAGGGACCAATGACTCCAGCTGCATATGTGGCAGAGGATGGCCTTGTAAGGCATCAAAGAGACCTTGGTCCTTTGAAGGTTTGATGTTGCAGTGTAGGGAAATGCCAGGGTGGGTAGGCAAGAGTGGGTGGGTGGGGGAGCAACCTCATAGAAGCAGGTGGAGGGAGGGATAGGGAGTTTCAGGGGTGGGACCAGGAAAATAGATGACATTTGAAATGTAAATAAAGAAAATATCCATTAAAAAAAATGAACCAAAATATTTCTCACATGAACCTAGCCAGATTTTTGGCTAAAGATTCAGAGCCATGTACTGGAAAATACCAGCGCCAGGAAGCAGGAGTGGGTGGGTTGGGGAGCAGGAGAAGGGGAATGTGATAGGGGATTTGGGGAGAGAAAACTAGAAAAAAGAATAGCATATGAAATGTAAATAAAGAAAATATCTAATCAAAAAAAATCCGGAGCCCTGTAGTATTGTAACATATATTTTTCAGTTTAATAAAGCAGGTTTTAATAATTTTAGTAACACCTAAGTCTATGGAAAATACTATATTTCTGGATGCAAGTATTTTACAAAAGAGTTTTGAGTCTGTTATGTAAGGGCCTCTTGTTTATGACCTATTTAGGAAAAAAAAACTACAATATTTTGATAGCATTACTAGAATTTAGATATAAAGTTCAGTAATTGGTATTCCTCATATGACTTCTGCAGCATCCTTTAAGAGGTGTACTTGAGTAAATTTGAATACCTTAGAAAATTTAACTAGCCTTAGAATTAAGTATAAGCCTTATTTTATGACTATTAGGAAGATGCCTTAAGTTATAAACCTGTATCTGAATGTCTTAGTGATGCTATTATATCTGTTAATGAAGCATCTTAAGAATTTTAGATTTATGCAATAAAAATGAAAGTATAAGAACCTGATTAATTGAGTATTTATAGATGCTTACTATAAAATATTTCCTACAAATATATTAAGAATTGGTTTATTGTACAGTGTTATATCCTCATATTTGTATTATGTTTCATTAACTTATAAAGCAATATCTAAGTTCACTATTCAGAAGTTGAAATTGTTTAATGTAACTTTATTAAACTACTATTCAGGTATTATAGTTTGAAATAATGATGCACATTTCTAAATCTAGGGAACAGGATGCTGAAATCAAGACTATCCATGAGCTTGAGACATCTTGGTTTGTGTAACAAGAAACTGTCACAAATTAACAAAACAATAGAAAGCAAAATTAATATAATGCTAAAATAAATACCATACATACATACATACATACATACATACACACACACACACACACACACACACACGCACACACATGCACACACATATACACAAAAGACCACTTAGAGTCTAAGGAGATAACTTTGTGCATAAAGTGCTCTCTGGGCAAATGTGTAAATCTGAGACTCAGGCACTTATGTTCAACCAGGAGCCATGTGCATGTATATTATCCCATAGCTGGTGAGGCATAGCAGACAAAGTCCTTGAGCTCAAATTGCCCATCAGCCAAAAGCAGTCAGCAACATATTTAGCCACAGAACCTCTCAAAATATAGGGTAGAGATGTTACTGAAATAAACACACAATAATGATTTCTGACCTCATACATACATATATAAAATAATAATGTATACATGAACAAGAAGAGCATATACAAATATATGAAACATGCATATACCCACATTAAAACCATAGAGGTAGTATGGTTGACCTATTTATCCATTGACTTCTTTTTAACATAAATATTTAAAGTTCAAAACAGTTTATAAAAAATGTTATGGCCATAGCATATTTGACAAAAATGATACAAAATAAATTTATTTTCCTTAAGATATTCAAATAATATAATTCTGTTCTTGTTTTTTGAACACTAGGCTATAGACCTTAGAGCCTTTCTGGACCTTAAACAGTGCTTACCAAACTTTACAATATTGAAACCATTTAATACAGTTCCTCATATTTTAGTGCTCCCCAGCTATAACATTATTTCCATTGCTATTTCCTAACTATAATTTTCTACTGTTATGAATAGTAGTATACATTTCTGATATGCAGTTCCTGTGAAGGGTCTTTCATTCCCCAAAGTGTTTACAACTTTTTGAACCACTGCTATAGAACAACTGCATTCACTATTTTGTAGTCCAGGTAAGTTTGTATATTGTAATTACACAATCCCTATAAAAATGCAGTTTATGTTAATAACAGCTCATGAACAGAAGCTCAACCTCACCACATGCCATCTCTTAGTGCACATATCTACCAGGAGCACACATTTGTTGAGTATAAATATGTTGCGTGTGTCCACTCTCACCCACGAGAGTAAAGAAATGCGAGTTCCTAAAGAACACAAGGCTGAGAATAGAAGTTTCCTGGTTTCTTTCTAGCTTCTTTTTGCTTCATTGGTTTATAAAACTTTATCATTTGCTTTTGGTTAGAGGATATAAAGTGTTGTTGACAACCTAATTACAAAACTTATTTATAGTGATCTACTAAAATATAGGATTTTATATCAAAGCATATTATTTAGTTAAAAATGAACTATTTTCTTGTTATAATAATATGAATATAGAAATATGCATCTATTATATTTTATTACTTTCATTAATATATTTATATACATGCAAGAATTTGCTTGAAAAAGAGTGCAATAATTAGAACAAGGTGTTGGATCATTTGGAGCTGAACTAAGAGGTATTTGCAGGATATTAAATTTATTAGACTTGTGGTGGAATCTAAATTCTGGTTCTTGTGATTAAAAACATTTACTCTAAGCACTAATCCATCACTTTAGTTGCATGCTATATCTTTTAATTTACTTCAAAATGGCAATAATTCAAAATAAAAGTATAAAAGATTAGCCTTAGTTGACCTAAGTAGACAGATATATTGATAGATATATACATATATATATATATATATATATATATATATATATATACATGTAAGTATTCAAATATAGATGATAGATGGATAGACAAATAAGCAGATTGATGATAGATAAATAAATAAGCAGATAGATGGTAGGAAATAGATAAACAGATTAGATATATGGATAGACAGACAGACAGACAGACAGATAGATGAAAGACATATCTTCATGTTAGTCCATAGACGTCATTCAAGACTGAGGTCTTAATTTTGCACTTGATACCCATAACACAGGTAAAACAATAAGCATCCAGGTTGTTGGCTCACATCTGTAATCCCAATATTTTCTCTGCAAGATTAGCGGCAGAAATGGGAGAATTTCCTAGATTTGTAGGTAAGATACCTTAGAATACACAGAATGACATGAATAACAACAAGGTGGAAGAGGAGAAATGACTCCTAAATTTTTTTTCATGTGACCTTCACAGAAAAGATGCGGTATTGGTGTAGTAACACTTACAAACATCAGAAACATATACATATACACATTCCTAGTTATGTTGAAAGAGCTGTTTCTAATAAAATTAATACCACTTTTATATATAACACTACAATAGAACAGCTTGAAGTCAAGTAATAGATTAATTAAAATGTGAAACTATATTAAAAGTAATGTATGTTTTAAAATATCAATTAAATAGATGTACAAATATAAAAATATACTGTGTTTCTTCTGTATATTCATAGTGGAGCAGTCTTTTGTTTCTTTTTAGTATTAATACATCTTTTGCAAAGTGTTTATAATATTGTATATATTATCTCTTCTTCAATAAGCCAACATACTAAAACAAAGAAGCTTATGTCAGAAAAAAAAACAAAAACAAAAACAACAACAACAAAAACACCTTGTCTCTCTTTGACTAAATTTAATAGGGTAAGAAAGTAACACACTTTCTTTTCTTTTAAAAGCTGTCAAAATATGAGGTATATCCACCAACAATTAAATGCTGCACATACCAGTTTGAAAAGCATTTCAGGCACCAAAATATTTTCCCTAGATAAGGTAGCAAGTGAGAATCTGTAGTGTCAGGTTTTATTGTGAGAGGACAAAGGATTTGTTGGAAACTTCATGAAGAAGATTCCTCTACACTCTTACCCCAGTGGAGTAGAAAAATTGTGTCAGTGTGGGATTGGGTATTGAAACTCTCCTCCTAGCTGCCTGAAAGCCAGTCTTCTCTTGTTTGTCTTTGGAAGAAGATGTAGTAATGGGAGCTGCTCCAGCCCATGCCTGTCTGTACACTGTGATGCTTCCTTCCATGATGATAAAGGACAGAACCCCTGAACCTGAAATCCAGCCCCAATAAATGTCCTAATATAAGAGTTGCCTTGCTCAAGGTGTCTCATCACAGCAGTAAAACCTGAAACTAACTAAAACACACAGTCTACACAAATCAGCTCATTTGAAGAGGGGAAAGGAATAAAGAGTAGGTATTAGAGGGGAAACCTAGGACCATGTATACCACATTGAAATCTAGTGTTCAGCTGGCTTAAGGGGATAACTATAGCCAGATAGCGAAGTGACTACCTTCATCACTCATCTTACAAGTCTGGGCAGCAGAGGTTGAGTCAAGATTCCACTTGATAAGAAAAAAATCAAAACAAAACCTAAAACAAACAAAACAGTGTTAGTGGAGGCTGTTTCCTTGTGCTTCTGTTGAGTCCTCATTGGAAGATACATAGAAAACAAAACAAAACAAAAAAGCCCTATACTAAGACCAGAGGATGCAGAGAGCATATTTAGATATTCATTGGCAATAGAAAATCTTAGACTAGTAAAATAAACTAAACATCAGTTTTCATATATATTATATGGCTTGGTGTGGCACTGGAACATACCAATTTTTATGCTGAGATTTTGTTGCCCTGTCTATCTGCAGAACTCAGGCAGGCAAGGGTCAGCATTAGCATCCACAGACAAAGAATTGTCTGTACTTCCAGCGTTATCAGCTAGCACAATTATCAACAGGACAGTGAAAATAGGATGTTATATATTCAGAAACCCCAGACAGAAACATGTACCCAGTTCAGATAGACATATATGTCTCATTATTTCACCATGAGCTATGCTCACCAGAGAGAGTCTTTTGACGTTCTCATGGCTTTGAGTCATATATTATAGCTTATTTTCAACTTCTGAAACAAAAACTGTCTTCATCAATAGTTCCCCTAATTTAGAGTCAGGTAGAGTAAGGGTCTTATCTCAAAGCAGGGTAGAATTGAAAGCAAAAGTGTTCCCAGTGGTAAGTAGTCTGATCAGTTTTTTTTTTTTTTTTAAGTGAAGGTACCATGTCCTGGTGCAGGCTCTCTGCTGGGTGAGATTCTATGGACAAGGAACTCTTTACTCTATTAATAGTGATCTTTCTTGCTCTTTTCTGTGATAAAACATTTTTTTTCCAATCCAATGCCTGAATGTGTCTCATTTTTCTTGGTTATCTTGACACAGTCAATAAAGTAGATTGACATCCACCTGGGCTGCTTCGACTGGTCTGAACTTTGCTCTCCTCCATGAAGAGATGACTCCCTGGGAGATGAGCACATGTTATTTGTTCAGAAGAATTTGGGAAGATTAGTTAAACTGAAGGGCAAGGGACAGGGACTTGACTGTCAAAGGTTCTAGAGAAGATTGGAAGTGAAGTATAAAACAGAGTGAGAATAAACACAGCTTTCATAGAGTTCTGCTTTGAAATGAAAAGATATTTGAGTTTCAAAATTTGGGTTAAACAAAAGTGTCCATTAACTGTGATAGTTTTAGACATAATGAGGAAATGAATAAATAGATTTAGGAAATACATAGTCATGAAATGGGCTGGATAGAAAGCGACCCTGTAATGAAATGGGTTATGGTACTCAGAGGAACTAGAACAATTTGCTGTATGTCAGGGTTGTTGCATATCACTTGGGGTTCAGTTTACAATGATACTTCAAAAGGCAAACATGAATATGTTGAAGTATTGCTTCTATAGATTGTACAAAGTATTTTGGAGCCTGTGATGTTTAAAAGTCAGCCACTGATTTGTTTTTTTTTTTGTTTGTATTTGTTAGTTTTTTTGTTTTAATTTGAATATAACATTTATTAATCATTGTCTGCAGGACATGGATGATTTGATAAAAATATGTAGATGCATTCAGTTTCTAATAAGGTTTTAGATGTCTCAGCTGCATTATTAAGTCTTATTAGTATGGGCTATGATGATTGCAAGTTCAATAAAAAATTTTTAGTACACAATTGATATTGGAAAATTATAATGACTTGTAAGCAAAGATGGATCAGATGACATTCACTGGCATGACTGTAATTATTGGCCCCTTCTTTAAGACTGAACTCTGAAAAGTTATTGGTTGTAAATAAGGAACTCATATTTAATTTAGGCATGCTAGCTTTAAGATTATTTTGTAACTTCTAAACCAAAATTGAGAGTAAACAATCAAATAGTTTAAATGCATAAAAGAGCTATGAATGCATACATGAAATTAGAATTGTTAACATAAAACTATATGTAAGGAATGAAAAATAAGGAGTTTCATAAGGGACTGGATGATGACAGAGAAGACTGTATTACTCAAGGGCAGAAGCCTTTCAAGAAATGCCTAGTAATAGTTTAGCCAGGTCTACTCTTCCTTTCCTTTTTGTTTTTTTTTTTTTGTTTTTTTTTTTTTCGTACAAAAAGATAACACACACACACACACACACACACACACATACACACACACACCGAATGACAGACATTCCGAAAGACTGAGATAGATTGAAGAGAGTGTAAAAAGGACAGAATTTGAGAACAGGAAGAGGAAGGATATATGTTAGAGTTTCTTTTTGGAAGATTTACCCTAAAAGATGTTATGCCAATTAGAAATTTATATTTATAATAGCTCTGATATATTTATGAGAAAATACATCTTTTTTTCAGTTATAATATATGCTGATGAAAGTTTCTTCTCCCTCAAATCATTTAATTTCCTCCCCACCTGCTTTCCCTGTGAGCCTAGTCCATTTCTGTCTTTCATAATAAAACAAAGAGCTTCTAACATATAATAATACAATCAAATATAATAATACAAATCAAAGCTAAGACATTGAAATAGAAAACAAAAAATATGGAAAAGAGCTAAGGATTATGAACAAGAAGCAGATATTAGACAGAGACCCACTCATTCACATACTCAGGTTTACCATAAAAATGATAAACTGGGAGACTTAATATATACACAAAGGCCCTATAAGTTAAATGTATATGAATGAACCAATATATTTATTTATATATGAATAAAATATACATAATAAATAAGAGTCAAGTAAAATGAAACGTTGAAACAAAAAAATGATGCCATTGTTTATATGTACCATATATTATTTTCCCAATCATCTGTCATAGAAATCTAGGCTGTTTACAATGTTTGGCTATTATTAATATAGCAGAAATGAAGAAGGAAGAGCAAATGTCTATGTGGTAAGGTGAAGTGTCACTTGGGTATATGCCCATGAGTATTATAGCTCTACTTGATATGGATGTAGTCTCACTTACCTGGGGAACCACCAATCTGAGTTCCATAGTGTCTACAGAAGTTTATATTACTACCATCAATGGATGAGTGACCCATTCCCCTAACCCATATCCTCATCAGCCTGACTGTTTGTTTAATTTATTCTAACCAGTGCAGTTTGAAATCTCAAAGAAGTTTTGCATGCATTTCTGTGGTGACTAAGTATGTTGAATATTTCCTTAGGTCTTTTTCAACCAATATATTTATTTTTTTTGACAAGCCTGGATATATTTCAACCACATATTCAATTGGATTACTAGGTTTTTGGTGCTCAGGTTTTTTAATTGTTTATAAATTTTAAATTCTTTACTGAATATATAAGTGGTAAAAAAGTTTTCAAATTCTATAGCCTGCTATATTCTCCAAATGATGCTGTCCATTGCCATCTAAATATGCATTTTCTATATGAATCTGTCCAGTTTGTCGAGAACTATCTGGTCTCTTGAAGATGCTGTCTATTTTGTATTTCTGTCTTCTTTATAAAACAAATCAGGATTCCATAATATTTGGACTTACGTGTGTGTCTACAATTTGATTCTGTTGATTAACATGTGGTTTTCTTTTTGCCAATACAGTGCTATTTTTATTAATATAGGACTGTTTGAAATTTGGAGTGGTGGCACCTCCAGCTTTTCTTTTATTGTTTGCCGAATCAAATAGAAAAATATAAGATAATATGAGGTACAAGATAACTTCAAACTGTTATGTTGTTTTAAACATCAAATGGTAAGACAAATTATAAAAGAGTTGCTGGTTAGAATAGTTACCATTCCATTCCTCTTTGGCTTAAGCTACTGTGTCTTAATTGCACTGATTATGTACACAAGAATTTATTTAAAATTTTTACCCACAGAAAGCTGGATTTTTTCTACATTTCCCTACTAGTTTCCCCTTTGGAATTTATGACTATCACCATAGTTAACTTTTTTACTATAAATGCTTCTTTGTCTCACCTGGATGAAAGAAGCATGTGGAAATATTATGATTCAAACCTCACTGAAAAATTATCTAGTATTTTCTTTGAAATGACAGTTCAGTGTCTATCATTTTAGCATTTAAGACTTCATATTGTACAATTCATCTAAATAACTATGATTATTATAAGCAATAATTTGATGAGGTAAAATTCATAAAATTGTTCAGAAAATAAAATTACTCTAATTTTAACATTATACTATATATAAAACCTATATAAAATCTATGTAGTGTATTAGGGTATTAGAGGACATAATCATGAAAGACTATTGATATTATGTTTGCAATACCTTATGCCCCTCATAATCCATAATCCTTGCTTTAGATAAATATGTAAAGATTATTCAGTGACATGAAATATTTTAATATCTATTGATACATACATGTGTTAAAATTAAACCAAACATTAATTGTACTAGTGATCAATGTAATGAAGTTAGCCTTAAAATATACTTATCTATAAAATTATAAGATGTTAATCAGAAAAAAAATCTTTAATAATTAGTGCATTATACATGTTGTCTTTTATATTTCTAAGACCATTTCATTGAGGTAATTTTCATTTGTTTATTTTTTATATATTTTTATTAGGTATTTTCCCCATTTACATTTCCAATGCATATCCTCCAACCCACTCCCCTACCCACTCACTCGCACTTTTTGGCCCTGGCATTCCCCTGTACTGGGGCATATAAAGTTTGCAAGTCCAATGGGCCTCTCTTTCCAGTGATGGCCGACTAGGCCATCTTTTGATACATATGCAGCTAGAGTCACGAGCTCAGGGGTACTGGTTAGTTCATAATATTGTTCCACCTATAGGGTTGCAGATCCCTTTAGCTCCTTGGGTACTTTCTCTAGCTCCTCCATTGGGGACCCTGTGATCCATCTACTAGCTGACTGTGAGCATCCACTTCTGTGTTTGCTAGGCCCTGGCATAGTCTCACAAGAGAGAGCTCTATCTGGGTCCTTTCAGCAAAATCTTGCTAGTGTGTGCAATGGTGTCAGCATTTGGAAGCTGATTATGGGATGGATCCCCGGATATGGCAGTCTCTAGATGGTCCATCCTTTCATCATAGCTCCAAACTTTGTCTCTGTAACTCCTTCCATGGGTGTTTTGTTCCCAATTCTAAGAAGGGGTGAAGTGTCCATACTTTGGTCTTCGTTCTTCTTGAGTTTCATGCGGTTAGCAAATTGTACCTTATATCTAGGGTATCCCAAGTTTCTGGGCTAATATCCACTTATCAGTGAGTACATATTGTGTGAGTTCCTTTGTGATTGGGTTACCTCACTCAGGATGATGCCCTCCAGTTCCATCCATTTGCCTAAGAATTTCATAAATTTATTCTTTTTAATAGCTGAGTTCTTTACCTATCCTAAATCAGATAGGGACTAATATCCAATATATATAAAGAACTCAAGAAGGTGGACTCCAGAAAATCAAATAACCCCATTAAAAATGGGGATCAGAGCTGAACAAAGAATTCTCACCTGAGGAATACCGAATGGCAGAGAAACACCTGAAAAACTGTTTAACATCCTTAATCATCAGGGAAATGCAAATCAAAACAACCCTAACGTTCCACCTCACACCAGTCAGAATGGCTAAGATCAAAAATTCAGGTGACAGCAGATGCTGGCGAGGATGTGGAGAAAGAGGAACACTCCTCCATTTTTGTTGGGATTGCTAGCTTGTACAAACCACTGTGGAAATCAGCCTGGCGGTTCCTCAGAAAATTGGACATAGTAATACCAGAGGATCCTGCAACACCTCTCCTGGGCATATATCCAGAAGATGTCCCAACCGGTAAGAAGGACACATGCTCCACTATGTTCATAGCAGCCTTATTTATAATAGCCAGAAGCTGGAAAGAACCCAGATGCCCCTGAACAGAGGAAAGGATACAGAAAATATGGTACATCTACACAATGGAGTACTACTCAGCTATTAAAAAGAGGTAATTTTTATGATTTTGTCTTTTTAATCAACAATGTCTTATTATTATTTTTAGAGAGTAGCATAGAATGTTGACATGTTTGTATTTTCACCATGATGTATTTAAAAAATATTAATTTTCCATATACTTAAAAGTAATTTTAATGATTTTAAATATTTTGGTTACTTTTATAAATCATTTTTCAGTATAAGATTTTATTGTCTTAAAGTTTCATATACACATATACATTTTACACACACACACACACACACACACACATGTATATTGAGCTGGGTTTCTCTGTAAAAACAGTGCAAGCTCTTAAAACCATTGGACTATGTATCCCCTAAATGCAGCATTTTAGTCCTTTATCTTCTTGCCTTTCCCCTCCTTTGATTGAAAGCCGAGGGGATAATCAAATTGAACAGAGCTTTCTAAGAAGTTGCTTTCATATCAATGAAAGTCCATAAACATTTGAAATGTACATGGCAGGAATGTTTGTGGATATTTGTATATATGCTCTTGGATCATTTTGTAATTAATGTATTAAGTCTGAAATGAAGGCGTTGTGTTTCATTTACCCATAATCACTAATCACTGGCATTGGAAGCCATATGAAGCTTCAGCCAGAAACCATATTGATGTCCATGATCCATGCTGCCACTGGCTGCTGAGGCAAGAATGCTGCATTTGTATTGGCATCAATAGCTGGAAACTCAACTGAGAATGAGAGATAGTAAGAGCTTTTGTGACACACCCCCCCAAAAAAAAAAAAAAAAAAAAAAAAAAAAGATAAGGAATCCATCCAGACAAGACACTATTGAAGAGAGTTCTTAAAAAATATTTGATAAAGTTACTGAAATGTGTAACTCTTCACAGTTATGCTGGAACTCTTACAAACAGAACAGGGATAAGGAAATTGGATGCCATTGTGATTGATATGGGAGCCACACTCAATCTTACCAACAGATTGTCTGAGGGTTCAGAGGGAGAATCCTAATGGAAAACACGAAATGACCATGTTTATTGAGAAAGTAAAATGACATGAACCACATGATGTCTCTAGGAGGTGAAGCAGGTTTCCATTCTATAGAAAGGTCAGTGCCACTAAATTTTTTCAACCATGCTATGTAAAGTAGCTTGGAGGTTGAAGAGTTCTCATTAGATTCTCCAGAAGAAAACATACTCTCACTGATGCCCAGACTGTAGACAGATGCTGCTGGTGGAGGAAGAGACAGTTTGCTTTTATAGTGTAGTCCTTAGTAAGTCAACCAAGCTCCATCAGAAGGTAAAAAATTCAGACTAAATTGTTTGTACAACATGGATTTGTTGGGTTAAAATAAGCAAATACATAAAGAAATCATGAACCTGGGGAGGGGAGGGGGGTTTCTGTGAGAAACTGAAGTAGGGGCATGAATGGAATCAAAACTTTGTATAAAATTTTTCTGATATGACTTCTTATCAATAACTACAACAAAAACCAAAGTAATATTCTGAAAATTTTTAAAAACTTTAACAGGGATATATTTAAAATAATTTTTAAAATACACAGATATTTTTTTTATTCTTTATCCAACAAAATAACAAGAATTCTGAATGCCTTTCTCTTAAAAGTACAAAGCAAACAAACAGCACATAATGCCAGACATTCTTTACAAATAAGTATAGTTATGGTAATATTACTTTTCATTCTTTTAATAACACTTTATGAATATATTATACTTTGATAAGACTTTATGAAAATACATATAAGTTAATGAGAATGTGTGTTTATCTGCCAGATTTTGTATAATGATTAAATAAAATTCTATGTTTTGAAATATACTTTCAAACAATGGATTCATGCTTTGGTATTATTTGTTTTAGGTTTATTGTGTTAAAAGCAAGTATACCAACAAACACAAATTTTATGTAAAACTATCCCTATTGTCAAACTGATTATAAAAATGTACACTAATAAAATAGTTAACATGGAAAACCTAGAAGTTTAAATTATGAGTTTCATGGTTTATATATATTTCACAATTCTTGCATGATTTAGTAGTATTGCTTTACTTGGAAGTAGTACAGCGGAACAGCTATGCGGGTAAATGATAGTTGAGCATGGGATGTTGTTCACATATGGAGAATCTTGGGCATATCTCCATGATCTAA
The DNA here is from genome assembly GCF_000001635.26 of Mus musculus. NCBI lineage: Eukaryota > Metazoa > Chordata > Mammalia > Rodentia > Muridae > Mus > Mus musculus. Next base: position 147,900,343 of record NC_000067.6, on the reverse strand, counting down.
ATACAGTAGAAGGTTTGTAAGGAGAACACAGACAATGAAGCACTACTTCATAGTTAGGTGTATAATACTCAAAAGATTTTTTAATATGTAGGACAATATGTCAGTGCTGTGGTTGTTGTAGTTTTAAATATTACATTTATGGCTTATGATATTAATAATTATTTTAAAAAACATAAAAGTCACAAATTTTAAATATTAGAGATTTTACTTTACTCATGGTTGAAATTTTATGTGCCACCCAATTTTGAGAACAATCAAAAAGTAATGATTCTAAAAATGTAAAATAAATACATATCAGAGTAAGCAGGTTGATTTTAATATTCATCTTTCAGTTGGGACTTAACAAATATAGATGCTGAAAGAAGAATCTAAATTGTGGACCTGGTATATTGTAAAATATCTCTAATTTTGTCAAGTAATGAACTGGTTTTATACTAATCACATATTGCATAGTTTCCCTTATTGGTATCACCAAATGAAAAATTACTTTAGTAATATAAAGAAAATAATGTGAAATATATAGAATGAGGAATTATGAAATCATCAGACTAAAAAGCAAAAAGTTGGTAAAATTAAATCTGATGAATGAAAACAAAGGGAAATTCCATTTCTTCAAATTAGCTCCACATTTGGTACCTGTGTTTCTGAATCTTTCATACCATATTCATTTGTGCTTCACATAAAGGCATTTCAATTTAATTTAAAGTGGCTGAAACAATCCAATAGGCTTTTCTCTCCTAAATGAGTTGCTTGTGCAGTAGATGAAAAAGCCATTAGCTTTTTAAAAACACAGGTATGAGGAGTTGTCTCTTGAGATACATAGTGATTATTAATAAAGAGGTTGTGAAAATGGAGCATGACTTCCAGCTAACTCGGAAACACGAATTCTGTTAAGTGCCGAGTGACATTAAGAGTACTTGAGAGGCAAGTTTCTAGCAGAAGCAGCTTCATGATGACATAAAAGGAATAAAATATTATCTTTGTAGAGAAGATTGTTTTGACTCTTACCAGAGAAATGTTGTAAGCTAAGGAAAGACTTGCTGTTTGAAATATACTGATCTAAATAAAATGTGCTGTTTGAGGGATTGTTAAGGTATTTGTTTTTATTGAACCCTTGCTTTGTCAGACATTCAAAAATTCTGTTAGCTAAATGTGGTGGTACAAGCCTTTCATCTCAACCTTGGGATGCAGGGACAGGAGGTCAGTCTGGTGTACACAGCAAATTCCAGACCATCCAGAGTTTCATAGCAACAACTTGTCTCCAAACAACAAACCACCATCAACATGTGATACTTTCATTTTCATCATATGATTTAAATGTTTCTCTAATCTGTGGCATATAACGACCATATAGTTATGGGATCCAGTGAATATTTAACACCCAAGGTCATGCCAAGTTTTCTTAACTAGAGCAATTTTATTGATCTGAAGAGCAAACTGAGCATCCAGGGACATAACAGAGACTCTGCAGCTTACACTGCAACAGTGATTCTTCCAGGTGAGCAGGTTTTAAGCTCCCAAACCAAAAACAACATGTAGAATGTAATCACAAGATCAACCCCTCCCCAAAGCCAATGTGTCATCTAAGATTACACAGAAGAGAATGGTAGCTGGTCGGTATATTAAGTAATAGGTTTTTAAGCCATAGGTTTGGATTTGCAACATGGAAAGAAACAAACAAAATCAAACAAACAAAAAGAAAGAAAGGAAGAGAAAAGAAAGAAAGAAAGAAAGAAAGAAAGAAAGAAAGAAAGAAAGAAAGAAAGAAGGAAAGAAAGAAAGAGAGAAAGAAAAACAATAAACAACAGAACATAGCACATCAGCACCCTTTGCTTAACTGTAAATGGCATTCAAGCCCCAGCAAATGAGTGGCTGCTTTAAGATTATATTAACCACACCAAGCCTCATCCTTTAGTATATTCATTCCCTTATTGTTTATCTATTTGCTTCACATTAGGGTATTCCCAAATTCTTAAACCCACTGTGGCCTCTTTGTACATTCAGATGATGAACCCTGCACGTGGTCGTTTTTCAAAGCTGTTGTGCCTGGGAATTCCCCCCACGAATGTTGTCTTTCTTAGACCAGCTCATCTTTTCCAGTGCCCGCAGCTTTAATCCTCACATTAGATTTTGTGATTATGTATGACCTGACTTAATCATAGCAGTATAGTTTTAAATGATGGAAATAATGTATGGATCCTTAAATCTAATTTTAAAAGTGCCTAGTCTATACATCGACTTTTTTTCTGAAATTGTAATCTAATTTTATTGTTCCCATTTATTTTCCTCTTTTTAAAAATTTCCATATAGCCTCCTTGCTCTTTTTCAAATTATATCCTTGTTTTTAATTAATTAACACACACATATTCTTTTATTATTTTTTTCTTTTTATTTATTTATTTTAAATTCCAGATTTTATTCCCTTCTCGGTCTACCACTTGCCATACCTCCGCCCAATCCCCTGTCTCCATGAGGATGTGTCTACCCACCACCCCACCCCACCAGACCCCTAAACTCCCTGGGGCCTCCAGTCTCTTGATGGTTAGGCACATCGTCTCTGACTTTCCCAGACCCTGCAGTTCTCTGCTGTATATGTGTTGGGGGTGGCATATCAGTTGGCGTATGCTGCCTGGTTGGTGGTCCAATGTCTGAGAGATCTTAGGGTTCCAGGTTAATTAAGACTTCTGGTCCTCCTAAAGGGTTGCCTTGCTCCTCATCTTCTTCCAGCTTTCCCCTAATTCAGCCACAGGGCTCATGAGCTTCTATCCAATGGTTGGGTGCAAATATCTGCTTCTGATTCTTTCAGCTGCTTGTTGGGTCTTTTGGAGGCCAGTCATGCTAGGTCCCTTTTTGTGAGCTCTCCATAGACTTGATAATAGTGTTAGGTCTTGCTCTCTCTCTCTCTCTCTCTCTCTCTCTCTCTCTCTCTCTCTCTCTCTCTCTATCTCTCCCTCTCCCTCCCTCTCTCTCTCTCTCACCCTGGAAAGATGTGGTAAGGATGGGCTCAAATACAGAAAAGCTCCAAGACCCACACAGATGTTTGATGTTGGAGAGGTGAAGGCTTTGCTAAGACTAACTGCACTAAACACTGAATGCTCATAATGAAATATCATGTTCAGGAAAATCTTCTCATATTTTCATGTAGCTGATGATTACAACTTTATTGAACAGCTACAATTGTAGGAATTGTTCCTCCAGCATGTAAGATGAAGGAGCTGATGATATATGTGTGCGCTTTCCAGTTGTATTTCTTCTCAAGGAAACCTCATGCACAGCATAAAACCATCATTTGCAAGAATAAATTGGAAACCCCAGGTTTCCTGAAATATGCCATGCTATGTCAGGGAATTGGAAGTTCAAAGTGATTTGTATTGACCATATCAAATTTTGTGTACAAAATCCCTTCCACAAGAGATAGATAACCATATATGTTGCAACTCACAGAACAACAGATAGAGCCAAAAGCACAGATTACACTCAGGCAATATTGATTAATCAGAAATATAATGCATGGACACTTGATTAACAAAAATAAATAGAAATCACCTCTAGTGTATAACAGCAAAAAAAGTAGGATGAGGATTTTGTAATACATCACAGTATTTTCCTTTCTCATTCACTTAACGGTAATCCAGGTTGTGCCTGCAAGCTCTCTCTCCTTTTAGTAATATTTGCTGTCAAGCTTCTCTGGTGAATCTCTTATTCCATTATAACTTTAAAACTTAGAATTTCAATGAGCTCCATTTGTCTTACTTTCCCGGTTACTCTAACAGACAAGGGCTCTGGGAGTTTAAGTAACTTAGTACCTTACTTAATATAGCTCCATTGAAATGAGCTTCTGATTAATTCAAGAGAGATATACAGATGAAGTCGCCATTTCAGTGGTGCACTTAATGTTTTACTTTCTTAGTCTTTATAGTTGAGAGATGTTCCCTCTCTCCCTCCCTCCTTCCTCTTCCTTCTGGCTGTCTCTGTCTCTGTCTCTGTCTCTGTATCTCTACCTCTCCCCTCTTTCCTCTCTCCATCTCTCTCTCCTTTCTAGTAGATAGCTGCTATTTCTAGAACGTTCCTGAGCTACTGACTTTACAAAATAAGAAATTAACAATGGGCAAACCAATTATACCAGCTTGCATCCATTTCCCATCATGACTAGCACAGAGGCAGAGCTCTAGGCATGGTACCATTTTCTGAATGCTTAAGAGTGTATGTTTATAACAGAGTGGAGGCCACCTCATACTGGGAAATGACACCTGGAAATCAGAACACACTGGCAGAAAATATAGAACAAAGTACCTAGCAGCGTATATTGGAGCATGATGGCATTGGTCACTTTGAGCTCATGACAAACATCTGTGTGGGGGAAAGGGAGCTAAAGAAAAGAAAAGAAGACTCCTTTCTATTAGGGTAAAGAGTTCTCTGGGGGAGAGAGCATGAGAGAGATCTGGTGAAAGAGAGAATGAGAGAGAGACAGACAGACAGACAGTCTGAGAACAGCTTTTGGTTTTGTCTATTGACAAAGATTTTAAGAAAATATCAACTATGTGTATTTTTATATAATTGCAAATTATTTGGGAAGTAAATGACCTAGATATGGATTAATACACCTACAATTCCAGCACTGGGGTTGGAATAGGACAAGAGAACTCAGACTTTAACTGGGACAATTTAGAGAGAATCTACTTCAAAATACAAAAAATCATAAACAATAAAAAATTTAATAATCTACAATATTGAAAATATCCATGTATTCACAACCTTAATGCAAATCTAACAATTGCCTAAGTTCTGTATGTTTCTTTTCTTTTTCTTCTCAAGTGGTTGGAAGATTTGCTCATCATCATGTGTATTTATTTTTACATAAAATGCCATTGCAGAAAATACCTTTATTGGTGGTAAATAAATCTGTTTAGTAAACAGAATAAGCAGTAACAAGCTTTTTAAAATGTGGCTGCACTAATGCTCTATCAAATTGAGCTTTGGGCTGTTTGTAGCACAGCACTGTTAGTTTTGCTAGAAGCTATTATTCTGAATGCTATTGGTGTTTTCCCACCCCTGTACAGGAAAGAAACTGTAGAAGATAAATGAGAAATAACTTTTAACTCCAGTTGTCTATGGCATTTGATCAATAACTAACACTCTTAAGGTAGAAAACTCAACTTTGTAAAGCAGGCATTTTGACAAGATTGCAAGCTGTTTCTGAAACTATGTAGTTTCTGATACATTAGGGATACCATTAATAACTACGAAAGGTTTACCTCTCCAGAAAACCCCTGCAGGATAACAAAATTCTAAGTCTTACATTTTAGAGGGTCCTAGGTGAATGCCAAGAAGCCTATTACTAGGATATGATTCATGCTATGATTAACATTGTAGCTATCTTTATTCATGTCAGAAAGTACTGGTAGTGTGATTTAATCCACACTACTGGTTGAGACTGCAAAGTTTATGTGACATCAATAGTCACAGGATCAGCCCTAGATAAAAAAAAAAAAATAGTGGTGGAAATAATTTTTTCTTAATGGTTTCAGTTGACCATTTTCAATGTCACCATAATTGTATCTTCTCCATTTAAACAAAATTTGAAGATTAGTGCAATTTCAAGTATTTGAACTCTAAAACAAAGGTTTTTTATTTCAAATTTTCATTAGATATCAATCATTTATATAACAGTTTCTGAGGTCAGGGATTTTGTAATATTGTTTTAGATGGCTCAGCAGTTATGAGATTTTTTTTTTCACCAGAAGTCCTGGATTCAGTTTGCAGCATCTGTAGTTGAAGATGCATGCATGTCTGCAATTATACATTATTAAATACAAAGTAAAAACCTTTAATAAACTAAAATAATCACAGTTTGAAATGAAAAATATGTAGGAGCTTTGTGGACAAGTATTGACACTATATATGAAAACATAATAGTATTATATGACCCTACTCGTTAAGAAAAAACTAAATATAACCCTATGTAGCTTCTTACAGCAAACAGCTGGCTGGCTGTGACACCAGAAATTACAGAAACAAAGTTTAGAGCTGAGACGAAAGGATGGACCATCTAGAGACTGCCATACCTGGAGATCCATCCCATAATCAGCCTCCAAACGCTGACACCATTACATAAACTAGCAAGATTTTGCTTAAAGGACCCTGATATAGCTGTCTCTTGTGAGACTATGCCGGGGCCTAGCAAACACAGAAGTGGATGCTCACAGTCAGCTATTGGATGGACCACAGGGCCCCCAGTGGAGGAGCTAAAGGAGCTAAAGGGGTCTGCAACCCTAAGGTGGAACAACAATATAAACTAACCAGTACCCCGGAGCTCTGGACTCTAGCTGCATATGTATCAAAAGATGGCCTAGTCAGCCATCATTGGAAAGAGAGGCCCCTTGGTCTTGCAAACTTTATATGCCTCAGTTCAGGGGAACGCCAGGGCCAAGAAGTGGGAGTGGGTGGGTAGGGGAGTCGGGGGGAGAGAGGGTATGGGGGACTTTTGGGATAGCATTGGAAATGTAAACAAAGAAAATACCTAATAAAAGTAACAAAACAAAACAAAACAACAACAACAACAACAACAAAATCCTAACTCTAACCCTATGTAGCTTATTGCAGCAAACAGCTGGGTGGCTGTGACATCTCACATTTCTGAATTATAGATATAAGTGCCCTCTGGATTTTTGTAGATTTACGAAATGAAAATGGTGGTATTTTAAGGCGACTATAACATTTTTTGTGCTACTTTCCACTTAAACAACTCAATGGATTATAAACTATGTCTCATCCTGAGTGGATGTAGCATTTCCTTCTCCTTACTGGCTTTTGGCCTATGTATTTGTGGGTTTTTGCCTAGGGTCTTATTTTTTTTCTTTCTTCTTCAAATCAAATTCCTCTGGGCAGCACAGTGAAGTAGGAACTGCTGTGCTACAATAATGCAGATATTATCTACATTTTATTGTGACACAATTAACAATGGTTCTCCTGAAAATATTATTTAGTTTTCAATTCCTTCTACAAGAATACTACTGTGGCATTCTACTTGAGTAACATTTAATAATGTCATTTTAATATATCCAAAATGTAGGGTTTTTTACCTCTTCTAATATGTACTTTTCTTTATCGTTCTAAACAACAGTAAAGGCTTCATTATCTACCCAATTGATAGAGCTATGAATTCTATACCAGTCTTAAATAACAGTGTGAGCTTTCATGCACACACATGTGTGGGGGGTTGATTAACAGAAAAATCATCACGAATATAGGTTTCAATGTTGTAATAATTAAGTAAAATGAAGGCCTAGACTATTGGATAAGACATGAAAGCAAAGACTGAGAGGCAGGTTGAAAAGGAATACATGGACATGCCTACTATTTTAAAGAAAAAATTGATTGTTCAATATTAATATTTACCAACGTTTGGTTACTGTGAATTTTAAAACGTAGATATGTACAACAATAGAATTCATAACAACTAAAATGTGGAACGAATATTGATGAACTTTATAACCAAAGCCTCATATTAAGTGAAAATGATAGCTACATGGGGTTGGTACAGATAATTTCATATGGTGTGTGTGTGTGTGTGTGTGTGTGTGTGTGTGTGTGTGTGTGTGTGTGTTTGTGTGTATGCTGATGCAAATCATTGGTAGCAGAAGAGATGTAAAATCAAATCTGATCACATTGAGATCCCTGGTCATGCTTATGAGCTACAAGATCTTACAATGGGTAAGGCTAGAGAGAAGAAAGACTATCTTCGAGACAGGGTCTCATTATTTAGCCCAGTCTACACTCAAATGCTCTGCAGTTCTTCTGCATTAGGCTCTCAAGTTCTGGAATTACAAATGTGTGCTACAACCACTGAAAAATTGATGTACTTCAATAATATCTGTTGACAGTTTCTACATTTCAACTGAAATGCAGTTGCCCTATTGCTGATAAATCATCAATAGCTTAGGAGCTGAGCACACTGGCTCCTTGTGGTACAATGCAAAGCAATGAGATACAATGTAATTGATTTCTAAGCTGGCACCTTTTGGCTGTCTCCCATTATTTCCAGAAAACAATAAGTACAAAGTGACTGTATACTCATATCAATAGCTTTTTTAAACACATTAAGGAAAGTGATGTCATAGCTTTCAACCTGATCCAATATTTCTTGTCTAAGATACAGCAGATAGGTACTTTAAAAATCGTCTGTGAGATATATCCTGCTTTCTGATTTTTTCTTTTTTCCCAATAGCATAAAGTAGGTATATTTTAATGGAATAAAATTTTTCAGGATTCATTTTCTACCCATCCATAGGTGTAAATATTAATCTTCTGAGAATGATATACTGTAGATTATGTGGATTTGGGTAATATCATTTTCCTACTTGCTTTACTCACAATCAATTTAGAATGGCTTAAACTGTTTCCCACAAATTATTGCACAACATATTTCTTAAAAACTTTATCATAAGACATGCATAATATCTCTATTAACTTAATAAATATTAATGAAGCCAAATTACTTCTATCTAAATGGATGTGTTCATGCATATGTCAGTGCATTTTTCTTGGTAGCTCAAATATGTAGACACTCAAATAGGTAGCTTAAATACAGAGCTATAATACAGATTATTTGAATAAGACCTGTTTTAAAGCTTCAAAGAAGATGCCTTAGAGAGTTTTGCTTTATATATCATTGATTTTCTTTGTCATTTCTTAGAATATTTTTAGCCTGTGTTACAGCATTCTATTAAGACTATAAATTGTGTTTTCCTAGAACAGTTTTGGCCTAGTAAAGATTTTAGTTTGATTCATTTGAATCTTCAGGTGAAAAACTCACTTAAAATTGATAGCTAATATTTAATGAAGGCTGCAGCATTACTAGACAATAGATTTGACACTGCTTTTTGCCTATTCTCTCATCTGTATCGACAGATGACCAGGGTTAACTTGAGTAATCTCTCCTAATCAATGAGTTCGTGGAAATGCTCGAAGTTTTTCAATATTTCAACATTTCATATCTCATTAACATTGAAAAATGATCAGTCCCTAAAGAACACAGTGTCACAGCAATGGTATTACATTTACATTATATTAGTTTTATAAGTAAACTAGAGATCATTCTAATATAAAAGACTTGGCAACGTTGTTTCTTCGAATAAAGTCATCTTCTAAGATTTAATTCAGCCTCTAGATATCCTGGTATCTGCAAGGTGTGTTACAACCAATCTCATGCATCCAGGGACACAGCTATGAAATTATAGGTACAACAAATAGATATTCAATATCAAATACCCAGACATGACAACATACATACAAGTCACATTACATAAACTGAACATATTATATTTATGTGTTTATGAGTTTATATAAGTCTTCATACATACTTAACAATAGTTAATGAAAACAAAGAAGCCAGGGATTTGGAAGGGAGGCCAGAGGACAACAGGGGATGGTTTGCATGGGGAAAGGAAAGAAGAATGTGATGTTATATTATTATTCAGGAATAATAATAAAAAAACTTTATCTTAAATTTCAATATATTAGCTTAGTCTTGGCAAGAATTGAATCAAAGATGTCAAATATTTAAATAAATGCCCATGATGGTTGATTTTGTTTTTTAGGGGAATATGGATCTAATGCATGATTCCAAAGCATTACAGGCAAGTGTTATAGTATGGCATTATAGCCTCTCTACCATATTGTTAATGCCTTATACCATTTACATATGTGGAATCTGTTGAAATGGCCCCTAATGAGAATTAAACATTGCTTCTCTTTGATTAAAGACACAGTTTTCTCGATTAAGACAAATTGGTTCTCTTCCAGCATCTTATCCATGCCATGTAAGTTCAAAAAGCATGTTACACACACACAAACACACACACACACACACACACACACACACACACACACACACACACATACACACACATACATACACACTCAACTGGATTTGAAAAGCTCCACAGAAGTTCAACAACTACAAGGATTATTTATATAACAAAAGAAAGATATACTTCTGAAATTCCAGGAATACTTAATCAAAAAGGGAAGACACTGTGTTTTATAAGAGGGTGCTTTTGAGTAGAAATGTCTTCCTTCTATTATGAAGGCATAAAATGCTTCCCACATATTAAGTAGCTTCAAATTAGCATGAAATTCACACTGTGAATAAATCTGCACATTAAACGTGTATTTGAAGAATTAACTGTACTCTGACCCAAACTATTTGACTCATGTCATCACAAGGAATTGAATTTAGAATTACCTGAGTGATTCTTTACTCACCTTACTAATAATTGATACTTTCTTATAGATACCATTCAGAACTATCAGTCCGCACATATAGTTTCAACATATACATTAAATTTTCCATCCATCCAAAGCCTGAAAATAATAGTATCAAGTTGAATAATCTGATAAAATGGCAGATTTTCAAAATCATTGCAAGCTTAGTATGAGAACACTGAATAGGTGTTGTTAAATGTGAAATGAGTGTAAAATCCTTTGCTAGACATTTTATAGAAAGATTAAAAGATTTAGTAAAATTAAAGGACCAAATATGTTTTAAATCTAAATTTTATGTATATAAGTATACTCAATAAAAAGAGTTTTTGCACACAATATTGTCATAGCTTTAAGACAGGTGCTGATGCTGGCATTGTTATCACTAATGAGATTGTTAAGTAGAATTTCTGTCCTATTCTGACTAATGGAACTATACATGATTATAAATTTAGCAAATGATTACTGATAGATTAAAACCTATTGCAAAGGAGCCAAGTGCCAATACACAAAAGTCAGCAAGGATTGTAATTTGAGGCAGAACTACATAGTCACTAGTGTTGCATCTTTGGCATTTGTTCCCTAGAAACAAAATAAATGTAAATACAACCATCACATTAATCCATTTGGTATCTGAAAAATACATTTATAATACATAAAAAATGAATGATGAAGCATCATAAATAATGGTATTGTCAAAGATCTGAAAATCTTATTTGATTGACTCAACATTTAGAATGTGCTTGCCAGTTAAGCCAAGAAACATTCCCATACATTCAATGTCTTCAGCAATAGAAAATACGTCTCATATTCTGAAGCTGAGAATCAAAAACTCAAGTTACCATCATTGTTGAGTTTAATGAAATCATCTTCTTGATTTGGAACTGTGTGCATTTTTCATTACATTTCACTTAAGTTCATATATAACTTAAGGAAAAAAACCTAATTTCCTCTCTTAAGGGCACTAATCACATTCATAAAGTTCCAAAAACAGGGTACAGCTAAGCTCAGTGTCTGGAACATATCCTTCCTACTGATATCATTGGAGTGAAGAAGTTCTTCATACTAGAAATGAACATTTGGTGCTTAGAAATATAGTGGATGTTGGGATAAAATAAGAACACTATGTCTTCTGTATGACACCCATCCCAGTCTATTCTACAGATCTTAGAGAATCTTAGGGTCATATTTAGGATGATACTACAATGACACATAGTTAACAAACAATCATTCTGAATTCAGTTGAATACAAGTTTAGAGTTAAAAACAACATGTGTAAGCAAAAACTATCTTAAAACATGGAAATACATAGCAGGCAACGTCCTAACTGGGTATTTATAAATAACATGCTGAAACAAAACATATTAAGCATGTTTGTGTGATGTAATGTATGCTACCATTACAACAAATGTATTATATTATTCTGTGCTTCTTGGAGGAAAAGCACAGAATTTCAGCAAAATAGTATGGAAAGTATTTAGAAATCTCATCCTCCCATAAATAAATAAATAAATAAATGATAATAATGAAAATTTATTTTTTGAGGTCTAAAGTCACAAACCTTGTGAGTTTTTGTTATTTAGAACAGAATGACTATTATCACAAGAATGAGAGTCCCTTTGCTTGGTGGTTTAGTACCTGGGAGCTCTGGGGGTGCTGTTTAGTTCACATTGTTGTTTCTCCTATGGCCTTCAACTCCTTCAGTTCTTTCTCTAGCTGCTTCATTGGGGACCCTGTGCTCAGTCCAATAGATGACTGTGAGCATCCATTTCTGTATTTGTCAGGCAGTGTCAGATCCTCTCTGGAGACAACTGTATCTTGCTCAGAGCAGCAAGCTGTTGTTGGCATCCACAATAGTGTCTGGGTTTGGTGATTGTATATGGGACGGATCCCCAGGTGGGGTAGTCTTTGCGTGGCCTTTACTTCAGTCTCTGCTCCACAATTTTGTCTCTGTAACTCCTTCTATGGGTATTTTGTTCCCCCTTCTAAAAAGGATCGAAGTATCCACACTTTGGTCTTCCTTCTTATTGAGTTTCATGTGGTTTGTTAATTGTATTTGAGTCTCAGCTGCATATATAGCAGAGGATGGCCTTGTTTGACCTCAATGGGAGGAGAAGCCCTTGATCCTCTGAAGGCTCTATTCCACAGTAATGGGAAATGCCAGGGCCAGGAAACAGGCATAGGTGGGTTGCAGAGCAGGGGGAGGGGGAAGGGTATAGTGGGAGGGGATTTTCAGAGAGGAAGCCAGGAAAGGAGATACCATTTGAAATTTAAATAAATAAACTATCTAAAAATACAAATAAAATAAAAAATAAAATACATGAATATCAAAAATGTGAAGAAACCATTATTTTTGTCAATTTATCAGATTTCTTTGAAATAGTAGTGGAATATTTTGCTAAATCTATATCGTGTCTTTCTCCCTTAATCCCACATATCACAGTTTAAAATGTCCTATGAAATGTTTAGTTGGGTAAGAAATGTTATTGAAATTTGTCCTGAAATCAATTTTAGACAAACTTACTTTAGAAATATACTAATTGGATTCTAAACAGACCAGACTATGTGTTTTATACTCAAATATAAGTACTTGTACTACTTAAATAGTAGAACTCAACTTAATTATATAAACATTGGTTTTATAGCAAAAAAAAAATTACTAAAAGAATGAGAGGCCCATTCAACTCTCAACTTGGGGGTTCCCACAATGCATAATGATACTTGCATCGTAAGAGAGGTGAAGAGTCCACATTGTGACAGGGAAAGTTGAATGGTTTTGAGGATGCTCTCATGCAATGAGAAAGAAAAATAAATGCTTACATTTTACCCCATCTGTTTACATAGTACTTAAATCCTCTCAGGAAATTTCAATGAAAATTTTTAGCTATATCAGACAAAAACTGTCACTAGAATCTGACATTTGCAAATGAAGAGATCAGTATAAGGCAAAGGTGGACTGAATTTGTTTATTAACCTAGAAAGGGGAGGTACGAAATCATTATTATAGCGCAACAGATAATATTGATTTAAAAATAACAGAATCATTTTAACTTATTTGTAAGTGACATCATTTGAAAAAAATGTATGAGTTTTTTTTGTTTGTTTGTTTTTTATAGGCAGAGTGCTTCTTTTTCTTATTTGAATGGAAGTAACAGCCTATGAATTGTGCATGGGGCCTCACTTTACATCTGTAATAATTTCTCCATATGTTTGTAATTATTTCAACTCTGGGAAAAATATTCTAAAGCCATTTAGATGTTTGTATTATACATCAGCATAAGTGTACATTTTCAAAATTTTTCTAAAGTAGCTGTGTTTGGAGGAAATATTGTGAACAAATGCCTTTAAAGAACTGGCCAGTTTTGCCTATCCCATTGCTTATGTTAAAAGAGAGTTAGTAATTTGAACTGGAGAAAGGAGAAAGTACAGAAAGTCACTCTCCCATTTCCAAGATTTTTATCCGGTGCCGTTTTGATTATACAAACAGATTTGCTGCCTTTACAGATCTCTCTATCAGTTCCCAGTTATATATGTTTAAATAAAAATCTTTTACAAATGATAGCTTTCAATAAATTTCTTCTTTTCTTTTTATTTGCATGTATCAACTCTATGTACTATTGTATATCAGTCTGAGTTTGCAACAGTTTCCTACAATGTACTATACATTTGACTCAGTTATGCCATCATAACTGAGAGTTTTGATGTCTTAGTTTTGTTTTTCGGGTTTTTTTTTTTTTTTTTTTTTTTTTTTTTTTTTAGTTTTCTCATTTGTTATGATTACTGTTTGCCCTTAATCTCTCAATTTTGTGAGATATTTCTTCTGGCAAAAAAATCACAAAATGTTATATTTACTATTTTCTTGAATATATATATATATAAATCCAGCACACTCTCCAGTAATCATTATTTAAAAATTTTAAATTATTTATTTCTCTTCATTTGCATTAGTTACATAAAGAAAACTGAAACTTCAATGTAGCAAATCTGTAAGAACTTAAATGTCTCTCTGAAAATTTTTAGGGTAGTGCCACACACCCCTATGTACTTAATGCACTATTTAACTAAATGCAGTAATTAGTGGCTATCAGTCTATGTAAATGTTAGATGTTTTATAACTAAACCATACATTTTATAACCATTTAAATAGATATGGTCAATGAGGTTGGAAAGAAATCCACCCTATTGGATGTAACAGAAGAGAAGTATGTCTTAAAACAAAATCTATTCTTGTTAGAGCTCTACTATTTCTGTAATATTGACAACTTTTTAAAAATTTCTTACAAAATGGATTATGTGCATGAATTAAAATCTGAAGAAAATTTGATATCATTTCTTTTTGTTTACCAATGTAAAGTCTAACTGAAATAAAAATATAGAAAACACTTATTTGAGTATAGTGTGTTAAAATATTAGGCTCTATGATATGTTGCCTTTGCAATCTTGAAGAAAAGAAATTAATTAAATATTGAATGATAACAAATTATAGAAAATATATATAGTAGATTCAATGATTTAATATTCTAAGATGAAGAATAATTTTAGTTTTCAAATATTTTAAAGATATATATTTTCCTCCTCTCATTAATATTCATATTTTCTTGATAGTTCTGATTGCTGTATGATATAAACCATCTGTCATAAATGAGATAGCCAGAATATATCCATAATACTACTGCTCATTATTATAAGTACTGTGAACTCAATCATCTAACAAAAATAATAGTCAATTCAAAGGAAGTATGTGACATTTTCCAACAGGAATAATAAAGACTTGAAATGGCATTTTAAATATTTTATGAGAAAAAATAATTGATATATAGTGGTCAATGATGTGAGAAGCCATGTATGTCATATTAAGAGGTCTGAGATAATAAACTTAGACATATACATTCTTAACCATGAATGTAAAATAATAAGATTGCACTACAGCACAATCCTGACAGACTGTTAAGAAATCCAGGGGAGGAAGACAATGATAGAGGCTTTTGCTATGCTTCAATAGGCTGATGATGTAGGGAAGGAGAGTGGTCAAAGAGTATACTATAAAGTAAGGGTCTGTGGCAAGCCTATTCATGACTTTAAAATGGAAACGTTTACCAGAATAAAATTATCATTAACTCCTAACCAAAACTATAGAAAAGTAACAGTATTAGTTGTCATTTTTTGTTCTTACTTTTACTTATTGAACTGTTTTCTTCAGCTTGCTTATACAGAGTCAAATGTGTGTTCCTTTTGGCCTTGATGACTTAAGTACTCTTTTTTTTTATTTTTTTTCATATGAATGCTCTTTTTTTGTTTTAATTTGGTATTTTCTTCATTTACATTTCAAATGCTATCCCAAAAGTCCCCCAGACCCTTCCCTCTACTCCCCTACCCACCCATTCCGACTTCTTGGCCCTGGCATTCCCCCATACTAAGGCATATAATGTTTGTAAGACCAAGGGGCCTCTCTTTCCAATGATGGCCGACTAGGCCATCTTCTGCTACATATGCAGCTAGAGACAAGAGCTCTGGGGGTACTGGTTAGTTCATATTGTTGTTCCACCTATAGGGTTGTAGAACCCTTTTAGCTCCTTGGGTACTTTCTCTAGCTCCTCCAATGGGGGCCCTGTGTTCCAGCCAATAGCTGACTGTGAGCATCCACTTCTGTGTTTGCCAGGCATAGTATTCTAAATTTATTGAATTTTGTAGTCGCTGTCTAGTATTGATGAAAAATCATCTTTAAACTGGATATGCTTGACCAAATAAGACATAAATATGTGAGATTGTTGATAAAAAGGGGTATTAACAGTAATCAAGAAACTTGAGAGGGATGGGTCAGTGGAAGGAATACTGATAATATTTAACTTTACAGGCCAGGGCTAATAGGGATAGCTTAAATGAGTTTTTAAGTTAAATTTCTTTCTTGCAGAACATATTTGATATTTTGTTGGAAAAACAAATTTTTTAATATATGAACACCTGACATTTTTGACAATTGAACAGGTTCCTTTCCACTAGTTAATATGGTGATATTAGAACTATGTTTTCAATAATTCATCTTGCAATGGGATCTAATTTACTATGAGTCTAAGACAGGCCATGTGCAGTCTCACTGTGAATTTTGGCCGTCTCACTTGACAATTGTTGTTGGATATTTAACAAACTAGCCTAGATTGCCAAAGCACCTGTCCCAAGCACTACAATTATTGGTACTTTCAAAAGAATCAACACACACACACACAAAACCAAAAACAAAACAAACAAACAAACAAAACTGGTTGCTTTATAAGAGCAGCTGTTTTAGAAAAACATGTTTTATCCAACAGAGACAGTTGGTGTTCTATAATCTGGAAAACAGTTAATGCTCCTGAAAGGGTTAATTGCGTATATTAAATGAGCCTCTTGTCTGCATATTCACTTGAGGTTTTTTGAATTGGAGGCTTTGATTAGTGATACATTTTTTTGTTTGTTTGTTTTTGTTTGCCCATCCGTTTAAGGCAGAATGGTTTAGTAATTGTTAAAATCTACACTGGGAGAATCCAGGCAAGATGACTACTACAATTTGTATTTCCAAGTTTGCATCCCTGTGGTCAATTCCTGGACTTCTCAGCTGTATGTAGCAAAGGAGAGGTTATTTAATTAAGGCGTACTGCCTTGTCTTTGTAAATGCATGATATCTCTTAGCATTCCACGTTACACAAGAAGAGCAGTAGTCACAATATTGTGGACAGGTTGGGTTGCAAATTTTGTGGGTTTACCTTAGTGAAACTCTGTGTTGGACTATCAGATATGCCAGGAATTGTATCATGAATAGGAGATAAAGAAAGAAGGTAGAATCTTACTTTATTTTCATGAATGACCTTGAGATGAATTTCAGTTGAATGAATAACTAGAATGAGGGTTCTGCAAGAAAGATAGCCAGGGAAAGATCTCTACACCGGTTTCTCATGTAGGAAGTTCAGTGCCTTTCAGTTTACAGGCAGAAAGAAATTATGATAACCCTTTTCCAAGTGAATAGATGTCCATATAGAGAAAAATGTCTATATTTGACTTAATTCATGGAGAACCATGCAACCCTAAACTACCTGCCTCAAAACAGGAACAAAATGACTCCCAGCTACAAGTAGGCTCTCTGTGAAGTAGGTCATGTAAACATGAAACAACCCTTAGTTATGTTTCTGAAATGTCAAGATTCTCCTGTATCTGGTTTACAAACTGCACAATAACATCAAAAAATATTTGTTCTGTTGATAAAAGTTTCAAAACAAATTTGTAACAGACAGGTAAGATTAAAAGGATTGCTCAGTCGTAAACTTTGAATTGAAGCAATGACCTAACACTTAATACTCTAGAAATAACTTTTTTTTAATGTATGTGGCATGAAAGGAAAAGAGAGAATCACAATGTAAGTTTTGTCCAGATGGTTAAGTTCAGAACCAAGATGGCACATATACTACCAAAGTTGGATGAGACTAGTAAGTTGTGGACTTAAAGCTTAAAAGGAGTAGTAGTAACTATTCTACTTATGAAAAAAAGCTAATAAAATTATATGAAGTCAGTATCTGAATGTACAAATACCCTACCAAATAAGGGCAATTTTAGAAACCATGGGGAATTTCTGGATATCAGGAAAACATTGCCTATCACCCATACCATTATCATAAACACACTCAAGTCCAATCTGCAAAGGATGTAAACGTGTTAGTATTAACAGAGACATGTAAGTTTGGATATATATTTGCCCCAAGCAGAAACAGTCATATAACTTTCATTTTGAGTCAGAAAGATCATCATTTATTTTCAGACATGGAATTTGGTGTGTAGATTTTCAAATGTCTGAATATGGATTTTCAAATGTCAGGTATAACCTGACCACTGGAGTTTTATAGGGTGAGGAATTGGGCATCTGAACATTACTAGAAAAGAACAGAAGAGAGTTCCTTGGAAGTGGTAATCTACAGGTGCTGTAAAGCACTTACTTTGATCTTCACTCTAAGAATAATTGTGAACAGAAAGAATAGTTTATATTTTAATGTAGATAAAGCAGAATAAGTCATTTTCATGCCTGTAAGGATTTGGATTTTTGTATACACATATATTTCTATATACACACATAGATAAATAGATGGAGAGATAGAGACAGAGACTGAGACAGAGACAGAGACAGAGACAGAGACAGAGACAGAGACAGAGTTTACAGTGTTACCCAGAATTCTTCTGAGGTACAAAAGTATTCTCTAGTTATACAAGGATGGTCTCCTCACAAATTCTAGTCATAATTTTCTTTTTGACACTTGTCTTCTCAGTAAGTTGTCTGATGTATGAATTTATTAAATCTAAAGCAAGTCCTGTTCTGGGTTTTATATACAATTTTCTACACTCATAATGACACTGCCAAGATGGATGCCATCAGTGCCACTTGTGTCTTTTCTATACTTTGATTCTTTTGTCCATCTTTTAGGTTCTGATTTATAAATGATAGAAAATGCCTAGTCCATGAATTGGTTTAGATAAATTTAAGTTTCTGTCTATAGTAACATTCTCACTATATTGGTGGCTGACTCAATGATTAAATGTTGTACTATAAGGACTCTTTTCACAGGAGTTATAGGGCAAATATTAGTACATTTACAGAGCCTTTTTGAAGATTTCTAATTAAAAAACCCCACATTTTCATCATGTCTTTGGATGATCACTGATTTCATCATAAATGTTTGGATTAATAGTTCCCCTTTTTATACTTTTCACGAATACATATAGAGATCTACTTCCCAATAAGTTTTGTTTGGTATTTTGATCATAACTGTATGATGAGAATAAGATTGTTTCATGTCACAAAAGGCTGTTATTTGCATTCCTGAAAAATTTCCGTTGACCTTTCTATGAAGATAAATTCATTCACTATGGTTGTAAATGAAAATGAAAGGAACTAATATTCAAAAGCTGTCAAAGGCTCAGTCAAAAATCTGAAATCTAGTAACATATTTATTTGGACCATGGAATAACTACACAATTCTTCTTTGCATGTTGCTTTCTGCCACTGAGAATTTTATTTTTATACCATTCCCTTGTGTTCCAAATACCTCTTTTAGAGGGAGGAGTCCTGATCTTGCATCAATGTATAGGATGGCATAGCAGTTGAGATAGAGGCTCAGAATGGGATTTTAGGCTCTAGTGCTTGATGTTTAAAGACATTTGTTGATGTCAGATGGCATTGGAATGATTGACACCCTAATAAAATGGAGTTATTTAGAATAGGGTATCATATAAGTGTCTAGATCTTCCACTCTTTTAACTTTTGCTCCCTAGCTGAGAATGCTGTCTTGGAAGGTGTCATTAAAGCATGGGCACAAAATATTCTCTTTCAGTCTCATTGTATTTGAGAGCATCTAATTCAAGAATTATTGTGGTGTCTTTCAGATTCATTCAGATTATACTGAGGCTTGGCAGTGTTCCAGTAAAAGATAGTTTTTTTTCTTAAAAGCACCTGAATCAAATCTTGATAGTAGTATAGAGTACATTGAAGAAGTTTATATGAACAGGATATAGGATCCTGAGAAGGAGGGGATAAAATAAAGAGCTGCTGACTTGATTTTGCCACAAAGAACATCCCTAGACACAGAATAAGTTGGTGTTGAAAAGTGCTGAGATATTATCCTTTGGAATGTCCTATATTTGGTATATCTCCAGCTGCAAGTTGCCTTCAACACTGCTTATCAATACAGTTTCCTCATGATTTTACACTCCAGATCCAATAGCTATAGTGTGAGATTCTCATACCATTTATATATCATTTTAGAAAATGTTTAGAACATGTTCTGGATTACTGTCTATGTGAGTGTTGGAAAAGTCATCTCTTTAGCCAATAACAATGGCTCATTTTAATAACTAAATCTTATCAAGGCATGGACATAGACATAGGCATAGTTGTATGAGCCATGCTTTGATAGTGTGTTAATTCTTAAGATCTGCATAGGAAATGGAATTGGAAAAATCTGTTAGATATTTTGTGAATTTAATTCCATTTTTAGGAGAATTTCTCTTCATTAGACATGAAGAATCATAGCAACATATATTGCAAATTTTATCAGTTCCCTGGGTTCATGATTTTACCAAATGTTTTAGCCTGAGAAAATGAATTCTTAAGGGTTTAGCATTGGGATTTTTTTAAGAATCCACCAGAAGTTTATTCTGAGAAACACTATTCCAGGTAGCCAGGCAAAATCTAATTGGGAGTGACTTGTATGTGCATAAATTTAAAAATGTGATGTCCCAATATTACTGTTGCTCTCTCAATGATTACTAAATAATTTTGTTATATGTTTGATAAGCCTTAATTTGTAAGTGAATAGTTTCTAGTTATATGTTTATGCTATTTACATTTGCAGTTATTGTGGCAAAATAATTTAGATACATTATTAGGATGAAAAGATTAATTTTGCCTTATGACCCCAATAGTGTAGTTCATATTTGTTTATAATTATTAATATGGAGAGAACATCATGGCAGAAGTAGTAGTTTGCTCCACTCACTTCAGAGAAAAAACAGAGAACAAAAGAAGGAAACATCAGTGATAATATGTGTCAGGATATTACCCCAGTGACCAAATTTGCCCCTGAAGTGTCATGCCTCCTCTGTTCCACCATTTCAGGGTAATTCTATATTATGAAACTATCAAGCACTCAATGCATTATTAGATAAGTGAATTCATAACCTAATATAGTCTTTCTTGAAACCCATGATAGAAACACCCTAAAGTCTATTCCAGTTATTCCCTATGCATTCCACAATGCTGATATTTTAAAACTAAACTAATTCTTCCATGTATGAAAAGGCATATTTTTAGTAGTTCCCGGGACAGAGTAAAAACAAGAATTACATTGAACCAACTTGCTTTTATTTTATGCCTGACCTATAAAAGCATTATTTTGGAAAAATAAGAGTCCTAGAAATAAGTAGATGTTTTCTTTTGTTCTTGAGAT
The DNA here is from genome assembly GCF_000001635.26 of Mus musculus. NCBI lineage: Eukaryota > Metazoa > Chordata > Mammalia > Rodentia > Muridae > Mus > Mus musculus. Next base: position 147,879,116 of record NC_000067.6, on the reverse strand, counting down.
CCCATCTTATTTGTTCCACTATCACGTAGACATCACAAAGCAAGACACACTGACAGACTGACGGAAAAGAAAATAGCTCAAAGCAATATTGTAAGAAAAACAGCTTCCTTCTGAATGCTTTCAGAGAGTAAACTTGAAACAGGGTTGTGTTTCGTGAAGTATTTTATTTCCTTTATGCAATTCCTCACTAGGAATGAGGAACCATATCATGCATGAAAAGAGTCAAATATTTTGTTAGTTAGAGCACTGCCTACCCCCAAAAAGTTTATTATAGAAAATGCAGTACTATTAATTAGCAAATGAAATGTTTACATTTAAAATGTGTCATTAAGACATTATATAAAGATTAGTTTTGGCAGAGATTGGATGAAGGAGAAGAAGTCAATGGTATAGTGACTGTGAAGTAGCATGGGACAGAAAAAATTGTAAAACTTTTGAGGAAGGAATATGGTAGTAGAAACACCCCAATCTGCTAAAAACTCACTAACTAGGAGATATTGAAGAGATTGTCTTTCAAAGCTGGACAGGGGTTGAGCAATTGATTTATTTTTATTATTTTGTTTTATTTTATTTTATTTATTTTTTATGTTTCGCAAAATCAGCTAGACGCAATAAAAATGGAAAATTTAAAAATTCAGTAAAACAAAGAAACATCTGACTAAAATATTACTTACCAAGCTAAGATTGTTTCTTAGTGACCAATCCTTGTGGTGTATGCCTTTAAATGAAGCCCTTAGGAGGCAAAGGAAAATGGTAATTTGTAATTTCAAGGCTAGCTCGATAACATAGTAAGTTCCAGCACAGTCAGTACACAAAAGACACTGATTGAAACAAAACAAAACAAAACAAATGAATAAACAAAAATTACCTTAGTTAAGTGGTACTCGTGATTTTAATATACTAAAATTGTAACAAGTACACTGCTATAGTGAAATCATTGTCTATATTAAGCCAATTGACTTTTCATAACAGTATTTGTCCCAAGGAAATAACTGTATATTTATCTTCATGTTGAAATGGAAGTTTAATGACTTGCTTACATTTTTAATTGAGAGAGAACTACATCAATTTTCCCCCTTATATTTTTCACCCCAGCGCTTTCTAACAATTTTTCCTTGAACCAGTTTCATATTACCATTCTCAAGTTGAGAAAAAGACAGAGAGAGAGAGAGTGAGAGAGAGAGAGAGACAGAGACAGAGACAGAGAGACAAAGACAGAGACAGAGACAGAGACAGAGACAGAGACAGAGACTGCCTGACTGCCTGCCAAGCAAGAGTCACAGTTGGTCAGGGTCTGCTGGCAGGTTTCCTGGGCTACTGAGATATGGAACGATTGGAGGAGATACACTTGAGACTCCAGGCAAGGGTCTGAAAGATCTACTGACCTTGGTGAAAGGAACAAGGAGGCTTCTGGATAAGAACTTGTGCCCTGTGTATATTTCAGCAATTATTTCTACTAGTTTGTCACTTTGCTGTCCGTGGTACTGTGGAGTATAAAAAGGCTATGAAAAATGAACAAGGTGCTGCTTCGGTGTTTACTTTCAGTCTTCCTGAACCTAACTCATGTCTCTGTGTCTTCTTTCTATCTTTCCTGTCATTAATCTTCACTCCTCTCTCAGGACTCTTCAGTTCATGCAGACAGGTTCAGTACAACTGTATTAAAGGATGGCAGCATTAGGAAGTTTAAGAAACATTGATATAGATGTAGATAGATATCACCCAAAATATTGGGAAGCTATATTCAGTAAGCTATATTTATTAAGATGGGACAGAGAGTGGGGCTGGTAGCTAAATTTATAGTTAAGGACCCCTTGAATGAAAGTTGTTTAAGAGCCAATAAGTAGACTGAAGGACATATCAAACTTTCAAATCAGGAATACATGTTAATAACAATCTGCTTTCCTGAAAGGGAAAAAATAGCATGAGAATTTGAATTTGCTGTCTTCCTACAAGGACAAAATCAAACTCCTTAAATGTGTGACATTATTTCCCATTGTTTCAACAACACTGGCTTCTATTGTGACATTTAAAAAATTTTCAACCTTGAGTTTGGATAGTTATTATCCTCTTTGCATGCATTTCATTTTTAATTTTGTAGTTTTGTTTTGAGTTTTTTTGCTTTTTTAATTTGTGTTTAATTTCTTGAAAATTGATTCTTTTCTCATAAAATATATTCTAACTATAGTTTCCCCTGCTTCTACTTCACCAAGCTCTTGTCCATGATACCACACTTCCAGATCCAGTTCCTTTCAATCTGTCATAATAAAGAAACTACACCTTAGAACATGACATTTACTTCTTAAGAATGTTAATGTGGTTTTTTTTGCCTGGCTACAGTAAACAGACTCTACAGGTTCCATATCCCAGTGCTGTGAGTCATATCCAAAGATACTCACATGGATTCTTCGGTGCCTCCTTTGTACCAGGTTTCAGTCTCTTCCTGGAGATTTTCCCCACCTTCCCAACCTGTCAGTTCCATTCATTCTTATGGCCATATATCCACCCTCCCCGTTCCCTTGTCCACCTGATCCCTAAGCCTCCCATTTCCTTCTTCATCCACTCTCCCATCAAGTTCCCTTACTCAATCTACCTCTTATGACTATTTTATTCCCCTTTCTAAGTAAGAATCAAGCATCCTTGCTTCTTCCTTCCTTCTTGTTTAACTTATTTGGGCCTGTGGAGTGTATCATGGGTATCCTGTATTTTATGGCTAATATCCACTTATAAGTGAGTACATATCATGCATGTTGTTTTAGGAGTGAATTTCCAAAATTATTGTACAAGCTTATACTTCTACCAGAAATAGAGGAGTGTTCCTTGCCAGAAATAGAGGAGTGTTCCTTGTTCTACATCCTTGCCAGCATGTGCTGTGACTTGAGCTTTTGATCTTAGTAATTCTGACCCATGTAAGATGGAATCTTAGAGTTGTTCTGATTTCCATTTCTCTGATGACTAAGGAAATCCAAAGAAGTGATAGGGACATCAAAATGTATCCTACCTACAAGAATTACTGGGATGGGGGAAGGAGCAGCGACTAAAGAAAGAGCCAACCAATAGCCAGCTCAACATGAGATCCATCCTATGGGCTACCACCTATTATTCTTGCAGATAGGAGTCTTGCATGCCTGTCCTTTGAAAGGCTTCATCAGCAACTGACCTAGAAAGATACAGATACCCACAGCCAAAGAGTGGATGGAGCTTGGCAACTTCTATGGATGAATGGGAGAAGGACTGACACCCTGAAGAAGATAGGAACTCCACAGGAAGACAAACAGTCAACTTTCCTGGAATTTTGGAGCTTTCAAAGACTGAATGACCAACAAAGAAAATACACAGGCTGGGCCTAGGCCTCCCTGTACATACGTAGTAAATGTGTAGCTTGGTTTTCATGTATGTCTCAAACAACTGGAGGGCAGCCTATCCTAAAAGCTGTTACATGTATGTGGGATATGTTCTTCTAGCTGTGCTGCCTTGTCTGGTTTCAGTGGGAGCAGCTGTTCCTAGACTTGCAGAGACTTGATGTGCCATGGCCAGTGGATATCCAGAGGGACCCCCACACACTCAGAGGGGAAGTTGAGGGGAATGGAGGAAAAGATTTTGGGAAATGAGCAGAGAGAGGGATATATAGTGAATAAGTAAAATAATAACAATAAATAATTAAATTTAAAAAGAAACATAGCCCATTTGATGTCCCTGTTCATTTAGTCCAAGAGCATTTAATATAATTCTAAGAGGAATGTCAACAAAGTAATATCTTACATTTTGTATCTAATCATTTATTCATTTACATTTTAAATGATATTCCCTCTTTCTGATTACCCCTCCACAACCTCCCCATCCCATTTCCCCTCACGCCATGCCCTTTGCCTCTATGACGGTGATCCTCCACCCATTAGCCAACTTATCCCTCTACACTGCAGTATCAAACTTCTCTCTACTCCAGTTGCTGTCAGATAAGGCCATCCTCTGCTATGTATGTATCTGGAGTCCTGACTCCACTCACATATACTATTTGGTTGATAGTTTAGTCCCTGGGATCTCTAGTTCGTCCAGTTATTTGATATTGTTCTTCTGGGGTTATAATCCCCTTCATCTCCTTCAGTGCTTCTCCTAGCTCTTCCATCCAGGTCCCTATGCCCATTACGATGATTGGGTGTGATTATCTGCATCTGTATTTGTCAGATGCAGATAGAACTTCTCAAGGAACAGCCATATCAAGGTTTTCTCAGCAAGCGATTCATGGCATCAACAATACACATCTCAAAAATTTAAACCCAGAAATGATCCTGTCCAAAGGAAAAACATGGACAAAAAAAATCTTACATTTTTAAATAAAATAGTTGAAGTAGCAAATATTCTTTATTTTCATAGACTATTATAAATTGAGAAGACTGATACTGCCCAGATGTCCAACATGAAAACAAGACAAACAAACAAACCTAAACATTCACTGGAAAATGTAGGTTGTCCTACATTTGTAGAAACCAAGAGTTTCAACAGCTGTAGATGTGCTGATACTGATGGCAAGAGAGGATATTGGTTTAGAGGCACAGATAAATGTAGGTCCTTTTCAATTTTGCAAATAAATAAATAAATAAATAAAACTACTTTTGAAATGCCCTTTAAGAAAAGAATGCTAATGCAAGCAACCGGAAATACAATATCGTCTTTTTCAAGTTAAGATGTGGGAAACATATTTATATCTTCACATTACTGAATTCTATTTCTCCATGAACAGTGGAAAATAAGTCACTTCAAAACTCAATGAACTAAACTTATTACATGCATCATTTGCAGTAGTTTTAGAAGTTGTTAACAAATAGGAGGCACCAGGTCTTCTGGAAAGAAGAAAAATGAATGTCCAAGCACACTAGAGTGATCAAATTCAAAATAAAATCAATGTTAAAGATATGAGCTGCCTGTTACTTATATTCTGTATCCAGTGAGCAAACACAAGAGCAGAGAAGAATAGTCAACCCCTTGTCCAAATTACCTTTAGTCTATTAGCTAACAAATATACTCTATATGCATCTGCTTCTGTCAATAAAGAGCTGCTCTAATTTATTTCACAGTACACAATGTTACAGAAACATGATCAATGTTGATGTAGAATTTAAAAATACACCAACTGTAACCAACCGTACAATGTATGATGCATGTGATAGTTGATGTAAATACTCAGTCTGGAACCTTAAGCTCATTCTAGTGTGCCTGCACTAAGTGAAAAGTGAAACTCCACTTCATGAAGTTGTTCATACATGCACAATTATATTTTAATCAAAGTTTTAAAACAAAATTTACTCCTTTTTTTTTTTACTTTTTTAATGATTTTTTTTGTGAACTTTATATCATGCACCCCAATGCCACTCATCTTATGTCCCACCTTACATAGCCTCCTTCTGTCCATCCAAACCTACCACCCAAAGAAAACACATCACAGACAGGCAAAACAAACAAACAAATAAATAAGTAAAACACAGACAAAAATTAATTTGAGGTATGTCATGGTGTGCCATATAGTACACCCTTTTGCCCAAACAGCTTTCCTTGTAAATGTTCACTGCCACGATTCATTTGTGTGGTAAAAGGGCTCTGGCTTTTGCTGTACCATCAATATGGGATCCTCACCAGGACTCCTCTTGGATATCTCATTGTTGTTCCTGTATCACAGAAATCATGAAGTTTTGGATCTTTAGGATTAGCCCTTTCACATGCTCACACACTTTTAGATAGGGTAGAAGCTGGAGAGAGATGACTTAAAGCCCTGGATCTGGGCCTGGGTGGTAGCTGAATTAGCGAACCTGCCAGCAATATTGCACCCATGTCATCCAGGCTGGTTCTTCTGATTTTCAAGGGGCAGGACTAGTTCTCCCACAACTCATACTCTCTGTGTCAGCTCTACTGTGCTTCCCAGGAGAAAATTTTCTGGCCAGATCTCCCTAGTGCTGGAGTCAGCAAAGGTGAGGACTAGCCTTTCAGCATCTCTGCACTAGGGCCTGCTTTATTGTGCCACTCAGACAAGGGGTGAAACTAGCTTTCCTGCATGCTGCAGTCAATGAGAGGTGGGGCCAGCTGTGCACAACCATGGAAATCAACATTGCCCCAAGTGACAGTCTAGACCAGGGATATCTCCAACATGTCATTTGATGCTAACATGGACCATGGACATAGACACAGACTCTTGCTCTTGCAGGGCCTTAGACCCAAAAGTAGCACTTAGCTGAAGCATGGACCTGGGCAGAACCTCAGGTGGCAATACAGGCTACTCATATTAGATGTCCCTTACCACCTTCATGCCTCCAGTTCTGCCTTTCTTCATATTGCATAAATCATTCTGCTTCTCCTTGCCTCATACCTCTCTAGAACATATGTATTAATTGTGGTTCCTTAATACACCTTTTATATGTAGAATGATAACAGATGCAATTATTTTTGTGTGGTATGTGTGTTACTTCAACAGAGATTTGTATCAAATGTCTTTACTTACAATGTACTTACCACCTTGCACACCTGAAAACAATAATCACCAATATCATCTCTAGCCCATTCAAGAAAAAACGATCAAAATATAATTCACCCCTCTATCCAAGGCAAAGCATATGAAACTCAGGTAGTAAGTCTCTTAGCACACAGAAGCAAATCTCCCTTTCTTAATTGTTGATATTTGCAGTGATATCTGTCCAGTAATATCAGGATGTACTTAGGAAAGTAACTGCAAATGAGTCACCCCATCCAATTCCTACTAATTGCATTTGTCCATTTGGAAATAATGAAAAAACATGTCCAATTATAGCAATCCCTTTATTGATATATCATTGAATATGCATCTCACCAAATAATTTTTTCACTACTAGACTTATCCTAAGAAGAAATTCAAGAGTTAATCAAGTGGAACCAACAATGGATGATATTAAGAACAATTTGAAAAGAGAGGCAAAATATTCACTATTATAATAGACATTTTAAAGCATAAACATAATTTCTAGTAGTCTAGATATAGACTACTAAATGCTCAAATAATCACTGTCCTATAATAGAGCTATTGTCTTAAATAATTAAAGGTAATTATCATACATATAAGTGGTTTAAAATGGAAGTTATATTATTCATACAATGTACCAATATTACCAATATTAAGTAATGCTTTATTTTAAATGTTAACCAAATAATGATCCAGGGCACCTCACAAGATTTTATATATATGTAAAATCAATAAATTCTCTACATAAACATATGTATCAACAAATATGCATTATTACCTTATATAGAATTATGCATTTACATTTAATATTATATCCTTAAAAGACAATAGTAAGAATTACATGAAAAAATTTATTATAATACGATTTTTTTACTAAAATATGTAGTTGAGCATACATAAAATTAATGAGTACATACTATAAAAATACATAAAAATTCCAAGTACGTAAGTTATGGAAGACAATGGCAATTTCTCACTATAGATATCTTATTCATTAGTAAATGGTAAAAGTTATAAAACTTAACTAATAATCAAGTTTATGACTAGTGAAAATCTATAACCCCCTAGCCTAGAATGCATTTAAAAAGGTAAGTATATATACCAAGAATAGTATTTAGTCTTGGTTTTTGTACACAAACTTACATACACGCACACAGACATGCTAGACAAGCAATATATGTCAGGGATCACAGAAAAATTTTGACATAAATTCCAGACAGAAATACATTCTGATGATCAGCATTGGAAGGAGATCTGTGAGATCATGGTAGAAATGTGGTAGAAATAATTCCTAATTTCAGGCTTCCTTCTCCAAGATATTAGGTCTGTCTCTCTAGAGTGGAGAGCATTGCATTACACTAAATCCAATCTCTGTTGATGAGAAAGCTACTTATTCCTAGTCCAGAAAAAAAGAAGAAAGAAAGAAAGAAAGAAAGAAAGAAAGAAAGAAAGAAAGAAAGAAAGAGGGAGGGAGGGAGGGAGGGAGGGGAGGGAGAGAGGGAGGGAGAGAGAGAGAGAGGGAAGAAGGAAGGAAGGAAGGAGGGAGGGAGGGGAGGAAGGAAGTAAGGAAGAAATTTACCTCTGATGTTTGACGGAGACATAATATTTCAAGTTACCCAAAACAGGGATTAATCCAACTGGGCATGTCAATCATCTATAAACATCATTACTTGGGAGATCTGATTCAAGAGCATCCTAGAGAGATAGGGAAAGTAATTATCCCTTCCATGAGATGTTGTATTTTTCTTTCTACCAAATTCCTAATTTTCTACAGTTACTAATAAAGCAACAGCCATGTAGTACTAACCTAAGCATGTTTCTCTGAGTACTTGCTGAATGAAGAATAGAGGGGATAGATGCAGAGAATGTGGGTCTGGTGAGCTGAATTCAATTCTTAGCATAGTTGCTGGGAGGCACACAATTGCTTATATTTTCATGCCTCTGATCTGTAGAGTATGGCACTCAAGTGAAAACAATTACTACACACATTTAACTTAAAAATAATATAAGAAAAGGGTGTTTGCAAGTCCTCCTCTGGAATCTATGATTTCACTGGCCCTGGATAGTTGCCTAGGTTCCCTGTATACAGCAAACCCTCAGAGCCCAATTCCAAGTGACACACCTACCACACAACTAAGGCTCTAGGACTATTCACTTACTTTTTGGAATACCACTATTGATCCTAAAAGTTCCAACTATATGGCTAATACATGAGTATCAACCTACTTTACTATGGGTAAAACAAATGAAGAGTAAAGAATGTTCGGAATATAATAGCCATTAATGAACAATGTAGTCAGAGTTGTTGAACAGATACAAAAATTGATATATTACCAAGGTTGGAGGAGGAAAGGGGAAACTTTGTCATGATATAAATTCCAACATTGACACATCTTGGTTTTACTGTGATAAATGTCAAATTATACCTCACTTTCCAAATTGGTTATACCACCTGTCTACTACCTATAAGAAAATAATAGTTTTTGACATATATAAGAGAAGTTGGGGGCACAGCAAATTAGTTGCTTTTTAGAAAAAGTTGTTCAAATATCTCAGGAAAATGTTTAATGATCCATAAAACCTCAAATATTTACTTTCATACAAATACAACAACAAAGGGAAATAAGGAATGGTAACGTTAGACATAATTTTTCCAAAGAAAGAAGGTACCCATTCATTTTATAATACTAAATAGTCATATCTACAAACATAAATACAAGTAACATTATACAGTCTGAACAGGACTTATATACAAATGGCTCTCCTGGAACTTGCTTGTAAATCTGGATGGCCTAGAATTCACAGAGATCCACTTGCTTCTGTCTCCTGTGTACTTGAATTAAAGGCATGCAATACCAAGCCTAGCTGAGACAGTGAATCTTAAACAGAACAATCAGCAGTGTATGCAAGGTTTTAGAAGGTGGAAGAGAAAGGAAAGTGTTATGCATTGTTATCATTATTTCAAAAGATAAAACAATTAATTAAAAAATAAAATTTGCTGAGGAGTTCACAAAGTTTCTGTGGATCCTCTCAATATGTATATATATTATCACTATAGTAAATATATATTATATATATTATCACTATCTATCTATATCTACATCTATATCTATATACATATCTATTATATATATATATATATATATATATATATATATATAGAGAGAGAGAGAGAGAGAGAGAGAGAGGAATGTATTAAACTTAAATTTCCAAATAACTTTTATTTTTCATGAAAAAAAAAACAAAAAACAGTATTCAGTATTTGTCATTTAAGCAAAAATAAAAAGAAAAAAATGTAGTCAGAAATGACTGGAAATCATAAGGAAATGCAAGATATTCAAAATAGATGTCAACACTGTAATTATAAATCACAGACCAAAGCAAACCTAGATGACATAAAATCTGCATTAAAAGACAAAATGAAAAAGGTGCTAGGAAAGTAGTTATTAAAAACATCTACAGATAAGTTTTCAAAACTACATTTAACAAGTAAATAAATATGCTTAGGCAGCATGTTAAAAAAAAAAAAACTTTAGTAGAATTAAGTATTTGAAAGGTAATCCAATAACAACTCATGAGAACACATCAAAATGGAAATAAAAGGTAGATTCTGTGAGGTTAATGTAAGTATGACTGGTGTTATCAAAGAAAGAAGAAAAAATATAGTTAGGGAATGTTCTAAGATTTATTGTTAATTCCCAACACACACACACACACACACACACACACACACACACACATGAATGTGTTTCCACCTATGTAGAACTGCATAATTCTATGAAGCCAGAAATTAATAATTCACATGAATACCAAAGCAGACAGTTAAAAGATAACAATGAAGAATATTTAGTATGAGTTAGAAAGAAAATTTTGTATAGATATGTATATAAAATATATGTATATATTTGAATATATATCCATACACACACACACACACACACACACATATATATATATATATATATTAATTCATTTAAAAACATATTTTTGTGCCAGAGAGATGGCTTAGCAGGGAAAGGTGCTTGACATCAAGGCTGAGAATGTGAGTTCAATTTGAGGAATCCACAGTGTAGAATGAGCACACTGAAAACTGTCTCTTGTCTATAACTGTGAAACTATTTTCCAATTACTCATATGTTGAAAAAATGCCATTATTTTAACAAGCAGAAATCAAGGCTGGCTAAGGCTCTCATCAACTTTTCTCCTCCATGGGTATGATTAGCACCTTCCAGCACTATGAAAGCTTACCAGTAGTACTGCAGATTTCAAGTCAGTTTCAAGTCCATTTTTTTTTCTTTTTTTGGTCCTAGGACTCAAATACATGGTGTGAAGCCCAAATAATATACACTCAAATTAGGAACAAGATAAAAATTATCAGCTTTTCCATTTCAGTTTAATATAGTGCTTGCTATTTTAGCTAGAATAATAAGACAAAAATAATATAAAGGGAAAACTCATAGGAACAGAAGAAGCAGTTTCCTTATTTACAGAACTGTTTCCTTATTTACAGGTGATATAATTCTAAGCATAAAAGGCATTAAGGACAAGAAAACTTATATGACTGAATACACACTCAGCAAAATAGTAGGATAAAAATTGTCTACTTTGTGGGTTCTTTCTTCCACACTTCTTTAACCCTTTACTTTCACCCTTTCAACTCCTTAAAACTAGAAAAAAAATAAAATAAGATAGAGGGGAAAGGAAAGAAATTCCTGAATAATGCCAGGAGCCAGAAAAGAGGTAAAATTATTATTAGATTACCTCCTGTTAATTAGGGGCATCAGCTCTTTGGCACAAGTCTGATCTACAACACCAGTATATCTAAATTTTTCTTCTTGTTGTTTTTTCTTTGTGCATACTTAACAAATTATGACTGACAATTATTCACAGCAACTCACAACCTATCCTTTCAAGCATTGATATACCCTCTGTAAAATCCCCATAGAATTCCAAGTACCAAATTGCAGAAAATATCTACAGCTGGCAAAACCATGCCTTTGCTGGAGCTTGAAGCAAATTATAGTCAGCTGCTGTGAACAATTGGAAGTAGCCCCATATCTCAGACCTGGGATTAAAAAGAAAATTCATTCTTACAATATTTCTGTAATTTTTTAAAGAAACCAAATTCTAGAATTCTCACTACACAACATAAATGCACAAAAATCAATAAACTTCCTGTATGCCAATGATAAACATTCTGAGAAGGCAAACAGGCAATAAATTTTACTCAGTCCATCCTAAAATTTCTTGTAAATATCTAGCCAAGAACCTGAAACACTTGAATCTCATCCATCCTCAGCCCAAGTAAGAAAAATTACTAAGGGTCTAACACACCTACTCATATCAAACTATCAACTACAGAAGAGACCTAAAACCAAATTATGAAGATAGGGTTGTTTGTTGATTTTTTAAAGAATTTGAAGAGAAGTGAGATTAGTTAAAGACCCAAGTGAGGACAGGTATTTTTCAGAGATTTTGTACAATGCAATTAAACAAAAGTCCCTTTCTAGCCAAACCACAAGTGAAAGAATGATATGATTGAGCTTTAACAATAGAATTAAATATGCTGACCTGGGTTTAGTCCTGAAAGTTTCTAGACTCTGTACAATCTTATTCTAAGCCCAGAATGTTTTCAGTCTCTGAGACTTACTGCTGAAAAAGCTCACTGTTTTGTTGTAGTAAAAATTAATTGGGGGATTCTACCCCAACTTTGATCATTATTTCCCAAATAAAGAACACAAATCCTTTTAATTTCTAATGAGCCCTATACATTATAGCTGGGTCGTTATCAACCCTGTAAGTTATTTTGTCTACTTTTCTGTCAATAACTTGCCATGTTCTGCCTGGGCTGCTTTTACTCTAGCTGGACAGCCTTTATGGCCATGTACTCATGATTAACCTAGCCCATGGCATCTTCTCCTCTCTTTATCCCTATTCTTGTCATATGCCTCAGATTCTAAACCTGGGAATCAAAGTCCTCTCTACCCAGCTACTGGCTGTAGGCATCTTTATTCCAACAATATCTTTAAATTAAGGAACAAAAGTCACACAGCATCATTTGGCATATGTGAGGATCTCCTCATTACTGGGGGCAAAGAAACCTTGTGGTCCAGTATTCTGCATTACTATACAAAACAATAGAAAAAAAAAACTCAAAATTCTCTCTAGTTCTTTCTAAGCTCTGGCTGGCTAGTTCAACTCAGATATGCTCAGATATCCTTCTCATTCTCTGGCTTGTTCTGTCTTCACATGTATTTAGACTCTTCTCTCTTCACCTTGTCTCTGTAACACTATCCCAATAAAACTGCATCCACATCTCTTCATGTATTGCTCTCTTCTCATGAGAGTTGGGCAGATCCTATTCTGTCAAATATTTTACTGATTCATTACTTTGCCACGCCATTCTACATCACCTTCAAACATATACTTCCTTCTAAAAACTAACATTACCTTCATTGTTTGCAATTAAAGATGTACATTCAGGACTTATCTGTATTCCAGCCAGAGGGATTAAAGACATTAGTTAAGGGCTTGTATGTATTACACCCAGATTAGCCATGTTGCTAGATTAAATCCTACATGGTGCTATAGTAACTGTTATTTTTCCCTACTAGATTATATTCTTGCTTCAATCTGCTATTTCCCGAGATTGCCTTGCCTTTGGGAATTAGGAATCTAATCTTATATTATCTTTGATTGCATAAAATCTCACAGTTAAGAGATTGTTAAAGTCTCAGGAGACACTGAATGTTTGAACTGTGTTGAAACTATGCGGTCTATGAAGGGTTTTCAAATTTTACTGAAAAGTGTTTGCTGTATCAAGTGGTAATGAACTGAAATGAGGTTCTAAATTCCATGTTTGAGTAGGGAAATATCATACATAGGCCTTGGAACACATGATCCTGAACTGTAAAACCATTTAAGATCCTATAGAAACTGTGCAAAACACTGGTAAAGAAAGATATTGAGGTTAACACTTAAGGTTTTAAACACAGATTTGCTTCTTGTTGCATTTCTGGATCTTAATCCACTGAAATGTGAAGAGTGCCAATCACATGTACCTGTCACCATGAAATCTACCATATCTAACCTTCCATGATAGGGTAGATAACCTCAAACCATGATTCAAAGAAAATCCTCCTTATTAATCGTTGGTCATGTACATACAATATGAAAAAGTTTAGATAAATATACGTATCTGGCTCTTATGAAAGTAATCTGAAGAAAGGAAGGTGTGGTAAATGTCTTCCATATTTAAAATAAGAAAAATAATTTTTTTCTGGTTTGCAATTTTATTTACCATTGCAATGTAGATCAATCAAACCACATGTTCACATAAGAGAAAATAAATAACTGTTACTATTTATACAATAAACTTGAACAGTTGCTGTCTTAGTCAGGGTTTCTATTCCTGCACAAACATCATGACCAAGAAACAAGTTGGGGAGGAAAAGGGTTTATTGGGCTTACACTTCCATGATGCTGTTCATCACCAAAGGAAGTCAGGAGTGGAACTCAAACAGGTCAGGGAGCAGGAGCTGATGCAGAGGCCATGAAGGGATGTTCTTTACTGGCTTGCCTCCCCTGGCTTGCTCAGCCTGCTCTCTTATAGAATCCAAGACTACCAGCCCAGAGATGGCACCACCCACAAGGGGCCTTTCCCCCTTGATCACTAATTGAGAAAATGCCTTACAGTTGGATCTCTTGGAGGCATTTCTTCAACTGAAGCTCCTTTCTCTGTGATATCTCCAGCTGTGTCAAGTTGACACACAACTAGCCAGTACAGTTGTCAATAGAAAAATAAGTTTGATGGTTTTGATTAACTGAAAATTAGAATAACTGGCCTAATTTATCTGGGTAACACAAATATTACATATTCATACTGATCATATATATATATAAATACATAGTAATGAATGAATGAATTTGACATAATTACACTTATTTGGCAAGTTTAGTGTTATACACATTGCTTTATACATGATAAAACTTATTAAAAGTCATAAAATTACCTATCAGTATAATTATACATCATCATATTTATAAAATGTGTGTGTGTTTGTGTGTTTGTGTGTGTATCAACTTCTGTTAATTACCATATGGATATGGCTCTAATTCAATTATCTGTAATTATTTTAGTTTTGTTAACAAATTATTTTAAATTATTCAATTTTTTAATTCATTTCATATTAAGATTTATTGCAATTCCTTTTAGCATTAAATCATTGTTATTCTCAGTGATTTTTATATGCTACCAATTAACTTTTGAATTAATTTATTTCCTGTAAGAAATGTTTCTTTAAATAACTGTTGATTTTTACTAAGTATGTTTCACAACATTGGCTATGATTACATCCAGTTTTTAACCATGTGTGTGCCATGATTTTTATTTCCTTATAAACGACAAAAGTAACAATGTTATCCCCTAGTTTTTGTGAGGGATAGGAGGAACCTTTACAGAATCCCTCTTGTTCCTGGCAACATAGCACAGAGCCCATTACTTCCTTTAACCGACCCAGTTCCAAGTTGAGAGCATGAATCCTGACAGTACCTTCCAGGCTCTTTCCACAGCAAAGCAATCCCAATGTCAGCTGTGCTTGCTCTCTCTCTGAAGCTGTAGCCAACATAACTAGTTTCAGATGCAGCTGTATTTCTTGCAGTGTTTCACTGATTGCCTAGAACAGAAGTGAAGTGATCAAATATCAAATACATAATGAATAGTTTTACTGTCAAAAAGAAAACCTAATGTGGTGGAAAAATATATCCAGAATGTGAAATTAGGATATCCACACTCAAATATCACTGAAGAAAAAATTATAAAGCAGAGAGAGAGAGAGAGCTCAGAAAGGGTTAATATATAAACTTAAAAGCAATTTGAGATCTTGGTTCGCTAATCCCGCCAAGACTAGTCTGTACAGGGGAGAGTGTGGACTACAGAAGCTAACAGCTTCTGTGTCAGGCAGAAGCCACACAGCTTCTGAGGCAGACCTAATTTAGGGCTCCAGACATCTGGGCACCTTTCCCTGACAGAGGAGAGGTGTCTGCACAGCCCAAGAGGGCTTTGCCACAGCATCTGGGGGAGCCATCTTGGTTCCCAGATCACTCAGAGACTAGTATGTGCAGGTGAGAGTGTGTACTACAGAAGATAACAGCTTCTGGGACAGGCTCTGTTTTGGGCCTTCATATTCTGCCAGGAGGTAGGTCTGAACCCCAGTATCTGTGTACCTTCCCTGCAAGAGGAGAGCTTGCCTGCAGAGAGTGCTCTAACCACTGAAACACAGGAGAGAGCTAGTCTCCCAGGTCTGCTGATAGAGGCTAATAGAATCAAGAGAGGATCAAGCTCCAACCAGAGACAACTATAACAACTCCAGAGATTACCAGACGGCAAAAGGCAAACATAAGAATCTTACTAACAGAAAATAATACCACTCACCATCATCAGAACCCAGCACTCTCACCTCGACCAGTCCTGGATACCCCAACACACCCGAAAAGCTAGACCCAGATTTAAAAGCATATCTCATGATGATGGTACAAAACATCAAGAAGGAATTTAATAACTCACTTAAAGAAATACAGGAAGACACTGCTAAAGAGTAACAAGTCCTTAAAGAAAAAGAGAAAAACACAAACAAACAGGTAGAAGTCCTTAAAAAAGGAACAGGAAAACACATCCAAACAGGTGACAGAAATGAGCAAAAACATACTAGACCTAAAAAGGGAAGTAGACACAGTAAAGAAAACCCAAAGTGAGGCAACTCTGGAGATAGAAAGCCTAGGAAAGAAATCTGAAAACATAGATGCAAGCATCAGCAACAGAATACAAGAGATGGAAGAGAGAATCTCAGGTGCAGAAGATTCCATAGAGAACATGCACACAGAAATCAAAGAAAATGCAAAATGCAAAGAGATCCTAACTCAAAACATCCAGGAAATCCAGGACACAATGAGAAGACCAAGCCAACAGATAATAGGAGTAGATGAGAATGAAAATTTTCAACTTAAAGGGCCTGCAAATATCTTCAACAAAATTATAGAAGAAAACTTCCTAAACCTAAAGAAAGAGATACCATGAACATACAAGTAGCATACAGAACTCCAAATAGACTGGACCAGAAAAGAAATTCCTCCTGACACATAATAATCAGAAAAACAAATGCCCTAAATAAAGATAGATTATTAAAAGTAGCAAGGGAAACAGGTCAAGTAACATACAAAGGCAGGCCTTTCAGAATTACACCAGATTTTTTTACCAGAAACTATGAAAGCCAGAAATTCCTGGACAGATGTTATACAGACACTAAGAGAACACAAATGCCAACCCAGGCTACTATACCCAGCCAAACTTTCAATTACCATAGATCGAGAAACCAAAGTATTCCACAACAAAACCAAATTCACACATTATCTTTCCACGAATCCATCCCTTCAAAGGATAATAACAGAAAAACAGCAACAACAACAACCACAACAATACAAGGACAGAAACCATGTCCTAGAAAAAGCAAGAAAGTAACCCTTCAAAAAACCTAAAAGAAGACAATCACAAGAACAGAATGCCAACTATAACAACAAAAATAATAGGAATCAACAATTACTTTTCCTTAATATCTCTTAATATCAATGGATTCAATTCCATAATAAAAAGACAGACTAACAGACTGGCTACACAAACAGTACACAACATTTTGCTGCTTACAGGAAACCCATCTCAGGGAAAAAGACAGACACAACCTCAGAATGAAAGGCTGGAAAACAATTTTTCAAGCAAATGGTCTGAAGAAACAAGCTGGAGTAGCAATTCTAATATCTAATAAAATCAACGTCCAACCCAAGGTTATCAAAAAAGACAAAGAGGGGCACTTTATACTCATCAAAGTTAAAATCTTCCAAAGGCGCTCTCAATTCTTAATATCTGTTCTCCAAATGCAAGGGCAGCCACATTCATTAAAGAAACTTTAGTAAAGCTCAAAGCATACATTACACCTCACAAAATAATAGTGGGAGACTTCAACACACCACTTTCATCAATAGACAGATTGTGGAAACTGAAACTAAACAGGGACACAGTGAAACTAATGGAAGTTATGAAAAAAATGTATTTAACAGATATCTACAGAATATTTTATCCTAAAACAAAAGGATATACTTTTTCCTCAGCACCTCATGGTACCTTCTCCAAAATTGACCATATAATTGGTCACAAAACAAGCCTCAACAGATACAAAAATATTGAAAATGTCCCATGCATCCTATCAGATCACCATGGACTAAGGCTGATCTTCAATAACAACATAAATAGAAAGCCAACATTCACGTGGAAATGAACAACACTCTTCTCAATGATACCTTGGTAAAGGGAGGACTAAAAAAGAATTTAAGGACTTTTTAGAGTTTAATGAAAATGAATGCATAACATCGCCAAAATCATGGGACACAATGAAAGCATTTCTAAGAGGAAAACTGATAGCTCTGAGTGCCTCCAAAAAGAAACTAGAGAGAGCACACACTAGCAGTTTCACAACACACCTAAAAGCTCTAAAACAAAGGGAAGCAAACTCACCCAAGAGGAGTAGATGGCAGGAAATAATCAAACTCAGAGGTGAAATCAACCAAGTGGAAACAAGAAGACCTATTCAAAGAATCAACCATACAAGGAGCTGGTTCATTGAGAAAATCAACAAGATAGAAAAACCCTTAGCCAAAATCACTACAGGGCACAGGGACAGCATCCTAATCACCAAAATCAGAAATGAAAAGGGAGACATAACAACAGATCCTGAAGAAATCCAAAACACCATCAGATCCTTCTACAAAAAGCTATACTCAACTAAGCTGGAAAACGTGGATGAAATGGACAAATTTCTAGACAGATACAAGGTATCAAAATTAAATCATGATCAGGAAATGATCTAAGCAGTCCTATATCCCCTAAAAAAATAGAAGTAGTCATTAATAGCCTCCCAACCAAAAAAAAAAAAAAAAAAAAAAAAAAAACAAAAAAAAAAACAAAAAAAAAAAACAAAAAACAAACAAACAAACAAAAAAAAAAAACCCAAGACCAGGTGGGTTTAGTGCAGAATTCTATCAAACCTTCAAAGAAAATCTAATTCCAGTTCTTCACAAACTATTCCACAAAATAGAAGCAGAAGGTATTCTACCCAATTCATTCTATGAAGCCACAATTACTCTGATACCTAAACCACAGATAGACCCAACAAAGATAGAGGACTTCAGACCATTTTCCCTTATGAATATTGATAAAAAAATACCCAATAAAATTCTTGCTATCCCAATCTAAGAACACATCAAAACAATTATCCATCCTGACAAAGTAGGTTTCATTCCAGAGATGCAGGGATGGTTTAATATATGGAAATCCATCAACGTAATCCACTTTATAAGCAAACTCAAAGACAAAAACCACACGATAATTTCATTAGTTGCTGAGATAGCATTTGACAAAATACAATACCCATTCATGATAAAAGTCTTGGAACAATCAGGAATTCAAGGTCACACATAAACATGATAAAAGCAATCTAAAGCAAACCAGTAGCCAGCATCAAAGTAAATGGTGAGAGGCTAGAAGCAATCCCACTAAAATCAGGGACTAGACAAAGCTGCTCACTTTCTCCCTACCTATTCAACTTTGTACTTGAAGTCATAGCCAGAGCAATTTGACAACAAAAGGAGATTGAGGCGATCCAAATTGGAAAGGAAGAAGCCAAAATATCACTTTTTGCTGATGATATGCTAGTCTACATAAGTGACCATAAAAATTCCACCAGAGAACACCTAAACCTGGTTAAACAGCTTCAATGAAGTAGCTGGATATAAAATTAACTCAAGTACTTCAATGGCCTTTCTCTACACAAAGGATAAACAGGCTGAGAAAGAAATTAGAGAAACAACAACCTTCTCCATAGTCACAAATAATATAAAATACCCTGGTGTGACTCTAACTAAGGAAGTGAAAGATCCGTATGATAAGAACTTCAAGTCTCTGAAGAAAGAAATTAAAGAAGACCTCAGAAGATGGAAAGATCTTCCATGATCATGGATTGGCAGGATCAATATAGTAAAAATGGCTATCTTGCCAAAAGCAATCTAAAGATTCAATGCAATCCCCTTCAAAATTTCAACTCAATTCTTCAACGAATTAAAAAGGGCAATCTCCAAATTCATCTGGAGTAAAAAAAAACCTAGGATAGCAAAAAATTTCTCAAGGATAAAAGATCATCTGATGGATTCACCATGCCTGGCCTAAAGCTGTACTACAAAGCAATTGTGACAAAAAACTTCATGGTACTGGTATAAAGACAGACAAGTACACCAATGGAATAGAATTGAAGACCCAGAAATGAATCCACATACCTATGGTCACTTGGTCTTTGACAAGGGAGCTAAAACCATCCCCAGTGGAAAAAAAAGACAGCCTTTTCAACAAATGGTGTTTGCACAACTGGCGGTTAACATGTAGAAGAATGCAAATTGTCCCATTCCTATCTCCTTGTACTAAGGTCAAATTAAGTGGATCACGGAACTCCACATAAAACCAGAGACAATGAAACTTATAGGGGAGAAAATGGGGAAAGCCTCAAAGATATGGGCACAGGGGAGAAATTCCTGAATAGAACAACAATGGCTTGTACTGTAAGATTGAGAATTGACAAATGGGACCTCATAAAATTGCAAAGCTTCTGTAAGGCAAAAGACACAGTAAATAAGACAAAAAGGCCAACAATAGATTGAGAAAGGATCTTTACCTATCCTAAATCAGATAGGGGACTAATATTCAATATATATAAAGAACTCAAGAAGGTGGACTCCAGAAAATCAAATAACCCCATTAAAAATGGGACTCAGAGCTAAACAAAGAATTCTCACCTGAGGAATACCGAATGGCTGAGAAGCATCTGAAAAAATTTGTTCAGCATCCTTAATCATCAGGGAAATGCAATTCAAAACCACTCTGAGATTCCACCTCACACCAGTCAGAACGGCTAAGTTCAAAAATTCAGGTGACAGCAGATGCTTGGGAGGATGTGAATAAAGGGAATCACTCCTCCATTGTTGGTGGGATTGCAAGCTTGTACAACCACTCTGGAAATCAGTCTGGCGGTTCCTCAGAAAATTGGACATAGTACTACCAGAAGATCCCGCAATAACTCTCTTGGGCATATATCCAGAAGATGTTCCAACCAGTACGAAGGATACATTCTCCACTATGCTCACATCAGCCTTATTTATAATAGCCAGAATCTGGAAAGAACCCAGATGTCCCTCAACAGAGAAATGGATACAGAAACTGTGGTACATTTACACAATGGAATACTGCTCAGCTATTAAAAAGAATGAATTTGTGAAATTCCTAGGCAAATGGATGGACCTGGAGGGCATCATCCTGAGTGCAGTAACCCAATCACAAAAGAACTCACATGATATGTACTCACTGATAAGTAGATATTAGCCCAGAAACTTAGAATACAGAAGATATAAGATACAATTTGCAAAGCACATGAAACTGAAGAAGAACGAAGCCCAAAGTTTGAGCACTTTGCCCCTTCTTAGACTTGGGAACAAAACACCCATGGAAGGAGTTACAGAGAAAAAGTTTGGAGCTGAGATGGAAGGATGGACCATTTAGAGACTGCCATACCTGGAAATCCATCCCATAATCAGACTCCAAACGCTGACACCATTACATACACTAGCAAGATTTTGCTAAAAGGACTGTGATATGCCTGTCTCTTGTGAGACCATACTGGGGCCTAGCAAACACAGAAGTGGATGCTCACAGTCAGCTATTGGATGGATCACAGGGCCCCCAATGGGGGAGGTAGAGAAAGTACCCAAGGAGCTAAAGGGGTCTGCAACCCTATAGGTGGAACATCAATATGAACTAACCAGTACCCCCCTCCCCCGCACCCAGCGGAGCGCGTGTCTCTAGCTGCATATGTATCAGAAGATGACTTAGTCAGCCATCAGTGGAAAGAGAGGCCCATTTGTCATGCAGACTTTATATGCCTCAGTATAGGGGAACTCCAGGGCCAAGAATTGGGAGTGGGTGGATAGGGGAGTTGTGGGGCGGGGGAGGGTATTGGGGACTTTTGGGATAGCATTGGAAATGTAAATGAAGAAAATACCTAATTAAAAATAATGAAAAAAAGCACGTTGATAAAATTATCAGTTTGAGTGAAAATAATAGTACAATATTATTCTTTTTATAAAATGCTAATGAGTAATAAAATCAGTATTCTTTTTTTTTCTTCTTTTAATATTTTTTATTATTACGTATTTTCCTCAATTACATTTAGACTGCTATCCTAAAAGTCCCCCATACCCCCCCCCCCCACTTCCCTACCCACTCATTCCCATTTTTTAGCCCTGGCATTCCCCTGTACTGGGGCATATAAGGTTTGCGTGCCCAATGGGCCTCTCTTTCCAGTGATGGCCTACTAGGCCATCTTTTGTTACATATGCAGCTAGAGTCAAGAGCTCCAGGGTACTGGTTAGTTCATAATGTTGTTGCACCTACAGGGTTGCAGATCTCTTTAGCTCCTTGGATACTTTCTCTAGCTCCTCCATTGGGGGCCCTGTGATCCATTCAATAGCTGACTGTGAGCATCTACTTATGTGTTTGCTAGGCTCCTGCCTAGTCTCACAAGAGACAGCTATATCAGGGTCCTTTCAGCAAAATCTTGCTAGTGTATGCAATGGTGTCATCGTTTGGAGGCTAATTATGGGATGGATCTCTGGATATGGCTGTCTCTAGATGGTCCTTCCTTTTGTTTCAGCTCCAAACTTTGTCTCTGTAACTCCTTCCATGGGTGATTGTTTCCAATTCTAAGAAGGGGCAAAGTGTCCACACTTTGGTCTTCCTTCTTCTTCAGTTTCATATGTTTTGCAAATTGTATCTTATATCTCGGGTATACTAAGTTTCTGGGCTAATATCTACTTATCAGTGAGTACATATCATTTGATTTTTTTTTTTTTTTTTTTTTTGTGATTGTGTTACCTCACTCAGGATGATGCCCTCCAGGTCCATCCATCATCCTGAGTGAGGTAACACAATCTTTTTTTTTTCTTTTTATTAATCATTTTATTCATTTTCATTTCAAATGATAAGCCCCTTCAAGTTACCCCTCCATAAATCCCTGTCCTCACCTCTTCCTCCCATCCCCTGCTTTTCCTCTATGAGGATGCTCTACCACCTACTCACCCATTCCTGCCTCACCCTGGGGCACCAAACCCCCCTCCCCTCCCCCTAATATCAGAAAAGGCCATCCTCTGTTACATATGAATTTGGAGTCATGATTCCCTCCAAGTGCTTTGGGTGGTCCAGGTAGTTGATATTGTTCTTACTATGTGGTTGCAATCCTCTTTAGCTTTTTTGGTCCTTCCCCTAATTCTTCCATTGGTGTTCCTGGGCTCAGTATGGTGGTTGGTTGTGAGGATCTGGATCTCTACTAGCCACATGCTGGTAGAAGCTCTCAGGGAACAGTCATATCAGGCTCCTATCATCAAGCTCTTCTTGGCATCAGCAAAAGTGTAAGAATTTGGTGTCTGCAGATAGCCTGGATCCCTAGGTGGGGTTGTCTCCAGATGGCCTTTCCCTCAGTCCCTGTTCCATTTTTTCCCTGTACTTCCTTTGCACAGGAACATTTCTGTCTTAAAATTTTTTGAGATGTGAGGTGGCCTCATTCCTCAACTTGGGGCAATTCCTGTCTGCCCACTGGAGGTGATTTCTATAGGATGTATTTCCCCTTTGTCTGGTATTTCAACTAAAGTCATCACATTGGATCCTCGGAGCCTTTTGTTTCCCTTGAGTTCAGGACTTTCTAAGTGGCTAGCCCTGGTTCCCCATCCCCTACTGCTACATGTTTCTATTCAATTTCCTGACCCTCTTTAATTTTCTCCTGTCCCTTTCAATACCTGATCCTTTTCCCCATTATTTTCCCTCCTCCTCCTCTCTCCCTCCTAGGTCTCTTCCTCTTTCTATCCCCTGGGATTATTTTGTTCCCTGTTCTATGTAGGAATGATTCATCTATAATTTGATCTTCCTTCTTCTTAAGCTCCATTTGGTTTGTGGATTGTATTGTGGGTATTCTGAGCTTTTGGGCTAATATCATGATCCTTGACCACTATTTTAGAAGTTATTCACAGTAACTTAGTACAGAGATATAAACAATCAAAATAACTTTTATTTTCCATAATGATTTCTGTTTTCCAAAGCCTAGATTATAATTCCTAGATTATAATTCTTTACTATCCAGTCTGACAAAAAAAAAAAAAACATTTTCAATAAAATCAGTACTTTTGGTCTATATTGAAATTTTCTCCTTCCTTAAAATTATTATTCCAATATTTCAAAATTGAAATGGCAACAAAACTAAGGCACATCATAACAGAATTCATTACAATACAAGCAGAACTCAAGTACAAAACAGAATATACAGAAACTAGAACACTTTTTCTCAAGTGTCAAGGATCCTGTCCAGGATACTCTGTTATTGACCTATATGTTTGATAAAATTCCCCATTGTCAGTGATAAGCATGTTTCTTTATTTTGTTTTTGTCTTTACCAAATTACATATATCACATGGCACCTATGCATCCCTACTTACCTATCAATCCTCTTTGGGAGAGCAAGGAGGCTTTATTCTAGTGCTAGAGGTTTCATGAAGCCAATTTACTTTCCTTGGCCCTTGAGAAAGCCTTGACTCATTCTGAGAGTGTGAAACATTATTAAAAGTGACCAAACTATATGTTCTCTGTGAAAATGGAGGGATATTCTACCCTGCAATGTTTATCTTTATAGTTTCTTTGTTTAATCTAATGCCAGAGGCAATGGACAAGGCTTGTCTTTGGGACTCAGCTGGAAGATGATGTTCTGCTTTTCAATAGAAATATAATTTTCATATTTTGCCAAAAGAAAGAAAAAATATTAGATGGAGAGAAGTAGCTGCTCACTTATTAAAACTTGAGGCAAAGTACATGGGATAAAACTCTGAAGAGAGTATGGGAAATAACAATTGGAAGAGAAAAAATCCTAAACAAATGCGCACAATTACATGCTAAAATCAGTATGAAGTAAAGACTGCAAGTAATGCAGAAGAGCAATCATGTTAATGCAATGAATTATTATAAATAACATACTAAAATAAAAAGTAGACTATAATGTGTAATGTATTAAAATACATTTTATATAATAAATAAAATAGTTTCAAATATCAAAGAAATATTCCAAACATCTGTTATTTATGAGAGTATTGTTTGAAAAGAAGAAAGACATGAAAATATCATGTGTACATTTTATAACATAGAACATGGAAATATAATATGAGCAATATATGAGCAGCTGACTATGAATTTTACTTATTATGTAAAGATAATTGCTAAGAAATTTACTGAGTAAAAGGAGACACAAGAGTAGAAAAATACAACATTTATTTTAAATTTGAGTTTCTGATATATATGCATACCATGTAAAAATAATTAAGATGCAAGAAACAAAAGCATTTATGTTAGGTTATGTTCATTAGAAATTCTGAGATAATGAGACTGAGATACAGATGGTTATACAATTGGCTTGTGCCTTTGCTAGGATTTTGTTGCTATGAAGAGATGCCATGACCAAGGCAATTCTTATAAAGGACAATGTTTAATTGGGGTTGATTTAGAAGTTCAGAGGTTTAATCCATTATTATCATGGCTTAAATTATGGCAGTATAAAGGTGGACATTGTGCTTGAAGAGTCCATAGTTCTACATCTTATTCCACAGACAACAGAATCCGACTGTTTGCCCCAGACAAGAGTTTCTTTGCTATGATGAGACTCCATAAAGCTGACCAAAAGTAAAAAAAAATTATAAAGGATGACATTTAACTGGAGCTAGCTTATAGTTTCAGAGGTTCAGTCCATTATTATCATGGCAGGAAACACGGCAGTGTTCAGGCAGGCATGGTGCTGAGAAGCTGAGAGTTATATATCTTGATCCTAAGAAGATTCTCTTTTGCAGGCAGACAGGGGGAAGCTGTCCTCACTGAGAAGAGCATGAGCCTAGGACCTAAAATGCTACCTACACAGTGACACACTTCCTTTAGCAAGGCCACACCTTTTACATTAATGACACACCTACTAATAGTGTCAATTCTTATGGTCCAAGCATACTTAAACCAGCACAGCCTACTTTAGAGATATATTCATATATATCTTTATTGGTGTACTGTTCATCACATTTAATACTTAAAGTCAGTCTGAGTGTATAGCATTATATCAATTAATGAAAAAATATGGAATATGTAGACACAATGAAGTATTAATCAATATTCCATGTTCAGTGAAGATAGTAATAGAAGATAGGTGTCATATATTTCTATCTCTTTAGAAACAATAATAAATATTTAAGATAAAAATAAATACACTATTTGGTAGAGCAAGAAGATAGAAGAGGAAAGGAAGGTAGAAAATACACTCTATACATGCAAAGCAGAATATAGGCACTCATTGAAGTCCCAGATAAATCATTCAATTGATTCAAGTAATATGAATTAATAATCACAACAAAGGGTAATATTTCATAATACAATACACAATTAATGAATTTTCCAATATCTTTGTGGAATTTGTAACCCAGAAACTGAGTAAATAGCTATACCAGTTTTATGTTGAGAGTGTAATGATTATTTTCATCCTGTTTTCTGTGGAATTCTACTTCAGATACTTCCTGTACATTCTCTCTACCTAGTTGTAAGTATCAATCCTGCAATGGAAAGGATTCCTACAATATTTTTATGTGATGCTCTTTGCAAATGTTCTACAACAGAAAATAGATTTTAACATTTAACATTCAAATTTGTTTTAAAATACTAAATATGAAAACAGGTTCATGAAAGAAGGAATATTTCTGGAATTTTTAAGTAACTTTTAAGGCTTTCTCATACTGTGATTAAACAGCACGACAATTTATATTGTGTTCTTTGATGAATCATATCATTTTCAAGAAATAATGTAACTTAAATCTTAAAAGACATTTTTTTTCTTTTTGAGAAACAAATTTATTTTCAGTACTCAAAATCTGGTGTACTCTGGGCTAACTAAAGAGTACTTCATGGTAAGATTACACTTCTGGTCCATTATATAAAACTGTTTATATAATATTTTATTTTCAATATTACAAATGTCTAATTTAGCTTACATTTTGTTATACAGTATATTATACAATATACAGTATATTAATCTCAAATACTTATAAATTCCATTTAGAATTTAGTCAATCGTATTATTTTCTTTTCCTTAAGATTTCAAAGACAAGATATGGCTCAATGATTGAACAATTTGAATTGATATTTTGTGTAGAGAATAAGAGTTTTATGAAAATTTTCAATAAATTACTAATAACAATGTCTGAAATGAAGTCGATAATTGCAATTTTTCTTGCTACTTTACTATTATACTTTAAATTTCATGTGCATAAAAATGTTTGTACATTGGATCTTAATGTTTATTACTTTAATTTTTTTATTTATATCAAAATGAAATGTAATATGTTATGATATGGTCCTAAAATTTGGGATTCATATGTAAATCCTGTAATAGTAACTTTTATTGACTAGATGTAATTGTCATCTCAGAGTCTTACTGGTGAATATGTTCAACATGTGTACTTCTAACTGAACTCTGGCTG
Source organism: Mus musculus (assembly GCF_000001635.26). Taxonomy (NCBI): domain Eukaryota; kingdom Metazoa; phylum Chordata; class Mammalia; order Rodentia; family Muridae; genus Mus; species Mus musculus. The sequence goes on along the minus strand of NC_000067.6, from coordinate 147,851,941 downwards.
GATGTTTCAACAGTAATTATTCTAGGCCAAACTACTTTTCAAGGGTAATGACTTAAACTAGCCTCTCTTACCGTCTGTCTGAATTGCTCTCCCTGACCCCAAAGCAACTCTGGCCATTTGTTCTAATCTTTTGGCTCTTTTTATTTTCAGGCTTTAATTTCTCTGCAGGAACTCATAAATGAACTCAACTCCATTATACTGCACTCACTCAAATGGAGTACTACTCATCAATTAAAAACAAAGAATTCATGAAATTATTAAGCAAATGGATGCATCAGGAGGATATCATGCTAAGTGAGGTAAAGCAATCAAAAAAGAACATGCATGATATGCACTCACTGATAAGAGGATATTAGCCCCAAAACTAAGAATATCCAAGATATAATTTGCAAAATAACTGAAACTCAAGAAGAAGAAAGACCAAAGTGTGGATACATTGCTCCTTCTTAGAATGGGGAACAAAATACCCATGGAAAGAGTTACAGAGACAAATTTCAGAGCTGAGATGAAAGGATAGACTATCCAGGGACTGCCCCACCCAAGGATCCATCCCATATACAACCACCAAACCCAGATACTATTGCAAATGCCAGCAAGATTTTGATGACAGGACCCTGATATAGCTGTCTTTTGTGAGGCTATGCCAATGCCTGGCAAATAGAGAAGTGGATGCTCACAGGCATCTATTTGGATGGAATGCAGGGCCCCTAATTAAGGAGCTAGAGAAAGTACCCAAGGAGCTGAAGGAGTATGAAACACTAAAGGAGGAACAACAATATGAACTAACCAGTACTCCCCAGAGCTGTGTCTCTAGTTGCATATGTAGAGGAGGATGACCTAGTTGGCCATCAATTGAAGGAGAGGCTCTTGGTCTTGGGAAGATCATATGGCCCAGTACAGGGGAATGCCAGGGCCAGGAAGCTGGATGGGTGGGTTGGGGAGCAAGGTGGAGGGAGGGTACAGAGGACTTTGGGGATAGCATTTGAAACGTAAATGAAGAAAATATCTAATAAAAATAAGTTAAAGTTGAAACAAAACAAAACAAAACAAATGAAAAGCACCAAACTCAACTCTACTCAACTGAAATGACTGATTCAACTGAACTGCCCTCCTTTCCAGGATCAGTCCTTTCAATAGCCTTTCTTACCTGTTGTTCTTGTAAGAGTTGTGCTTCTCTACTTTCTGACTCATTCTGTCAAAGCTTTCTCTGATTTATCACTTTGTCTCCCTCACAATCAGATGTCACTCTCAAACTTGGTTGTTTTCTTCTATAAACGAACTCTATTTTCATTGATTGGGAATAAAAATATGTACTAAGGGAATGTTTTTATTCCAGCCAGATCATACTGTCATCCAGGGCATATCTGCATCCCAGCCAGAACATATAGATCTAAGAAGTCTTTAGATGTGATCCCTTGCCAGAGCACTCATGCTGCTAGATTCAAGAGAGCGGCATGAAAGGCAGCCTTGTTCCTGTTGAGCTAAGGCTCAAAACCCAGGTGACTCTAAAGGAATGCTAGGCATTTCATCATAGAGAGCAGTAATGAGCACAATGTCCTGCCCCTAACAAAGAAGGACTATACAATTGATACCCAATAGTAAAGGGAATTTTAATTTTCTACAATGGGGTGTCGATGGGTATATAAAATATACATCAGTGCAAGCCACCAGTAATTGGATGACACAAAACAAACTCCATAGTTTTGACTGTCTTTTGTTTCACTTTGTTATGTTTGGATTTTTTTCTCTTACTGGAGTTTTGTTTTTATCTACTTGTTTGGTTTAAATTTTATTTTTGAGATTATTTTGAAAGGTGGAGATAGAAAAACAGAGAAAGTGGATTAAATTAGACTAGAAGGATTATCAGTAAAATCTGAAAGGAATATAGAAAGGGAAAATTATGATCAAAATATATAATGGAAAATAAAAAAGAAAAGGAAAATAAGGGGGTAAAGTAAGGGAACAAGGTGCCTACCTGGAGGCGGCTGCTGCTTCTTCTTCTTCTTCTTCTTCTTCTTCTTCTTCTTCTTCTTCTTCTTCTTCTTCTTCTTCTTCTTCTTCTTCTTTCACTTTCTATACTCTTTTTTTACTTAAACATTTTTATTAGATATTTTCTTCATTTACAATTCAAATGCTATCCTAAAAGTCCTTTATACACATTTGAATTTATAGAGAATGTGATAAGCATAGTCTCAAGCCAGACATGGTTTCAGAATTTCTGTCAGCTTTTATGGTACATATCAATCTACCTGTCTATAATGTATACTTATATGTGCTCAAATGTTTCTGTACCTACAATTATATGTTTAGATTAAAATGAAATTAAGAGATGTTGGTTTCATTTTGTCAAATGAATTATCATAAAACAATATGATTCAATTAAAGAGGGCTGTGCATTTAAGACATTTTGCTTCATGGGTTTCCCATTTGCTAAAGATATCCTACTTCTTTAACAAACTATTTTAGAACATATTTATAGATATTATATGAAATATTTCTTTTATTAATGCTCTATGAAATCTTGAGGACCTGAATAGATACTTAACATAGACATTGGCTGTCCTTAAGGAAGAGCAGATGTTTTTCACATATGGATAGATAAGACTCTGATCTCAAAATTCAAATCTCCTTCTGGAAAACTTTTTTGTAGTAACATATGGTAGACAATGAATCTTAAAAACTTGTTGGCTGTGGACCTGACAGAAAAATAGGATTAGTTAAGATTTATTTACAGAGATTAAACAAATTGAGCATAGAAGCTGATAGAAATGGCCATAATCCTTTGATATTTAAAAGATTGGCTAGATTTTCTTCTATTTTGACAAAAATAAACTGAATTTATGATACAACATCATATTTCTCAGCACAATTCCTGTCTGTTTTTGTTAAGACACGTAGGATATTTTCCCTGCCTGCAACATCATTAGCTTCTTTAAGAGGAATATAAATTTACATTCCCAAAACTGTGGAAAGAAATGCTCAAATTTGAATAATTTTACTCCCTTGTATTTGTTATCATAAAAATGAAGAATTCAACACACAACAATATCCACATTTAAATAACATCAGGCAAAATCATATCCTTTCCTATCACTGATGATAATTACATATGAGAATGCCTCTTCTAGTTTTAGATTTACATTCATGTAATTTAAAATTTTAAAATAAAAAGCGTACATTTGTCAGCTATTATGCCAAACAAGCCCAAATGTATATGGAACATTTTAGCATTTAAATAAGTTGTAAAACATAGTTTTTACTTGCTTTCCTGAAGATATGTCATGTGAATAAGACAAAAATAATAATCAGCAACCACTACTCCCCCTTTTAAGATGCTGCCACTCCAGCACCTCCGAGTTTCCTTATTTATATATATATATAGCGATCTCTGTGAATATTTAGTGTGTTTTCAAGGCATTAAAAAAACCCAGAATATATTTTCATATTCTTTTGTGTTAACGTTGCCTTAAGAGTTTCAATTCTGAGTTAATGTCAAAGGGTTTTCCATGTACTTAGGATTTAAAATAACAGGTAAAATATAGACAATGTATGTCTACTATCTCAATGTATCATTGAGCAACATATAAGAAAAATCACACAGGAATTGTATTACTCAATTATTAAGTATGTATTCTGCATATTTCTCATACTATTCTCTTAAGATTACAGGGCATGGTTTATTCCTAACTTTTCTATAGAAAGCACCAAGGATTTCAGCCCTATTTGGAACTAAGTTATAAAGAGTTGATAAACTATTTTAACTCAGTCTGGGCTTGAGCGGATGCTACACAAGGACAAAGTTAGTCCTGTTTTGTGAAGTGTTCAATCAAGAACATTCTCAAATGCATATTTTCCTTAGACAAAATTTTTTAAATCTGAAAAATATATTCCCAATTGCTCTCTGACAGTGAAAAGTCATTTTGAATAGGTCTTTGCTCTCATTATCATTTGTCTTTATAATTATAACTCTATATTAATGATTGTTTTCTATTTCACGTTGTTTTATGGGCCCAATAATAAGTTGTAGTTTTATAGAACATTATATTTATTCTAAACATTTTGAGTGATTCTTTATTATCTACTTTCTTATTCAAAATTTACATTTTTGGGCCTACTCTTCAGACAAGTTTTTTTTTTTTCTTCTGAAACATTCCAAGTTCTGCTTACATCACTCAAACAATTTGCACATAAACTTATTTCTACTACTTAACTTAATCACTAGTTTGTTTTCTCCATTTATTGCAGGATACTTTTAAAATTCAAAGAATGTAATATATTTTCTACATATATGTATGTAATAGCAATTAATGAAAACAGAGCCCAAGGATTTGAAGTAGAGCAGGACATGGTTTATAGGAAGACTTAAAGAAAGCAAGAAAATGGATAAATAATATAAACATATTATAAGTGCAAAAGTAAATGAAAAAATAAAATAATAATTTTCAAATTTCAAAACTTGTATATGAAAAGGAAATAATGTGTTTCTTAAATGAAACTAACACATCAATTTTAAATAGAAAGTAGTATGTGTGCAACTTTACTTAATGAGTTTGAGACTTGCTTTTTATCATTCATACAAATAAAATATTAATCAAAGCATTCATTTTGTTGAAAATTATTTAGGACCTACAAGTCTTTGTTTCTGCTTTCAAGCCAGGATCTTATAAAATCTACATATTTGTGTTTCAAAATTCTCAGTCTATAAAAATTCCTATAGTACCATTTGATATGTGTTTCAATTCAATTAATCAAAGCCATTAGATTCACAGAAGGAAGTGGGGCATAGAAATCTCAAAAGGAAGAGATAATAAAATAAAGTGCAATGGAAAGATAAAGACTAAACTAGAAAAAAATCAGGTGAAATGGGGAGGGAGATTTGAAGAAAAATAAAGGTCAGACTATGGAGAGAGATAAGCAACACTAAAAGCCTTTTGAAAGAAAGAATGATAGCTACTATAAAGCCACTACTATAGAGCTTCATAGTGTGTGTCTGTGTGTGTGTGTGTGTGTGTGTGTGTGTGTGTGTGTGTGTGTGTGCTTGTATGTGAAAGGAACCTAAATGGAGTTACCATAGAATAGTGAGAGAATGCTCCAACTGGTTGTCTTATGTGATCTGGCAAAATATCTAAGGTCAGGAAAGTGTTAACCCTTGTTAAGTTGTTGGTATGAGAGATTCAAATGAAACCCCAGATATCATAGAGTATTGCAAAGGCTATCGGTTAATGACCACAACCTTTATGATATGGCCAAGTTACTGAAAACGACACTTACTTGTCAATTAACATGGAGAAATGAAGCAGGTGTCTAACTCGAAGCTTCATCTCTGCTAACTGCAGTTCATAATGTTGGAAGATACGGAGCAAACTAACAGAGGGAAAGAAAAGTAGCCATCAATATCATGCAACTACAAACCTTGTGCCCTAGAACAGGAATCTGCCTGGAAGATATACTAGTGCAAAAGTGGCAGAAATGTTTTGGGAGCAACTGTCTTAGTCAGTGTTCTATTGCTGGAAGGAGACACCTAGACCATAACAACCCTTATGAAAGAAAACATTTAATTGGGGCTTCCTTACAGTTTCAGAGGTTTAGTCCATTATTATCATTTCAAAGATCATGGTGTCCCATAGGCAGTCACGGAACTAGAAGTAGCTGAGAGTTCTACATCTGGACCCACAGGCACCGGGGGGGGGGGGGGCGGGGAGAGAGAGAGAGACAGACAGACAGACAGACAGACAGACAGAGTAGCCTGATCTTTTGAAACCTAGAAGTCACATTCTGCAGTGACTCACTTCCTTCAATAAGGATAGACCTCTCATTATCAAGTAGTGGCATTCCCTGATGACTATAAATTCAATTATATGATCCTAAGGGAATCACCCTCATTGAAACAGTAACCTCTACACTAGATTTTACTCTTCTGTATTAATTATCATCTCAGAGGCTTACTGCCTCGGTTTGCTCACCTAGGTCTAACCCTGGAAGCTTCTAGCTCCATACACTCTCATCTAGGCCTAGCATGCTTTGAGCCTCTGTGGTGTACTACTGAATAAGCTCATCCTTTCCCATTCTTTCTGAATTGTGCCTGATTGTTTCAACTAGCCTGTTCCGGCTCGCATCTCACCAAGCTAACTGATTCAATCTGCTTCTCTCTTAGCTTTGACTTTTTGCTCTTTTTTACTTCAGACTAACTCTGGCAGTTTTGTTATCATCTTCTGGCTCCTTCTTCTTGGTGTCTATGAGTCTGCCCACAAACCACACAAACACTGACCTCAATCAGACATGGATGGTTTATTAAACACATATCCTAATACTGATCAGTAAAACTATAGGAATTGCTAGCTGAGCCATGATGATGAGCATCTTTCTCTGTCAGTGTTGTGATTTGAATATGTTTGGCCCAGCATGTGTCACTATTTGAAGAGTGGCCTTATTGGAGTAGGTGTGTGACTATGGGGTGGGCTTTAAGACTTACTTAAGAGTTGTCTGGAAGCCAGTCTTCTCTTAGCAGCCTTCAGATGAAGATGTAGAATTCTCAGTTCTGTCTACACCTTCCTTGCACGGAAGCTGCCATCATATCCCCTTAATGATAATGGATGGAAACTCTCATCCTATAAGCCTGCCCCATTTAAATGTTCTTATAAGAGCTGTCTTGATCATGGTGTCTGTTCACAGCAGTAAAACCCTAAGACAGCTGATAGAAGAAAAAAATAAAATAAAATAAAATAAAATAAAATAAAATAAAATAATATAAAATAATATAAATAAAATAAAAACCACAGTCAGCTCTTATGTAGGTGGAGGAAGTGCTGCTAGGTGGTTGACTCTGACTCAAGCCATTTTAAGCATAACAGTTCATACTGACCTATTATTTGATGGGCCCTATGTAAAGTTTTGAGAAATTTCTCAAGATTAACAAGCCTCACACAGAACACAACTGGATAAGTAATTAGCATGACCATGCTCTCAGTCAAGTTATTTTTCTGTGTCAATGATTGGTAGGCATATTACAGCAACATGAAATAGCTGGCAGTCAAGGAACTGAATGCCTACAGCTATGCTGAGAGAGGGGCAGATCTCATCATTCTCTGCTTCCTTCTGTTGTCACCCCTATCTCCCTTGTTTCTCTTCAAGCTATCTCTGTAAAACTCTCCCACTGAAACTGCATCCTTTCTCCCTCTGCACTGTTGCCTCAAGTAGCTTCCCTCTCTTCTCTCTTCTCATAAGAGTTGAGTAAGTCCTATTCTGTCAAATCTTTCTCTCATTCATCACTCTGTCTGCCACTCAATTTGACATCTCTTTCTAACATGGATACTTCCTTCAACAAACTAACATTACTGTCATTGGGATTGAAGGTATGTACTAAGGGTGCATCCATAGTCTAGCCAGAGGGATTGTGAGGTAGGGGCTGAGGCACACCACAGTTATAAAGTTGTTCAGTAAATAACACAATCTCAAGGTTCACAATGTGATCAGATATTCTGCAATACCTGGTGATATCCTAAAACATGCTTTTATGTTCACTGTTCACAAAGTGAGTCTCACATAAATCAGGATGATTGTACCAGGACCTACCCCATTGACTCAGTGGCAGAATGTTTGTTTTGGCCACTTCTTCCAAGCCCACTTCAATCATAAATATTGGCAAACTCTCTGCCTGTGTTGGATACTCAATCAAAAGAAGGCATAGCTTCTGATGCACCCAGTGGACTATAATCCTGCTCACAGGAACTTGTTCGAACCACCAAAAATATGTGGGTATGCACATATGTAAGGTGGTTGGAGCTTCACTCTATCCATTCAATATATAAATGTGTATATGTCCATTTGTCTGTTTGTATGTATGCATGTATGTATGAATGCATGCATGTCTGTATATATGTATATATGCATGTATGTATGCATGTATATGCACATAATGCATGTGTGTATGTGTATATGTGAAGTTGTTGGAGCTTGTTGAGGTTAGCTTGACCTGCCATACATCATGAGTTTAAGAAAGACAACATAATACTATGATTTTGCTTAAAGTACATATCATAAGATGAGTATAAATGGTCATAAATGGAATTAAATGCTATATTAATAGATCGATGTCAGTAAAACCCTAATCAGAAAAGCTTCTTTTTATAATTCATAGAAAATACCACAGTGACCAATACCATTTGGAAGATGTGAGGCTTTGGACAATGCAGTATTAAGTAATATATTTTTGCCAAACCCCTTTCCTAAAAGCTTGTGTGTATATATGGAAGAGAAGGTGGAAGTGTATATATGAAGAGAAGGTGGAAGGTTCTACATCAGAGGTAATAGGTGACTCGGAAAAAAAATAGTGTTTTTAAGACACAAAATAGTGGTCATATAAATGCCAAGAAAATGCCACAGTATGCATAGGAGCTGCATGGGGTCAACCATAATGCGTCCTGATGCTGAATGGGACAAGGAGACATTGGGATCTGCTCCCAACAAAGAAGCTGTTCACAATGGATACATGAGACAGAGAAATGTTTTTTTTTTTTTGTAGATTTTTGTTTTATTTGGCATTTTTGTGTTAATTTAATTTCCTTATTGAACTTGACTCTCATTTTTGAACACACACACACACACACACACACACACACATACACACACACACACACACACACATATTCAATGCAATCCCCAACAAAATTCCAACTCATTCTTCATGGAGTTAGTAAGAACAGTTTGCAAATTTATTTGGAATATCAAAAACCTAGGATAGTGAAAACTATTCTCAACAATAAAAAAACTACTAGGGGAATCACCATCCCTGAACTCAAGTTGTGTTACAAAGCAATAGTAATAAAAACTTCATGGTATTGGTACAGAGACAGGCAGGTAGATAAATGTAATAGAATTGAAGACCCAAAAATTGATCCACACACTTATGGTCACTTGATATGTGGCAAAGAAGTCAAAATCATCCAGTGGGGGAAAAAAAAAGTATTTTCAACAAATGGTGCTGGTTCAACTGGCTGTCAGCATTTAGAAGAATGCAAATTGACCCATTCTTTTCTCCTTGTACAAAGTAAAAGTCAAAGGGCATCTAGGATCTCCACATAAAACCAGATACATTCAATAGCAGATCCTGAGCATCCACTTCTGTGTTTGCCAGGCACTGGCATAGCTTCAAAAGAGACAGTTATATCAGGGTCCTTTCAGAAAAATCTTGCTGGTGTATGCAATAGTGTCTGCGTTTGTTGGCTGATTATGCTATGGATCCTCAGGTGCAACAGTGGAACACAGGGGCCCCAATGAAGGAGCTAGAGAAAGTACCCACGGAGCTGAAGGGGTCTGCAACCCTATAGGTGGAACAACAATATAAAGTAACCAGTACCCCCTAGGCTCCTGTCTCTAGCTGCATATGTAGCAGAAGATTGCCTAGTAGGCCATCATTGGGAAGAGAGATTCCTTGATCTTGCAAACTATATATGCTCCAGTACAGGGGAACACCAAGGCCAAGATGTGGGACTGGGTGAGTAGGGGAGCAGGGGGGGGGATATAAGGGAATTTCAGGATAGAATTTGAATGTAAATGAGGAAAATATCTAATAAAAAATTAGAAAAAGAAAAAATGCCTAGTTAAAAAAATATTGTAACAACAACAACAAAACAAACAAACAAACAAAAAAAAAAACCAGATACATTGAACAAACTAATAAAAGAGAAAGTGTGGAAGAGCTTCAAGCACATGAGGACAGGGAAACATTCCTGGACAGAATACCAGTGGCTTATGCTCTAAGATCAAGATTGACAAATGGAAATTTATGAAATCAAAAAATATCTATAAGGCAAAGGATACTGTCATAGGACAAAATGGCAACCAACAGATTAGAAAAAGATCTTTATCAATCTTATACCTGATAGAGTGCTAATATCCAATATATATAATGAAATCAAGAAGTTAGATTCCAGAGAATTAATAACCGTATTAAAAATTGGGGTACATAGCTGAACAAAGAATTCTCAAATGAAGAATCTCAAATGGCTGAGAAGCACCTAAAGAAATGCTCAACATCCTTAGCCATCAGATAAATGCCAATCAAAATGGCCCTGAGAATCCACCTCACACCAGTCAGTATGGCTAAGATCAAAAACTCAGGTGACAACAGATGCTGGCAAGGATGTGGAAAAAGTGGAAGACTTGTCCATTCTTGGTGGGATTTCAAGCTGGTACAAATATTATGAAATCATTTCAATGGTTATTTAGAAAATTATACATATACTACTTGAGGACCCAGCTATACCACTCCTGCATGTATACCCAAAAGAAACTCTAACATATACCAAGAACACATGCTCTACTATGTTCATAGCAACATTATTTATAATAGCCAGAAGCTGGAAACAACACAGATGCCCCTCAACAGAGACAGGGATACAGAAAATGTGGTACATTTACACAATGGCCTACTACTCAGCTATTAAATACCAGGCAAATGGATGGAACTTTAAAATACCATCCTGAATGGGGTAACACAATCTCAAAAGAACACTCATGGTATGTACTCACAGATAAGTTGATATTAGGCAAAAAGCTCAAAATACTCATGATACAACTTACAGACCATATGGAGCTCAAGAAGAAGAAAGACCAAAGTGTGGATGATTCAGTCCTTCTTAGAAAGGGAAACAAATTTCTGAGGAACCACAAGACTGATTTCCAGAGTGGTTGTACAAGCTTGCAATCTCACCAACAATGGAGGAGTGTTCCTCTTTCTCCACATCCGCCCTAGCACCTGATGTCACCTGAATTTTTTTATCTTAGCCATTCTTACTGGTGTGAGGTGGAATCTCAGGGTTGTTTTGATTTGCATTTCCCTGATGATTAAGGATGTTGAACATTTTTTCAGGTGCTTCTCAGCCATTCAGTATTCCTCAGCTGAGAACTCTTTGTTTAGCTCTGTACCCCATTTTTAATGGGGTTATTTGGTTTTCTTGAGTCCATCTTCTTGAGTTCTTTGTATATATTGGATATTAGTCCCCTAGCAGATTTAGAATTGGTAAAAATCCTTTCCCAAACTATTGGTGGCTTTTGTCTTATTGACAGTGTCTTTTGCCTTACAGAATCTTTGCAATTTTATAAGGCCCCATTTGTCAATTCTTGATCTTATAGCACAAGGCATTGCTGTTCTATTCACCTGGGCATATATCCAGAAGATGTTAAAACTGGTAATAAGAACACATGGTCCACTATGTTCATAGCAGCCTTATTTCTAATAGCCAGAAGTTGGAAAGAACCCAGCTGTCCCTCAGCAGAGGAATGGATACAGAAAATGTGGTACATTTACACAATGGAGTACAACTCAGCTATTAAAAAGAATGAATTTATGAAATTCCTAGGCAAATGGATGGATCTGGAGGGTATCATCCTAAATGAGGTAACCCAATCACAAATGAATTCACATGATATGTACTCACTGATAAGTGGATATTAGCCCAGAAACTTAGAAACCCAAGATACAATTTGCAAAACACATGAAACTTATGAAGAACAAAGACCAAAATGTGGACCCCTTGCCCGTTCTTAGAATTTGGAACAAAACACCCACACCCATGGAAGGAGTTACAGAGACAAAGTTTGCAGCTGAGACGAAAGGATGGACCATCCAGGGACTGCACCACTGGGGGTCCATTGCATAATTAACCACCAAACCCAGACACTATTGCATACATCAGCAAGATTTAGCTGAAAGGACCCTGATATAGCTGTCTCTTGTGAGGCTATGCCAGTGCCTGGCAAACACAGAAGTGGATGCTCATAGTCAGCTATTGGATGGAACACAGGTCCTTGGTCTTGCAAACTTTATAGGCCCCAGTACACGGGAACATCAGGGCCAAGAAGTGGTAGTGGGTGGGTAAGGGAAATACCTAATAAAAATTGGAAAAAAAAAAAAAAGAAAGGGGAACAAATCCTCACAGGAGGTAGAGGGTGGTATGTACTTAGGAGGAGGAGAGGAGTTAGGGTGGGCAGAGTGGGCAGGGTCCTTTATGAGAGGAGATGTGGATGATAGATAGATATTCAGGAAATTGAACAGACCTGTTTAGCAATGAAGATGAGTAACTGGTAACAAACACTAGCAAGTACTAGATGCCATGAAAGCAAGAGTCTGCCAGGACCCAGCAGCAATGAGATTGGCTGAAATGTCCAACAAATGGGAAGGAGAACTTACAGATTGCATATTTAGAGGTTAGGTAAGGGTCCCAGTTGAGGGAAGGGGCCACCCACTCATATCCAAATTTTTAACCCAGAATTGCTTATTTTTAGAGGAAATACAGGGATAAAATATGAGCAGAGACAGAAGGAGAGTCCATCCAGAGACTGCCCTACCAAAGGATCCATCCCATATACAGATACCAAACCCAGACTTATTGCTGATGCCAAGATTAGCTTACTGACAGGAGCCTGATATAGCTGTCTTCTGAGAGGCTTTGCCTTAGCCTGACAAATACAGATGCAAATGCATGCAGCCAACCATTGGACTGAGCATGGCAACCCCAATGGAGGAGTTAGGGATAGGACTGAAGGAGCTAAAGGGGTTTGCAACCTCATAGAAAGAACAAAAATATCAAACAACCAGATCCTCCAGTGCCCCCAGGGACTAAACCACCAATCAAAGAGTAAATAAAGAGGGACCCATAGCTCCAGCTGCTATTTAGCAGAGGGTGGCCTTATCTGACATCAGTGGGAGGAGAGGCCTTGGTCCTCTGAAGGCTCAATGCCCCAGTATAGGGAAATGCCAGGCATTGTGTTGGGAGTGGGTAGGTGAGTGGGTAAGCACCCTATAGAAGCAGGGTGAAGAACATTTAGGATAGGGGTTTGAGGATGGAAAACTGAGAAAGGGGATGACATTTGAAATGTAAATAAATAAAATATCTAATAATAATAATAATAATAAACAGTCTTAAAGGATAACATATAAGTGATCATATTTGAGAGAAACCATATCTTGACATTTAAGTGTTTCTTTTACTTATTATTAGTTTTATACTTTGAGCCTTAATTTAAAAATATATTTCTTTTATATGAAATATTTTGATGATAAAATTTGGTTGTCATTTTTCCCCCAAGGCACAATACATAAAGCCATATTACAGCACTTTTTACATTTTTTCAGTTATTCTTACTATCTATTTCCATATTTTCAGTGTTTTAAGAGCAATCTTAATTTGTTTCTTTTTAGGATTAATGCAATGACTGCTACACCTAATCTTGATATAGGCAGGATGCAAGAACAAAAAGCCTTCTTTAGTGCTTAGGTAAGACTCTAAGAGCTTTCCAAATTTCATGTGTATTTTTTTTTAAAACTCAAAGAAAATTTCTGCACATCTAATAAAGCAGCATCAATACCAGTTACTGCTCCCAGAGCAATGCCTCTCAGTCAGAGCTGAAGCTTAGAAGTTGTGAACACACTCTGAATCAAAGTGGATAAAATACAAAGCTGGGGATTTACAAAAGAAAGATTCCTGTGCTCAATAGTAACTATCACAAAAGAATCTTTAAAAACTCAACTTTGTTCAAAGGTCATCCATTATGCATTATAAAACAACAGAACATCAAAATAAAACAAATGAAATTCAGTATGTGAGCAAAAGCCACTGCAAGAATATTTGTCCAGCACTGGTCTGATATCAGACTGAGTTTACCCTTATTTAAGCTTGTGTCCAAAGATTACAACTTAAAGTCATCCTATGAAATCTTCTACCTTTTAATAGTTATAACTCCCTATCCCTTAACTCCATGACTAGAACACAGTTGATTGACTCTAAGCTCCTATTACAGGGATATCATTTTTATAGAGTATTAACTGTCTTGCTCAGGGACTCTTTTTAATTATGTGAGCTAATGCTGTAAAATTGCTCCTTTAAGAATAAAATATACATGTAGATATGTAGAACCTTTTTTTCTTTTACTTATTCTTGTCTCATAAAATATATCCTGATGATAGGTTCCACTCCTCACAGTCCCTGTTCCCACTCTCTTTCTTCTTCAGATCCACTTCTCTTCTATTTCCCTTAAGAATAAAACAAGCCACCAAGGGATGTCAACTAAACATGGCATAACAAGATACAATAAGAATAGGCACAAATACTTATGTAAAATCAGTAGGAAGGAAAAGTCTCCCAAAGGGAGGCAAAAGAGACAGAGATATCACAACTTACCACTTTTACAAGTCCCACAAAATGTACAAGCTAAACAACCACAATATGTAGAGGACCTAGCATAGACCCATGCATGCTCCATGACTGTCACTTCACTTTCTCTGAGGCCCTGTGAACCAACCCAGTATCCTTAATCACCCTGGCTCCTATAATCTGACCTCCTGTTCATCTCCAGGGTACTGCGAGGTTGGCCTAATATTTGGCTGTGGTCTTTGCATCTGTTCTCATGATAATGACATATTTACAATTTCATTTTTATTTTTTACTGTTTCTGAAAGCATCTTGTATTTAGTACACTTACCTGAGTCCTCCAGGTAGTCCAAGTTGCCCTTGAACTTGCAATCCTCTACTCCTGAGTGCTGAACCCTAAATGTGTACTACTACACTGGCATAATAATTATCTCTTAATTGTTACTCTATATTTTTATTTATTTAATTTGTTTGTTTGTTTGTTTTTCAAGACAGGGTTTCTCTGTATAGCCCTGGCTGTCCTGGAACTCACTCTGTAGACCAGGGTGGTCTTGAACTCAGAAATCCGCCTGCTTCTGCCTCCCGAGTGCTGGGACTATAGGACATGTATATTTAAAATTGTGAACATTAGTTAACAAAATATCATGTGAAAATGTATAAAACTTACATCATTGTTTTAACGGAAAATTTAATTGATGACAATGTAATGATTATTAATCATAAAATAAACTGAATTCCAAAATTAGGCCCTTTCTAGTCATAATGATGGGAATCAATATAAAAATCTATACAGAACATTATATTTTATGATAGAAAAAAAATTCCTTGTAAAGTCTGTGAAAGGACAGAATTGACAGCAATGACATTTCTATCTGTCACTGTGGTGAAGTTTCTAGCTAGGGCAACCAGACATAAAATTCAAATACATCAAAAGAAAGACACAAAGCTATTTTTAATTTCTCATCATGTAACTTTGGATTTTTAAATGACAATGGAAGATACACTCACATGCAATTTAGAGGTAACAATTTTAAAAGATTTCAGAACAGGAAATTAAAATATTTTTCTTTTTTTTATTGGATATTTTCTATATATTACATTTCAAATGTTATCCCATTTTCTGGTAATACCCTGAAAAACAGCCTCCCCCATCTCCTGACACCTTCCCCTGCTCACCAACACACCTACTCCTGCTTCCTGGCCCTGGGATTCCCCCCACTCTGGGGCATAGAGCAAAGGGACTCTCCCCACATTGATGTTCGAATAAGCTGAGATTAAAACAAATTATAATCTAGCAATAAATAATCCAAAAAATAAGGTCAATTTATAATAGAATCTAAAATAATTTGAAATAAATAAAACAAATGAAATAAAATTGCAAAAATATAGCCATCAAATAAATTCTAGGTGATCATAATATGTGGAAAAAATGTCTGGTATTCACTGTAAATGGATATACCCCCAATTAAAATGAATGGAAACATTACTATGTTTCTAACCAGAAATCTTAACAGTTTTAGGAGCCAAATTGATTTACAGATTCAGAACAATTTTTGTTAAAATGTCATTCAACATTTAGGCAGAAATTGCTACTTTGGTCCTAACAAACATAAGGAAATGCAAAGAATATAAGAAATATAAAACCTACGTGAAAAGATTTATAGGAAGCATACCTCTAAAGACATAATTACATAAGCAATTTTTCATTAATTTGTTATATTTTTGTATTTCATTTTTCTTCCTTTAGTTTTAAGTATAATTTGGACAATTGCAAAGATAAACCCAAATTACTCTGTCAGTTCATGGCTAAATTCTTCCACATATATCTGTAAATGATCAGACTATTTTTTTATGAAAATCAACTATTTAATTGAGATCACAAACAATCATTTGTGTATGCTATAGTTTAATCAGTGTTTTACTACATTTGATCTTAGCCAAAGGCTGAGAAGAGATTAATCAGTGTTTTCTTCTCCTTCTTCTTCTTCTTCTTCTTCTTCTTCTTCTTCTTCTTCTTCTTCTTCTTCTTCTTCTTCTTCTTCTTCTTCTTCTTCTTCTTCTTCCTCTTCTTTTATTTTAGACAGGGTTTCTCTGTATAGCCCTGGCTGTCCTGGAACTCATTCTGTAGACCAGGCTGGCCTCGCACTCAGAAATCCAACCCCCTCTGTCTCCCAAGTGCTGGGATTAAAGGCGTGCCCCACCACTGCTCAGATTAATCAGTGTTTTAAAACTTAAGTCTTCAAGCTAGGATTCAAATGTGAACTTACATTTGTATTTTGTTATTTCTTCTGCAGCAGCCATTTTTGACTACTATCTACAATAGTCAACATTCTAAAAATGATTATTTTTCTTGTTCATCCTTCTCATTAAAATGTTTTTTTTTAGCAATTAATGAAAATCTAAGTTAATTTTATATTGTTGTTCACTGAAAATGATGCATCATTTGCAAGGACAATTTTTAGATATAAGTGTGATGTGTCTCTGGGATTTATATGTTGAAATTTCTGATAATATTTGCTATTAATACAGTGAGATAATAAGAGTTTCAGAAAACCACTGCTCTATTTTCCTTTTTTGTCTATTCCTTTATTTATTTTTTTCATACAACGTAGTTTGAATAATTTCTCCCTATTCAATATCTCCCAGGCCTTCCTCAACTCCCTAAACACACAAATTCATAGTCTCTCTTCCTCTTTCCCTTCTCTGAATAATAATAATATAATAATGATAATAATAAACAAAGAAGAAAGAGGAGGAGGAAGAGAAGAGAAAGAAGAGGAAGAAGAAGAAGAAGAAGAAGAAGAAGAAGAAGAAGAAGAAGAAGAAGAAGAAGAAGAAGAAGAAGAAGAAGAAGAAGAAGAAGAAGAAGAAAATGTATAAAATTTGTTACTTATTTGGTGAGAGTACCACACTCAGTAACCCAAAAGTATGTTCCATTGTTCTTGGTTAGGAAACTAGTTTTATAATCTAAATCTTGCTGATAAAAAATATATAAAATATACAAAATAAATTGTTCATATCAAAGTTATTTTTATTTAAATTCTAATACAGGTAAATGAGATGATTATTTTGATTTATTATATTGATTAATGTTACATTTTTTTGTTACATTTTCTGTCAGGGTTCAGATAAAGAATATTCCTACCCTGTATGAGAAGTTTGGCTGTTATCTCTTTAATCCAGATTTCCAAGAATGCCAGATAAACAGCTTAGTTCCAGCTTGATGCTGTGGAACTTTGTCATGTGACTACACGTTGTTGTCTAGCTTAATGTGTTATGGCTCCAGATCAAGAGTAGTTATAAAAAAGGGGTCTATTATAAATATTATTCACTATAACCCATTATGACAGCACACAAAAGGGAAACAGTAATTCATTTCCTGAAAGGGACTTAATTGATTTTTTATTAGAAGGAGATATTTTTTTGATACATGTTCTGGTATGAGGTCTGAACTTCATTTAAAACTTTAAATTCCAAAATGGATAATAAAATATTTATTTGTAGAAGTTGATGAATTAGAGAGTGATTACTAAATTGGTGGCTAGAAATCAGAGTTACACCATACCATTAAGGGCAATTAGGTATGATACTTTTCTTTAGAAATACTCAGATTAAAAAAATCTGTTAAAAAATACTCCTGTATAAGTTAAATAGAGTCTGAAGACAATAACTATTGGGTGTTGTCTCAAAACCAATTTCAACAGTGAATATGAAGATCTGTGTGTTGTATCAAAAAAACTTAAGTTCAAGTTAATTTTAATTTATTTTATGTTTGTATAATTATCTGCTTCAATAATTAATTATTATTTATATATTATCTAGTGAAGACATAGATAAATCTTAACAGAAGAAAACAGGGAGCAGCCACAGTGGTACTGATAATACACTTAGGTCCTGACTGCTGATCCTTACCCATTTAACACACTGTCTTGACTTTTAATTGTCAGTTCTGTCATTTTTTCACTTCAGGATCTTAATTACTTGTGTTCTAGAACCTGCTTTGTAACCCTTCAGATAGTCTAGAATGTCAAGGAATGCATTCTTTTGCAAAACTTCAGATTAATCACCATCTAAAGTGGTGTATGAACAACATATTCCTCATTCTTTCATAAGGTAAATCTTGGTATCTGTTGATCTAGACTACCACATCCACCACCACTACCCTGGACACACATCAAACACTCTTCCTTGGAGATACCCTCTAAAACTTCATGGGAATAGTCTGTGTTTCACTGGAAAAGTCATTTCATAATCATGTATGCTTTTAAGCCCTAGTCCATTATGGACCAAATCTTTTGATCTCAGAAAAACAAAACAAGAAGGCAATAGTGAAAAATCCTTTAACAGAGGACGATACTGAATTTCTCTTCTATTTCCCCTCCTTTTAGTACAAACCCCAGAAATTTAGAACAGAGTAGAATTACATATAATATACATCTAAAGGCCTCAAATTTTCTAACATTAAATCTCTACAGCATTTGGAGTTTAGAAATAAAAAATGCTAGTTCCATCCATTTGCCTAAGAGCTTCATTAATTCATCATGTTTAAAAGTTTAGTAAAACTGCATTGTGTAAATGTACCACATTTTCTGTATCCATTCCTCTGCTGAAGGACATCTGGATTCTTTCCATATCCTGGCTATTATAAATAAGTCTGCTATGAACATAGTGGAGCATGGGTCCTTATTACATATCGGAGCATCTTCTGGGTGACCAGGAGTAGTATAGCTAGGTATTATATCCAATTTTCTGAGAAACCTCCATACTGATTTCCAGAGTGGTTGTACCAGCTTGCAATCACACCAACAATGGAGGAGTGTTCCTCTTTCTCCACATCATCCTGAGTTAAATAAACCAATCACAAAAGAAAACACATGGTATTTGATAAGTGGATATTAGCCCAGATGTTCGGAATACCCAAGATACAATTCACAGACCAAATGAAGCTCAAGAAAAAGGAAAACCACAGTGTGGATATTTTGGTCCTTCTTAGAAGGGGAATCAAAATACCCATGGGAGGAGATACAGAGACAAAGTTTGGAGCAGAAACTGAAGGAAAGGCTATCCAGTGTCTGTTCTACTTGGGGATCCATCCCATATACAGTCACCAAACCCAGACACTATTGTAGATGCCAACAAGAAGGAGCCTGATATGGCTGTCACATAAGAGGTTCTGCCAGTGGCTGACAATTACAGAAGTAGATGGTCATAGCCATCCATTGGACTGAGAACAGTATCCCTAATGAAGGAGCTAGAGAAAGGACCCAAGGTGCTAAAAGGGTTTGCAGCACCATAGAAGGAACAACAGTATGAATTAACCAGTAATCCCAGAGCTCCCAGGGACTAAAACACCAACCAAAGAGTACACATGGAGGGACTCATGGCTCCAGCTACATATGTAGCAGAGGATGGCTTTATGGGACATCATCTTGTGAAGGCTCTATGCCCCATTGTAGGGGAATGCCAGAACAGGGAAGCAGGAGTGGGTAAGTGAGTGAGCAGGGGAAGGGGGATGGGATGGGGGGGAGGGTTTCAGGGGGGATGAGGAATAGTGATAAATTTGGAAATGTAAATAAAGAAAATATCTAATAAAAAAGAAATAATATTGCTCTTTCACAGTGGGTTCTGAACTCATAAATTGAATCAACACAGGCAAAACATATTATTGAAATAATTGCATCAATTCCTAACAGATGTAGAGTTTACATTTTCACTATATAACTGTATAGTTTCTTCTGAAAATTTGTCTTAATATAATTTTAGTCAATTTTTCTTCCTAATCCTTCTATATAACTTCAGTTTCAATTATTTTAGAGTCTTAACAGTGAGGTCGATTAGTTTGTGCAATCTTTTATTGTGCTATGAAAATTCTGATGGCTTTCTCTTTTTGTTATTTTGTTAGTTTTTTGTGACTTAGGGAATTCCCAAGCTTCATATTCCCAAGGTTCACTCTCCTTTAGGCTAGTATTGCAACAGAGCCCCAGCTTATCTGAATCTTAGAAGGGCTCTTTGATGGATGTTATAATACACTTCCTTGTTAATCTATAGACATTTGAAAGAACTTGTTATAACATACTTGTGAAAAAAGTGTCAAACACTTTCACTATTTTGGTCTCGTTTTCTCTCTACAATTCACCTCATTCATATAAGACTATGAAGACAAACTTGAAAATAGCAATGCACTTTATTTCTTAAAGTATGCCCTTAAGATTCTTTTGTCCTTGACAGTTGTCTCCCAAATGTTAGAACTATAGCAGTAGGTAACTTAGATATTTGACATTAATGTAGCACAAAGCTGTTTTATAACATGTTTATAGTTGGTGGGAACAAGGAACTAATAAAAGTCTGAGAGATAAGATTATATAATTTTCATGTTTCCTTTATCTGCTACTTAGCTTCTTATAATCTCAGAAGGAAAGGAACTTTAGAGACAAAGTCTCCCTTACTCAGGCCCATACCTAAACATAGTAAAAACAATATACAGCAAATCAGTAGCCAACATCAAATTAAATGGAGAGAAACTTGAAGCAATCCCACTAAAATTAGAGATTAGACAAGTCTTCTCATTCTCTCCCTATAGACTCAAAATCCCTAGCCAGAGTGATTAAACTACAAAAAGAGGTCAAAGGGACACAAATTGGAAAGGACAAAGTCAAGATATCACTATTTGCAAATGATGGGATTGTATATTTAAATGACCACCAAAATTACACCAGGGAACTCTTAAACCTGATTAAAAACTTCAGAAAAGTAGGTGGATAAAAAATGTATTCAAACAAATCAGTGGCATTTCTCTACTCAATGAATCAACATGCTGAAAAAGAAATTGGGAAAACAACATCCTTCACAATAGTCACAAATAATATAAAATATCTTAGTATGACTATAACCAATCAAGTGAAATAACTTTTTGAAAAGAATTTCAAGTATATGAAGAAAGAAATTGAAGAGTACCTCAGAAGATGGAAAGATCTCCTATGCTTGTGGATTGGCAGGATTAATATGGTAATAATGACCATCTTGCCAAAAGCTATCTACCTATTCAATGTAATCCCCATCAAAATGTCAACTCAATTCTTCACAGATATAGAAAGAGCAATTCTCAAATTTATTTGGAATAACAAAACTCCCAGCATATCAAAAACCATTCTCAAAAATAAAAGACCTTCTGGGGGAATACCATCCCTGACCTCAAGCTGTATTACATAGCAATCATGATAAAAATCACATGGTATCGGTACAGAGACAGACAGGTACATCAATGGAAGAGAACTTTAGACACAGAAATGAACCCACACACATAGTCACTTGATCTTTGACAAAGGATCTAGAACAATCCAATCAAAAAAAAAAAAAAAGACAGGGTTTTCAAAAAATGGTGCTGGGTCAACTTGCATGTAGAAGAAAGCAAATCAGGTCATTCCTATCTCTGAACAAAGCTAAAGTCCAAGTGAATCAAGGAACTCTACATAAAATCAGATGCTGAATCAGATACTGAAACTAATAGAAGAGAAAGAGCCTTGAACACATGGGTATAGGGGAAATTTTCCTGAACAAAACACCAATGGATTATTCTCTAAGATCAACAATAGACAAATGGGACCTCATAAAATTTCAAGGCTTCTGGAAGTCAAAGGACACTGTCAACAGGCAAAAATGGCAACCAACAGACTGGGAAAAGTCCTTACCAATCCTACATCTGAAAGAGTCCTAATATCTAATATATACAAAAAACTCAAGAGGTTAGACACCAGAGAACCAAATAACCCTATAAATTATGGAGTACAGAGTTCAATAAAGAATTCTCAGCTGAGGAATATTGAATGGCCAAGAAGCACCGACATAACAACAGATTCTGAAGAAATCCAAAACACCATCAGATTCTTCTACAAAAGGCTATACTCAACAAAACTGAAAAACCTGGACGAAATGGACAAATTTCTGGACAGATAACAGGTACCAAAGTTAAATTAGGATGAAGTTAACGATCTAAACAGTGCCATATCCCCTAAAGAAATAGAAGCAGTTATTAATAGTCTCCCAGCCAAAAGAAGCCCAGGACCAGACAGGTTTAGTGCAGAGTTCTATCAGACCTTCAAAGAAGATCTAATTCCAGTTCTGCATAAACTATTTCACAAAATAACAGTAGAAGGTACTCTACCCAACTCATTTTATGAAGCCACAATTACTCTGATACCTAAACCACAGAAAGATCCAACAAAGATAGAGAACTTCAGACCAATTTCTCTTATGAATATCAATGAAAAAATACTCAAAAAATTCTCGCTAACCCAATCCAAGAACACATTAAAGCAATCATCCATCCTGAACAAGTAGGTTTTATTCCAGGAATGCAGGGATGGTTTAATATACGAAAATCCATCAATGTAATCCATTATATAAACAAACTCAAAGACAAAATTTACATGATCATCTCGTTAGATGCAGAAAAAGCATTTGAGAATATCCAACACCCATTCATGATAAAAGTCTTGGAAAGATCAGGAATTCAAGGACAATACCTAAACATGATAAAAGCAATCTACAGCAAGCCAGTAGCCAACATCAAAGTAAATGGAGAGAAGCTGGAAGCAATCCCACTAAATTCAGGGACTAGACAAGGCTGCCCACTTTCTCCCTACCTTTTCAACATAGTACTTGAAGTATTAGCCAGAGCAATTCGACAACAAAAGGAGATCAAGGGGATACAAATTGGAAAAGAGGAAGTCAAAATATCACTTTTTGCAGATGATATGATAGTATATATAAGTGACCCTTAAAATTCCACTAGAGAACTCCTAAACCTGATAAACAGCTTCGGTGAAGTAGCTGGATATAAAATTAACTCAAAGAAGTCAATGGCCTTTCTCTACACAAAGAATAAACAGACTGAGAAAGAAATTAGGGAAACGACACCCTTCTCAATAGTCACAAATAATATAAAACATCTTGGCTTGACTCTAACTAAGGAAGTGAAAGATCTGTATGATAAAAACTTCAAGTCTCTGAAGAAAGAAACTAAAGAAGATCTCAGAAGATGGAAAAATCCACCATGCTCATGGATTGGCAGGATCAACATTGTAAAAATGGCTATCTTGCCAAAAGCAATCTACAGAGGCAATGCAATCCCCATTAAAATTCCAATTCAATTCTTCAACGAATTAGAAAGAGCAATCTGCAAATTCATCTGGAATAACAAAAAACCTAGGATAGCAAAAACTCTTCTCAAGGATAAAAGAACCTCTGGTGGAATCACCATGCCTGACCTAAAGCTTTACTACAGAGCAATTGTGATTAAAAACTGCATGGTACTGGTATAGTGACAGACAAGTAGACCAATGGAATAGTATTGAAGACCCAGAAATAAACCCACACACCTATGTTCACTTGATCTTCGACAAGGGAGCTAAAACCATCCAGTGGAAAAAAGACAGCATTTTCAACACTTGGTGCTGGCACAACTGGTTGTTATCATGTAGAAGAATGAATGGATCCATACCTATCTCCTTGTACTAAGGTCAAATCTAAGTGGATCAAGGAACTTCACAAAAAACCAGAGACACTGAAACTTATAGAGGAGAAAGTGGGGAAAAGCCTTGAAGATATGGGCACAGGGGAAAAATTCCTGAATAGAACAGCAATGGCTTGTACTGTAAGATTGAGCATTGACAAATGGGACCTCATGAAACTCAAAAGCTTCTGCAAGGCAAAAAACACCGTCAATAAGACAAAAAGGCCACCAACAGATTGGGAAAGGATCTTTACCTATCCTAAATCAGATAGGGGACTAATATCCAACATATATAAAGAACTCAAAAAGGTGGACTTCAGAAAATCAAATAACCCCATTAAAAAATGGGGCTCAGAACTGAACAAAGAATTCTCACCTGAGGAATACCGAATGGCAGAGAAGCACCTGAAAAAATGTTCAACATCCTTAATCATCAGGGAAATGCAAATCAAAACAACCCTGAGATTCCACCTCACACCAGTCAGAATGGCTAAGATCAAAAATTCAGGTGACAGCAGATGGTGGCGAGGATGTGGAGAAAGAGGAACACTCCTCCATTGTTGGTGGTATTGCAGGCTTGTACAGCCACTCTGGAAATCAGTCTGGCGGTTCCTCAGAAAATTGGACATAGTACTACCAGAGGATCCCACAATTCCTCTCCTGGGCATATATCCAGAAGATGTCCCAACAGGTAAGAAGGACAGATGCTCCACTATGTTCATAGCAGCCTTATATATAATAGCCAGAAGCTGGAAAGAACCCAGATGCCCCTAAACAGAGGAATGGATACAGAAAATGTGGTACATTTACACAAATGAGTACTACTCAGCTATTAAAAAGAATGAATTCATGAAATTCCTAGCCAAATGGATGGACCTGGAGGGCATCATCCTGAGTGAGGTAACACATTCACAAAGGAACTCACACAATATGTACTCACTGATAAGTGAATATTAGCCCAAAACTTAGGATACCCAAGATATAAGATACAATGTGCTAAACACATGAAACTCAAGAAGAATGAAGACTGAAGTGTGGACACTATGCCTCTCCTTAGAATTGGGAACAAAACACCCATTGAAGGAGTTACAGAGACAAAGTTTGGAGCTGAGACAAAAGGATGGACCATCTAGAGACTGCTATATCCAGGAATCCACCCCATAATCAGCTTCCAAACGCTGACATCATTTCATACACTAGCAAGTTTTTATCGAAAGGACGCAGATGTTGCTGTCTCTTGTGAGACTGTGCCGGGGCCTAGCAAACACAGAAGTGGATGCTCACAGTCAGCTAATGGATGAATCACAGGGCTCCCAATGTAGGAGCTAGAGAATGTACCCAAGGAGCTAAAGGGATCTGCAACCCTATAGGTGGAACAACATTATGAACTAACCAGTACCCCGGAGCTCTTGACTCTAGCTGCATATGCATCAAAAGATGGCCTAGTTGGCCATCACTGGAAAGAGAGGCCCATTGGACACGCAAACTGTATATGCCCCAGTACAGGGAAACGCCAGGGCCAAAAAAAATGGGAATGAGTGGGTAGGGAAGTAGGGGGAGTATGGGGGACTTTTGGGATAACATTGGAAATGCAATTGAGGAAAATATATAATAAAAAAATGTTTAACATCCTTACTCATCCAGGAAATGAAATCAAAAGAAGTCTGAGCAGGGTGTGATGGCTTACACCTTTAATCCCAGTACTTGGGAGGCAGAGGCAAGCAGATTTCTGAGTTTGAAGACAACCTGGTCTTCAAACTGAGTTCCAGGACAGCCAGGGCTATACAGAGAAATCCTGTCTCAAAAAACAAAAAACAAACAAACAAACAAAAAAAAAAACCAAGCCTGACATTCAACCTCACACCAGTCAGTAATTGCTAAGTTCAAAAACTCAGGTGAAAATAGATGCTGGTAAGGATGTGGAGAAAGAGGAACACTCCATTGTTGGTGGGACTGCAAGTTGATACAACCATTCTGGAAATCAATCTGGTGGTTCCTCAGAACATTGTACATTGTACTACCCGAGGACCTAGCTATACCACTCCTGCACATATACCCAAAAGATGCTTCCACATATAGAAGAACACATGCTCCACTATGTTCATAGTAGCCTTACTTATAATATCCAGAAGTTACAATGAACACAATTGTCTTTCAGTAGAGGAACAAATACAGATAATGTGGTCAATGTACACAATGGAGTAATAATCAGCCATTAAAAAAAATGACTTCATCAAATTCTTAGGCAAGCCTGGGCATGGAGGCACATGCCTTTAATCCCAGCACTTGGGAGGCAGAGGCAGGTGGATTTCTGAGTTTGAGGCCAGCCTGGTCTACATAGTGAGTCCCAGGACAGCCAGGGCTACACAGAGAAACCCTGTCTCAAAAAACAAACAAACAAACAAACAAAACCAAGGGCCTCTCCTCCCATTGGTGGCTGACTAGGCCATCTTCTGCTACATATGCAACTAGAGACACAGCTCTGGGGTGGGGTGGGGGTACTGGTTAGTTCATATTGTTGTTCCTCCTATAGAGTTGCAAACTCCTTCAGCTCCTTGGGTACTTTCTCTAGCTCCTTCATTAGGGGCCCTGTGTTCCATCCAATAGATGACTGTGAACATCCACTTCTGTATTTGCCAGGTATGGACATAGTCTCTGGGCCAGAAAGCAGGAGTGGGTGGATTGGGGAGCAGGGCGGAAGGAGTGTATATTGGTATTTGGCGATAGCATTTGACATGTAAAGGAAGAAAACATCTAATAAAAAGATCAAAATAATAAATAAAGATAAAAAAATCTTAGGCAAATGGATAGAACTTGAAAATATCATCCTGAGTAAGCTAACACAATGACAAAAGAACATACATGGTATGTACTTACTGATAAGTGGATATTAGCCCAAAAGCTCAGAATATCCCAGATACAATTCATAGACCACATGAAGCTAAAGAAGAAGGAAGACAAAAGTTTGGATACTTCAATCCTTCTTAGAAGGGGGAACAAACACTCATGATAGAACATATAGGGGACAACGTGTGGAGCAGAGACTGAAGGAAAAGCCATCCAGAGACTGCCCCACATGGGGATACATCCCTTATGTAATCAGCAATGCCAGAGACTATTGCAGATTCCCAGAAGTATTTGCTGACAGGAGCCTGATATAGCTATCTCCTGAGAGGTTCTGCCAGAGCCTGACAAATACAGAGGTGGATGCTTGAAGTCATCCATTGGACTAAGAACAGGGTTACTTTTATATTTTTTTTCAGGAATGCCTATTTGGCACTGTACAACCAATTACCGTGGTCTTTCCTATGGAAGACTATCTCTATTGCATCCAGATTTTTTCAGTTTCCTATAGAATATTATGTTGAATTGAGGCTTCTTGGACATTTCCAGACACAGCTTGGCATGTCCTTTGGTGTCATTCTTGTTCAACTCATATTTCAGTGGTTATGGTATTGATACCTTATGAGTGTTTCTTCCTATACTACTATGAGATACTCTTATATTCAGCTTTGTAGAAGCTAATTTTCTGCTACCCCTCCTTCCTCACAGGTACCCTTCTAGGGGATCACAGAGGATGTCTCCTAAAGCCTTCTTTTACCACCATATGCTTTTTGTCTCAGGCAGAGCACCCCATGGAAACAGAGCAGCTTCTTTGGCCAGGTAATCAGGTACATTATCGTCACATTCCTTCCTATCCTCTAATTCTAATTCCTTATTCTAAAATTAACTGTCAGCTTTGTAGTAGACTCTCTACTGTGGTCATTACAACAGAAACAATCTTCTTCCACTCTGTGAAATCTCTCTACTGCGTATTTCCAGTAATCACCACCCCCTAATGTCAGCTTCTAATAACTAAAAACACATTTTACCTGGGACCCTAATGGCCATACTTTGCAAATCTCAGAAGAATGTTCTATAAGTGAGCCCATAGATAACACATTCTCCTAAGAATCAGAGAGGACAGCAGAAAACAGCAACAAGAAATAATTGGAAACTCATCCAATTATCAGGAACTTGATGGTCTTCTCAAACCCAGATGCCCAGATGTTAGAATGAAAACATGATGAATAACATTCTGGACAATATGTTTCTTCTAGAGCCCAGAAATCACATGACAGCTGGTCTTGAAAAATACAAGAAGGAGAAGAAGAAGAAGAAGAAGAAGAAGAAGAAGAAGAAGAAGAAGAAGAAGAAGAAGAAGAAGAAGAAGAAGAAGAAGAAGAAGAAGAAGAAGAAGAAGGACAATAATAATGACAGTAAGAAATATAATGTCATTGCATTATCAAGAAACCACCAGCGGACTATGTGCATTATTTCTAGAAACAGAGACAAGATTCAACAAGTATCAGTGAAACCATGTGAAATTCAGTAGCAAGTAGTTTGATTTATTACGTTAAAAAAGTAAAAAATAAACAAAACATAACAAACAAAAGAGCTAATAGTAGACCTAGCAAATAATGCTTCTTTTCACAACTTACAGTGTGGGAAGCCAGCACACAGCATAATTGTTCCATTCATTGTTTTGTTTAGAAATGCCTAGATTTATACTAGGCTTACCTCTGTATAACTCCATCATGAAATGAAGTAATTGCAATTCAGAAATGCATTTATTATACTGTTCCTAGTATATATTGCAACATAATCCCATAGTGCATCATGTAGCATATACTTCACTCTTTGTTATGGACTAAGAAAGTTTATGCTACACACACACACACATTTTTCTTATATTTACTTAATATTAGAAAATATTTATATCTTATTTCAAGATATCAGCAAGAAAACCCATCATGATATCAGTTTTCTAAGTTGCATAGAGGGTACTACTTCAGAGAGTTTCATAAAAGGTCATTAAATTGTAATTACAAAGGGGACAGGACATAGAAAAATCTTTATATAAAATTTTAAGTGCATGCAATTTAACTGTTAACTTTCAAGACTATACTAGTGTTTATAAAAAAATAGTAAGAAATATTCAGAGAAAATGCAACGACAAAGAGTAGAGCAGAGACTGAAGAAAAGGCCATCCAGAGACTCCCCCACCAATGGATCCATCCCATCTGCAGACACTAAACCCAGACACTATCACTGATGTCAACAGCTCTTGCTGACAGGAGACTGGTATAGCTGTCTCCTGAGAGGCCCTACCAGAGCTTGACCAATACAGTTAGGGATATATGCAGCCAATCATCTAATTGAGCATGGTAACCCTAATGGGGGAGTTAGGGGAAGGACTGAAGGAGCTAAAGGGATTTGCAACCTCATAAGAAGAACAACAATATCAACCAACCAGACCCCTCTCCCCCAGAGCTCCCAGGGACTAAATCACCAACCAAAGAATACACATGGAGGGACCCATTGCTCCAGCTAGATATGTAGCAGAGGATTGCCTTATTTGGCATCAATGGGAGGGGAGCACCTTGGTCCAGTGGAGTCTTGATGACCAAGCATAGCAAAATGCTAGGGCTCTAAGGAAGGAGTGGTTAGGTGGGTGGGGTAGCATTCTCATTGAAGTAGAGAGGAGGAAGGAGGTAATTGAAGATTTGTGGAGGGTAAACTGGAAAAGGGGATAACATTTGAAACTTGAAATGTAAATAAATAAAATAACCAATGAAAATATCAAGAAAACATTATAACATATGGTGACTTTTCTATAATTTGCATTTTATTTTTAATCAAAATAATATTTTAATTAATATTAATTTTATTTAATACTTAATTTCACATTATTTATTTTAATATGATTTTAACTAAAATATTATCAACACTTTTCTCCCTCAATTTCCTCACTGATATTCTTTTTTGAAAGCCTCACACTTTTTTCTTTGATTATTACCGTTATATACACACATACACAGCATAATATAACACATGTGTGGATTTATGCTCACAAATATGTAAATTAACCTGAGTAATAAAATTTCGTTGTTTCTATATATACAATCTAAGTGCTTACCACTCTGCATTGTACAACTGGTAACAGGGGCTTATCTTTGAAAGAGATTAATTCTTCTACCAGTCATTAGGTGCATGTGGCTCTTTGTCTAGGAGTAAGGCACTGCAAAATCACTCACCTTTTGTCCACTGATATTGTCTTCATTCCAGAACTGATTACGTAGCTATTTCTAAGTAAGACTGTCTCGCAGCAGACTTCATGACATTCAGGAATTTATATTTATCCTGGCTGATCTTCCTCCATATTGTTTACTTGAACTATAGATGCTAGGGTTGTGAAGTAGATCTTTTCCCTAGGGTTGTACTTCTCTCCATCTGTTGATTTCTCAACAGCATAGGGTTGCTTGGTTTCTGTGGTAATTTCCATTTGCTGTAAAGAAATGCTTCTTTATTTAAGGGTTGGTAGTTAGATTTATCTGTGGGTAGAAGAAATAGAATGTAGCAAGAAACTAAGTGGATCTAGCAAAGTGATAATAGGAGATAGCTCTCCCTAAGTACATATCTCATTAGTCCCAGAATACCTATAAAGACATCTTTATCGATATCTTGATATGGTGGTTATTGTCATGGAGCTTAACTGTAGAAACTAGGTAAAGTTGTTCTATTGTTACCTTGGTAGTTTTTTTCACAGCATATTCTGGCAGGGCTGGAGTTAGACCACTAAAAGGTAGTTTTCAGGACATATGCAGCTCAAAACATCTATGTCCTATGTCTTAAACATGTAGTCTTTAACAATAGATGTCCATATTTATCCCAGAGAGGCAACAAAGGGTTATACTGACAGTCTATATTGCTTTCAGAGTCATTTGGACTACGATGATCAAACTTTAAAAGAACAGTTTTGGTTACTAGGAATGCAGTCGTAAATTGGATATCTGTGATATTTCTAAAGGTAAATAGAGAAAATGAGCAGATTGAATATTATTTACTCTTACATATTAAGTTTATATAAATAAATATTTATTTATATAGGCATGACCTGCATGTTAACTTGTTTCTGGGTGTTAAAACTTACTCTTTATGTATATTCACTGTCTACTACATTTTAACACATTGATAGAAATTTAGAGAACTAAAATAGTCCTCATTGTCATATTAAATATCATTAATTCAGCCTAAAAAGCCATAGTTAAGTAGTTTTCTTAGAATTTTAGAAGGCTAGAGCCATTACAATTAAGTTGAGCTGAGCTCTTAATTCAAGAAAGTGACCGACTAGATTTTGATGTGTTTGGTAGATTGGTCCCTGTTTGCTGTTTTTTTTTTTTTTTTTTGCTTCTTTGTTTTTGTTTTTCCTAATAGCCACAAGAATTATTTTGTTGATTCTTCTATTTTCAAGACAAGTAAATATTTCTAAATATCCTCTTTTTACAAGTGATTCACTTTTAAAAAATTGAATAATATCATTATTTACAGTTGGTCCATCTTGCTAACTCATTACAATTCATCTATCTTGACTAAGTGACTCTTCACCTAAGAAACAAATTTAAAGTCCCTTTGTTTCATATTTTCTTGCACTTAATAATCATCAAAAAGAGATGCAAAACCACAAAGTAGACAAACTTAGCTATAAACAGTGTAGCCATATTTGGATATAAAGTAGTATTTAAAATTTTACATCATTTGAATAGAAGACTTATTTAATTCAGTTGCAGTGTGTTTCCATAACAAGCATCACACCCAGTGTTTAATAAAGAGCTTTAAAAAAATAAGAAAGGAAAAGGAAATTGGTTGTCTCTTATGTGGATAAATTCTTGTAATTTTGAGCTATTATTAAAAGAAGGTACAATCAATACAAAAATAAAATCAGAACCATCAGAAGTCAGACTCCCACAAAAATGCCAAAACAATGTACCTTTTAAAAACTGATTATAAAGACAACATGCAAACATTAATGTCAAGTTTCTATTAGTCCCTTATAAATAAAAATACAATTTAGACCCCATGTAACAAATCATGAACTTGCTCAGAATAAGCTACAAATTTCTTTCAGTAGTTGGACTATTGTGATCATGCACTTCAAATTGCATCTGTTAAGCAAATAATGCTACATTTGAATACTTCCTAATATCTTTTCATACATTGTATTCTACTTTAATTGGTTTATTTTAAATCACTGGTCTAATTGATTATTCTATTTTATCTTTTGTAGTAACAAATAGATAAAATTAAAGAGAAACTTTCAGTTCCCATTCATTAAGACTGAATTCTGTCCTCACTGTATACTCTCTGATTGGTATATTTTCTAACTTATGATAATAACATTTAAAGTTTGTAATATGAAATAATATACTGATTAATAGCTGAGGTATTTTTACTTGATATTATTAATGTTTTAAACTGTATTATTCAGGGATATGTTATTCAGGAATTTTTGCCTATGAATGAAACCATGATATTATTATTCAAGATTTCTTCATTTGTTTCAAATGTTGTTTATCATAAAGAGTCATTTCCCATTTTACCTCTCAATTGAGCTTCATGTCTCAGGAAACCCTCTAATGCAATTTCTACTAGGTGAGTATTATAAATTAAATAATATAATAAGTATACAGTATTTTATTTCTGGCTTTTCACTACTCATTTGGCATTTGTCCCATTGACGTTGTAGAAAATAATTTTGTTTTATTCCATTTTCTTAGACAAATTTCTTGGTATCAGTACATTGAATTCTGTTTCATCTACCTGTAATGTAATAGTGTGATTTGTGTACTTATAAACAAATGTAGCATTAGGAGAGACCTCTCTATAAATAATGTAATTTATCTTGGACATGCACCTGAACATGGAAATGCTGAAACATTAGAAGTATCTGTGTTTTACATTTTAAGGAACTACTAACATTTAATTTCCTAAATAAGCTCCAAATTACCATCTCTTCCTATAATATACCAATTTCTCCACATTTGCATACAATACTAGTCTCTGTATTAGATAAGTGTGAAATTGTTTGACACCTCATTGTGATTGAAGGCAGACTTCTAGTGACATGTGATTATATTTTTGTATGTATATTAATAATTTATGATATTTAGATTTTGGTTTTGTTAGCAAAATGCTTTTGAGGTTTAATTAAAAAATTAAAATGTGTTTTTGTTCATAGTTTCAAAAGTTTTAATTGATGACAATTTTTGGTCATATTGTATCATAGCCTGTGCCTAAAGAATGCACCACAGCAGGAGCACGTGTTACAAGAAGCTGCTAATTTCATTTCACAGGAGGCAGAAAGACAGAA
Organism: Mus musculus; assembly: GCF_000001635.26. Taxonomy (NCBI): domain Eukaryota; kingdom Metazoa; phylum Chordata; class Mammalia; order Rodentia; family Muridae; genus Mus; species Mus musculus. The sequence continues at coordinate 147,819,090 of NC_000067.6, read as the reverse complement.
AGAGGAGGGAGAATGGAGGATGAGGGAGAAAGTATGAAGGTGGGAACCGGAACCTAGGATCCTTAAGCATAATTTAGTCATGCTTCTTTCATTACCTACTATAACTACACCTTCCTCTGAGGTAAAATGGCTGGTGATTACGACATTATCATATGGTTGTTTGGGAGATACTCATTAAAACTGTTGTTCCCTTTCCCAATCCTTGGGTGGCCATTTTGTCTCATTGACATTGTCTTTTGCCTTACAGAAGCTTTGCAATTTTATGAGGTCCCATTTCTTGATTCTTGATCTTACAGCACAAGCCATTGATGTTCTTTTCAGGAATTATTCCCCTGTGCCCATATCTTCAAGGCTTTCCCCCACTTTCTCCTCTATATGTTTCAGAGTCTCTGGTATTATGTGGAGTTCCTTGATCTGCTTAGACTTGAGCTTTGTTCAAGGAGCTAAAAATGGATCAATTCAAATTTTTCTACATGATAACCTTCAGTTATGCTAATACAATTTGTTGAAAATACTGTCTTTTTTCCATTGGATGGTTTAGCTCTCTTGTCAAAGATCAAGTGACCATAGGTGGCTGGGTTCATTTCTGGGTCTTCAGTTCTATTCCATTAATCTACCTGTCTGTCATTGGACCAGTACCATGCAGTTTTTATCACAAGGACCCTGTAGTACAGCTTGAGGTCAGGCATGGTGATTCCAACAGTGGTTCTTTTATTGCTGAGAATAGTTTTTGCTAGCCTAGGTTTTTTGTTATTCCAGATGAATTTGCAAATTGCCCTTTCTAATTCATTGAATAATTGAGTTGGAATTTTGATGGGGATTGCAATGAATCTGTAGATTGCTTTTGGCAAGATAGCCATTTTTAATATATTAATTCTGCCAATCCAGGATCATGGGAGATATTTCCATCTTCTGAGATCTTCTTTGATTTTTTTCTTCAGAGACTTGAAGTTCTTATCATACAGATCTTTCACTTCCTTAGTTAGAGTAACACCCAGGTATTTTATATTTGTGACTGTTGTGAAGGGTGTTGTTTCCCTAATTTCTTTCTCAATCACTATATCTTTTGTGTAGAGAAAGGCCACTGATTTGTTTGAGTTAATTGTATATCCAGCTACTGTACTAAAGCTGTTTACCAGGTTTAGGAGTTCTCTGGTGGAATTTTTAGGGTCACTTATATATACTATCATATCATCTGCGAATAGTGATAATTTAACTTCTTCCTTTCCAATTTGTATCCCGTTGATCTCCTTTTGTTGTCTAATTGATCTGTATAAGGCTTCAAGTACTATGTTGAATAGGTAGGAAGAAAGTGGGCAACCTTGTCTAGTCCCTGATTTTAGTGGGATTGCTTCCAGCTTTTCTCCAGTTAGTTTGATGTTGGCTACCAGTTTGTTGTATATTGCTTTTATCATGTTTAAGCCTTGAATTCCTGATCTTTCCAAGACTTTTATCATGAATGCGTGTTGGATTTTGTCAAATGTTTTCTCAGCATCTAACAAGATGATCATGTGATTTTTGTCTTTGAGTGTGTTTATATAGTGGATTATATTGATGGATTTCCGTATATTAAACCATCCCTGCATTTCTGGGATGAAGCCTACTTTATCATAATGGATGATCATTTTGATGTGTTCTTGGATTGGTTTGTGAGAATTTTATTGAGTGTTTTTGCATCAATATTCATAAGGGAAATTGGTCTGAAGTTCTCTTTCTTTCTTGAGTCTTTGTGTGGTTTACGTATCAGAATAATTGTAGCTTCATAGAATGAATTGGGTAGAGTACCTTATGTTTCTATTTTGTGAAAATTTGAGGAGGGACTAATATCCAATATATACAAAGAACTCAAGAGTCTGGACTCCAGAAAATCAAATAACCCTATGAAAAATGTACAGGGCTAAACAAAGAATTCTCAACTGAGAAATACAAAATGGCTGAGAAGCACCTGAAAAAATGTTCAGCATTCTTACTCATCTGGGACATGCAAATCAAAACAACCCTGAGATTCCACCTCACACCAGTTAGAATGGCTGAGATCAAAAACTCAGGTAACCAGCAGATGCGGGTGAGTATGTGGAGAAAGAGGAACACTCCTCCATTGCTGGTGGGATTGAAAGCTGGTACAATCACTCTGGAAATCAGTCTGGTGGTTCCTCAGAAAATGGGACATAGTGCTACAGGAATCCAGCAATACCCCTCCTAGGTATATACCTATAGGTATATAACTTGGAAGATGTTCCAAGTTGTAATAAGGACACATGCCCTAATATGTTCATAACAGCCTTATTTATAGTAGTTAGAAGCTGGAAAGAACCCAGATGTACCTCAACAGAGATTGGAAACAGAAAATGTGGTACATTTGCACAATGGAGTACTACTCAGCTATTAAAAACAGTGGATTTATTAAATTCTTAGGCAAATGGATATATCTGCAGGATATAATCCTGAGTGAGGTAACCCAATCACAAAAGAACACACATGATCTGAACTTATCAGCTTAAGTGGATATTAGTCAAGAAATTTAGAATACCCAAGATACGATTTGCAAAACATATGGTACTCAAGAATAAGGAAGACCAAAGTGTGGATACTTTGTTCCGTCTTAGAATGGGGAACAAAATACCCACTTAAGGAGTTACAGAGACAAAGTTCAGAGCAGAATTGAAGGTGTCGCCATTCAGAGACTGCCCCACATGGGGATCCATCCCATAAACAACCATCAAACTCAGACACTAGCAGATGCCAACAAGAGCCTGCTGACAGGAACCTGATATAGTTGTCACCTGCTAGGCTCTACCAGTGCCTGGAAATATAGAAGTGGATGCTCACAGCCATCAATTGGCCAGAGCACAAGGTCCCCAATGAAGGAGCCAGAGAAATACCCAGGGAGCTGAAGGGGACTGAAGCCCCATTGAAGGAAGATCAATATGAATTAACCAGTACCCTCAGAGCTCCTTGGAACTATACCACCAATCAAAGAAAACATACTGTGGCACCTGTGGCTCTAGCTATATTTGTAACAGAGGATGGCCTAGTTGGTCATCAATTGGAGGAGAGGCTCTTGGTCCTGTGAAGGCTCTATGCCATAGTATAGGGGAATGCCAGGACCAGGAATGGGAGTGGGTGTGTTGGGGAGCAGGAGGAGGGTGAGGGGATAGGGCATTTTCAGAGGGGAAACCAGGAAAGGGGATAACATTCGAAATGTAAATAAAGAAAATATCTAATACAAAAAAAAAGAGTTATTAAAAAAACCTGTTGTTCCCATTAATTTTAATCAAATATTTTACTCATTTTTTAGACAATTTATTTTGAAGAACTCCTTATATATTCAGATTTTTGTCAAACATGACTTATGTTGGTTCTCTATTTCTCAATGTTTTAACTTTATGGATGATGTACTTTTTTCACATATATCATTCTTCCTTTTTTTTTAAATTTTGCTATGATATCCAATAATACATTGTCTATCCTGAAGATAGTTAGGATACTCCGTGATTTTCTGAGATTTTTATTGTTTTAACTACCATTTATGATGCATACATGTTGAAAGACAACTTCCTCAGGTCTAGTAAATTGAGGAGGTCTGAGTCTATAGTAGGCAAATGATCACTCAGTAAGTATTTCTTTGAAAGAATAAGGCCTTTCTTACTGGGATCAGTCCTCCCTGTAATCAGTAAAAATCTCTGAACTCTGAGCTCTTTGGAGACTGGCAAAAAGGAAAGAAAAGAGGGTGAGAAGACCACACAAACAAACACACACACACTGAGTGGGTGAACCAAGACAGTCTCCAACAACTGCACATATACACATACATTCATACATACATTCATGCATACATACATAAATACATACATACATACATACATACATACATACATACATACATACATACATAGAGATGGACATAGAAAAACAAACAAATGGAAACAAAGATAGACAGACATATTGAATTAATGGAGCAAATTTGCAATGAGTTGCCTCTGACAAGTATAGTTTTCCTCTGAGACGTCTTATAGGATCTAACTAAGATAAACTTCTCTATGTAAGAAAAACTAAGCACATAGCTGCAGATTACATAGTCTCTAAAACAAGGACCACAAAAACATATTTTTGCAGAAGCAGATTAAAATCATTATACGAAGTAAAATTACAACAGTATCATTTTGCTTAGCTGGTGACAATCTATTTACCGAGAAACAGGTGAAATAAAAAAAGTTCATTCTTTCAAATTGCAATATGAAGGATATTTTATCATTACTATATTTTATATTATGTATAGTACATGAAATACGATAGATATTTAAATATGAATCTTATGTCATTTTATTAGCTATTTTATCACCTCAAATATATTTTAAAGGAATTTTGAGTTTTCATTCACTTATAGTTATACTATTCATGCATAGAAATATATTTATGTTTTTTATTCTACTATGAACAGATAAAATTTTTTTTATTCCCACATTTTCTGGTTTTACCTAGTATAACTGTAAAGAGAAGAAGTAAAACCAGGTATTTTTATCCTTATTTTAACTGTGAAAGGATTAGAAAGTGTTCATTATTTAAAACAATGGTAATGTAAGTGCTTTGTGTTTGTTTGTTTGTTTGTTGAAGGCAGGGTTTCTTTATGTAGCCCAAACTGTCCTGCAAATAACTCTGTGGACTAGATCTCATAGAAATCCACCTGCCTCTTTCTTAGTTCTAGGATTACAGAATATTGTAATTTCTTTTCTTAGGTCACTTATGCTTCTGAGGTTCAAGCCCAACATTCCCGTACATGCTTAGTAAGAAATCTACTGTTGCCTGATTTCCTTCCAAACTTTAAAAGATAACTTGCTAATATAAGTCAGTTCCTTTACATTTGAATCTATCTATCTATCTATCTATCTATCTATCTATCTATCTATCTATCTATCTATCTATCTATCTACTATATATCATCTATCTATCAAGCCACCCATATACCTAAATCTCTATCCATTCATCTACTACCCACCTACCTATCTATCATCTATCTATATCTTTCTATGTGTCACTTACCTATCTACTATACATCTAACCCTCAAATACACATAGAATCCAATAAATATAATAAAGTTTCTATACAATATTAAATAAAAACAGTTAGTGTTATTTTTAAATTTCAATTTAAATTATCTGAAATTCAACATTTAAATTTGAAAACAAAACAATAACAATTATATTTTATTGAAAATATACTTTCCTAGAGAAGCGTCAAAGAATGAATAAAACAGCAAGCAACATATAAAGACCTGACATGATCATGAATTCTAGAATAAAATTGATAAACCAATTCATGCTACTCAAACTATATATTAACAAAAGTAATCTCCATTGAATTAATAATAATGTTCTTTTTTCCAGTTTTTTTTATTTTAATTAGGTATTTTCTTCATTTACATTTCCAATGCTATCCCAAAAGTCCTCCATTCCCTCCTCCCAACCCCCCTATCCACCCATTCTCATTTCTTGTCCTTGGCGTTCCCCTGTACCGAGGCATATAAAGTTTGCAAGACCAATGGGCCTCTCTTTCCACTGATGGACAACTAGGCCATCTTCTGCTACATATGCAGCTAGAGACACGAGCTCTGGGAGGTACTGGTTAGTTCATATTGTTGTTCCACCTATAGGGTTGCAGACCCCTTTAGCTCCTTGGGTACATTCTCTAGCTCCTCCACTGGGGGCCCTGTGATCCAACCAATAGCTGATTATGAGCATCCAACTCTGTGTTTGCTAGTCCCTGGCATAGCCTCACAAAAGACAGCTATATCTGTGTCCTTTCAGCAAAAGCTTGCTAGTGTATGCAATGGTGTCAGCATTTGGAGGCTGACTATGGGATAGGTTGGCAGATATGGCAGTCTCTAAATTGTCCATCCTTTCGTCTCAGCTCCAAACTTTGTCTCTGTAACTCCTTCAATGGGTGTTTTGTTCCCAATTCTAAGAAGGGGTTAAGTGTCCAAACTTTGGTCTTCGTTCTTCTTGAGTTTCATGTATATTGCAAATTGTATCTAATATCTTGGGTATTCTAAGTTTCTGGGCTAATATCCACTTATCAGTGAGTACATATAATGTGAGTTGTTTTGTGATTGGTTAACCTCACTCAAGATGATGCCCTAGAGGTCCATCTATTTGCCTAGGAATTTCATAAATTCCTTCTTTTTAATAGCCGAGTAGTACTCCATTGTGTAAATGTACCATATTTTCTGCATCCATTCTTCTCTTGAGGGACATCTGGGTTCTTTCCAGCTTGAGGCTATTATAAATAAGGCAGCTATGAACATAGTGGAGCATGTGTCCTTCTTACCGGTTGGAACATCTTCTGGATATATGCCCAGGAGAGGTATTGTGGGATCCTCCTGTAGTACTATGTCCAATTTTCTGAGGAACCACTAGACTGATTTCCAGAGTGGTTGTACAAGATTGCAATCCCACCAACAATGGAGGTGTGTTCCTCTTTTCCACATCCCTGCCAGCATCTTCTGTCACCTGAATTTTTGATCTTAGCCATTCTGACTGGTGTGAAGTGGGATCTCAGGGTTGTTTTGATTTGCATTTCCCTGATGATTAAGGATGTTGAACATTTCTTCAGGTGCTTTTCAGCCATTAGGTATTCCTCAGTTGAGAATTCTTTGTTTAGCTCTGAGCCCCATTTTTAATGGGGTTATTTGATTTTCTAGAGTCCACCTTTTTGAGTTCTTTATATATATTGGATATTAGTCCCCTATCTGATTTGGGATATGTAAAGATCCTTTCCCAATCTGTTGGTGGCTTTCTGTCTTATTGTCATTGTCTTTTGCCTTACAGAAGCTTTGCAATTTTATGAGGTACCATTTGTCTATTCTCGATCTTAAAGCACACGCCATTCCTGTTCTATTCAGTTATTTTTTTCCCTGTGCCCATATCTTTGAGGCTTTTCCCCACTTTCTCCTCTATAAGTTCCGCTGTCTCTGGTTTTATGTGGAGTTCCTTGAATCACTTAGAATTGACCTTAGTACAAGGAGATAGGAATGGATCAATTTGCATTCTTCTACATGATAAAGGCAAGTTGTGCCAGCACCATATTGCTGAAAATGCTGTCTTTTTTCCACTGGATGGTTTTAGCTCCCTTGTCAAAGATCAAGTGACCATAAGTGTGTGGATTCATTTCTGGGTCTTCAATGCTATTCCACTTATCTAGTTGTCTGTCATTGTACCAGTACCATGCAGTTTTTATCACAATTGCTCTGTAGTAAAGCTTTAGGTCAGACATGGTGATTCCACCAGAGTTTCTTTTATCCTTGAGAAGAGTTTTTGCTATCCTAGGATTTTTGTTATTCCAGATGAATTTGCAGATTGCCCTTTCAAATTCGTTGAAGAATTGATTTGGAATTTTAATTGGGATTGCATTGAATCTGTAGTTCGTTTTTGGCAAGATAGCCATTTTTACTGTATTGATCCTGCAAATCCATGAGCATGAAAGATCTTTCCATCTTCTAAGATCTTCTTTAATTTCTTTCTTTAGAGACTTGAAGATCTTATCATACAGATTTTTCACTTCCTTAGTTAGAGTCAAGCCAAGATATTTCATATCATTTGTGACTATTGAGAACGGTGTTGTTTGCCAAATTTCTCTCTCAGCCTGTTTATCCTATGTGTAGAGAAAGGCCACTGACTTATTTGAGTTAATTTTATATCCAGCTACTTCAATGAAGCTGTTTATCAGGTTTAGGAGTTCTCTGGTAGAATTTTTAGGGTCACTTAAGTATACTATCACACCATCAGCAAACTGTGATATTTTGACTTCTACCATTCCAATTTGTATTGCCCTGATCTCCTTTTGATGTTGAATTTCTCTGGCTAGGACTTCAAGTACAATGTTGAATTGGTTGGGAGAAAGTGGGCAGCCTTGTCTAGTCACTGATTTTAGTGGGATTGCTTCCAGCTTCTCACCATTTACTTGGATGTTGGCTACTGGTTTGTTTTAGATTGCTTTTATCATGGTTAGGTATGGGGCTTGGATTCCTGATCTTTCCAAGAGTTTTATCATGAATGGGTGTTGGATTTCGTCAAATCCTTTCTCAGCAACTAACGAGATGATCATTTGGTTTTGTCTTTGAGTTTGTTTATGTAATGGATTATGTTGATGGATTTTTGTTTATTAAACAATCCCTGCATCCCTGGAATGAAACCTACTTGGTCAGTATGGATAATTGTTTTGGTGTGTTCTTGGACTTGGTTAGCAAGAATTTTATTGAGTATTTTTGCATCGATATTCATAAGGGAAATTGGTCTGAAGTTTCCTATATTTCTTGTGTCTTTCTGAGGTTTAGGTATCAGAGTAATTGTAGTATCATAAATGAATTGGGTAGACTAACGTCTGCTTCTATTTTGTGGAACAGTTTGTAAAGAGGTGGAATTAGATCTTTTGTTACCTGGTATCTGTCTAGAAATTTGTCCATTTCATCCAGGTTTTCCAGTTTTGTTGAGTATAGCCTTTTGTAGAAGAATATAATGGTGTTTTGGATTTCTTCAGAATCTGTTGTTATGTCTCCCTTTTCATTTCTGATTTTGTTAATTAGGATGCTGTCCCTGTGCCCTCTAGTGAGTGTGGCTAATGTTTTATCTATCTTTTTGAATTTTCTCAACGAACCAGCTCCTTTTTGGGTTGATTCTTTGAATAGTTCTCCTTGATTCCACTTGGTTGATTTCGCCCCTGAGTTTCAGTATTTCCTGCCATCTATTCCATTTGGGTGAATTTTTCTTCCCTTTGTTCCAGAGCTTTTATGTGTGTTATCAAGCTGCTAGTGTGTGCTCTCTTTAGTGCCTTTTTGGAGGCACTCAGAGCTATGAGTTTTCCTCTTAGAAATGCTTTCATTGTGTCCCATAAGTTTGGGTATGTTGTGACTTCATTTTCATTAAACTCTAAAATGTCTTTAATTTCTTTATTTATTCCTTCCTTGTCCAAGGTATCATTGAGAATATAGTGTTGTTCATTTTCCATGTGAATGTTGGCTTTCTATTATTTTTGTTGTTATTGAAGATCAGTATTAGTCCATCATGATCTGATAGGATGCATGGGACAATTTCAATATTTTTGCATCTGTTGAGGCCTGTTTTGTGGACAATTATATGGTCAATTTTGAAGAAGGTTCCATGCGGTGCTGAGAAGAAGGTATATTCTTTTGTTTTAGGATAAAATGTTCTGTAGATATCTGTTAAATCCATTTGTTTCATAAGTTCTGTTAGTTTTTACTGTGTACCTGTTTAGTTTCTTTTTCCACCATCTGTCCATTGATGAAAGTGGTGTGTTGAAGTCTCCCACTATTATTGTGTGAGGTGCAGTGTGTGCTCTGAGCTTTACTAACGTCTCTTTAATGAATGTGGCTGCCCTTGCATTTGGAGTATAGATATTCAGAATTGAAAGTTCCTCTTGGAAGATTTTAACTTTTATGTGTATGAAGTGCTCCTCCTTGTCTTTTTTGATAACTTTGGGTTGGAAGTCGATTTTTTTTTTTTTTTTTTGATATTAGAATGGATACTCCAGCTTCTTTCTTCAGACCATTTTCTTGGAAAATTGTTTTCCAGCCTTTCACTCTGAGATAGTGTCCATCTTTTTTCCTGAGATGGGTTTCCTGTAAGCAGCAAAATATTGGGTTCTGTTTGTGTAGCCAGTCTGTTAGTCTATGTCTTTTATTGGGAAATTGAGTCCACTGATATGAAGAGATATTAAGGAAAAATAATTGTTGCTTCCTATTATTTTTGTTGTTAGAGTTGGCATTCTGTTCATGTGGCTCTCTTATTTTAGGTTTTTTGAAGGATAACTTTCTTGCTTTTTCTAGGACTTGGTTTCCGTCCTTGTATTGGTTTTTTTCTGTTATTATCCTTTGAAGGGCTGGATTTGGGGAATGATAATGTGTGAATTTGGTTTGTCGTCGAATACTTTGTTTTCTCCATCTATGGTAATTGAAAGTTTGGCTGGGTATAGTAGCCTGGGCTGGCATTTGTGTTCTTTTAGTGTCTGTAAAACATCTGTCTAGGAACTTCTGGCTTTCATAGTCTCTGGTGAAAAATCTGGTGTAATTCTGATAGGCCTGTCTTTATATGTTACTTGACCTTTTCCCCTTACTGCTTTTAATATTCTATCTTTATTTAGTGCATTATTTTCTGATTATTATGTGTTGGGAGAAATTTCTTTTCTGGTCCAGTCTATTTGGAGTTCTGTAGGCTTCTTGTATGATCATGGGCATCTCTTTCTTTAGGTTTGGGAAGTTTTCTTCTATAATTTTGTTGAAGATATTTGCTGGCCCTTTAAGTTGAAAAATCTTCATTCTCATCCACTCCTATTATCTGTGGGTTTGGTCTTCTCATTGTGTCTTGGATTTCCTGGATGTTTTGAGTTAGGATCTTTTTGCATTTTGCATTTTCTTTGATTGTCGTGCAGATATTCTCTATGGAATCTTCTGCACGTGAGTTTCTCTCTTCCATCTCTTGTATTCTGTTGCTGATGTTAGCATCTATGGTTCTGAATTTCTTTCCTAGGGTTTCTATCTGCAGCATTGCCTCACTTTGGGTTTTCTTTATTGTGTCTACTTCCCTTTTTAGGTCTAGTATGGTTTTGTTAATTTCCATCACCTGTTTGGATGTGTTTTCCTGTTTTTCTTTAAGGACTTGTAACTCTTTAGCAGTGTTCTCCTGTATTTCTTTAAGTGAGTTGTTAAAATCCTTCTTGATGTCCTTCACCATCATCATGAGATACGCTTTTAAATCCAGGTCTAGCTTTTCCGGTGTGTTGGGGTGCCCAGGACTGGCTGAGGTGGGAGTGCTGGGTTCTGATGGTGGTGAGTGATCTTGGTTTCTGTTAGTAAGATTCTTATGATTGCCTTTTACCATCTGGTAATCTCTGGAGTTGTTGTTATAGTTGTCTCTGGTTAGAACTTGTTCCTATCCTGATTTTGTTAGCCTGTATCAGCAGACCTGGGAGACTAGTTCTCTCCTGAGTTTCAGTGGTTAGAGCACTCTCTGCAGGCAAGCTCTCCTCTTGCAGGGATGGGGACAGATATTTGGTGTTCCAACCTGCCTCCTGGCAGATGATGAAGGTCCAAAAAAGGGCTTATCCCAGAATTTGTGTAGCTTCTGTAGTCTACACTCTCACCTGTGCAGACTAGTCTTGGCTAAATAAGGGAACCAAGATGGCTACCCCAGATGCTGTGGGAAAGCCCTCCCAGGCGGGGTGGACACCTCTCCTCTGGCAGGGAAGGAGCCAAGATATCTGGAGCCTGAAACTTGGTCTGCCTCAGAAGCTCTGTCAATAATAATGTTCTTTCCAGAGTTAGAAAAGTATCTTTAAATTTCTCTAAAACACAAAATCCAATTCTAGCCAAAACATCCTTAATCAAAAATAAGAAAATTTTTGGTATTACAGTGTCTGATATTGAGACATACTGTAGAGACTTAATAATCAAGAGTGTTTTAGAAGAACTTTAGGATGACACATTAGAAAAAACACAATAGAGTGCCAAGGAATGTATGGCCTGAAATTATAAAAATATTTGAATAAAGTGTAGGGAAAATACTATTAGAACTGAATATAAACAATAACTTTTTATCTGTATCATTCAAAATGAAGGAAAGAAACACAATGAGGTTTGTGGTTATATTGAACTAGGAAACTTTTAAACAGTAATAATCATTAAATCTTGAGTAAACTTATATAAGAGAAAATATTTGCCAATTATTCATCAGAGAAATAATTAATATACAAACACCTGAGGAACTCAATAAATAACAATCACAAAATATTTTGTTAAAACTAGGGTAATTATCTCAATTGACATTCCTCAAAAGCAGATATACAAATGGCCAAAAATATTTTTAAAATAACACAATTAGCCAGCAGGGAAATAAAAAATGTAAGTGCATTTGAGAAATCCTTCCTGATAATTATAATTATAATTTTGCAAAAGACGAAACAACCACAAATATTGTCAAGGATATATTGGAAGTATATATGAAGATTTACATACTGTAATATTAATAAAATTATTAATTATTAAGAATAAAATTTTTACTCATCAAAGAAGTTAGATACTGATTTCTCAAATAATATATTCATCACACTTAAAATTAAGTATGTCAAAGTGCAATGAGTCCATTAAAACAAAATTTATTTTTGTTCTCCACAACTCTAGATTGTGGCATATACATGATAGCTAAGTTTTATAATCACCTATACTAAATGCCTAACATGTGTATAATGACAATTAAACAAATAAGGACTATATAGAATATAGTCACACAAAAGTACTCGTCTATAAATAAGATTATTTAGTAAACTAATGGTTGTAGATTCTCCTCCAATAGCCATGACTTCACTATACTGATTACTAGTTTATTTTGATTCTACTACCATGCATGTTTTTCTTCTTGGGAATGGATCTCATCTTTGTGTTGTAATGCTGTTAATAGACTCAGGAACAAGGCAACTCTTTTAGAAAATACAATTAGTTGGGCCTGGGTTACAGGTTCAAAGTTTCATTCCATTTTCATCAAAGAGAGAGTATGGGAGTGCCTAGGCAGGCATGGCATAGGAGATCCTGAGAGTATAATATCTAGTTTTGAAGACAAACAGAAGACTGGCTTCCAGGCAGTTGCCGCCAGAGTCTTCAAGTTCAAGCCCATATGGAAACACTTAATCAAATAAGGAAAACCTTCTCCAACAAGACCAAACTTCCTATTAGTGACATTCCCAAGCCAAGTATATCCAAACCACCACACTTTACTACTTGGCATCCATAAGCTTATTCAAACAGATGTGTCCACAGCATGACACAAAATATATTTCCAACCTCAAAAATCTCTATAGCAGTCTTAACATTAATAGTACAAAGTTCAAAATCTCTTCTGAGATTCATGCAGTCTCTTAACTGCAATATCACATAAACTAAAAAATCCTGGACCAAAGAAAAAATAAAAATCTTTGAGAAACTCCAAACTCCATGCCTAATACCTAAGTGCTCTTCAAATCTCCAACTCCTTTCATCCTTGTTGACTTCTGTTGAATTATCTGGCATTCACCAGCAAGAAACCTCTTTAACCTCGGCTGGTTAAAGAGCTGTTAGCAGCTTTCTTCAGCACCTATCTCACAGCTCTGTCATCTCTAACATCTTGGGGTATCCAAGGAAACTGCAACTTTATAGCTTCTTGTTTCAGTGTCCAGGATCCACACATTATCTTCTGGGCTCATCTAAAGGGATTTGAATCATATCTCCAGCTCTGTGCTCTGTAACAGTCCATGGTCTGGTTGATTCCATTCCACTTCTATGGTTGTTTCTGGTGGTCATCACATGGTAGTGGCATCTATAATATTATTGGGTCTTCCTTTGCAACTAGGCATCACCCAAAACCTCTAATAGACACCCTCTATGGTGATTAACCTCAAATTTGTTGTATGACCCCTTCAGTTCTGGGCCATCAGTGCAACTGAGACCCAACCTTTACTAATAGCCTTCCCTAGTCTCTCATAGTGCCAAGTCTCAGCTGCTGTCTATGACCCCTTCATATCCTCAAACCAGTTCTACCTTGGTGACTCTTAAACATTACCATATCCAGGTACTAGCATGAGGCACATATTTGGTTATCTCTGAAACATACATTTTTTTCTTCTCTCAGAAATCACTTCCTAGAAGATTTCACCTCAATTATGCTGGTCTCTTCTTAATCATTCCCCTTTGAGCTGGATCCCACTTTGAGTCTGTCACTGGGACTTCTTTTCCATATATGTATTGTTATCCCCTTTCCCGAAAACCCTCTGCAAACCCCCTATCCCACCTATCCCTTCTCCCTGTCACCACCATGACCACCCTGGCATTCCTTTACACTGGGGCAATGAGCCTTCACAGGAACAAAGGCCTCTCCTCCCACTGATGCCAGATAAAGCCACCAAGAGTACACCATGATTTTCTCCATGTGTACTCTTTGGTTGCTGGTTTGGTTCCTAGGAGCTCCGGGGGGGGGGGGGAGGGGTGTCTGGTGTCTGGTTAATTGATATTTTTGTTCTTCCTATGGGGTTGTTTTTTTATTTGTATTATTGTAGTGGTAGGGCCAATAAAATCTGAATACAAAAGTGCATAGATTCTGAAATATTGCTGTGGTTTTATTATGCTTTCACAAAAACACTAGTCTTTTTATATGCTTGAAATTTAGTTCCATGACCTGTGTCAGAAAAAATCCTATTACTGAGAGATATACATACCCCAAAAAGATATGCAGGTTTGATGATACAAGAAGGACACATTGAATTGTATAGTTGCTTTATTTTACTATGATTAACCTACATATCTGGATTATATCCTAAACATATATTTTTAATTTAGAAAATTCAATATAATATACACTTACCCTGCAGAATGCACCAGAGACCTGAGAAGTGAAAGACTTTTGAGGACTCAAAGGGAGGGATCTTAAATGAAATGCCCAACAGTAGGGAGAGGGAACTTATAGAGCCCACCTTCAGCAGGAAGATAGGACATCAAGTGAGGGATGGTGTATCCATCCCACAGTCACATCTCTGACTCATAATTGTTCTGAAAGAATTACAGGTATGGAAATGAAGAGGAGCCTGAGGAAAAGAAGTCTGTTTTTATTCAGTTATATTTCACATGGAAACACAATGTGCTAAGTATTTATATTTATTTATATTTGAGAACTTACAAGTCATTATCATTTGCTTTTAGAGGCAGAGAGCTTGTGAAGCCTGAGATCAGACTCAATAGATATTCAAATGCTTCCTGAGAGATTGACCACAAATGTGTCTTTCTCAGAAATCAAGGGTGATAGGCATGAAGTTTAGTTTGGAACATTCCCCAAAATCAATATTCATATGATATTTAAAATAAATTTGATCACTAATTATCTGAGACTTGAAATGGTCACATTCTTAGGTTTTTGTCATGCTGCCAGAATTATATGTGTGCTTCTTTCTGTGTAACTATACAGTGTGTGGATGTTTTTACAGAGGAAGAAAGGGGCATTGGATCCATAGTAAGTGGAATTACTGGCCTATCTGAGCAGTCTTATGTGGGTTGTGGAAACCAAATTCATGTTCTTTATAAGAGGAAGAAGTGTTCTGAACCACTGAGCTTTTTGCCAGTCCTTTAAATTTAATCAGAATAAACTTACAGAAAAGGTACCTCATCATTAATTTATTTATATCGAACTTTTGTTTTACAGCATTAGAAAACTTCGATGAATCTGACCTTTATTCTATAGAGGGAAAATGCAAAGAATATGGATTTATTCCCTTGCTTTAAGTTTTTTCAAATGTGCAAAAAAATTTCCAATCACTTTACTGTATTATTAAGAATTGCAGATGATATTTATTAAAAGTGGTGGCTATAAATAAAATTCAAGGGTAAATATTTTGAGCTAGAAATATTCATCTTGAGATTAATTCAACCACAGAAGAACAAATGTGGTATATATTTGCTAAAATACTATATAAAATTGCCAAATTATCATGGAGACAAAGTCTCAGTGAGTCACCTCCCTTTACCAAAATATCTTTCCTCTTTAAAACATATGTGAGCATGCATATCTGGATTTATTGGCTAAAATGAAAGAGAATATGTGTATATGTGCATTCCATAATTTGTCCTTTGTTAACATAATGGCATTTGTGTTTCTCTACCATTTAGCTATTACAAGTGATGTTATAAGAACAGTGCCCTAATATTTTCTAAATTTCTCATCCCTTCTCACACATCATAACCAGTGTTGGGGTCTGAGAACCTCTGAAGGAGGACTAAAATAGTATGCAAAGGTAAAGAGTGTTTATTCTGTAGAGATTACCAGCATCAGGGGTACACCATTCATCAAAATCACCACCACTTCATGGGATCACGGGTTTCCTCTTATGCGGGACTGGGGCAATTTTCTAGAAGGGTTATATAACCTCTAATATGATTGGTAGAGAACAGATCTGTGACATTAGTACAATTTTGATTGGTTATTATGTTACTTTCATTATGTTTAGTAATACCTTGAATAGTTTCAGAAACCAGCTCATCTCTGCTCTTGTTATTTCCTCCAGACAGATGTACCAGGAGCTGACTCAACTCCAGGGTCATCCTTGCTAAGTTAGAGTCATCACTGATGACTCATTGTCTATGCCGCCCTCCTAGGAGACCAGTTTGCCTCCTGGGGAATTTAAAACTTTATACCCAAGGATTTTATTTTCTTAGTGGACCTCTCAACCATTAGTGGGATTCAATGGTTATACATTAATTTCATATTTAATTATTTTAAAAATTGGCATATGATTTCCATAAGAGATCCATTATTTTCTATTCCTATAAGTGGCAGCTTTTATTTTCACACTTGCTGGATTCTACACTTACTTAATGCTTTTTTTTTCTATTATAACTACAAAAATATTAATTTTTAAAATGATCACAAAGTTATTATTATTATTATTATTATTATTATTCACACTCCACATTTTATTCCCCTGCTGGTCTACCCTCCAATTGTTCGACATCTCATACTTCCTCCATGCCCCACTGTCTCCACAAGGATGTCCCCACACCAACCCCCTCCCCCCAACAGACATCTGGACAACAGACACCTGGGATCTTCAGTCTCTTGAGTGTAAGGTACATCTTCTTTGACTAAACCCAGTCCCAGTAGTCTTCTGCTATATATATGTTGGAGGCCTCATATCAGCTTGTGTATGCTGCCTGGTTGGTGATCCAGTTTCTGAGAGATATCAGGGGTACAGGTTAATTAAGACTGATGGTCCACTTACCAGTTACCCCCTGTGATGGTTTGTATATCCTTGGACCAGGGAGTGGCACCATCTCGAGGTGTGGCCTTGTTGGGATAGGTGTGACCTGGTTGGAATGTGTGTGTCACTGTGGGTGTGGGCATAAGATCCTCACCCTAGTTGCCTGGAAGTCAGTCTTCCACTAGCAGCCTTTAGATGAAGACATAGAACTCTCAGCTCCTACTGTGCCATGCCTTCCTGGATACTGCCATGCTCCCACCTTGATGATAATGGATTGAACCTCTGAACCTGTAAGCCAGTCCCAATTAAATGTGGTTTTTATAAGACTTGCCTTGGTCGTGGTGTCTGTTTACAGCAGTACAACCCTAACGAAGACACTTTCCTCCTCAGTTTCTTCTAGCTTTCCCCTAATTCAACCATAGGGATCAGCAGCTTCTGTCTCTTGATTGGGTGTAAAAATCTGCATCTGACTCTTTCAGCCACTTGTTGGGTCTTTCAGAGGGCAGACATGATAGGTCCATTTAGCTCTCCATACCCTCCATAATAGTGTAAGACCTATTGAGCCTTTAGAGCTGGACTTTATTTTCCTCGGGATCTATTCCATTTCCAGCTCTGCAGTTCTTTCAGACAGGAATAATTATGAGTCAGAGTTTTGACTGTGGGATAGCAACTCCATCCCTCACTTGATGACCTGTCTTTCTTCTGGAGGTGTGTTTTACAAGTCCCCTCTCCCCACTGTAGTGCCTTTCATCTAGGCTTCCTCCCTTTGAGTCCTGAGAGTCTCTTCCCTCCCAGGTCTCTGGTACATTTTGAAGGATTCCTGCAACCTCCTACCTCCTGAGGTTGCCAGTTTCTATTCTTTCTGCTGGTTCTCAGGGCTTTAGTTCTTTTCTCCCACGCAATATCAGATCATGTTCCCCAATCACTTACACCTGTCTCCTTTCCCTCCACATTCCTCCCTACCTCCCCTCTTGTGGTTGCTTTCTTCTCCCTCCCAGCTGGGAATGAGGCATCCTCACTTGGACTCTACTCAACAAAACTGGAAAAATCTAAATGAAATGGATTGTTTTCTAGACAGATACCACATACCACAGTTCAATCATGAGCAGGTAAACTATCTAAACAGGCCCATATCACACAAGGAAATAGAGAATTCATTAAATCCTTCAAAAAAGAAAAACAAAAAACAAACAAACAAAAAAACCCAAAAATGCCAGGACCAGATCTGCAGAATTCTATCATATTTCAAAGAAGACCTGCTACCAATAGTCCTCAAACTATTCTGAAAATTTGAAACAGAAGGAATATTACCTAGTTCATTCTATGAAGCCACAAACACTCTGCAAACTAAACCACACAAGGACTGAACCAAAGAAGAGAACTTCAGATGAATCTTGTGTATGAATATCAATGCAAAAATACTCAGTAAAATTTTTGCAAACAGAATTCAAAAACACATCAAAACTATCATTCGCCACAATCAAGTAGACTTCATTTCAGGGGTGAAAGGTTGGTTTAATATATGAAAATCCATTAACATAACACACTATATAAACAAACTCAAATTAGAAAAAAAACACACACACACACATGAACATCTCCTTAGATGCAGAAAAAACATTTGACAAAATACAACACCCACTTCATGTTAAAAGTATTGGAGAGATCCGGTATTCAAAGCCCATATCTAAACATAATAAAAGCAATTTATGGCAAACCAACAGCCAATATCAAATTAAATAGAGAGTTACTTGGAACAATCCCACTAAAATCGGTGACAAGGATGGTCACTATAAAAATAATTAAAATGATCTATTTGTAGTTGCAGAAGCTTGAGAAGGCTGCTCCCATTCTATCCATGCTAGGGCACTAAAAATAGATACATGTTAAAGTTCATCTTTCTTTTTTTTTTCTTTCATCCTTCCTTTCTCCCTTCCTCTCCCTCCCTCCCTTCCTTCCTTCCTTCCTTCCTTCCTTCCTTCCTTCCTTTCTTTCTTTCTTTCTTTCTTTCTTCCTTCCTTCCTTCCTTCCTTCCTTCCTTCCTTCCTTCCTTTCTTTTTCCCTCCCTCCCTCCCTCCCTCCCTCCGTCCCTCCCTCCCTCCCTCCCTCCCTTTCTCCCTCCCTCCTTTCCTTTCTTCCTTCCTTCCTTCCTTCCTTCCTTCCTTCCTTCCTTCCTTCCTTCCTTCTTTCTTTTTCTTTTTATCCTCCATTTTATCCATTTTTGGGATGCCAGGCCACTAGTTAGTGACTGTTAAACTCAGGGTGAGTCTTACCATCCTAATTCTATCTAGAAACAACTAGAAGAAGCCCAGGTGACAAAGAAGACTAACCACAGTAACAATACTATAGATATCTTAATTTTGAAGCAGTTTACCTTTCTTCTTCTTTTACTGATTATTTGCCTTTGATGTAAAAAACACATGGCATATAATCATGAATCAGAGAACTCTCTTTAATTTAGTAAAAAAAAAAAAAAAAAAAAAAAAAAAAGGAAAGTGCCTGTGTACATGCAGTAATTAGGGTAGGTCATGTATTTCCTTCATCTCATATATTACCTGTTCCAAATTATAAAATATATGCAAATCTACACATAAAAGAGAAATTTTATGATGCATTGATTACAATTTTGTTCTAATTACATTTTATGCCATTGCCTACAAAAAGATAAAAACATAACATTCAAATATGAAAACTGAGATAATATATCTATGTATTTGAGTTGATGTTGATAAATACAAATTCATAAAATATAGTAAATAGGTAACTTAAATTTTTAAAGTTTTGATATACTACTGAACAATTATTAGCTGTGAGCTTTTTTGAATACATTTTTCCAGGCTAGTACAACTTTGTATTTCTAGAGAACATATCTACCATTTTTTGTAATATAAAAATATGTGATATTATTCTAAATATTTACTTTTCAAGGATTTACTCTCTACTTTTTCAATATCTTAACATAGTTAGCTTCATTTTTAAGATATATTTTGTGATGAATATTGTGTTTACATACTTTGATTTTCTTTTCTTCCATCTGATTGCCTTTATGTGTCCCATTCCTCAATTATGGCCTAATATTCTTCAACAATAATTGTAAATGCACTCATATAAACTTATCAATTCAATCTTCTGAGTTCATTAAGTGTTGTTCACATGAGTTTAGTGTTGATATCATGATACTGTCTAACATATCAGGAGGCTCCTCTTTGGGAAAGACCTATCCCTTTTCTCTCACAACTGCTAACTGAATATGATTTGTTATTTTAAGAGTGGATGTAGTCTTATGAGAACTGTCCCATAGCTGTTGGAATGCCTGTTAGTGTTGTTGTTAATTATTAGTTTTAATTTTTTCAGTCATTTTATTGAGATTTACTTGACCACTATCATTGGTTGGTAAAGTTATGGCCCATAGTGTAGAACATATTATTATCACTTTCCACATCACAACTTCTTTTTTAAATGTCCAGGAAACATTACGAAAATGGTAGGAGCAGATTGGTAAGAAACAGAGGCCAAGATGGATATCTGATAATCTGATGAGAAATTTTATTTTCAATGTATACATATAATACAAATTATAGTTACATATTATACATGTATGCATATGTAATCGTACAATATTACATATATTATACACACACACACAGTGGATATATCTAATAATATATGTACAACCATATCTATTTTATCTATCTATCATCTATCTATCTATCTATCTATCTATCTATCTATCTATCTACCTATCTATAGAGATGTTGTGGGAAATAATTAAAAAAAAGTGATCCACACTATTGCTGGCAAAGCACTGACAGGCTGGCAGTGGCAGGCAGTGACTGGTCTGTTCTTGTGGAGATTCTGTGACACAGAGGTCTGAAAGCTCTCCACCCAGCTTGCTAAGTTCCCACTGGTGGGTCTCTACCATGCTAGCCCCAAGCTTCAAAACTCCCATGGCCTTTTTGTGGTGCACTTCTTGCAAACCCACACTTTGCTGCTGTACTTTTCTCTCACGGAACTCAATCAAGCCAGTGAGTAAAGGAAAACACCACACAAACTTAGTTCAGATTCAAAGGTAACACAATCACGGGGTGCTTCAAATATAATCCTAATCTTGTAAGCCATATAAGCCTCTAGCTTCCCTGGAGTCTGGGCCTTTCTTGTGGTTCCCTCCAGTTCATCATCCTCCACTGCTATATGTTTCTATTCAATTTTCGGATTCTCTGTACTTCTCTCCTGTCCCTTCCAATTCCTGTTCCTGCCCTCCCCACTTTCCCTCCCCTCCTCTCTCCTTCCCTAGGTTTTTGGTTATTCCAAATGAATTTGCAAATTGCTCTTTCAAACTCTATGTAGAATTGAGTTGTAATTTTGATGCAGATTGCATTAAATCTGTAGATGGCTTTAGGCAAGTTGACCATTTTTACTATATTAATCCTGCTGGTCCATGAGCAGGAAAGATCATTCCATCTTCTGAAATCTACTTCAATTTCTTTCTTCAGGGACTTGAAGTTCTTGTCATACAGATCTTTTACTTGTTTGGTTAGAGTCACACCAAGAGATTTTATAATATTTGTGACTATTGTGAAGGGTGCCGTTTCCTTAATTCATTCTCTGCACATTTGTCCTTTGAAAAGAGGAAGACCGCTGATTGGTTTGTCTTTATTTTATATTCAGCCACTTTACTGAAGTTGTTTATTAACTATAGTAATTCTCTGGTGCATTTTTTGGTAGTCACTTATGTATACTATCATATCATCCACAAATAGTGATATCTTGACTTCCTACTTTCCAATTTGTATCCCTTTGACCTCCTTTTGTTGCCTAATTGCTCCAGCTAGAATTCGAAATACTATATTGAAATCATAGAGGAACAGTGAGCAGCATTATTCAGTCCCTTATTTTAATGGAATTGCTTCCAGTTTCTCTTTATTTAGTTTGATGTTGGGTATTAGTTTGCTGTGTATTGCTTTTAATATGTTTAAGTATGGACTTTAAATTTCTGATTTCTCCAATATTTTTAACAAAATGGGAGTTGTACTTTGTGAAATCTTTTTCAGCATTTAATTAGATGATTTTTTTCCTCTGAGTTTCCTTATACAGTGAATTACCTTGATGGATTTCTGTACATTAAACCACCTCTGCATCCCTGGGATGAAGCCTACTTGATCATGGTGAACAAATATCTTACTTTCATTTATTTATTTCTGTTTATTTTCCTTTTAAAGTTGCTATCATAAATGTAAACCTAAATACTTGTTGTATTAGGTGTGTCTTAGCTAGGATGGCATATTGGAATTTTAGTTGTATTAGGCCATAAATAAAAAACTCAAAAACTTTATGCCTTAATAAGCTACCTGTCCTCATAGGTTTAACATAACCAAGATCTTGATGGCAAACGGGGCAGTGGTGGCACATGCCTTTAATACCAGCACTTTGGAGGCAGAGGCAGGCAGATGTCTGAGTTTAAGGCCAGCCTGGTCTATACAGTGAGTTCCATGACGGCCAGGGCTACACAGAGAAACCCTGTCTGGAAAAACCAATTTAAAAAAAAAATCTTGACCACAGTGAATCATTATCCTCCCAATGATCTATAGCAGAGCATTAAAAAAATAAAATGGAAAATATATAATTATTCCCAGTAAATGTAAATTAATACATTTGAAATAAGTTACTTTATAAACACTGTTATATTTGTTAATACAGATTTCTACCATATGTGAGATTGTAATACTTTTCAAC
This sequence comes from Mus musculus, assembly GCF_000001635.26. Classification (NCBI taxonomy): domain Eukaryota; kingdom Metazoa; phylum Chordata; class Mammalia; order Rodentia; family Muridae; genus Mus; species Mus musculus. The sequence continues at coordinate 147,796,577 of NC_000067.6, read as the reverse complement.
ACTGAAAAATATTGATAAATCATGTGTCTAGGCTGGTAAAAATGTATTTTTCTAACTTTTTCAAAATTCTAAAGTTTACAAACACTAGAAAAGTTAAATGAGTTATGCAGTATGAAATTAAATGTCCCACCTACAAATAATTTCTAATCAGTTATTAGCTAATGAGCATTAATCTCTTTTGCATTAAACTAAAGTTCTTGAAAAAGCAGTATTTTACCTAAATTTTCAGGGCTCATGTATTCTTTTTGAGTACATAATAGGAATTCTTCTCAAGAATTGGTTTTATATAACATTCATATAATCATTTTTATATTAAAAACTTCACAGTAGATACCTGAGGCTGTGCAGTTTTATTATCTCTGAATAGAATGCATCCTGTTCTCTGCTTATGCCTTTAGATTTTAGATTTCTTGAAGTACAGAATATTAACCTATGAGCAATAGACAGTTGTGCATAGATTGCATGTATTAAGTGTCTATGATCAACTACTTTCTTTTTTGTTTCATTGTTTCTAAAGTCTTAGTCATATTCTCTCCCTTTTGAATGTTAGTTCTTGTCTACTAATATTTATCAAATCTCTGGTATTTGTCTCGCCAAGGATCTGCCCTAATACATCTCTTTATGAGCTTACACTTAACCAATACATCATCTCACATGAAGATAATAGAATATGACCTCTGACTTGTGGCTCTGCCTCCTGTCTCTTTTATCTGTGATTCATTATACCTATGCCTTGCTCAATATATCATTTTCCTTGATTCTGTAGATTCATATAAAAATAAATATCAAACACCTATAGTTGTGTATTTTAAAAAGATACCTTAAATTTTCCCAAATGATGAACATTCTATAAACAAACAAACAAACAAACAAACAAAAAACCTACAATTTACCTTTCAAAATTAGATACAAATGCAATGAATATAACTTAGCAAAAATGTCCACTATACTTCACAACTTATAAATTTTAACTTTTATAATTAGTTGTACATTTTGCGAACTATTTTATTTATTGAATATTTAATGGTTTAATTTATATTTGACATTTTTGCCCAGGAGTCTGAACTCTAACATTAAAACTTTACATTCCTATAATCTACTTAAGTATGAAAATAATCATTGAGTTTATTTTACAAAATCTTTGTCAAGTTCAAACAATTTGAAATTATTGTGAAGAAAAATGTTTATCCATCACAAGTGAGGACACTCATAGAATGGAGAACCACAATTCATTCCATATTCTCAGTCACAGGAGATAGAGCTACCATTTGGGTCTTTCTCAACCCATTTGAGGTTGTATACATTTAGGTTTGGGCAATATTTCTAAAACTAGTCTGGACTATTCCAAAGCAATTTAGGTCGTTCTACTCTATGAAACTCAGACAGTCTGAGCTGTTTCAGGATGTTTACATTATTTAATGATTTTGTACTGCCAGGATAGTTACAGGTATTCTTTTCTCCATTCAAATGAAACTGAAAATACAACTTTAAACTACTTACATGATAAAGCATAAATAGCATTAACCATGATAAAAATGTAAAACTTTAAATGAAAATGCACTGATATAACCACACATAATAAAACATATTGTGAAAGATGATTGCTCACTGTCTTATAAAATAAATTATTTATACTGAATGATAACATTATTTATATATGCCACTTTTTTAAATTAGGTATTTTCCTCGTTTACATTTTCAATGCTATCCCAAAGGTCCCCCATACCCACCCACCCCCAATCCCCTACCCACCCACTCCCCATTTTTGGCCCTGACGCTCCTCTGTACTGGGGCATTATATATGCCACTTTTGATAAGGCTAAAACTTTCAGAAAATATCATAATTATTTTAAGACTACTCTATGCTCTAAAATGTAAAACTTATGTATACTTAAAATTTTAGATTATTAGGTTTTTCCGTCTTAATTGGTCAGTGATGACATCAAAAGAATTATCTCACATGTTATAATATGTATGTGTATAATAAAAGCTCTTTAAATATTTACAGCTTAAAATGAGTTATAAATGTAAGTAATTTCTCATTATGACAAAAGTCAGAAATACTGATGGTGGATGTGCATGTACATATTGGATGTATACTTCAACCAGTTATCATCCTTCATTTTAAGAAATGCATCAACAATATCTTATTTCTATCGAGAAGATAATTAATGGGGTTGCTACATTTGAGCTTCAATTATATCTTATAGTTGCTATGCCTTCTGTATAGAGATATTAGATAAAAATGTGACACCGTGTTTTACTGAGAAATTTCAGTTACCAGATCTTCAGTAAACTTCACTGACAACCCTGCTGAATGACGTTTACTAATTCTATTCAAGTTCCTTTATCCTTAATTAATTTTTATAATGTCTATAATCTTTGAAATTTTGAAGAAAATCAAAATATTTCTCAGTGTGGAAGATTTTATACTCACAGAGATAGTAAAAATTTCTACTAGCAAAATATAGCAGGACTTATGTCATAACTGATTTCAAATGTATTCATTTTGTTTTTAGGATTAATTACAGAATTTTATAGATGATATTTCTTTAAAAGCTCTACTACACATCACGTCTGGTAAAGATGCATGGCTACCAGAATCTTAGTTGAGCTACCCTCTTTGGAGGACTTGTAACCTAGAGAATTTTGAGTTTGTTATTTGTGTTCTAAAGTCACTAAAATTGCCACAAATAATATAACTTCACAATTTTTGACCTGTAATTCCCCCTTAGTTTTAGGACTTTCATTAGTAATTTGTCAATCACATTGACAAAAATCTATAAATGTTTTGGGTTAAGAATTATTGTAAAGCTTGTAGTTTTGCTAACTAGTGAGGTTCATTTCATGAGTTCTAAAGCCTTTTGTAGTTCTTCATGCATAGCCCTTGAGAGGGTATGCTGTGCACTCATTTCACTGAATTCTAGAAAATACAATTAGTCTTAAAGTTCTTTATTATGCAATTCTGTGGTCATTCAGTAGAGAATTCTTAAGTTTCCATGTGATTATAGACATTCTTTTATTTTGGTTGTTGTTGCATTCCAGCTTTAATCCATAGTGAATAGCTATGGGGCATTATTTCAGTTTTCTTTTATCTGTTGAGACTTACTGTGTGTCAAATATTTGGGAAGTTTTGTAGAAGATTATGATGTACCAAGAAGAAGATATATTATTTTGTGCTTGTGTGAAATGTTCTGTACATAACTATTAGATCCACTTGAGTGAAAACATATGTCAGTTCAAGTATTTCTTTGTTTAGTTTCTGTCTGGATGATTTTTCCTTTGGTGAGAGTGGGATGCTCACATCTTATACTATAAATGTGTAGAGTTCAATATGTGATTTAAGCTTTAATAATATTTTTAGAAATATGGGTTCCTTTGCATTTGTGATATAGATATTTATAATTAAAGTTTTCATCTTGATGGCTTTTTCTTTTGATGAAAAAGAAGTATCATTCCCTATTTATCTTGTGTAATTTTGTTTGAAATTCTATTTTTAGACAATAGAATTGCTACATCAGTTTGCTTCTTGTGTCCATTTGCTGGGAAAATCTATTTACAGACTTTTACTCTGAAGTAATATCTATCTTTTATGTTAAAGTGTGCTTCCTGTATGCAGCTGGGTGAAGGATAGTGCTTTCATATCTATTCTGTAAGCCTGTTTCTTTTTATAGGGGATTCAAGTCCAGTGATGCTGAGACATATTAATGATCAGTAATTGTTGTTTTGTTATTTTTATCTTGATGGCAGCAGTGTGTGTGTGTGTGGGGGGGGGGGGTGTTGTATATGTGCCTGTGCTTAATTTCTTTTGATATTGTTGCTATGGAATTATTTACTTCCTGTCTTTTCTTATGTGTAGTTAACCTTTTGGGTGAGAGTTTCCTTCTATTTTCTTTACTATATCTATGGTGATTGAAATTTTTGCTGGGTATAGAAGTATGGGATTGCATCTGTGGTCTCTAGGAATATCCAAGACACCTAGCCATGATATTTTTACTTTTAGAGTATCTGATAAGAAGTTCGATGGAATTCTAAAAATTCTGCCTTTGTAGGTTATTTGGCCTTTTCTCTTGCATCTTTTATTTATATATTTTTAAACTGTTGAAACTGTGATCTTTATTGAAAATAGATTCTTCTCTCATAAAATGCCTTACAACCACAGATTGCCCCACATCCACTCCTCCAAGAGTATTTTTATAGTTATTTTTTTAACTTTTTATTAGATATTTTCTTCATTTATATTTCAAGTGTTATCCCAAAAGTCCCTTATACCATCCCAACAACCCGGCTACACTACCCACTCACTCCCAATTCTTGGCCCTGATGTTCCCCTGTGCTGGGGCATATAAAGTTTGATAGACCCAGGGTCTTCTCTTCCAAATGCCAAATGATGGCTGAGTAGGCCATCTACTGCTACATATGCAGCTAGAGACACGAGCTATGGGGGTACTGATTAGCTCATAATGTTGTTCCACCTTGGTATCTAACCCCTTCAGCTCTTGGGTACTCTCTCTAGCTCCTACATTTTGGGCCATCTACTTCTGTATTTGCCAGGAACTGGCAAAACGACACACGAGACAGGTATATCAGAGTCCTTTCAGCAAAATCTTGCTGGCCTATGCAATAGTGTCTGTATTTGTTGGCTGATTAAAGAATGGACCCCTGGGTGGGGCAGTCTCTGGATGGTCCGTCCTTTCATCTTAGCTCCAAACTTTGTCTCTGCAACTCTTTCCATGGATATTTTATTCTGTAGTCTAGGAAGGAATGAAGTATCCATGCATTGGTCTTCCTTTATTTTCTTGTGTTTTGTAAGTAGTATCTTGGGTATTCTAGGTTTCTGGGCTAATATCCACTTATCAGTGAGTGCATATCAAGTGAGTTCATTTGTGATTGGGATACCTCACTCAGGATGATATCCTTCAGATATATCCATTTGTCTAAGAATTTCATAAATTCATTGTTTTTAATAGCTGAGTAGTACTCCGTTGTGTAAATTTACCACATTTTCTGTATCCATTCCTCTGTTGAGGGACATCTGGATTCTTTCCAGCTTCTGGCTATTATCAATAAGTCTGCTAAGAACATAGTGGAGCATGTGTTCTTATTACAAGTTGGAAATTCTTCAGGGTATATGCCCAGGAGAAGTATTGCTGGATCTTCCAGAGTACTATGTCCAATTTTCTGAGTAACCGCCAGACTGATTTCCAGAGTGCATGTACCAGTTTGCAATCCCACGAGCAATGGAGGAGTGTTCCTCTTTCTCCAAATCCTCACCAGCATCTGCTGTCACCTGAAGTTTTGATACTAGTTCTGAGTGCTGTGATGTGGAATCTCAGGGTTGTTTTGATTTTCATTTCCCTGATGAATAAGGACATTGAACATTTTTTCAAGTACTTCTCATTCCATTGGTATTCCTCAGTTGAGACTTCTTTGTTCTGCTCTGTAAACCATTTTTAATGGGATTATTTGAATTTCTGGAGTTTCAGCTTTTGAGCTCTTTGTATATATTGGATATTAGGCCCCTATCTGACTTAGGATTGGTAAAAAGTCCCAATCTGTTAGTGGCCTTTTTGTCTTATTGACAGTATCTTTTGCCTTGCAGAAGCTTTGCCATTTTAAGTGGTCCCATTTGTCAATTCTTGATCTTACAGCTCAGGCTGCTGCTGTTCTGTTTAGGAATATTTTTCCCCTGTGCCCATATCTTCGAAGTTTTCCCCATTTTCTCCTCCATAAATTTCAGTGTCTCTGGTTTTATGTGGAGTTCTTTGATTGACTTAGACTAGAACTTTGTACAAGGAGATAAGAATGGATCAATTCACATCCTTCTACATGATAACCACCAGTTGTTCCAGCTCCACTTGTTGAAAATGCTGGCCTTTTTCCACAGGATGGTTTTAGCTCCCTTGTCAAAGATCAAGTGACTATGGGTGTGTGGGTTCATTTCGGGGTCTTCAATTCTATTCCATTGATCTACCTGTTGTCGCTGTACCATTACCATGCAGTTTTTATCACAATTGCTCTGTAGTACAGCTTAATGTCAGGCATGGTGATTCCACCAGAGGTTCTTTTATTGTTGAGAAGAGTTTGTGCTATCCTAGGTTTTTTATTATTCCAGATGATTTTGAAAATTGCCATTTCTATCTCAGTGAAGAATTGAGTTGGAATTTTGATGGGAATTGCATTGAATCTGTAGATTGCTTTCAATAGGATAGCCATTTTTACTATATTAATCCTGCCAATCCATGAGCATGGGAGATCTTTCCATCTTCTGAGATCTTCTTCAATTTTTTTCTTCAGAGACTTGAAGTTCTTGTCATGAAGATCTTTCACTTCCTAAGTGAGTCACACCAAGATATTCCATATTATTTGTGACTATTGTGAAAGGTGTTGTTTCCCTAATTTCTTTCTCAGCCTGTTTATCCTTTGTGTAGAGAAAGGCTACTGATTTATTTGAGTTAATTTTGTATCCAGCTACTTCATTGAAGCTGTTTATCAGGTTTAGGAGTTCTTTGGTGGAATTTTTAGGGTCACTTATATATACTATCAATCATCTGCAAATAGTGATACTTTGAATTCTTCCTTTCCAATTTGTAACCCCTTGATTTCCTTTTGTTGTCAAATCGTTCTGGCTAGAAATTCAAGTACTATATTGAATAGGTAGGGAGAAAGTGGGCAGCCTTGTCTAGTCCCTGATTTTAGAGGGATTGTGTTCAGCTTCTCTCCATTTACTTTGATGTTGGCTATTGGTTTTCTGTAGATTGCTTTTATCATGTTTAGGTATGGTCCTTGAATTCCTGATATTTCCATGACTTTTAACATGAAGGAGTGTTAGATCTTGTCAAATGCTTTCTCAGCATCTAATGAGATGATCGTATGATTTTTTGTCTTTGAGTTTGTTTATATAGTGAATCACAGTGATGTAATATATAAATCTTTATAATCTGTATAATAAATCTTCCATGCATCCTTGGGATGAAGCCTACTTGGTCATGATGTGTGATTGTTTTGATGTCTTCTTAGATTTGGTTTGCAAGGATTTTATTGAATATTTTTGCATTGATATTCATAAGGGAAATTGGTCTGAAGTTCTTTTTCTTTGTTGGATCTTTGTGTGGTTTAGGTGTCAGGGTAATTGCGGATTCACAGAATGAATTGGGTAGCGTACCTTCTATTTCTATTTTGTGGAATAGTTTGAGGAGAGTTGGAATTAGGTCTTCTCTGAAGGTCTGATAAAACTCTACACTAAACCCTTCTGGGCCTGGGCTTTTTTTTTTTTTTTTTGGTTGGGAGACTATTAATGACTGCTTCTATTTTTCAGGAGAAATGGGACTGTTAAGATACTTAATCTGATCATGATTTAACTTTGGTACCTGGTATCTGTCTAAGATGCTGTCCATTTCATCCAGGGTTTCCAGTTTTGTTAAGTACTAGAAGTTCTTGAATGATATATTTAGCATTGAAATATATCTTATTAAATTTGCTATTTAGTGTCCAATTTCTGTCCCTTAGTCACTTCACTGAGAAATACTTTTAATCAAATGTGAAATCTCAGAAATTTGGATATGAATCCTAAGTACCCACTCTTAGCCATTAAATTCATGTAACTTTGAATGTGTATGTGTGTATGTATGTGTATGCAACTCATTTTGATTTGGGATAATGTTTTGTGATGATATTTTTGTTGCACACCTCCAAGTGTACATATTCCACTCAACAAGAATACATAATGTACATTTTTGTACTGTTTAAGTTATATGTTTATGCTCTTTTGTTAACACTAAACATCTTTTTTGTATTAAATCTTAGGAATTTATGCTATGAAATACATGCTTGTTACTAAACCTAACACAGATTTGTTTCAATTAAAATTTTGTGGAAAGACAGTTACATATAAATTTCATTCATTGACTTGGACTGTGGGATTGTATTGGCCCAGGATTAACAGAGGAAGGGTGGAGGGGAGCTTCAATCCCAGACATCTCAGGGGTACCTCAAATGAGGACAGCATGCACTGACCCCCTTACCACCTATCCCAACTTGACACCAGAACATGTGGCAGCCTGGGCCATGTGCCCTCCACAGGTTTCCCTTTCTTCTATTCTTATGGCTGTTTTGTTATTCTTCATTCAATTACTATCCAGTCCTTTCCTATCTCTCCTTTCTTTGCTAGGGAAAATGATAATGAATACAGTAAAGTTATAGGAACTGAGAACTGCCAACTTGAAGGCTGCCAGGTGAGGATTGAGTTTTCTCTAAACCACAATTCCATCATCCACACCCTCAGCCCTTTCCTATGATTTTCTTACATGGGTGACTGCCTCCAGGAAACTTTCATATATGGAGGAAGTAGACATTAGAAATGATGAATTGAATCCACTAGTCATGATGGCAACAAGTTTCCCAACATTAATACTCATTTTCAGCTTTCCAATGGCAGTCTGTGGAAAAAACACTGGTGAAGGGACTTTGTGAGTATCCTAATGGCTAAGAGGATTTACACATTACCCACCAGCCTGTCCCTGCCTCCAAGTTGGTCTTTACCCATGTTAACATTCTTCATCAGGAGAGTCAGACTGAAAATGAGGTTTAAGACACTCTTTCCTGTCTTAAATGCTTCCAATATACAGATGACCTTCTATTAACCACCCACCCTAATGTCTCAATTTTCTTTCTGCACTTCTCTCTCTTAGCCACTATTTGCAGCTGTTTCCATTAACATCTCACCTCATGAACTCCATAGGCCCATATACACATGAGAGTTACAAATACTCTTATTTTTATTCTATCCTTTTCACTCCCCTCACAGTTATTAGGCCTCACTCCTTTTTCTTTCTTCTTGCCTCTGAGAATAAAGACATCCTTTTAATACCCCTATGCTGGCAATTGTGCACAGTCACACAAGCCTTGCCCTCAGAGACCCTGTCCACCTCCCCACAGCCATAAATATCCCTTCCATGACACCCAATTAAACTGCACTAATTCTCTGAAGCTGTCTCCAGGTATGTGTGTTCATTTCCTGCACACATACTGTCAACAAAAATCCTAAATTGTACCCACCCTCCCTGGCTAAGCTTCCCTTCCAACAGCCCAGCATGATGCACCACAGGCCTGGCTATTCCGAAGGGGAAAAGTAGACATGGAGAGCACTGGACTTTCAAGGGTAGCCTGCAGGCCTTACATGTGTCCATGAGTACTAAACTTATGTCTACTGTCATTAGCTTTTATAATCGTTATGTGACTCTGATGGTCACTCAAATGAATTCTGCTTTGTGTCACTCAGATATACAGAAAATCAATACAGGGGACATCCATGACACTTTTTCAAAAGTGTGAACATACATCATAACATTAGTTTCTTTGTTAATGCCCTCGCTGACTAACTAAAATTACAACCAGTCACTTAATTTGAAAATAAGTAGATTATGGAGAGAAATGTAAGTTATGCTTGGAGTGGGTAGACAGAGAATTAAGAAGGCATGCTGCTCATCAGAATAGCTTTAACATGTTGCAGTATTGAAAATGTAAATGACAATTTATTTTGATTAAAGTTCTATAGCATTTTCCCCTGATAATGACATGTATTTTAAGAATTGTTATGGGAAGGTAATTCCAGTCCATGTTCTGATTTTCAAACATAATATTTAAATCTGAATAAGTAGAAAAAAAGATGAAAAAGTTGATCCTGTATAAGTATGTCTCATAACCTGTTGTTGACAGATGCCTGGTGGATAACTTGATGAATCATTACTGTGATGGTGTTATTTTTTTGCATTCAGGTCATGTATATGCTTTTCAATAATGCTAGCATTATGTTTTCTCCAGTCTTTTTTCACATCTAAATCATTGATCTTAAAAATCATTCTATTTTCTAACAATAAGCTGTTTATGTGTACAAGTTATGAAGTTTTTCTTTTAAATATGATTTCTAGATGACTGTAGGGCTAAATTTGAATGTGAATTGTTCCACCTTTGAGGAATAGCTATATCATTAATCTATAATCAACCATTGACATATTCATTTGTTCAAGAGGCCAGCTGTTGGTATGGCAATTTTCATGAAATTAAGAAATCAATGTTATAACCATATGTAGTATATGATTAGATGCACAGGGAATTAGTAATAAAAGTAGAATATAGTGCTTCATAAAGGGCTGTCATTCACATAACCTTACCCTTACAGCAATAAATGTAAAGTTAAAATTGCTTTATACTTAAAAAGCTGTTTGTTCCGTCTACTAATATGTGTCCTGAGTGTTTTTTACTTTTACAGAAAAGCAATATTAAAAATGTATGTGCAATGATAACTGTACTTTGTATAAATATCAATGATTCCATTTTGTATCATTTATTTTGTATTTGTAGTATGTGTGTGTGTATGTGTATGTGTGTGTGTTTGTATGGGTCCACACATGCTTGAATATGTGCATTTTTATGGATGTGTGTGGCCATTCATGTAGATTGTAGAGGTCAATGTTAGGCAGTTTTCAGTATCATCCTCCAACTTGATTTATTTATTTATTTATTTATTTATTTAGAGATTAGATCTATGACTGTACCTGGGCCTTTCTAGACTAGCTGATTGGTGCAGCACTCCATCTTTGTTCTCCAAGATTGTTTCTTGTCTGTTTCCCAATGCTGGGATCACAAGTGCTCACTGCCAACCCTGCTATTTTTACAAAGATGTTGAGGGATTTTAACATGGACTTTTATGGTTCTTCATGAAGCTCTTTACATATTGGACTGTTTCCCTGCCCGTTTGAGTCAATCTATAATGAAAATAACCATAAGTATTATAACACAACAATTTGGTTTTGCGACATGGTCTTTGACCTGGAGTGAAAGGAATTATTTTGCTTAAGTACCAAAGACCTGAGAGATTACTGGCATGTGCTGCAATGTTTGATAATAGAAGACTTTTAATAATATCTTAAAATATTTTCACTACTTCATTCATTGATGTATGTGTGTATGTGCATGTACCATGGTGTTCTTTTGCAATTCAGAAGACAACTTGTATGATTTGGTAGTTTCTCTCATTTCATCCTGTAGGTCCTGGAAATTTTATTTAAGTTGACCTCAAGTACTTTTATCTGCTGAGTCATTTCAATGGTTCACTACAAATACATTTATCAAAAACTGAATATATATTACAGTATATCACTCTGTTTAAATAGTTTAATTTTTGAAAATCTAAGATCTAAACAAATATCATTTGAGAATGAAGATTATTTTAAATAAAATTCTCAATATGATATAATATACTATTTGTAATGTATTCTGATTTGAAAGAATAAAAGCAATATGCAAAGAAATTTTTATGAATTTTAATCCATTCATTGAAGATATACTAAGTGATATCTTTTAAAACTTATCAGTCAATGGAGCTAATGTGATGTAATAAGATATAAAACCACATATGCATTTATATACATCAATGAAACTCACATACAAAATACCCAGTCAGTGTTTTTTCTAATTTTAGACATTTGTGTTCTTGCAATAATTATAAAAAGCTTTAACTGTTTAAATTTTGCATGTGATTTTAATTGGCTTCTCTGTTATTTGGCAACTCAATTCTCTTTTTCTGGTGTGCTGATCCCCAGATACTTGCTAAAATTAAAACAAAACCATATATATATATATATATACACACACATATATAGTGTGTGGTGTTTTTATTTATTTGATAGGTTTTTTAAAATTATTTTCTTTATTTACATTACAAATGTTATCCCCTTTCCTGGTTTCCGCTCCAAAAACCCACTGTCCCATCTCCTCTCCCCCTGCTCACCAACTCACACACTCCTGCTTCCCTGTCCTGGTATTCCCCTAAATTGAACCTTCTCAGGTCCAAGGGCCTCTCCTCCCATTGATATCTAACAAGCCATCCTCTCCTACATATGCAGCTGGAGTCATGGGTCCCTCCATGTGTACACTTTGGTTGGTTGTTTATTCCCTGGGATCTCAGGGGTGTCTCGTTAGGTTGGTTGGTTCATATTGTTTTTCCTGCTATGATGTTTAGATAAATTACTTATATAGAAACAGTAAAATTAGCAGCATGTATATGAATATTTAACACCACCATAGTAAATATGATAGATATAAAAATCAATACCATAAATCAAAATTCGATAAATGAGTCAATAAATAGTAGGTGATATTTTATTTACATTTCCCTCCTGCTAGTGTCTTGAAATCCTCAGTGAGCTTTCGAAAGCTGCAGAGGAAGTGACTCACTTTTTGAAAAGTTTTTTTTTTTTATTGCATATTTTCTTTATTTACATTTCAAATGTTATCCCTTTCCAGGTTTCCCACCTCACCTCCCAAAGACCCCTAACCAAAATCCTCCCCTGGCTTCTATGGAGATGTTTCCCTATCCCCTCACCCCCAATCCTGCCTCCCCACCCTCGAAATCCCCTACAATGGGGCATCCATTGAGCCTTCAGAGAACCAAGGCCTCTCCTTCCATTGATGCCTGACAAGGCTATCCTCTGCAACATGTGCTACTTGAGCCATGGTTCCTTCCATGTGTACTCTTTGGTTGGTGGCTTAGTCTCTGGGAGCTCTGGTTGGTTGATATTGTTGTTTTTTTCCTATGGGGTTGTAAATCCCTTCAACTTCTTCAGTCCTTATGCAAACTCCTCCATTCCCCATGCTTAGTCCAATGGTTGGGTGTTAGCATCTACCTCTGTGTTTGTCAGGCTCTAGCAGAGCCTCTCAGGAGACAGATATATCAGGCTCCTTTCAGCAAGCACTTCTTAGAATCCACAATAGTGTCTGTGTTGGATGACTGTATATGGGATGGATTCTCAGGTGGGGCAGTCTCTGAATAGCCTTTCCTTCATCTCTTTTCTACACTTTTGTGGTAAAAAATGGGGTCTCATATCCTGTCTGCCACAGAGATAGGGCCACTCATGGAGACAGATAATGGAAGTTTGCCTGCTCACTAACACATGCTGCCACTGATTGGGCTGTGAGAAGCTGCAGCACCCCATTCTGTAGTAGGGAAGCACAGTCTGGAGACCCTGTGGACCACCTGAGTTGTCTCGGGGCTTCCAGCCTTCAATGTGGCCAAGGGCTGACAGGTTCTAGCTCTTGGATATCCCAGATGTTGCAGTATGTTCCAGATGAGCTGAGAATGGAGTATAGGACTACAGGTGGACTCTGATCAGGGCAGAAGGGAAAAAGGCAGGAAGAGAGTACTCCATCTGAGTCCTGAGAAGAAGAGTGTCTTTCTTTGGTTGGGTAGCTTGGATTGGCTGGTGGCCATGGCTGGGAGTGCAAGGAGGCCTCCAGGCAGGAGGTTAGATGAGGTTTGTTAGGGGAAGATTTGCTCCATTCCTTCAGCACAGCTCATCCTGGTGAAAAGAGGCAGTCCATGGTTTTAGGAGTTTATTGTAGAAAGGCAGAGAGTGGGAGAGAGTAGGGAAGTAGAGGCCGGCCATGGCCACATGTAAAGAGGCAGGAAGGGAAGACAGAGAGATGGATAGCAAGGGAGCAAGAGTAAGAGCATGAGAATAAGAGAGAGAAGAGTGGGCAAACAGCCCCTTCTATAGTGGGCCAGGCATACATGGCTGTTGCGAGGTAACTGGGGAGGAGCATACCTGGCTGTTGCCAGGTATCTGTGGAGGTGGTGTCCAGACAGAATACCAGAAGCTTGGGACATCAACTACTTCACTGATGACTAAATACCTCTCTGTGGGGCACCAGGGGGTATGGCTGAACACTTGCCATCCCTCATAGGCAGAAGTCACCACCTACCAGGTCACCTGGGCTGAAGACCTGTGCTTGACCTGGGACTAGGCTCTCTGTGCACAGCTCCCCACCCCACATACTTTGTCTACATATTTGCTCCCATGAGAATTTTTCTCTGTTTTCTAAAAAGGACCAAAGCACTGACACTTTTGGTAGTGGGTAGCTGAGTAGTACCACATTGTGTAAATGTACCACAGTTTGTGCATCCATTCCTCTGTTGAGGGACATCTGGGTTCTCTTTAGCTTCTGGATACTAAAAATAAGGCTGCTATGAATGTAGTGGATCATGCATTCCTGTTATATGTTGGAGAATCTTTTAGGTATGTGCCCAGGAGTGGTATAGCTGGGTCCTCAGGTAATACAACTAATTTTCTGAGGACCCACCAGACTGATTTCCAGAGTGGTTGTACCAGCTTGCAATCCAACCAACACTGGAGGACTGTTACTCTTTCTCTACATCCTCTCCAGTATCTGCTGTCACCTGAGTTTTTGATCTTAGCCATTCTGACTGGTGTGAGCGTGGTTTTGATTTGCATTTACCCGGTGACTAAGGATGTTGAACATTTCTTTAGGTTCTTCTTGGCTATTTAATATTGCTCAGTTGAAAATTCTTTGTTTAGTTCTGTATCCTATTTTAATAGGGTTATTTGATATTCTGAAGTCTAACTTCTTGAGTTCTTTGTATATATTGGGTAGTAGTCTTCTATGGGATGTAGAATTGGTAAAGATCTTTTCCGCATCTATTGGCTCCTGTTTTGTCCTATTGACAGTATCCTTAGCCTTACAAAAGCTTTGCAATTTTATGAGGTCCCATTTGTCAATAATTATTTTTGGAACATAGGCCATTATCTAGTACATCCAAGCTGTGTCTACTAGATGTACTAGTCTTCCAGGTGCTTAAATGTGCTACGCATGCTCAAGTGAAGTCTGCTTTGCAGGCTGTGAGGCCTGAAAGCACTCACAAGGCAAAGAGTTTCAAGGAAATTTAACTTCCTGGAACCAGGCATTCTCATAACCCATATATTCATACCCTATAGCCGCTTTAGTCTGGTGTATGGATCCACGTGCTCTCCTTTAGTATTATTTTATTATAAGTGCCTTTAAAGATTGAATTCAGACATAGCTAAGCCTTTACCAGTGTTCCAATGTCCCAGAAAATCCTTGAAGCCAACAAACTCAGAATTCAGTAGGAATTCGGTAAGAATGTTATCTATTTAGTAACATTCAAATTTACTTCTAGTAGAGAGGGTGAAACTAATTAGGCATTACAAAGAATGGAGCTTGAATAGCTCTGGGCTGGTCTGCAGAGTGTTTACTTGGGTCAATAGCCAGTCTTACCCAGACAAGGGAATGCACAGCCTAGCGAATAGGTGGGTTTACAATGAGAGAGTTAATGAATCCCCCTGAGACAGGTTTCCTCATTAGAACCCCTGGTGGTGGGTTTAACAATAGACTTGCATTACACCTGGCTCCCTTCTTAGAGGTAAACAGCAGCACCTGGTCCCAGCCATCTTTGGATATATACATTCCTTATGTTTTGTGCCACTCTAACTTGGAGGATGTATCTTGCCTGGTTTCTTGTTGTTCTTCTGTATAAAAAGTTTTGATGCTCAACTTGACAATTACATTCAGATTCTAAACAACCTCTTGTGTTGATTTTGTCTGTCATTTGCTGACTCCTTGTCCACCTGTAACCAGAGACCCATTCTTCAAAGACAGGGACCAAAAAGGTTCTGCAGGCATAAATGAATATTGATTGCCACAATTCACACTTCTTGCTTTCTTTTATAAAATTAATATTCCGCTTAAGATTGTGTTGAAGGAATATTATACATGGGAGATACAGGTGCTTTCCAATATATGAAGATGAAAGTACTTTTAAAAACTTACAAGTATGTGTAACTGTATGTGCATATGAATACAAATAACACTGGTGTCCTGGACAGGGTGTCAGAACTCATAAAGTTGCAATTCCAGGTAGTTTAAAGCAATCCTTCATGAGTTCTAGGAATTAAACTAAAGTCTTCTGCTGTTATGTGCATTTAATCTTGGTTGGTCTTGGATATGACTTTTAGATGGTCTACCTAATAGTGGCCAAACCCTTACAAATATGATTATTCTACTCACATTATCTCTTTTTTTCAAATCAAAGTTTCTTTTTTTTTAATTTTTTATTAGGTATTTTCCTCATTTACATTTCCAATGCTATCCCAAAAGTCCCCCATGCCAACCCCCCACTCCCCTACCCACCCACTCCCCCTTTTTGGCCCTGGCGTTCCCCTGTACTGGGGCATATAAAGTTTGCAAGTCCAATGGGCCTCTCTTTACAGTGATGGCTGACTAGGCCTTCTTTTGATACATATGCAGCTAGAGACAAGAGCTCCAGGGTACTGGTTAGTTCATATTGTTGTTCCACCTATAGGGTTGCAGTTCCCTTTAGCTCCTTGGGTACTTTCTCTGGCTCCTCCATTGGAGGCCCTGTGATCCATCCAATATCTGACTGTGACTGCCAGTAGCTTCTAACCTAGAAATGAAACTTTCTGTGTATCTCCCCTGTACATGCAGTAACTGTTTCTGGATTGAGCCTGCTCTGGTCTCATATCTGATACTGAATTACTGTAAATTTCTATTTGTAACTACCTTTCAGTATGGAGGAAATACCTGAAGTCATAATGTAGCTCTAACAGTCTTTACAGCCCATGTTCCGTCATGTTCCCTGAGCCTTTGGTGAAAACTTTCCTTACAGCATACTGGTGGTCCACTTGAGGCCAAGGCAAGTTCACAATTGATAATATTGTGCTTCTGCTAGTATCAGGGACACAATCTCTTGTATATTTCTGGGTTTGACCATCAAAAACAAAGGTATAGTCATGGCTTGTTCTAATCTCCTCTCTTTAGCAAGTGGAATTGTGCTCACACACTGCTCTTTTGTGTCTTTCAGACAGTAGGCACAGAATGTCACTTTGGCATCTAGATAATGTTTCCCCATGTGTCTCTTTATGAGACTCTACCTATCACAATGGGTTTCTTTATGGTCCATCTACTGCAAGATTTCAACTTAATTGCTATGGTCTCCCCCACTCATTGGAAGGCAACTTCTATTCTCTTATGTGAATAGAAGATGAAGAAAGTGGTATGGGCCTTTCGTTCCTTCCTGAAGTCTTAAGTGTATGTTTTTCCTTATACATTGCTAAAGCCAGTTGCTCTCCTTGTCTATGTTTCTTCTTCAGCTCCCATGAAGCTATTTTGGTAGGAAATTGCTGTGCAAACTTCTGATTCAGTATGGAGGCCATTTCTGTAGCATCTTTCCCAGTTACCATCTTGCTCCAAATCCTTCTAGAATTGTGTTTAATATTTAACAGCTCTCAGCTAGACAATGGTTCTATTTAGATACCACATTCATTTGATTGTTCCCCAAATACACAGATAAATAGTTACCAATGTATGTAAGATAAAATTCACTATTTCTATCACAGATATTATGACACATTTTTCAATTTTAATTAATCTACACTTATTAATATTTGCCTAGGATTATTTCATTTATCAAGTTGACAAATGTTATTAGGTGATATTTTAAATCCTATAATATGTTGTCAGAAGCACAAAATAAAAAATAATCAAATTGCTGAGCTTAACCTGAAATAAGCTCCTTTGTAAAAATTCAATTTTCTTTATTGTTTCTTTAAGATTTTTGTAATATAAAGTATAATAATACATGAATACCAATTTTAAAACATTAGTGCCTTCTGGCAAACTTGAAATAAATTATGTTTTTTCATTTCTCTTCTTCATAAACCAGAGAAAACCTGAACAGTAATGTAAAAGTACAAAACCTAATACCAATTGATTCTATACACAAGCATGACCCTTGCTTTCTCTTCCCTATCACAATATATTATCACAGAGAGAGCTGCCCCAGCTTAAGACAATTATTCACAGTCTTACAGGCAAAAAGTAATTCTGTTCAGCTTGTTTTTGAGGTGGACTTCTTTACCTCACATGTAATCTGTATCTACCCCCTGAGGATTCTTTGGTGTCTATGTTAAACCATTCATAAATATCAGCATATTCATAAAGCATTACATAGATCTATAAACCAAGAAGAGCAAAAATGTTTTATAAATTGAATAATGATATTTTATGAAAGAAACTCTGAAGAGAGATAGTGATTAAATGGTGAATAAAGTTTTCTTTTTGTTTTTATTGAATGTGAATAAAATCATAGAGTATAGTCCACAAGTATCTCTCTTTTACCAGTATGCTGAAAGTATAGGAACAAAAAGGGACTACATACTTGGAAGGCACTTGTATTTTCCTTGCATACATGCCCTTTTATCAGCAAAGAAGACTTATTACTAATCATTCCACATAATTATATTTAGGAATGTAACCCTATTTTACTTATAAATTTTTTATTATTATTCCTGACAATATACCAAATCTGGCAGTGTATATATAATTGACCCCTAATCACTTAATGTATTGGCTTAACTTAAAGAAAACATTAATGATACATCAGTGAAATAGAAAAAAATATTTTTCTGTACTTTTATTGGTTATTTTATTTATTTACATTTCAAATGTTATTCCACTTCCTGGTTTCCCCTCGACAAACTACCTCTCCCCTCTCCTTACCCCCAGCCTCCACGAAAGTGTTTCCAACATGCCAACACACTCCTTCGTCAGTGCCCTACCGTCAGTCATTGAGCCTCCACAGGACATAGGGTCTCTACTCCCATTGATGCCAGACAAGACAATCATCTTCTACACATCCAACTGGAAGCATGGATTCCCCCATGTGTACACTGTGGTTGGTGGTTTAGCTTCTGGGAACTTTAGGGGTATTGTTGGTTGATATTCTTGTTCTTCTTATGGTAAGACTATATTGCTAAAAATAACACTTATATAATTTATTGAACATAGTGAAATTGAGTAGGCATTGACCTTTTTACAACTACTGGCAAGTAGTTTTATTGCTAGTAGGTATTCCATATGCTACCAAAGGAGATTCATAAATGCCAACCCTGATACAAATTTTCTTATGTTATTCTGCTTGTATGATACATTAGTGCAATGATGGCACAAAGCTTGTAGGAACACCGAAAACTAGCTTATTTAAGTCCAGTCTAAGGAGATAGAATCTATGTCTGCTGATGGGGAAAATGAATACTCATGATCTGCTAAAGGAGCATAGCAATAAATGACCGCTAATTATATTCTGGTATACATATGGATCAGGTTCTTTTCTGGCCCATCACCAGAGAAGCTTCCTTCTGTAACCGATTGGAATAAATACAGAGACTGATAGACAAAACATACAGAATGAGAGATCCCATAATACTCTGATCAAAAATGAGAAGTCTCTATCAAATATGTTTACTCAGGGAACTCTGCAAAAGAGGAGGTGGAAAAATGTAAGAGCTAGGGGCCATGGAGGACATCAACGAAACAAGGTATTCTAAGCTCAACAGGACCTAAGCACATATGAGCTCACAGAGACAGAGGCAGCACACACAAGTCTTGTGCAGGTTTAAAGCAGATCAAGTCCTAGAGCTACAAGGAAAAGTAGACATGTACATTCATCCCTAATCCAGAAGTTGTCCCCATCTACTTACAAATGAAAATTTGTTTAATTCAAGAGAGACTCACAGGAAAAACAAATTTCTCTTAAGAATGGGCTAAATATGGCCCACTTGCAGGTTCATTCCATCATGTTATTTAAATTTTATCTTTATTCTCAATACAACATATTCTCATTAACATATTAATTAATATATTTATTTCAACCTTTGCATATATATTATGGATTTCTTGGTTTTATATTTATGGTTTTCTGTTTTTGCAGGGTATCTGAGTGTGGAAGAAATGGCTCTTTGCAGCAATATATGGTTCTTTTACCCTTTCTTGCCTCCCCCCTTTGGCTTTTTTCATTTTGATGTATTCCTATTAGTTTGTTTTGTCTTATCATATTTAAAGTATTTTACTATTATTCCTTAGTTGCATGTTTTTTCTGACAAGAGATAAAAATGGGGTAGATCTGATAGGAAAGAAATAGGGGAGGAGCTGGAAGGAGCATACAGAGGGTATTCCACAATAAGGATATATTGTGTGCAAAAGAAGTATTTTTTAAAAAAAATTTAGTTGGCCAGCCATGGAAGCACAGACCTTTAATCTCAGCACCCAGGAGGTACAGGTAGGTGGATCTCTGTGAGTACAAGGCCAGCCTGATGTACAGTGTGAGTTCTACAACAGCCAGGGCTACACAGAGAAACCCTGTCTCAAAAGACAAAACAAGCAAACAAAAGCCCAACATATTTAATTACAACAATAAAACAATTCACTGACAAGTTTATATAATAAATGATTAATTAATCAAATTTTCCAGTCTTTAACCATCCAATGTTCAAAGATCCACTTTTATCTCTTACATATGAGCCCTTGAAATGCATGAATGTATAGTTGTTACGTACAATGGCACAATAAGTTTTTCACATAAAATATCATAGTTATTTTAAAACAAGGTATTTCAATGTTTTTGAGAAAATTTAGGAATGTAAACTTCTGCTCCATGAAATCTCAGTATGTATTTCAAGAAAGGTTAACATATTTGTTTACACACCAATACATAGCAAGAAAAAAAAATGTTTCCCATGGGGAGGCTGTAAAATTTCACACATAGTAAAACACTTTTCACGAGATAGTCCTATCTAAAAAGTCTATCAAGTGCATCAGGAGCTAGAAAACTATTTTCAATATTGCCTTACATAACTGAGCTTTAAAACAGTACATACTAAGTTCATGAAAATATTATATATGAATATATCATTTGCCTATTTATTAACTGTAAAATATTTAAAATGTGCTGTTTTTCATAGACATTTGTTTAGGAATAATCCCAACCATAACTTTAAACCCTAACCCTCACACTAACACTAACAGTATTCCTAACACTAACCCTAATATATACCCATCATAATAGACTTTTTCTATGTCCTTGATTATTCACAACTTTCACAAGCAGACTAAGTCAGTGGTGTACTGCTGAGTTTAAGAGAGAGTGTACAGTTAGCCTGGGTACCCTAGAAAGGCATTACATGACATATGGGAATCTGGGTTTAAACTCCAGTGTTTTGTATGAATTATTCACCTCACTTGTGTTTTACAGTAAGGCAGTCAACAAACAACACATGCAGAATATAAATTGGGAGTTTAATAGAAATATGGATAGTTTAATCAAGGCCAATAACTAAGTTTCTATAAAATTTTGCAACACCTTACAACTATAATATAAACAAGAAAGGTATCAAAGAAAAAATGAAGTTCATAATTTTCTTCTTCTAAAAATTGAGATAACAAACACGTACAGAAAAAGTAAAGGCTCTTCCCTACTTCTATCTGCACTTACAAATTTAGAATGGATTCTTAGTGTGTATGGATTCTTAGAATTCTACTCTAAAGTTAAATAGCTAATTTTCAGGTCTCCTTGAGCGTTGCATGCTTAGTGTACACAGGCACACAGTAGGCAAAACATCAACACTCATAAAATAAAAATAAATTTAGAAAAATGATTCTTTCATCTTAGGTTAATGCATTGGCATTCATGTGACTCAGTGCATTTGTTCTGTCCAAAAATTGCTGCCTTCCTTTTTTTTTTTTTTTTTTTTTTTGGATGCTTTATGTATTTACATTTCAAATGTTATCACCTTTCCAGTTTCCCCTTCTCCCCATTACCCCTCCCCTTCTTCTATGAGTGTTTCCCCTCCTACCCAACCACTTCCACCTCTCCTCCCTGGCATTCCCTTATACTGGGGAATTGAGCCTTTACAGGACCAAGGGTTACTCCTCCTATTGATGCTGAGAATGCCATCCTCTGCTACATATGGAAAGCCATGGAGCCATGGGTCCCTCCATGTGTACTCTTGGGTTGGTGGTTTAGTCTCTGGGAGTTCTGGGGAAATAAGGGGAGTGTCAGGGAGGTTGATATTGTTGGCCTTCCTCTGCGGTAGCAAACCCCCTCATCTCCTTCATATCCTTTCTCCAACTCCTCCATTGTGGTCCCCATGCTCACACACTTATCTCCAAATCCTTAACTCAGAAGGACTCCTGTCTAAAGGAAATACAGGGACAAAGTGTGGAGTAAAGACGTTGCTGTTTTCAAGAGGAATTCAAGTATCTGAGAGGTCTAAATTAGGTCAATCCTGAATCTGATGACAAGTACTTTTAATATTCTTCCTCATGGATAAGCTCACTAGCTGATTATCTAATACCAAGCCACCATCACTAAAAACACATAAATTTGAGCAATATTTAATGATGATGGTGATGATGATGATGATGCTAGTAGTAGTAGTAATGAGAAATAGAATAAGAAGTCATGAATAAGAAATAAGAAATGGAGAGGGTAATTGAACAAAATATGTCCAATTAGGTGTCTACAAGCCAAATTATAGGTATGCCTAGAGCCACCAGAAGCTATAAAATCAAGGAAATATCCTTACTGGAGAAAGAATACAGCCTTGTCCTGACTATGATTTTTTGAGTCCAAGCTTGTAGAATCACAACAGTTCTAAGAGATGAATATAGTTACCGACCCAACAAATAACAGTGCATGGTTAGACACAGGACATGATAGCTTTGCAAGAATAAATTTTGATAGCACTCAGAAGCATTTGACTTTTGTTCTACATTGAATGCTGTTATGGATATTTAAATGTGTCTTTCTTCTTATAAGGAGATTTAATTTATTTTTAATCATTTACAATATAAAAAATATGAAAAAACTTTATATGAAGTGGAATGTTTACCCATTTCCTATACAAGTCTTCCTATTAATAGACTAGAGTGGTGGAGTAATACTGTCTGTGTGTGATAAATCTTAGTGATGAGAAATGAAGAATACTTAAAAGCAGAAGCAAAACATTTTTGATAATTGGGATATTTTGCAATAGTGATTGAAGCAGAGACATGTCATTTTATCAATTAGCTAAAGCAAGTTTTTATAATAGCTTCACAAGCAGTCCAAGTAGTGAAAATAGATAGGATGCTGGAGTCCTATCTTAGACAACTTTGAACTCTTTCATTGAAATGAAGACACTCCTGGCTTGCTACCTCATTGACAATTAGAAGAATCTACCTTTTTACTTTCTGTCAAATTACTTACTTATGTTTCTTAAAGGTCATACTATATGTTTCAATTATTTTTATGAACATTGATCTAACTTAGAGGATAAACTATTTCTTCTTCATCTCTCTGTCTGTAACAAACACTATATTTCTGAGACAATAGAATTACATAATTCTATATTCTATGAGTACATTCAGAGTGAAATACAAGAAACTATATAGAGCAAAAGTAATGAAAGCATATCCTTTTAAGAAGGAAGGATGATGTCCATGACAATAATTAATTTCAAATGCTTAGAAGGAGAGTATACTTACCAATGATTATGCTAAAATATTGTAAATATGAGACTAGGGAATGTACAGAGAACATGAGTGATTCATCATTTAACATGTATATTTTTAAATGTTTATGTAGTTTGTATTTTATTCATTTAATCATTTAATTTATTTTAGTATCATTACAGTTTTTTTCTTAATTCAAACTATTAATATTAATGTTATATTTAGACAAAATTAAGTACAATGATAGAAATTTGCTCAGAAATTTTATGTCCAAAAATTTTGTACACACAAGCACTTACTCAACTTCTTTTTTTTTCATTTTTATTAGGTATTTAGCTCATTTACATTTCCAATGCTATACGAAAAGTCCCCCATACCCACCCACCCCCACTCCCCTACCCGCCCACTCCCCCTTTTTGGCCCTGGCATTCCCCTGTTCTGGGGCATATAAAGTTTGCGTGTCCAATGGGCCTCTCTTTCCAATGATGACCGACTAGGCCATCTTTTGATACATGTGCAGCTAGAGCCAAGAGCTCCGGGTTACTGGTTAGTTCATAATGTTCATCCACCTATAGGGTTGCAGATCCCTTTAGCTCCTTGGGTACTTTCTCTAGCTCCTCCATTGGGAGCCCTGTGATCCATCCATTAGCTGACTGTGAGCATCCACTTCTGTGTTTGCTAGGCCCCGTCATAGTCTCACAAGAGACAGCTACATCTGGGTCCTTTCGATAAAATCTTGCTAGTGTATGCAATGGTGTCAGCGTTTGGATGCTGAGTATGGGGTGGATCCCTGGATATGGCAGTCTCTACATGTTCCATCCTTTCATCTCAGCTCCAAACTTTGTCTCTGTAACTCCGTCCAAGGGTGTTTTGTTCCCACTTCTAAGGAGGGGCATAGTGTCCACGCTTCAGTCTTAATTTTTCTTGAGTTTCATGTGTTTAGGAAATTGTATCTTATATCTTGGGTATCCTAGGTTTGGGGCTAATATCCACTTATCAGTGAGTACATATTGTGTGAGTTCCTTTGTGAATGTGTTACCTCACTCAGGATGATGCCCTCCAGGTCCATCCATTTGGCTAGGAATTTCATAAATTCATTCTTTTTAATAGCTGAGTAGTACTCCATTGTGTAGATGCACCACATTTTCTGTATCCATTCCTCTGTTGAGGGGCATCTGGGTTCTTTCCAGCTTCTGGCTATTATAAATAAGGCTGCTATGAACATAGTGGAGCATGTGTCCTTCTTACCTGTTGGGGCATCTTCTGGATATATGCCCAGGAGAGGTATTGCTGGATCCTCCGGTAGTACTATGTCCAGTTTTCTGAGGAACCGCCAGACGGATTTCCAGAGTGGTTGTACAAGCCTGCAATCCCACCAACAATGAACCCACACACCTATGGTCACTTGATCTTCGACAAGGGAGCTAAAACCATCCAGTGGAAGAAAGACAGCATTTTCAACAATTGGTGCTGGCACAACTGGTTGTTATCATGTAGAAGAATGCGAATCGATCCATACTTATCTCCTTGTACTAAGGTCAAATATAAATGGATCAAAGAACTTCACATAAAACCAGAGACACTGAAACTTATAGAGGAGAAAGTGGGGAAAAGCCTTGAAGATATGGGCACAGGGGAAAAATTCCTGAACAGAACAGCAATGGCTTGTGCTGTAAGATCGAGAATTGACAAATGGGACCTAATGAAACTCCAAAGTTTCTGCAAGGCAAAAGACACCGTCAATAAAACAAAAAGACCACCAACAGATTGGGAAAGGATCTTTACCTATCCTAAATCAGATAGGGGACTAATATCCAACATATATAAAGAACTCAAGAAGGTGGACTTCAGAAAATCAAATAACCCCATTAAAAAATGGGGCTCAGAACTGAACAAAGAATTCTCACCTGAGGAATATAGAATGGCAGAGAAGCACCTGAAAAAATGTTCAACATCCTTAATCATCAGGGAAATGCAAATCAAAACAACCCTGAGATTCCACCTCACACCAGTTAGAATGGCTAAGATCAAAAATTCAGGTGACAGCAGATGCTGGGGAGGATGTGGAGAAAGAGGAACACTCTTACTCAACTTCTTTTGGTTTGAAATAAAATATTCTCTAGAGGCTAATTTATTTGAGCACTAATCCCCAAATTGTGGTGTTCTTTTTGGAAGTCTTGAAAACTTTGAGACATGTCCACTAAGTGGCTCTAGTATCTCAAGTTTGGAAGTCTTGATTGTTATACTGATGTCTGATTGGGGTCTTGTTCCCTCCTCTTTCTCTGCTGTCATGTAAACAATGAGGTGTGAATAACTTAGCACCATAGGGCTGACTGAACTAAGCTGGTCCTCTGTGCTTTGCTCATTGTTTTTCTAATTTAATTCAATTTGACACAAGCTAGGGTTATTTAGGAAAAGGGAATCTCAATTGAGAAAATGCCCCAATAAAAGTGGCCTTGGGTCAAATCTGTGTTGCATTTATTTGATTGATATTTTAAGTGGAAGGCATAAAAGTCCTGTGGGCAGAGCTATTCCCAGACAGTTGCTTCTGGATGGCATAAGTAAGTAGTCTGGACAAAGCTTAGGAAGCAATCATTCTTCTGTTACAAGGTCCTCAATATATTCCTCCAGGTTGTCCATATTGCACTTGAGTTCCATGTACTATCTTGAGTTCGTTCATTGAATTCTCTGAGAATGACATGGAAGTGTAAGATGAAACAAGTTTTATATTTTTGATTGTGAGCTTAGCCTTTAATGGTTGAGCCATCCCAAATCCATTAATTTAATATACTATATAAACAAGCTCAAAGAAAAATAAATATGATTATTTCATTAGAGGCTGAAAAAGAATTTAACAAAATACAACACCCCTGCATGTTAAGTCTTGTAGAGAGCAGAAATTCAAGACCAATACCTAATATAATAAAAGCAATGTACAGCAAAACAACAGCTAATATCAAATTAAGTGGAGAGATACTGACATAATTCTAATAAAATCAGAGACAAGACATGGGTGCTCATTCTCCCAGTATCTATTCAACATAGTACCCAAGGTTCTACCTAGAGCAATAAGACAACAAAAGGAATTCAAGACCTGGGAGTATAGATTTGTTGGAGAATAACCTGGAAACTGGTGCTAGACACAGGTTTTGTTCGGGGGTGGGGGATAACCTGGAAACTGGCATTAGACACTGATCTAGTGGGGGGGAGCCTTGAAACTGGTGCTAGGTACCAATCTGTTAGTTAACTTAAGTTCAACCTTAGGTCATGTTCTCTAAGATTGAGTATAAACCCAAAATATTTGGTCTCTCACTAGTATATGTCTATTCCTGGGCTATGATCTCAGGATCCTTTCTATTCCTACTACCACTATTACCAGGGTATTCTGAGCTTTCTGTGTAATATCTACTTGTCAGTGAGTAAATACCATGTATGTCCTTCTGGATCTGGGTTACTTCATTCAGGATGTTCTTTTCAACTTCTATCCTTTGTCCACAAAACTCATGATATCCTTGTTTTTAATAGCTGAGTTGTATTACATTGGGTTGTTAGTGTTAGGATTAGGGTTTTTAGGGTTAGGGTTAGGGTTAGGGTTAGGGTTAGGGTTAGGGTTAGGGTTAGGAAATGAACCACTCACTGATAAGTGGATATTACACAGAACACTCAGAATACCCATAACAAAACTCATAGACCATATGAAACTTAACAAGAAGGAAAGCCCAAGTTTAGATGCTTCATTCATTCCCACTTAGAAGGGGAAAAATAATCATGGCAGGCAGAGGGAGGGAGAGACCTGGGTGGGAGATGGGGAAAGGAGAAGGATATGGGATGAGATATGGGGACAGAAGAGAAACCCGGAGGGCTAGAAGAATGAATAGGCATATTCATCAGTGTGGGGTAAAAGATGGTGACAGGAACTTATAGAAAGTCCCAGATACCAGGGAAGTGAGAAGCTCCTAATATCCAATGGGAATGACCTTACCCAAAATGCTCAACACTGGGAAGAAAGAACCTGAAAGGCCACCTCTAGTATTGACTCAAGGTGAGGGATGAGGCCCTCCACCCATGTCAAAATGTTTCATCCAGAATTGTTCTTATCAATAGGAAATTCAGGGACAAACATGGAGCAGATAATGAAGGAAAGTCTGTCCAGAGTCTGCCCCAACTTAAGATTCATTCCATGTACAGGGACCAAACCTGGACACTATTGCTTATGCCTTTTGCTTGCAGATAGCAGCCTGGTATAGAGGTCTTCTGAGACACTCACCCATCACCTGACTGAGACAGATGAACATACCTACAACCAACTATCTGACTGAGCCCAGGGACTCCAATGAAAGATTTATGGCAAGGACTGAAGGAGCTGAAGGGAATTACAACCCCATAGGAAGAACCAAACAGACCCCTCAGAGCTCCTAAGGGCCAAGCCACAAACCAAAAAGGATACATAGGCCAGTCTGTGGCCCACACTACATGTGAAACAGAGAACTGCCTTGTCATTCCTCAGTGGCAGGTGATGTGCTTGGTCACATGAAGGCTTGATACCCCAGAGAAGGGGATGCTAAAGGGATGAGGTGGGAATGGGTGGACAGGAGGGGGAGCACCCTCTCAGAGGTGAAGGGGAGGGGATAGGGCTTGTGGCTTGTGGAGAGGAGACATGGAAGGGGGATAACATTTGAAATTTGAATAAAATAATTAATAAAAATTTATAATAATTTTATTAGTTTGTTATGAAAAATAAATTATTATTTTATACATTACACCCTGACTAAAATTCATTACTGTTTCTTTCTTTAAAAAAAAAATTACTTAATATGTTTACATTCCAGCCATTGCCCCCCTCCTGTTCCCCCCTCCCACAGTTCCTCATCCTCTGCCTCTGACAGACTGTTTCCACTCCCCCCATGCACTCATTGAGAATCTTGCTTCCCTGGGGCTTCAAGTCTTTGGAGGATTAGACACATCTCCCACCAAAGACACAACAGGATGTCCTCTGCTATGTATGAGTCACAGGCCTTAGACCATCCTGTGTATGCTGCCTGGTTGGATATAGGATAATATAGGATCATAGGGTTGACAAATAAAGAAAAAGACTAGTTATTTGTTTGTCGAGTTAACATTTTTCATTTGAAAAAAGGGAAACTTAATTGAGAAAATGGTTTCACCAATCTGACCTGTGGTAAATTTTCTTTATTAATGATGTGGCATGCCTCAGCTCACAATGAATGATGTCATCTATGGGTAGGTTGTCCTGGGTACTATTAGAAAGTTATTTGAACAAGCAATGGGGTATAAAGCAGTAAGCAACATTATTTCATGCTCTCTACAGTTACTGCCTCTTGGCTCTTGCTTTCAGTTTCCGGCCTGACTCCCCAAGATGGTGGGCTGGAAGTCATAAGCTTAAATAAACTTTTCCTTACCCAATTTGTTTCTGATCACAGTTTTATCACAAAAACAGAGATGTAATTAATATATTCAATGCAGTGAACTATGAGTCTCAAAGTCTAGGAGACAAAATTAAACTCTCAGCTCAAGTTGCTTCTATAAGGTATTTAGTCTCAGAGATGAGGAATAACTAAAAGTGAAGGGATATTATATATATATCTATATGAAATTGAGATTGTTATTTTTCTTTAGTAACTTTAACTTTTCTATTTTACTTGAAGTTTCCTAGAAATATTTTGCCTGAGTGTCAATGTTCTGAGACACTAAGAAATGCTTAATCATCATTTCAAAATGCAGGGTATCACAACCCACCAATTCCAATTCCTGCCAGGGACCCACTGTTGCCAAATAGAATTTTGAAAGGAATTTGGAAATAATTCTGCTATATGCAGACTATAGGAATTTCTATTGTCAGGAATATCATCATAATCAAGAGAAAAGGAGGATAGACCTTTACTTAGATTACTATCAGAGCTTCTGACTGGAAATAGGATTCTGCCAATACCAAAACTATATACCAGCCAATAGGATAATACTCCTTTCCTGTAATGTGGCAAAATTCATGAATTCTAATTCATAATTTCAGGCATGTCTTGTGGTAATTTTATTCTTAATCCTCAGTTTGGAAAATATTAAACTTAATAGTAAATTTAAAAATGAAAGAAAATGTTATAGACACCCATATTTACATACCAAAGAGATGCTAGATGAAGGACTTCATATTAATTTCTTATGAAGGGGTTTGCATCCCCAGAGGAGGAACAACAATCTGAACTAACCAGTACCCCCCCAGAACTCTCAGGGACTAAACCACCAAACAAAGAGTACACCTAGTGGGACTCATGGCTCCAGCTGCATATGTAGCAGAGGATGGCTTAGTCGATCATCAATGGGAAGAGAGGCTCTTGGTCCTGTGAAGACTCTATGACCAGTGTAGGGGAATTCCAGGTCTGGAAGGCAGGAGTAGATGGAGCACCATCATAGAGGCAAGAAGAAGGGGGATGAGATAGAGAGTTTCTGGAGGAGACACCTGGAAAGTAGATAACATTTGAAGTGTAAATAATAAAATATCCAATAAAAGGGAAAATAATTCAAAAAACAAAGTCAAAAGTATCAATTTTACATTTTTAAATGTAAAATAACTGAATTAAAAATTAGAGCATAGAAATTCATATGAAAATTAAATTTCTACTTTCCCAGACTAAAAGAAAATAGCAAAACAGTTAAAAACTGCAAGTGAATGATTTTAAGTAAAACATGAAATCTCTTCTAGCACTTAAAGTTAATAATGAAAATTTTTTCAAGTTTTTATTTAGTCTCTATGTATATAAAGAAGTATATACTTTCTAATATTTGAAACCCGGGTTCCAAACTACACATTAACATACTTTATACAATTATGAATAGATTGTCCTTATTGTTAATAAATTGGGCAATGACAATTTTTTTTATAATTGTGTTACCAGGAAAATTGACATCAGAAGTTTATGAAAGAAGATGAATGATGAATATTAACAAATTCTGAATTAAAATAATACTTGACATCTGACAATTTTTCAATGCAGAAACAAAAACACAGGAGCCAGAAGCCACTCCGATCTTAATATGTAGCTCCTCAGCATTTCTCTCAGACTAAAAGTCAGTATGTGAGCGAGATGCTGACACAGACAGCTGGCTAGCATAGTGATGATGGGCTCCGGCTGTGCTGAGAGGAAGGGGAATTCAAACATAGTGAAAGAAAATCTCCCTGCTCTGTCAAAATATTTTAAAATAAATGTCCTTATTATCTATTTTTACATTCATCAGTGACACTGGTGAACACACTGACATCTCAGTCCCATCTCAGCTATTCAGGTCTACACAAAGAACAGTATGTGTTTCAACAAAATGAAATTTGAAGCTACACCAAATTTAGAGGAACACATATTTGACACGTATTAATTTTCAAACATAATAAGGCCAGAGAATGTTAAATAATATAAGCAATGCCCCTATTTTTCTATGTATTAGTTTTGTAATATTGATTAGAAATTGAATTACTAATTACATTAGTAATGTAACTAATTACATTCATAAATAGTAATATAATTGATACATTAAAAAACAGTATAAGACTCAAACTGCTCATGATTGTGCCTGCCTGTAATTCCTGTAGCCAGGTTGCGGAGGCAGGAAGCTCACTGCAAGTGGGAGGCGATCTTGAACATTTTAAGCCATCCAGAACTATATAGTTACACAGCCCTACATACAACTTGCTGTTTTTAAGTAATCTCTTTTATTGTGGGATATTTACTCCCTAGATGTGAGTTTCACTCTACAGACCAGCCCACAATCTTGTCCTCAGCATTATATGTAGTGTGCTTCTCACTAAGTACAGATTGTTCTAACATCAATGTTGCTAACTATTTTATTTGTATTTACATTACCACTATAATAATGGCATCAAGTGTTATCTATTTAGGTCATAAGCAGGGACACAAGAGAAAATGTTCCAGTGACATATATGTATATTTATATATATATGTATATATATGTATATATATGTATATATATATATTTAATTTGCTATCAACTGATAGATACAGTTTGTAAGTAAACCAATACATAATTTTAGCAATGACAATTCAATAAATTCTGAATCCAATTTTTACCCCATTATATACTCAATATTGATATACACACATTTCATTTCCAGAAGTGGACAAATATTCACTGGTTTCCAGGGGCACAGAGAATAAAATCTTAGCCCATTACCCTGCCACACACAAGACATTTATGTGTAGTGAAGGCATCCCAATATTTGCCCCTCTGTCCTATCATTGAGCTATACAATTATGGTCCCTTATGGTGAACACATTTTGGAAGGCCACTTAATAATCAATTCATTTAAAGGTAATTGGTAATCAGCATTCATTTTCTACATGTGACTTGCTGACTCCATTAGAATAGCTTATTCTTCCAGTATCCTGACTTAGAATGCCCGTGTTTCTCCACTTTTTTATTTTTGAGGGATTCTAAGGGTTACACTAAGATCACTGTACTTGCAGTAGCAACAGAGATTTTCTGCTCAATATTTGTCATTTTGAATAGGCTGTTAAGAGAATATGTGTCTAGTGCTGTTTTATGGAGTGATGATACAGGGACAGAAATATATCTTAAAGCGGGACTAGAGAGTCAGGAAAAAGAGTTGAAAACACGCATATGTTTGAAAAGGAAGACAATTTTTGAGAGAGAAGAATCTTTACATGGAATTAAGTAATGTCAAAAGAATAAAAATACTGTCTTTGTAAATTAAGCACCTGAGATAAATTATATGAACCATAGGAAGTTTGTATTAATATGCTGAGGTAAATAACGCTGTGCTGTTTAAACATACTCTGGACTGTCTCTATAGTTTGGCATGGAAAATTTAAGAGAGAGAGAGAGAGAGAAGAGAGAGAGAGAGAGAGAGAGAGAGAGAGAGAGCGAGAGGTGTCCATATAAGTTTACACTAGTTAATGAATACATTAGTTATCCATACAGTCATACAGTCTTCCTTAGCTGGCCAACTAGCACAAATAAAGAAGTGTTTAGAAGAATTTTTTTTTTAATTTTTTTGCCTGTAGGAAGACATTAGAGTAGCCAAGGAGATAGAAAGTAGGAGTTTTAGCTCTCTGATTATCCCTTCTACACTACTTCAAGTCGACTATTTCTTTCTTTCTTTTTTTTTTTTTTTTTGTTAGTGAGAACCTTGGATTTTTTTAAAATATTTTTTATTACATATTTTCTTCAATTACATTTCCAATGCTATCCCAAAAGTCCCCCCCACCCTCCGCCCCACTTCCCTACCCACCCATTCCCAATTTTTTGGCCCTGGCGTTCCCCTGTACTGGGGCATATAAAGTTTGCGTGTCCAATGGGCCTCTCTTCCCAGTGATGGCCGACTAGGCCATCTTTTGATACATATGCAGCTAGAGTCAAGAGCTCCAGGGTACTGGTTAGTTCATAATGTTGTTTCACCTATAGGGTTGCAGATCCCTTTAGCTCCTTGGGTACTTTCTCTAGCTCCTCCATTGGGAGCCTTGTGATCCATCCAATAGCTGACTGTGAGCATCCACTTCTGTGTTTGCTAGGCCCCGGATGGCTCAGCCATTAAAGGCTAGGCTCACAACCAAAAATGTCGACTATTTCTAGACAATTTTATTCGAATGCTTACCACTCGTGTCTAAAGTTTGCCTGGTGGTGATTTACATCCTCTTGAGAATTTTCTTTTGTCTTTTGGTATTTACCCCTCACAAGCAGAGTTCCAGTAAGAATAAGGAAGAGGACTGGGGGTAATCTGGTTTTGGAATTTTCTTGAATTAATATGCATCATATATTCTTTATAAAATTATTAGCATATATCATACATAGATGTTTTCATCTTGTTATTGGCAGCATGTGTGAATTTTTAACATGTTCATCCCCTCTATTTCATTCTTACTCTCTTTGAATTACAGCTCATTTTTTTTTATTTCCACCAGACCCCTTCTTTTTGCTTTCATTTTATGACTAATTAAATTTAGTTAAGGCAGCTTATAGGAGATGAGTAGGAGTGTGGCTCTACCACTGAAGAAAATATCTCTCCATGCTTCAGCCCACTGCTACTACCAGTCACTCCTTGGGGATGGGTGGAACCTCATTAACCCTATCCATTAATGTTCTATGAATTAAGAATGGTAATTCTCAACCAAGAAGTAATTAATGGACTTCTTTATTACTTTTGTGCTTATAGGTTTTGACACAGCCTTTATCATTGTTATTGTGGCCATCTCTGATTGTCAACTTCCTTTCTCAAACAGCACAACAGTACTAGTCCTTCATAATCTGTTAAGAGTGGTAATCCAAGAATCCTGTAAGAGTAGTTGAATATTCTATATTTTCTTCTGTACAGGGAATCTAGCTTTAAACAAATATGTATACAAGCATATGTACTCTGTAAAGAACATGAATATGTCTTTATAGGAATGAATAAGCAGCTAGGGGAGATGAGAATGGGTAGCAAGTTGTCATTGTTACAAGAAATAATGATTTATGCGTATGGATATCTCATAGTAAAATCCATCATAGTGTGTGTCAATTAAAGCAATAATAAAATCACAGGAAAGTAACACACAGGACTTCCTGATTAGTTTCTAGCCCATATGAGAAGCCAGCATCTCAGTTACATTACCTCGGCTTAGTTGAATTTGCTAATACAATTCTTACCAAGGTCTGCACTGGATAATATTTATCTATGTAAATCATGGTAAAAGCAATTATTTTTCCATCTATATCATTTCCTGAGTACTGTGGTCAGCTTTAAAATACCAAAACTAAAGAAAATTGGATAGGAGTCTATTCATTTTACAACTTGTAGTGCATCATCTAGGGAAATACAGGGCAGGAACTAAAGGAAAGAACCTGGAGACATACATAGTTACAGAGGTTACAAGGGAGTTTTGCTTACTGGACTTCTTCTCCTATCTTGCTCAGTTTGTTTTCATTTACAGCCCAGAAACACATGCCTAGGAGTAGCAGCACCCAGCCTTCTGTGTTCTCCCACATCTAACATCTCTCAAAAATATATCCAACTGGCTTACCTATAGTCCAATGGATTACAAAGATTTTCTCAACTGATGTTCCCTCTTCCCAAATGACTCAATCTTGTGTCAGGATGACATAAAACTAGCCAGAACAGAGGGTAGAGGAAAATATGAGAATAATCAAACTAAATATTTAAATTTCTATTATTGTATGAATTAATTATGCATCACTTACAATTTGTAAGCATAATAAAAATTATAAGTTTTTGATTTCTCATCTGAAAGAATTTTAACATTTTATTTCATGTTTTATAATTTAGAGTAAAATTTTAGTAGAAAATTATCAATTTTCACCTTCTCTACTGTGTGTCTAAGGGGTACTTAGATGTTTATTTTTTCTAAAATAAAGTGTTATAAATAATTAATATATTTGTTTAGAGATATATGATTATATTTCTTTATATATCATAGTATCTTAATAAAAATTAATTATTGATGCTTATACTTATCCCTTTGAACTAAAACCAGCAGAGGAACACAATGAAGGAAAACTATACTTCTCCAGGAAAAAATTCCAATATATTATTGGATATCAAATATCAACGATCCAAAAATCATATATGCTCAAAGAATTTTGTACAGACTGAGGAAGTTAAATGTGTGTGTGCATGTGTGTGTGTGAACAAGGAACAGAAGCATGAAATCGAGATAGTAAAAATGTTTGTGGGAGAGGTGTTTGGAGAAGGATAGAGATGGTAGGGTGATATAATTATATTTTAATTTTAAAAAAGAAAAATAGAATTTATTTTCATGAATAAATACAGGGACCCGTTTCCTTTGAATTTGTGTTATTTTTCAGACACACAAAATTTTAGAATGCCAAACTTCTTTGTATTTACACTTTACTAATTGCCTTAAAAGGTCAACAGTCACAACAACAAAAATTATTGTTGGCAATTATTGACTCTGGATTGATTTATTGTCCTTTGTCCTCTTAGAATGTTACTTTTATTTTGATTTTTATTCTGTTTTCTTTCCTAAAATACAAACTTTCTATACCTGTAATGTGTTCCATTTTAGGGGATGAGTTGTTTTTGTTTTGAGACAGTCTGATATTAACTTCTTGCTGGACTATCTATGTTTTAATAGGTTTACACTTTGCAACTTTGATCCTTTTTCTCTCTTCATATCTAATTCTTAGCTACAGCAATGAAGGAAGTTCAGGCCTTGGAACTGTCACAGTGCTATTGCCCCCCCCCCCCCCCGTTTTTATTGAAGTGTTTCACCCCAGACTTAGCCTTTAACTTGACACTGTTAGTTTGTACTTTCTTCTTGTCTCTTTCTTTTGTTCGTGTTTCTGTTAGAAAATTCTGCAGCATGCTTTTATAGGCAGTTCTACAGTCCTACAACAAACATATTAAGAGAAGGCATGTCAGGGTTCAATAGAATCAGACCAAACCGACAGATTTGTTCTGAGTATCTCAATGCTCAACCAAAAGCTGTGATGCTGAAATTCTATAACATTACTCACTTTCATGATTTAACATCTATGACTAAGACAAACATGTACCATAGACAAATTTGTAGGCTTTAAAAGAAGAATACAAAGAAACACAATGCAATGGAAACTGTCAAGAATGAATGGGATCTTAATGAAGACTCTTAATAATGAGGTGTATGAAGTCTCAACTAGGCATCTCATGGCCAGTTGTGGCTTCCAATGGCAGGATTAAGTTGCATTTATTTGAGTTTTTGGTGAAAAGGGTCTCATGGAAATCTTCAAACAGCTTAGGCTAATGCTAAGACAATAGCTTTCTCTTAGCAAACAGATAGCAGGGTCCATTGTTGAGGACAACACCCACACAAGTCTTTGAACATGAAAACATCCAGGTAGGGCCTTTATGGAGACATCACACAAAAGTTCTAGTCTCTTTGATGTGGAAAGGTAGTCTGCAGACTATTGAAAGAAAAATGTGGACACTAACCCAACCACAAAACCTGTCCTGTGTGCATGTTAAAGCAATGGTGCCACAGAATTTGTGGGAGGAGCCACTGTCTAGTTTGTCTTAAGGCCCACATCACAAGAAGGAAAGCATAACTAACATTCCTTGGAAACCAAGAACCAGAGACTATATTGTTCAGAGTCCTAGGGTAAATCCAAAGAATATGGGTATAAAAGAAAATCAATAAAGTTATCCTTAATAATGGTCTGTTATATCCATAGATCAGAGCCTTATTCAGTCATTATCATAGAGGATTGCTCTGGCAGTAGATGAGAATAAATGCAGAGACTCACAGCCAGACATTATGAGGATAGAGAGTATAAATTGATGGTCTCCATAAATTCCCATCTCTCAGAGTTCAAGGAATCCCACAGAAGAGAAAGCAGGAACAATGTATGAAGGACACAAGTTCCTCTGAATCAGCTAAGCAAAGTATGCATTAATTCATGAGGATTGATGCAGTAAGCACAGGGCCTATAAGGATCTGCATCTGGCACTCCATATTATATATTCTACAGTTCATGTTGCCTGCTCTCAGAGATACACATTAGGATTGGGTATTTCCTGATTTCTTACTATAGGCTAGTGTACTAAATTTCTTACATGTGTTGATTCATATAGGCTTAGATCATAGAAGTCACTTATCTAACAGATGAGCAAGCTTTTGGCTATTCTACTTAATATATTACATCTTTGCATTTATTTAATTGAAATTATCATATTGTGTAAATAAATGAGGGTTCTCACAAAAATTAAATGTTATGTTGTAACTAATTCATTTTGAAATAATTTAACAGTCATTGGTTTTTACACTAATTGCTTTACAGGATTAATGAATTTACATAGTTATTTGAGTCTCATTACTTGACTGAGTGTGGAGAAAAAAGCAGGCTAATGACATAGCTGGAGAACATTTGCCAGAAGTACTTGGGGGAAGAAAACCTTCCCTGCAATCTCAGGTATATTTTGTGTATACAGGCTGTTCTCTCTCCCTTCCTCCCTACCACCCTCTCTCTCCATCCCTCATGCTCCCTCTTCTCCTCTCTCTCTCTCTCCCTCTCTCTCCCTCTCTCTCTTTTTCTGTGCCTCCCTCTCTCTTATTTTATTTTATTTTATTTTATTTTATTTTCAGCACCATGAAAAATCACAAATTGAAATGATATATATATAGACACATATAGAACAACTTTACATTTGTAAACATATATTATTATTAACATTAAATGATTAGAATATCCCAGAGCAATGGCAGCTAATCCTAATAAGAGTGAACAAGTCAACAATGTGGAAATGAAGGATAATATGAGATATTGGAGGAGAGCAAAAACGGCCAAAGATGCAGAGTGAAAATGGGGAGTGCAGATTTGATAACTCTTGCTGAGATAATGCAAAAATTGTCTGATTCCTCTATGCCACACAAAGCATGCTCAGTCTTATCACAGTTAAAATATCAGGTCATTGAAGGTTATCAGCAAGACACTGATTTATTTAATTTCATCACCATAAAAGTCTCTTTCTACTTTGAAATATTTATAAGAATCAAGACAAGGGTGAGTATCAGAAAGAATTTAGAGGATACAAAATCTTAAGTTAACAACATCTTTTGAGTGACAGTAACAGAAGCATTGTTAAATATCAATGCAAATTAACAGCTATGCCATTCAAATAGTGGTCGAGTTATGTAAGGGGAACCAAAAAAATTTTTAGAAATGCATGGCAGATTTTCACTTAGATTATTGAATTAATGATTGTGTCATCAGCCAACTGTGGAAAAGGCAGATTTAGAGAATTTTTGGGAAGAAGTTGATGATGAACAATCACAACATGGTCTTTATGATCTGAAAATGAACCCGGACTTAGAGGTAGAATAACATTTATTCTATACAGTTTGAGACCAACTTCAAGATTAAGACATTATACATGGCCGGGGGTGGTGGCACATGCCTTTAATCCCAGCACTCGGGAGGCAGAGGAAGGTGGATTTCTGAGTTCAAGGCCAGCCTGGTCTACAAAGTGAGTTCCAGCACAGCCAGGGCTATATAGAGAAACCCTGTCTCGAAAAACAAAAACAAATCAAACAAACAAACAAAACAAACAAAAACCATTATACATTACATACCATACATTATATAATATATAATATATTATTACAAAATATATCATTATTTTAATGATTTAGGCACAATAATATCAAAATAACTGTCTTGACTATTCAATTATCAGTTTTTTTTTAATGAAAATACATATTATCAATAGTATAAATGAATAATTTTGAATCAACTACATTCTTTGAAATTTTTTGTAAGAACATGATATTTGTTTTACTTTTAGAAAATTTATTTTGTCACTACGATGTATTTGCATTATTTCTACAAGTGAGAAATTGATTATTGTGAAAAGGTAGCTTATGTTATATTTATAACTTACTTCTATATTTTATACATCCCTTAACATATATTACTGAATTTAACTATGCATTATAATTATTTTTTCTTGAAATTTACAAATGTTAAAGTAATATATATATATATATATATATATATATATATATATATATGCTGCATGGAAACATTTTTATTTGGAAATGTATCAATATCCATTTAGCAAAATGTAACTTTGTCTCAAATATTGCAATATGGTTAGTTCAGTGATTTTATTAACTTCAAAGGTTAAGTGCTTTCTCATGTCTTTTAAGTGCAGAATAGTGCATCAGTGGAATTAGCCGGGCATGTGGTTAGTTAAGGATCTGGCTCATCTTGTCCTACCTCACACTAAAAGCAGTTATTAAACCAAAGCTGCCACGTCCTACTTTAGTCCATTTCAGGTCATGAACTTATTCTACTTCTTAAACCTTTAATTTTTCCCCCCTAAGTTTAAATCACATTGTAAATTACATTTCGTTATTAAGAAATTATGATTTTTTCTTTATGAAATCTTAGTCCTTACATTGCCTCTCATTTTCTATTTAATATTTAGAGAGCTAAAAGCAAGTTCTCAAACTCCAGTGCTGCTGTGGCTTAGTCTATGAATTTGATACACTTGAGCAGAGGTGGCCAAATGCAGTGTAGATCTGGCTCACCTCTTATACTTACAAAAGGAGGTTCATTAGAATACAGATAAGTCCACTCAAATAGGCTGTGCAGCTGCCTCTATTCTATACCAGCATAGTAGAATTGTATCAAATGCTTAATGGAATATCCATGTTCAACATTTGTACACTCACTAAAGTCCTCTGCTCTAGCTCTGTGCCAACAATCCAAAGGTATTTATTTGGTGAAAAATTTTGAAATCTTTATGATGGTTGGTGCCAAATAATGCAAGAAGCTTCAGTGGCCACACTCATGTTCCTGTACCAACACTGGTGACTTCATAACTACCAAGGGGATGAGAAATAATTAGCTAAAAGCTCATATATTTAAAATGCAGGTAACATGGTATAAACTATCCAGCCTGTCAAAACTTGCCTAGGCATCTGATGTACATTTTTAATAGAAATACCTAAATTATGTTCTACTGTCATATATATTTAAAATATGAATTGATACAAAACTAGGTAAGTTTGAATCATAATCATATATGTACAAAAGAAGATCACACAAAAGTGCTGTGTGAAATTTTATTTATCATTTTGATACAAAACTAGGTAAGTTTGAATCATAATTATATATGTACAAAAGAAGATCACACAAAAGTGCTGTGTGAAATTTTATTTATCAATACTAAAAAACTATTTTAAATGATAATTGCAGAAAATATTTTTCTTTTACCTTTTATTCCCGTGTCAGTAATTATTATTGGTTCATTTTTCAACCTACATATTGGGTTCTTATGAAAATACTTTAACTCTCTCCCTTCTTTGCATATAAATATCACCCTTACACAAAAACTTGATATAGTTCTATATTTCATCTTTATAGATTAGATCTTATTAAAAATGATCACATAACTAAATATTTCAATTTTGTACAACATCAATATCATTTATTTGCATGGGTGAATCTATTGTTTAGTTTATAACCTGAGTCTGAGAAAATAATGGTAATTTGTGTTTAACAAGTGTGAACTGAAAAATTTTAGATAGGATACATCCTTATACCATACTACATATGAACGTACAAACAAATGATTCAACAACAACAAAAAAAAAAACAATTTGGAAGGAAAATGTTTTATTCTGAGACAAAGAGACAAATATAAAATTTTTCATAAATTTGCTCACTAATTTGGGCACAAAGTTCTTTTCAATCTCTATGCATATATCTATATGTTTGTACTTATTTATAAT
This sequence comes from Mus musculus, assembly GCF_000001635.26. Lineage (NCBI taxonomy): Eukaryota > Metazoa > Chordata > Mammalia > Rodentia > Muridae > Mus > Mus musculus. The sequence continues at coordinate 147,756,138 of NC_000067.6, read as the reverse complement.
GTATATGCATTGTAGTCAACTCAGAATATGTGTACAGATATAGATATCTTGATATCATCATATTTTAGTCCAGAAGCAAAGATATGAATAATGACTTTAATACTATAGTAATATCTAGTAAATGATGTAAGTTCAGATGGAGCAGCAGGGACATCAGGACATGTAAACTGCAGAAATGTATATAGAGTACAAATAGCTTTTACAAAGGACATTCTTTATCCACATGTTTTCGAAATCTTGCACAAATTATTCACTATTAAATATGACCATTGAGTAGTACTGTTATGATTTTCTCTGCTTTCCTATAATAGTTTACTAATGCAAGAATACATAAGATTTTATCCAGTAATTCACATTTTATATTTTAGATTATTATAAGAGTGGTATCAGTATAAAAACCTAGGATACCCAAGATATAAGATACAATTTCCTAAACACATGAAACTCAAGAAAAATGAAGACTGAAGTGTGGACACTATGCCCCTCCTTAGAAGTGGGAACAAAACACCCTTGGAAGGAGTTACAGAGACAAAGTTTGGAGCTGAGATGAAAGGATGGACCATGTAGAAACTGCCATATCCAGGGATCCACCCCATAATCAGCATCCAAACGCTGACACCATTGCATACACTAGCAAGATTTTATCGAAAGGACCCAGATGTAGCTGTCTCTTGAGAGACTATGCCGGGGCCTAGCAAACACAGAAGTGGATGCTCACAGTCAGCTAATGGATGGATCACAGGGCTCCCAATGGAGGAGCTAGAGAAAGTACCCAAGGAACTAAAGGGATCTGCAACCCTATAGGTGGAACAACATTGTGAACTAACCAGTACCCCGGAGCTCTTGACTCTAGCTGCATATGTATCAAAAGATGGCCTAGTCGGCCATCACTGGAAAGAGAGGCCCATTGGACACGCAAACTTTATATGCCTCAGTACAGGGGAACGCCAGGGCCAAAAAGGGGGAGTGGGTGGGTAGGGGAGTGGGGGTGGGTGGGTATGGGGGACTTTTGGTATAGCATTGGAAATGTAAATGAGCTAAATACCTAATAAAAAATTTAAAAAAAGAAAGATTACTGTTAGTAAGGAGAGAGCTTTTTCTTATTTTACTGAAAATCATATGTAAAATGCAGCTTATTTTTCAAAACTTTAACCCTTTCCTCCTACATTAACACAAATCTAATTAAAAATGCCACTATCTGTTATTTCTGTGTCTCTGTATACACATTAAAATTTAAGCATTTTCTTTTGGGAAAAATAAATTTAATTCCCTTACAAATCTTTATAAAATTGTTGTATCATATATATATATATATATATATATATATATATATATGAGTATTTTGTTTTACACTTGGGACCATAGAGCACTAGAGAACTAGTTGAAGAAGGTGGGTGATTTGTAGATATTTTATACAGCACAGGTATCAAGATGTATGCAGTGAAATTAGGAAGGATTTGAATAAGCAGAGAAAAATATACTGTACAAATATGGCTATAGAGTGGAGGTGTGGAAAATAATATATACTCCATATAGGTATAAAAATGTAGAGAAAATTACTTGTAGGAGTAGAAAAATTGAGACTAATGATAAAGTTCTAAGATAAAGGTTAAAACATAGAGTCTTAAAGTCAATGAACAATATCTTAAGTATTTATGAAAAGTCAATTTGTAGGGAAACTATACTAAAATGTAGATTTTAAAAGTCAAAACATAAGGAGATAACAATACAATAAAACAAACTATAGATTTAAACCATACATAAAATTCAATTGGGCTACTAACCATCACACACCCATACAGTAAACAAACAGTAACTCTGTTAAAGTCTATATTTTTTTATTTGTTCTTGGATAATCCAGATTTCTCTCTCAGATTCATCAGGATGCTCCTGTTTGAAGTTCAGTCTTGGATAGGACTGCTACTTTGCTGTTGAAACAGTGGAGGTAATTCTTACATAGCATGGTGAAAAACAGCCAAGATGAAAGAATGATGCCCCTCTGAGTTGGTCATCACAAGAGGTGAAAGGCTGGGCTATCATCTCCAGCATCTCCAGACATTGAACCCAGGTTGTGAATGGCTGGGTGGTAATCTACTGGCCTTCTACCTCCCAGGAGTTATATCAGCTGCCAATATGCATGTTGGAGTTTTTTGCACATTATCTTATGGAGAACATCACTAGCTTAGCTCTTTGTCTTTTGTTGATCTTCAAATGAACTTTTGTTCTCTCCAGTGTTGTAGATGAAACTCAGGTATCCTTGTATGTTGAGAACGTACACTAACACCGAGATATGTCTCAATTTGATATTGAGTCTCATCTAAATGATCAGAGTTTTGGTTTTCCAGTTTTGCACACTAACAGCCAAAGATATTTTCATTTATTAACATCTGAATTCATTTATGATCTGTGAGTAAAATCTGATGCTTATAATTTATTGAATCAATTCCAAATTAAAATTCTTTCTAAACAAGTGTTGATTTCGCTAGAATTGCTATGGTCAAGTTTACTATATTCAGTATGAAAAAATACAGGATCCCCAAAAAATTACTTTGGGACAGGAACCATATTTATCTGCTTTTTATGTGACTAGGGAAATTACCTAGAGCCTTCTCTAATTTCTGTTCATTGATATCCACATCCACACATTCTAATTATGTTGTAAAATAAGTTCACGTGAGACTGACTATAAGGCAAGTTAGCAATATAAATTTCACATGTTAATGCTGCAAATTGCTCAAATATTTTCTTGAAGAAAACACATAAATAAGGCTGTGCTGATGAGTGTATCAACTCTGAAACTGTCATATAAAGAAATGATTTACTTATCTTTTAAAGTGTCAGTTTTCAAGAAAGCACACAAAATAACTTTAAAAACAAAAATTCCAAATTAAACAAGGTGTATGAAGTATAAATTTAAGATTATAATCTTAATGTATTCAATTCAGCCATAAGAAAATGGCTTTACAGATCTTATATATACACATAAGCCTACATATATATATATATATATATATATATATATATATATATATATATATATATATACACACACACACACACACACACACACACAAGGCAGTTTTTCTTTACTCTTGTTTTAGCTATTTATTTTGGAATGCAATTTCCTATCTATAAAAGAACTTAGTTTACTGATTATATAACCTGTTTTTCTTAATTTTACATATTCAAACATTTTTCTTCTTTGAATAATACCTTTGCTATTTGCCTTCACATATATATTTACTTTTTTCTGCTAAACATTACTTGAATTATTAATCACGAGAGAACAAACATAAAAACGTTTATGCAATAGAAACACCTTGCTCAAGGCCATACAAGTACATAGCAAGCAACATTTTTTTATGATTATTTTAAGCCTCAAGGGTGTTTTAATTCACATCATTCCATGAATTAGATTGGTATATGTTTTTTAATATATGGATATAATTAAAGGCTAAAAATCTCTTGACTACTATGTCAAGGACAAGAAAGTGCTTATATAAAAATCAATGAATAGGTCTGAGAGGTAAAATTAACTCAATATTTCTTTTTGTTAATTAAGGTAATATATAGGACAATGAATCTGAACATTCAATGGCATTAATTCTTACTTATCTTCAATGTTTGGGAGCTGATAGGACACTAGTGACTATTTTGCTAAGGTGATTATAACTGATGCTGAGTTAGTTCCCCACTGATTGATATGTGTTATCCTTGACAGTTAAAGATGTAAGGACAAAGTCAATCATTGATTAGCTGTCACTTCATCCAAGTGTCCTATGAAAGAACAATTTTGTGTTTGTACTTTATCAAGTTGATGTGACTGAAGTGATCATAAAGTAAGAGTCGTTCCAACTAATATACCAAATGAAAGGGAGTTAATGGTGAGGTACATTGATCCATGAATAAAGCAGTGTAAAACTGAAGGGATTCTTACAGCTAGAAAGCATACTGAAGAGAACAAATGATGACTACCTCCTATATCTTAAGTTCCAAGGATATCAATTTAAATTAAGACATGATACTCTTTATATTACAGAATAATTGATCAAAAAACAAATGCAAGTTCTTTCCAGTATATTTAATGTTTGATTATAGGGTGAATTTCAAAATTGCAAATAAAAATAACGTATAAGCATTAATAGGGACAACTTGCTCTTTAAAATATAAATAATAGTAATTGTTAACATTTGTTCAATCATAAAACTTAAATGGTTTAAAATTTAAAATAAAGAAGCCATTATAAATATCTCTTCTTGATTCAAAGACGTTCATTTTTAGTGATAGTATGTTAAAGTGTATAGGTATAGTGTAGTATAAAGAAAATATTTTTAAACCTTGGCATTTTAAAACAAGTTTCCTCTTATTTCATTCATGTTTTTAAAAGGATTTCTTTATAACTATGAAGATATTCATTGCCAGATTTCATGTGATTAAACTGAGTGAATCTCATCAAACATTGTTGAACTCATATTTAATGCAATGTCCTGATTCTTTTCTTCTACTTTATAATTGAATGAAAATAGGGCATATTTTTCTCTATTTTGTTATATCATAAACATGGAGAAGCATATCTGACCTATGGATGTTAAATCCTGTACAAGCCACTTACTGAGGAACATAACTTTGATGAACATAGTGATTTAAGAAATAAACAGGACAGGAATGCAAGAAGAATACCTTTTTGTGCAAAACTCCATCTACTAACAGAGGTAATAGGTATAATGGAGGTCAGGTGGATAACCTACATTTCTTTTTTTTTTTTTTTTTTTCATTTTTTATTAGGTATTTAGCTCATTTACATTTCCAATGCTATATGTGGCCACTCAGCCATTCCAAAAATATTAACACAAAATTGTTCCTGTCTAAAGGAAATGCAGGTACAGTGAGTAGAACAGAGACTGAAGGAAAGGCCATCCAGAGATGGCCTCACCTAGAGATCCATCCTATCTGCAGACACCAAACCCAGACTTTATTGCTGATGCCAAGAAGCACTTGCTGACAGGAGTCTAGTATAGCTGTCCCTTGAGAGGTTCTGCCAGAGCCTTACCAAAACAGATATGGATGCTTGCAGCCAACCATGGGACTGAGCATAAGGGCCCCAATGGAGGAATTATGAGAAGGACTGAAGGATCTGCAGGGGTTTGCAACCCCATAGGAAGAGCAACAAAATCAACATCCCCCAGAGCTCCCTGGGACTAAACCACCAACCAAGGAGTACAAAGGGACAAACCTATGACTCTGACTGCATATGTAGTAGAGGATTGCCTTATCTGGCAGCAATGTGTAGGGAGGCCCTTGGTCTTGCGAAGGCTCAATGTCCCAGTGTAGAGGAATTCTAGGGCTTTGAGACAGGTGTGGGTGGGTGGGGAAGTACCCTCATAAAAGCAGGTGGGTTGAGATGGGGATTTTCTGAATGGAAACCAGGATGGAGGATAACATTTGAAATGTAAATAAATAACCAATACAACATTTATAAAATGTAAAGAACAGAAAATATCTTATAGAAAGGAATCCTAATATCAACTTGTAGCTCCCACATATGAATGAGTGTAAGTGTCCATCCTCATAGTTAAGGTTTCATACACTCACACATATCCAAACGCTTCCATCTATGTCTTCCTTCCTTTCTTTCTTCCTTCCTTCCTTCCTTCCTTCCTTCCTTCCTTCCTTCCTTCCTTCCTTCCTTCCTTCCTTCCTTTCTTCCTTCCTTCCTTCCTTCCTTCCTTCCTTCCTTCCTTCCTTCCTTCCTTCCTTCCTTCCTTCCTCTCTCATACACAGTTTTAAAGTAGCTTTTCTAAATTTGTCTTAGTTTGAGGCAAGAAAGATTGATTTTCAAAGACATCTATAAGCAGGAACAGATTCAGTACAATATGTATCTACAGCTTATTCAATGAATTTGTGCATACATATAGAGCACTCTTCTAGCTCAAGGTTAGGTTTGGAGAGAATATTGTATATTTAAGTTACATGATTTAAAATCTCCGGGAAATTTTGAAGTCAGTTTACAAACAGTGTGGCAGTAATTAGTGTGTAATGTTAATAGCATTTACCACACATATCACCCTTATTTGAGTATAATGCATGTTTTGCTATATTTCCTAAAAACAACTCTTGAGCTATCACATAATTTTAAGAGGAAATTATGATATATTTCTGAATTTTAGTCTTTGGAATTAAATATCAAAAGATACCCAAAGAAAGAAAACTGTGGATATTTCCTTTAGTGTAGAAAATTCTCCCTAATTTCAAATTCACTGATGTGAGAAAAAAATCAATAGGAAATTACAGGGATCAAACAAGTACACTGGAGTTCATCCCTTGTTAGTTGGATGGGTTTGAATAGATTCATTTTTGTATTTTGTGCTGTGTATATGTCAACACACAAAAATAGTGGGGGCAAAATAATAAGTGTTCCAGGGCAAAAATATTTGTAACAGAATAAAAAATAAAATAAAAAAGCTAGTACCAATGCTATTCATATACCAGCTCCAAGACTTGACCTTAACCTCAAAAAAGATTTAACTTCAGTCATGGATGTGAGCTATAGAGAAGCTGGCAGAATTTGCAATTAAACTAAGTATGCAGATTTCTGGGTGTAGAAAATGAAGAAGAGGGTTTCAAGTGGGAGCTATGGTAGTGGGTCACCTGGCTGCTATCAATTCTAGTGTGATATAATGTAAAATTAGAAAAGAAAAAAATGTTCACAGAATTCAACTTCCTCATACTAAAGAAATGATAGTTCTTTGTCACTGTTTAGCTTTAATATAAATCACCTATGCCCAGAAGAATTACCAAGAGTGAAGCCTTTAACATGTAATTTCATCATAGGCAAATTGTCTCCATATAGGTCTAATTACAGCTCATTTAAGTTATACCAATCTGAGTTTTACAAAGAACTGATACATAATTTCTTATAGATCTGAGAAGAAATAAATTATAGATCTCAATATAGAAATAACTTAGTTAAAATTAGTTTATGCTGAGTAGCATAACGATAGAAGGAGCCTCAACTAGAAAGGAAGATCAAGTTTATTTTTGTAGTGCACCCTATGTGTGTCACATCATACTTCTTAAATATCACATTTCAACATCATTATCTTCCTTTACCCTTTGTCCATTCACTGGCATACTGTTGATTTATCCTGTTTTGGGACAGTGTGTGCTTATGTGTATGAAGTCATATCACCATATTTCAAGAATCACATTCATGACCTTCAATATTATGATAGAGCAAAAATAAAAAAGGAATATGCAAATGGGAGCGGAAGAAGAATTAATGAAGAAAGGATTTGGAAAGCACCACTCATAATTCACAAGCAGATATAAAGGTTCCTTCAAAAATGTACAAGAATTTGCAAGTTGTAGTAATTTAAAGTATGTATAATAATGAATATGATAGAGAAAATCTTTTGATGTAAGGTAACTAGCAATTGAGCTTAGACTATAATAATAAAATTTCAACATTTTACCCTATTACACTAATTTGTGTTGAATATTTGTAGCTAAAGAATGCTTCATTAATGCATGGATTTCAAATGAAAAAATGAAAAGATCAACTACATAAAAATTGATTTGACAGAGTTAATATAAATTAATTGTAATTGTTACATTTACTTGAATAAATATAAAAAAGAAACCAACCAAGTCCTGTCTGGGAAAAATGAATTCTCAGTCTCTTAGGAGTATTTTTACCTATAACACATTGTCTGGGGTAGAACCCTGTGAGATTTCTTCCATCCACATTGACATTTCAACAGGTTTTGTTTTTTTTCAGGTCTAATTTGGGCAACCTTTTTAAGTTTCATGGTTGTAGTATCTCTGTCATTTCTTCCTGAAGAGGACTTCCAGCTCCTTAATTAAGGTCAAACGCCTAAGCCTAAATGTGGAAGTTGTATTGTAGCTTTATATATTGAGACTGGGACCCCCACCCCTGCCTCCATGTTTAGTTGTTCTCTGCCATTTAAGAGTAATTTTGGACTTAAAGAGTTCAAGGATCATATTTTTAATGTGTAAATTATGATATATTATCTAAAATTTCAATCAATAAAAAATTATGGGTTTTTAAGCTTCATGAAATATAAAGAAGATTGTGTATCTTCCAAACTTATAAAGATAATTGATTAAAAATAAAACAAAAAGTTAAAGAAAATGTATTTCAATGTTGAATATAACTAGTCATAATAGCAATGACGTTCGTGGACCTCATAAAGCATTTACAAATTTTATATTTGCTTTGTTTAATTTGTTTGTTTTTTCTAGTGTTTCACTCATGATTGTACAATTGAAAGTATGTGCTATTTTGCCTATATTTATTTTATATTGTAAAGAATGTAAAAGATTTAAAAATACATGGACAATCTGAATTTTACAGTCATATATAGATAATTTCTAACATGTTGTATTGTGAATTTGTTAAAGAAGTCACTACTAATTTTTCTAGTTATAAAATAAAGTATCTTGAAAGCCTTGAGCTAGATCCTAGTTAATATTGTGCTTTAAATAATGAGGCTAATGTTATGGTTAATATTTTACTAGGCATATATTTCAAGATGTATTGAAAGCAATTCTTGATAAATGCGTTTAAGTAATTTTGATCATTTTGTAATTATATTAATTTTCAACTCTGAATCTCTTTTAATTGAATCAAGAACATTTTAATCATTTACATATATATTGTTCCTAATGCTATGTACTTATGCATTCAATAGTATATATCAAATGTAGACAGCAATTTCTGTGAGTTCACAATGATGAGGTAGCTAAACTTTTCTTGCTGCATTGCTCTAAGAACTGCTAGCTAAGTGTCTGAAAATCAAAGAGACATTGCAAGCAATGTGAATTTAAGAGCACTGAAAAGAATGAAAACTGCTTTAACATTGTAATCTATTATTACATAACAAAGATCTCTACAAAGTTGAATCTTGTATCCTCTTTTGTGAGGTTTATATAAAAGTTGTACAAGACAATGCAGACATGCTGCATTTTTTTCTGAAAATCTAAAGAAACAGCTCAAATGAATCAATATAGTGAATAAATAAGAAAGTATAGAATTCACATTTGTGTATATATGTATTGAGATGAATATGAGATATAACACGTCAGCATAATTAAACATAATATAGCAAATAAAATCAATAACATTCTTTTGCATTTCAAATTTTAGTGATTTTTTTTAGGTAACAACACAATTATTTAACCTTAAAATATTTTTATTGTATTTGAAGTATCAATATATATCAAAATACAGATGTAAGCTTCTCCAGGTGTTTGGTTTTTCATTATACAAGGGTTACTGTGACTCTGATTTATAGATGGGATAAGCAGATTAGACTTGCTTGCATATACAGACTAACACAAAACACATTTTACAGAGTGAGACATGGTATGATTTTGTAATTTTGATATGAGATAAATTGAAGAAATATAAAGTTCTAGGAGATATAATTTATAACATAGAAATTGGAGCTGGAATAAGAGGGAGAGAAAAAATATATCTTTTGAATTTCATGTATTTTTGGTGACAAATTTAGTTTTCAGAGAAACCCTAACAAAAATATTGTTATTAGATTTTTTAACATATTTGAAAATACTATCTTATTTTGTAATATATTACAAAATAATATCTTATTTTATTATATATATTTTTCCTAATAATAAACAGACCTAGTCTCTGAATCCAAAGTAATTAATTTCCCAACACACAAAATATTTTAGAGCAAACAAGTGGAAGTAGAAAAGATCATCCTGAGTGAGGTAACCCAGACCCAAAAAGTAATGAATGATATGTGCTCACTTGTAAGTGGATGTTAGCTGTAATATATGGGATAACCATGCTATAATCCATAGATCCAAAGAAGCCAAATAATGAGGACACAAGCATGGAATGTTGAATCTTTGTCAGAGTGGGAAATAAATTAGATTTTGAGGTTAATGGAGAGAAGGAACTGAGTGGAAGAGAGGAGAAGAAGGGATAGCGGAACTGGGTAGGGGTTGGGAATCAGGAATAAGAAGAGGGAACAGATACTGTCTATGGGAAGAAGGAGAAACAAGTTCTAGAATGTGCCAGCCCTGGGACTGCATTGGGTTGGTGAAGGCCCAAGGGTGTTTATGTGTCAACTCTAGCTGAGACTCTTAGGAGTGGGGGTTATGGATCCTGAAGGTAGACAGGACTCCAAGTGAAGGATAAGGAGAATAACTCATTTACAAAACCTTCAACTCCAAATATGTCCTGCCTACAAGATGTGCAGGGAGAAAGATAAAGCAGAGACAGAAGGAATGTCCAAGCAATGACTGGCCCAAATTGAGACTCATCCAATGGGATAGACTCAATCCCTGACATTACAAATCAAACCCTGTTATGCTTGCAGATGTGAGTCTAGCAAAACTATCCTCTGAGTGGCTCTACTCAGCAGCTAATAGAAAGAGATGCAGAGATCCACAGTCAAAATTTATATGAAACCCCACAAGTCTAAAGAAAGTTTTGGAGAAAGAATTGAGGAACCAGAAAAGGACACTCCACAAGGAGACCAACAGTCAACTAACTTGTACCCTTGGGGAATCCTAGAGACAGAACCATCAACCAAAGAGCAAGCACAAGCTCGACCTAGACCCCCAAAACACATGTGGCATATGTACAATGTTGTCTTTGTGCAGGTCTCACAACTGGATAAGGGAGTGTCCCTGAATCTGTTGTCTGCCTGTGGATTCCATTGAGCTAACTGGGCTGTCTTGTCTGGCCTCAGTGAGAGTGGATGTACCTAGTCCTGCAGTGACTGGAGATGCTTGTTGGTGAGCTTGTGCATTTGCTATATGCGTGTGCCTGTGCATGCATGGGTGTTTGCTAGAGAGATACCCGATGGAAGAAATCTCCCTACTCAGAGGTGAAGGTAAGGGGAGAGGCAGGGAGGAGGTATCTGCATGAGGGTAGTGTACTGGGAGGAGAGGTGAAATTGATATTGTTATATAAAGTGGATAATTAAAAAATAAATATCCATAACACTACCAAATGGTGTGAACATACTTTAACAGACTGTAGCTGTATTAAGAGAAATATTTATATAAAAAGTTGAATCCATGTCATTTACACTAACTAATAATTTTGTGACAGTTTCAACTAAAATATCGTAATATGAACAATGACAGGCTTCCTTAATAATTAACAGAAAACACAATTTATCAAGGTCTATCCCATCATTAATATACATTGCAAATTAAAGTAATATACCATATGATGATTTATAGAAATTCTTATATTTCTGATGTTACTTAAAGTTACATCTCACAAGAAAGATGTAAGATCTGCTAATTTAAAAGTCAAAACATGGCTTAAAGAAAGGCAGTGTAAAATATCCAAATGCTTCAATAAGGAATTACACATGGGGAATTTTGTTCTGTTTCACATGACATGTTTTATAAATGTCACATACTGTTAGAGACGTGACAGTGAATAAAATGATCAAGTAATATAAATGAAAAATATCAGCTTCAAATCAGCAGTAGTAAGTAACCAATCTGGAACGCCAGATGGAAAATTAACTCCAATTCAATTATCTATATTAAGATGACTCATAGGTGCAATTGAAAAAGATACAACATAAAACAGAGAAATTGACCATATGTAGCTGTTAAAGAAAGGTTTTCCAATAGAAAATAAGTGACTATTGTACATAAGGCTCTTGTTTTGTCATGGGAGATGTTTCTGAATATGATTCTAGTCACATCATACTGTGCTGTGGGAAAAAAATAATTGTATTTTTCTGTTTTTGTAACCCATGCAGATTTTAGATAAAAAATAATATTTATTATGAAGCAAAATTGTTTTTCCTTTATATTCAATTTAAACACTATACTGAATACACAACTCTGGAAAGAGATAACAGGATGGATTATAACCTACAGAATATGACAGGGAAAGTTAGGCACTGTAGGAATCATAGTATTAAGTTGAAGCAGGGCTGAGCTTTACATGTTGGCTTTCTGATAGGAGAGAATGAATTTAACTAATTGTTTCCCACTATAGGGCACTGTGTAGAAAAAGCAATAATGCTATGATTAAGTAAAACCTATGATTTTAAAGAATATCCAAGGGCAGTGTCAAAGTAATGATTATACTGTAGTGTGCTCCATTACTGTGGATCAGCATTTCCAATTCTGGGAAGCTATCTGTCAGAAATCTACTTAATTGCCCACAGAGATAAGATGATAGAGACTCAGAAGTGTTCAATGTAACATTATTTATGATAGCTAAAGATAAAATATCCTGGTTATCTCCTAGTAGTAGTGGATATTTAAAAATGAAGTGAACAGAAAATAACACTCTAAATAGAACAAAAAGAATGAAAGTATGCACATATGTATAAGATATTATTTCTTTTTTTTTTTTATTATGGTCTATCTGTGACTTCTTTTTTTCCCATTTTTTTATTAGGTATTTAGCTCATTTACATTTCCAATGCTATACCAAAAGTCCCCCATACCCACCCACCCCCACTCCCCTACCCACCCACTCCCCCTTTTTGGCCCTGGCGTTCCCCTGTACTGGGGTATATAAAGTTTGCGTGTCCAATGGGCCTCTCTTTCCAGTGATGGCCGACTAGGCCATCTTTTGATACATATGCAGCTAGAGTCAAGAGCTCCGGGGTACTGGTTAGTTCACAATGTTGTTCCACCTATAGGGTTGCAGATCCCTTTAGCTCCTTGGGTACTTTCTCTAGCTCCTCCATTGGGAGCCCTGTGATCCATCCATTAGCTGACTGTGAGCATCCACTTCTGTGTTTGCTAGGCCCCGGCATAGTCTCTCATGAGACAGCTACATCTGGGTCCTTTCGATAAAATCTTGCTAGTATATGCAATGGTGTCAGCGTTTGGATGCTGATTATGGGGTGGATCCCTGGATATGGCAGTCTCTACATGGTCCATCCTTTCATCTCAGCTCCAAACTTTGTCTCTGTAACTCCTTCCATGGGTGTTTTGTTCCCAATTCTAAGGAGGGGCATAGTGTCCACACTTCAGTCTTCATTCTTTTTGAGTTTCATGTGTTTAGCAAATTGTATCTTATATCTTGGGAATCCTAGGTCTGGGGCTAATATCCACTTATCAGTGAGTACATATTGTGTGAGTTCCTTTGTGAATGTGTTACCTCACTCAGAATGTTGCCCTCCAGGTCCGTCCATTTGGATAGGAATTTCATAAATTCATTCTTTTTAATAGCTGAATAGTACTCCATTGTGTAGATGTACCACATTTTCTGTATCCATTCCTCTGTTGAGGGGCATCTGGGTTCTTTCCAGCTTCTGGCTATTATAAATAAGGCTGCTATGAACATAGTGGAGCATGTGTCCTTCTTACCAGTTGGGGCATCTTCTGGATATATGCCCAGGAGAGGTATTGCTGGATCCTCCGGTAGTACTATGTCTAATTTTCTGAGGAACTGCCAGACTGATTTCCAGAGTGGTTGTACAAGCCTGCAATCCCACCAACAATGGAGGAGTGTTCCTCTTTCTCCACATCCACGCCAGCATCTGCTGTCACCTGAATTTTTGATCTTAGCCATTCTGACTGGTGTGAGGTGGAATCTCAGGGTTGTTTTGATTTGCATTTCCCTGATGATTAAGGAGACAGCATTTTCAACAATTGGTGCTGGCACAACTGGTTGTTATCGTGTAGAAGAATGCGAATCGATCCATACTTATCTCCTTGTACTAAGGTCAAATCTAAGTGGATCAAGGAACTTCACATAAAACCAGAGACACTGAAACTTATAGAGGAGAAAGTGGGGAAAAGCCTTGAAGATATGGGCACAGGGGAAAAATTCCTGAACAGAACAGCAATGGCTTGTGCTCTAAGATCGAGAATTGACAAATGGGACCTAATGAAACTCCAAAGTTTCTGCAAGGCAAAAGACACCGTCAATAAGACAAAAAGACCACCAACAGATTGGGAAAGGATCTTTACCTATCCTAAATCAGATAGGGGACTAATATCCAACATATATAAAGAACTCAAGAAGGTGGACTTCAGAAAATCAAATAACCCCATTAAAAAATGGGGCTCAGAACTGAACAAAGAATTCTCACCTGAGGAATGCCGAATGGCAGAGAAGCACCTGAAAGATATTATTTCTGTGTTTAGCTAAAATTATACCCTACCTCTTTTCCAAACTGTGCTGAAGCTTCTTTCTGTACAGTATCATTGAGACACTAATTGATATGTCACCATGAGTGCAAATCACACTGACATGTAAGGACAACGTAAAAGAAAATTACTAAGTATAAGTGACTCAAATAGAAACTTGAGCATATTTTGAAATGGATACATTTTTCCTGTCCTTATTTTATTACTACTCTGATTCATGCACAGATAGGATACATGCAGTGATGCTTTTATATAAACTGGAAATGAAATCTCTAGTCAGTCCTTATCTAGTTCAGGTGATAGCTCCTGAAAAATTAGAAGTTTCTATAATACAATACAGTGTAATTAACAAAGATATGAATGCTAGTCTCTTGATTTTCATCAAACATAATTGCATTTATGAACAATATCCCGTTATGCCATGAAGTTTTCTCTGAGGACACCCTTTCCCACATCTGAATATTCAATTATTTTAGATTCTCTTACAGATGAAATTATGTGCCCATTTGCATATGTCCAAAAGATAAACCAAGTCACATGTACATCATTTCCCATGTTTAAATTTCATTTTTGCTTTTTCTATATATTATTTAGTAGTTATATAATAGGATTTAATTACTTATCTTAATGAAAATAAACTTAACCAATTTGTCTTTAATTATTTTTTCAGCTTATAATATAATTTCACCCCTTTTCCTCCCCTTTGCTCTCTCTCAAATGCCCCTGCTAGCTTTCTTTAAATTCTTTTTCATTACTGTTGTTGCATATGTGTATATATATATATATATATATATATATATATATATATATATATATGTATATATTTACATATATGTTTATACACATGTGTGTATACATATATGTGTATATGTATGTTTTATGTATATGCATATATATGTTTATATATACAAATATACACATAAAAACAACCTTAGTCCATATAATATATTTTTTAAGGCCCAATATTTAATAATAGATAATCAATTGCTATGTTCTTCCTTGGGGAAGAGTTTTGCTTTCTCCAGTTCTTAGCGCTCCTAAATTCTATTTCTCTGAGTATATCTGAGGTAGCCCATACTTTTCTCCACCGATTTTATCGCATCTACTTCTGTTTGTTGTTTGGTTCATATTCAGTCATTTTGGTGAGAATTCATGACTGTAGCTTCTTACTATTCTTGGAGAAATAAACTCAAAGCAAGCAGCCATCTCCGTGATCCTCTGGCTCTTGCAATCTATTCCTAACCTAAGCCTCTCTACAAAGTTCTCTGAGCCTTAAGTAGGAAAGATGTTTTGTATACATATCATTTTGGACTAAGCTCTGCAGCTCTGACTTTATATTGGTTGTGGATTTTGTAATAATTTTTGTTGCCATGAAAAATTTTCACAATGAGGGGAGATGCTATGTTGAGAAAGCTATGAACATTAGGCTATCCTGAGTAGTGGTTTCCAGGGTATACCTTTAATTTATAAAGAATGAAGAGAATGTAACCCTTGCTTTTCATGGTCAGTTGATACGAGGACTGCCCTTGATACTCTGCCTTGATATAGTTTTTCTATTTAGGAATTCTACTTTATCATATTTTTTTCCTTAACTGTGGCTTTCTCCATTAATGTCCTAGTATTTTAAATTATTTTTCCCTTCACTTCTTTTAAAAAGGATGATGGATCCATATTTTTTATTATGCTATATTATAATAACAGCAGGTATTGAACAAGTCACTAGAGAATAAAGGTGAGGAAAGGTCGTAATACCTCCTGCAATAACTCTAATGTGTTTAGACATTTTCTCCCACACCTACTGTGCCATACAATGGTTTTAATCATAAAAGATAATTGAGGGTTTATTTTTTAATCACAATGCTTTTATAAATCTGTTGAGATGTTTATTTAAATTCCATTTATTTTATTTTGTTATGACTAGTATACTGATTTCCTCTGTAAAAACAAATTTTCAGTCCTGAATCAAATAAATTTACAGGCTGTAAGTCAGCAACAACCTTTCTACAATACTTTTCCAAATTTAGAGTAAAATTTATCTGTAATTTTTCAGTTTGTAATGGGCTTTCCATGATTTCACAAAATACACATAAACACCATTGTTTGACTGGTGGTTTAGTCACTGGCAGCTCTGAGGGGTCTGGTTGGTTGATATTATTGTTCTTCCTATAGGGTTGCAAACCCATTCACCTACTCTAGTCCTTTCCCTAACTGCTCCAATGGGGTCCCTGTGCTCAGTCCAATGGTTGGCTGTGAGCATCTGCCTTTATATTTTTCAGGCTCTGGCAGAGCCTCTAGGAGACAGCTATATCAGGTTTCTGTAAGAAAGCACTTCTTGGCATCCACAATAGTGTCTGGGGGTGGTGTATGTATGTGGGAAGAATCTTCAGGTGAGGCAGTCTCTGGATGGCCTTTACTTCTGAAGGAGTCTCTGCTCCACTCCTTCTCCCTGTATTTCCTTTAAACTCAAGCAAACATTCTGGAGTACAAATTTGGAGATAATTGGGTGACTCTATTCCCCCAACCAAGGGCGTTGCCTAACATCTGAATATGATCTCTACAGATTCTCTCTCCTCTTCCTAGAGCATTTCAGCTAATCTCATCCCTTTCATCCCCTTTGGGTCCTGGGAGCTTTTGCTTTCCTGGCATCTAGGACTTTCTGTGGGCTACCCCAACTTCTCCATTTCTCATTCCTACAACCTCTGCTCAATTTCCTGACCCTCCTTTTATCATCTCCTTCTCTTTCCATTCATGATCTTGCCTCCCTTTTTTCCCCTCCCAAGAGTACACATGGAGGGACCCAGGGCTCCAGGTGCATATGTAGCAAAGGGTGATAATATCCTGCATCATTGGGAGAAGAGGCCCTTGGTCATGTGAAGACTCAATATCCCAGTGTAAGTGATTGTCAGTGCCATGAGGCAGGATTGGTTGGATGGGTGGGTGAGCAACCTCATAGAAGTAGGGAGAATGGAGATGGGATAGGGGATTTACATAGGGGACACTGGGAAAAGTGATAACATTTGAAATGTAAATAAATAAAATATCACAAGAAAATAATAAAATACAGGGGCACAAGTCCCTTCCAGTTGGTGCCAGCACCTGACCACCTTGGGTGCGGAATCAGTGGACACCACCACAGTCCCCAGAGGACTCTTCACACGATCTTAAGATCACTAGTGAGTGGAACACAACATCAGTTCCAATCCAATTCTGACGGGGCCTGTGACATCAGGAGCAAGGACACGGGAGCCCTTCCTGGCCAGCAGATTGGGTTCCTTCTGATCAGTGCTGGTATACCTTGGTTTCAAGCACACCAGAGAGCCCCAGGGTCCCCAGAGGAGATACCACATCTAGGTACTGTAACATGCCCAGAATCTTAGGATTCTAAGATCCAAGGAAAATAGGAACTAGGTCACACCAGGATCTCAGGGTCACAGAGGAAGCTTGAATGGCAAGAACTATGACACAACCAGATTCTCAGGTTCACAGGAGCTCACAATCAAAGGATCACAGAGAAAGCTAGACTCTGAGGAGTCATGAATCAACTGGGATTATAGGAAGGACAGACATCATTCAGATATATTGAGGGCAGCAAGCACTTGAGATAATCAGATAGCAGGAGGCAAGCATAAGAAAGAAGCAACAGAAACCAAGGTTAATTGGCATCATCAAATTGAAACTTTCCCACCATAGCAAGTCCTGGATACACCATCACACCAGAAAAGCAAGACATGGATCTAAAGTCACTTCTCATGATGATGATGGAAGACTTTAAAAAGAAAATACAGGAAAACACAGGTAAACAGCTAGAATCCTTTAAAGAGGAAACACAAAAATCCCTTAGAGAGTTACAGGAAAACACTACCAAACAGTGATGGAATTGAACAAAACCATCCAGGATTGAAAAACGGAAGTAGAATAAATTAAAAAAAAAAAAAACCCAAAAGGAGACAACTCTGGAGTTAGAAACCCTAGGAAAGAAATCAGGAACCATAGATACCAGCATCAGCAACAGACTACAAGAGATAGAGGAAAGAACCTCAGGCACAGAAGATTCCATAGGGAACATGGGCACAGCAATCAAAGAAAATGCAAAATGCAGAAGGATACTAACTAAAAACATCCAGGAAATTCAGGACACAATGAGAAGACCAAACCTACGGATAATAGGAGTAAATGAGAATGAGGATTTTCAATTTAAAGGGCCAGCAAATATCTTCAACAAAATTCTAGCAGAAAACTTCCCATACCTAAAGAAAGAGATGCCCAGGAACATACAAGAAACCTACAGAACTGCAAATATACTGGACCAGAAAAGAAATTCCCCCTGACACATAATAATCAAAACAAAAAATGTACTAAATGAAGACAACATATTAAAAGCAGTAAGGGAAATAGGTCAACTAACATATAAATACAGGCCTATTAGAATTACTCAAGACTTCTCACCAGAAAATATGAAAGACAGAAGATCCTGGACAGATGTTATATGGGCAATAAGAGAACACAAATGCCAGGCCAGGCTACTATACTCAGACAAACTCTCAATTACCATAGATGGAGAAACCAAAGTATTCCACAACAAAACCAAATTCACACAATATCTTTTCATGAATACAGACCTTCAAAGGATAATAACGGAAAAACACAAATACAAGGACAGAAACTAAGCCCTTGAAAAAGCAAGAAAGTAATCCTTCAACAAACCTAAAAGAAGACAGCCACAAGAACAGAATCCCAACTCTGACAACAAAAATAACAGGAAGCAACAATTACTTTTCCTTAATATCTCTTAATATCAATGGACTCATTCCCCAATAAAAAGACATAGACTAACAGACTGGCTACACAAACAGGACCCAACATTTTACTGCTTAAAGGAAACCCATCTCAGGGAAGAAGACAAACACTACCTCAGAGTGAAAGCCTGGAAAACAATTTTCCAAGAAAATGATCCAAAGAAACAAGCTGGAGTAGACATTCTATCTACTATTAAATAAAATTGACTTCCAACCCAAAGTTATCAAAAACTGACAAGTAGGGGCACTTTATACTCACCAAAGGTAAAATCGTCCAAGAGGAACTCTCAATTCTGAATATCTATGCTCCAAATGCAAGGACAGCCACATTCATTAAAGGAACTTTAGTAAAGCTCAAAGCACACATTACACCTCACACAATCATAGTGGGAGACTTCAACACTCCACTCTCATCAATGGACACATCATAGAAACATAAACTAAATAGAGATACATGGAAACTAATAGAAGTTATGAAACAAATGGATTTAACAGATATCTACAGAACATTTTATCCTAAAATAAAAGGAAATATCTTCTCAGCACCTCATGGTACCTTATACAAAATTGACCAAATAATTGGACACAAAACAGGCCTCAACAGATACAAATATATTGAAATTTGCCCTTGCATCCTATCAGATCACCAAGGACAAAGAATGATCTTCAATAACAACATATAAAATACAAAGCCAATATTCACGTGGAAACTGAACAACACTCTCCTCAATGATATGTTGGTCAAGGAAGAAATAAAGAAAGAAATTCAGGACTTTTTTGAGTTTAATGAAAATGAAGCCACAAAATACCCAAGCTTATGGGATACAATGAAAGCAGTTCTAAGAGAAAAAGTCATAGCTATGAGTGCCTCCAAAAAGAAACTAGTGAAACCATACACTAGCAGCTTGACAGCACACCTAAAAGCTCTAAAACAAAAGGAAGCAAATTCACCCAAGAGGAGGAGAAGGAAGGAAATAATCAAACTCAGGGGTGAAATCAACCTAGTGGAAACATAAAGAACTATTCAAAGAATCAACCAAACCAGGAGCTGGTTCATTGAGAAAATCAACATGATAGATAAACCCTTAGCCAGACTCACTAGAGGGCACAGGGACAGCATCCTAATTAACAAAATCAGGAATGAAAAGGGAGATATAACAACAGATCCTGAGGAAACCCAAAACATCATCAGATCCTTCAACATAAGACTATACTCAACAAAACTGGAAAACCTGGATGAAATGGACAAATTTCTACACAGATACCAGGTACCAAAGTTAAATCAGGATCAGATTAATGACCTACACTGTTCTATAACCCCTAAAGAAATAGAAGACATCATTAATAGTCTCCCAACCAAAAAACGCCCAGGACCAGATGGGTTTAGTGCAGAGTTCTACCAGACTTTCAAAGAAGACCTAATTTTAGTTCTTCTCAAACTATTCCACAAAATAGAAACAGAAGGTACTCTACCCAATTCATTCTATGAAGCCACAATTACTCTGATACCTAAACCACATAAAGACCCAACAAAGATAGAGAACTTCAGACCAAATTCCCTTATGAATATAGATGCAAAATTACTCGATAAATTCTCACTAACTGAATCCAAGAACACATCAAAAGAATCATCCATCATGACCAAGTAGGCTTCATTCCAGGGATGCAGGGATGGTTTAATATACAGAAATTCATCAATGTAATCCACTATATAAACATACTCAAAGACAAAAGCCATATAATTATCTCATTAGATGCTGAGAAAGCATTTGACAAAATTTAACACCCCTTTAATGATAAAAGTCTTATAAAGATCAGGAATTCAAGTCCCATACCTAAACATAATAAAAGCAATCTACAGCAAACCAGTAGCTAACATTAAAGTAAACGGAGAGAAGCTGGAAGCAATCCCACTAATATCAGGAATTAGACAAGGCTGCCACTTTCTCTCTACCTAATCAATATAGTACTTGAATCCCTAGCCTGAGCAAGAAGACAACAAAAGGAGGACAGGGGGATACAAATTGGAATGGTCCCTTCAGAAAAATCTTGCTGGCATATGCAGTAGTTTCTGGGTTTGGTGGCTGATTATGGGATGGATTCCCAGGTGGCGTAATCTATGCCAGTGCCTGGCAAATACAGAAGTAGGTGCTCACAATCATCTATAGGATGGAACACAGGGCTCCCCAGTGGAGAAGCTAGAGAAAGCTCCCAAGGAGCTGAAGGGGTCTGCAACCTCATAGGTGGAACAACAATATGAACTAACCAGTACCCCCAGAGCTCATGTCTCTAGCTGCATATGTAGCAGAAGATGGCCTCATCGGCCACCATTGGGAAGAGAGGCCCCTTGCTATGCCCCAGTATAGGGGAACATCGGGGCCAAGAAGTGGAAGTGGGTGGGTATGGAAACAGGGCTGGGGGAGGGTAGAGGTAACCTTTGGGACAGCATTTGAAATGTAAATAAAGAAAATATCTAACTAAAAAAAAACTAATGGGAAATGAAGAAATCAAAATATCACTATTTGCAGATGATATTATAGTATATATAAGTGACCCTAAAAATTCCACCAGAGATCTCCTAACTCTGATAAACAGCTTCAGAACTGGACATAAAATTAACTAAAACAAATCAATGGACTTTCTCTACACAAAGGATTAACAGACTGAGAAAGAAATTAGGGAAACAACACCCTTCAACATTCACAATATTGAATATTGAAACAGTATTCACAAATAATATAAAATACCTTGGTGTGACTCTAAGGAATTATTATAAGAACTTCAAGTATCTGAAGAAAGAAAACAAAGAAGATCTCAGAAGATGGAAAGATCTCCCATGCTCATGGATTGGCAGGATCAATACAGTCCAAATGGCTATCCTGCCAAAAGCAATCTACTGATTCAATGCAATCCCCATCAAAATTCCAACTCAATTCTTCAATGAACTAGAAAGAGAAATTTGCAAATTCATCTGGAATAACAAAAAACCTAGGATAGCAAAAACTTTTCTGAATGTTAGAAGAATCACTTGCGGAATCTCTATGCCTCACCTCAATGTGTACTACAGAGCAATGGTGATAAAAACTGCATGGTACTGGTATAGCGACAGACAGGTAGACCAATGGAATAGAATTGAAGACCCTGAATTGAACCTTTGGTCACTTGATCTTTGACAAGGGAGCTAAAACCATCCTCTGGAAAAAAAGCATTTTCAACAAATGGTGCTGGCACAACTAGTGATTATCATGTATAAGAATGTGAATTAATCCTTTCTTATCTCCTTGTACTAAGGTCAAGTCTAAATGGATCAAGGAACTCCACATAAAACAGGAGGCAGTGAAACATATAGAGGAGAAAGTGAGGAAAAGCCTTGAAGATATGGGCACAGGGAAAAAAATCCTGAATAGAACATCAATGGCTTGTGCTGTAAGATCGAGAATTGACAAATGGGACCTCATGAAACTGCAAAGCTTCTGCAAGGCAAAAGACACTTTCAATGAGGCAAAAAGACAACCAACAGATTTGGAAAAGACCTTTACCAATCCTAAATCAGATAGTGGTCTAATATCCAACATATATTAAGAACTCAAGAAGATGGACTCTAGAAAACCAAATAATCCCATTAATAAATGAGGCACAGAGCTAAACAAAGAATTCCCAACTGAGGAATATCAAATGGCTGAGAAGCACCTGAAAAAATGTTCAACATCCTTAATCATCTGGGAAATGCAAATCAAAACAACCCTGAGTTTCCACCTCACGCCAGTCAGAATGGCTAAGATCAAAAATTCATGTGACAGCAGATCCTGGTGAGGATGTGGAGAAAGAGGAACACTCTTCCATTGTTGGTGGGATTGCAAGCTTGTACAAGCACTCTGGAAATCAGTCTGGCAGTTCCCCAGACAACTGGACATAGTTTTACTAGAGGATCCAGCAATACCTCTTCTGGGCATATACCCAGAAGACATTCCAATTGGTAGTAAGAACACATGCTCCACTGTTTCCATAGCAGCCTTATTTATAATAGCCAGAAGCTGGAAAGAATCCAGATGTCCCTAAACAGAGGAATGGATAAAGAAAATGTGGTACCTTTATACAATGGAGTACTACTCAGCTATTAAAAACAACGAATTTATGAAATTCCTAGGCAAATGGATGGATCTGGAGGGTAACATCTTGAGTGAGATAACCCAATCACAAAAGAAATCACATGATATGCACTCAATAATAAGTGGTTATTAGCCCAGCAACTTAGAATTCCCAAGGTACAATTTGCAAAACACACGAAACTCAGGACATTTTGCCCCTTCTTAGAATTGGGAACAAAACACCCATGGAAGGATTTACAGAAACAAAGTTTGGAGCTGAGACGAAAAGATGGACCATCCAGAGACTGCCCTACCCTGGGGTTCATCCCATAATCAGCCACCAAACACAGACACTATTGCATACACTAGCAAGGTTTTGCTGAAAGGACCCTGATATAGCTGTCTCTTGTGAGGTTATGCCAGTGCCTGACAAACACAGAAGTGGATGCTCACAGTCAGCTATTGGATGGAACACAGGGCCCACAATGGAGGAGCTAGAGAATGTACCCAAGGAGTTAAAGGAGTCTGCAACCCAATAGGTGGAACAACAATATGAACTAACTAGTATCCCCTGAGCTTGTGTCTCTAGGTACATATGCAGCAGAAGATGGCCTAGTCAGCCATCATTGGGAAGAGTTGCCCCTTGCTCTTGCAAACTTTATATGACCCAGTACAGGGGAACACCAGGGCCAAGAAGTAGTAATAGGTGGGTAGATAGCAGGATGGAGGGAGGGTATAGGGGACTTTCAGGAAAGCATTTGAAATGTAATGAAGAAAATACCTAATAAAAATTTGGAAAACACACACACACACACACACACACACACACACACACACACACACACATTATTTTTTTATATTCTGGAAAGAATGTCATACTTATGATGCTACAATTGTAGTATTACTTACTTTTAGAGTAAATAATAGGCGCGCGCGCGCGCGCGTGTGTGTGTGTGTGTGTGTGTGTGTGTGTGTGTGTGTGTGTGTGTGTGTGTGCGTTTGATCTATAAGTGTTTTATATTCACTTTTGTATGTCTGAGTACATGATATATATCCACATGTGTGAGTTTAAGTTAGAGGGAACTATTTGTCTTATTAACATGAGACAAAGTCTCTCACAGTACTTGGGGCTCTGCTGATTCCAGCATAATGATCCCCAGTCTCTACTCCCTGCAGTGCCAGGGTTAAAGGCAAAGATGTGTCTACAAGCTGCTCTGTAAGTAGGTAATGGTGATTTAAGCTAAGGCTTTTATCCTTGAACAGAAAGCTTAGTGACATTTGAAGCCATCTTCTCAGTCTATGTGACTTAGCTTTTATTTCAAAATTATTCTCTAATGTTCTTCTAGGTCTAATTTATGAGTTACTTGAGATTTTCAACACATCAGAAAGATTTTCCTAAGAACAATTTTGTTAGATGTTTTAGTTGAATTCAATTACTCTGAGAAATATATGTGTTATATATTATTTTATAATTTTAGACATTATTTTCATTCTTGAAATTATGATATATCTCAGAGAAATTCTGTGAAATTATAAAAAAGGATGATACTTTTATTTCCCAAGTCAATGGTTTATAAAGTCCTTTGGATGAGGTAATAACAGTTATTTAATTAGTTTTATTTCCAAATATCTATCTATCTATCTATCTATCTATCTATCTATCTATCTATCTATCTATCTATCTATTCTACATCACAATTTCAGCACATCTCCCCCTTCTCCATACAGTCCCTACTCACATATCACATTGCCCATCTCCTCTTCCCCTTCTCCTATAAGGAGAAGGGATCTGCCCCTGTGTAACAACCGACCCTGGCACATCAAGTCACTGCAGGTCTACATACATCCTTTCCCACTTAGGCCAGAAAGGGCAGCCTATTTTGGGGCACAGGAGTCACAGCAAGCAAAGATTCATGAACAGCTCCTGCTCTAGGTTTTAGTGGTCTCACATGAAGATCATGATATATGTTTGCAGGACAGGGTGTGGTGGTCTAGGACTTATATGCTTTTTAGTTGGTGATTCAGTGTCTTGGAGGTCCAAGTGTTCCAGGTAAGTTGACTCTGTTGATCTTCATGTGGAGACTCTTTACCCTCCTGGTCTCTTAATCCTTTCCCCAACTATTCCACAAGATTTCCCAATCTCCACTTAATGTTTGACTGTGGGTCTCTGTATCTGTTTCAGTCAACTTCTGGGTGAAGTTGTTAGAGGACAGTTAGCTAGACTCCTGTCAGCAAGTATAACAAAATATCATTAAGAATGGCAGGGATTCATTCTTGCCCATGGGATGGGTCTCAATTGGGACCAGAAATTGGTTGGCCATTCACTTAGTATCTGCTCCACCTTTGTCCCTGCACTTGTATGTAGGACAAGTATTGGGCCAAATGTTTTGTATGTACCTATTTATCCTCATCTCTCCAATGGTATCTTGCCTGGTTACTATTTCAGCACTCTCTCCCTGGTTCTCCCTATATCTGATTACCCATACCAGTTGCCCTCTGTATCCACTATCCCATCCAATTCTCTCCCTTCATTCATCTCCAGTGACTACTTCATTGCCCCTTCTGAGTAATATTCAAGGATCCTTCCTTGGGACTGCCTTGTTATTTAGGTTCTTTGGGCCCATGTGTTGTAGTGTGGTTATGGTATCCTGTACTTTTTAGCTAATATCCACTTATTAGTGAGTACATATTATGCATTCCCTTTGGAGTCTGGATTACCTCATTCAGGCTGATATTTTCTAGTTCTATATGCTCACCTACAAATTTCATGAAAACCTATTTTTGATAGCGGAGCTGTGTTCCATTATATAAATGTACCATTTTTTCTTAATCCATTCTTCATTTGAAGTGCATCTGAGTTATTTCCAATTTTTGGCTACAACAAATGAAGCTGCTTTTAGTTGAGCAAGTTTTCTTGTATGGTAGAACATTTTTTGGGACAGAACTATTTCCATTTTTTGGGGACACTGCCAAGTTGATTTCTAGAATAGTTGTAAAAGATTGAAAGCCTACCAGCAGCAGAGGAGTATTCCCGTTTTTCCACCTTCTTGCCAGCTGAGCTATCATGTAAGTTTTTGATCTGGGAAAAGTTGAGTGAAGGAAAACTCTTATCATATATAATATATTATGTGAATAAAACCACTTTGTCCTGTGTATATATATATATATATATATATATATATATATATATATATATTAAATTTAAGACATAAGTTTTATTTTGCTATATTTATGTTGCACTGAATGTATTATTCAATATAATTTACCTTTTGGGGGGGTTTGCAACATATTTTTATTATTTCCTTTATTTTCTAAAATTATTGCATAATTACTTCTTTTTTTTTTTTAAATATTTTTTATTATTATGTGTTTTCCTCAATTACATTTAGAATGCTATCCCAAAAGTCCCTCATACCCTCCCCCCCAATTCCCTACCCACCCATTCCCATTTTTTGGCCCTGGCATTCCCCTGTATTGGGGCATATAAAGTTTGCGTGTCCAATGGGCCTCTCTTTCCAGTGATGGCCGACTAGGCCATCTTTTGATACATATGCAGCTAGAGTCAAGAGCTCCGGGGTACTGGTTAGTTCATAATGTTGTTGCACCTACAGGGTTGCAGATCTCTTTAGCTCCTTGGATACTTTCTCTAGCTCCTCCATTGGGGGCCCTGTGCTCCATCCAATAGCTGACTGTGAGCATCTACTTATGTGTTTGCTAGGCCCTGGGCTAGTCTCACAAGAGACAGCAATATCAGGGTCCTTACAGCAAAATCTTGCTAGTGTATGCAATGGTGTCAGCGTTTGGAGGCTAATTATGGGATGGATCTCTGGATATGGCAGTCTCTAGATGGTCCATCCTTTTGTCTCAGCTCCAAACTTTGTCTCTGTAACTCCTTCCATGGGTGATTGTTTCCAATTCTAAGAAGGGGCAAAGTGTCCACACTTTGGTCTTTGTTCTTCTTCAGTTTCATGTGTTTTGCAAATTGTATCTTATATCTCGGGTATACTAAGTTTCTGGGCTAATATCCACTTATGAGTGAGTACATATCATTTGAGTTCTTTTGTGATTGTGTTACCTCACTCAGGATGATGTCCTCCAGATCCATCCATTTGCCTAGGAATTTCATAAATTCATTCTTTTTAATAGCTGAGTAGTACTCCATTGTGTAAATGTACCACATTTTTTATTTTTTATTTTTTTTCCATTTTTTATTAGGTATTTAGCTCATTTACATTTCCAATGCTATACCAAAAAGTCCCCCTTACCCACCCACCCCCACTCCCCTACCCACCCACTCCCCCCCTTTGGCCCTGGCGTTCCCCTGTACCGGGGCACACAAAGTCTGCGTGTCCAATGGGCCTCTCTTTCCAGTGATGGCCGACTAGGCCATCTTTTGATACATATGCAGCTAGAGTCAAGAGCTCAGGGGTACTGGTTAGTTCATAATGTTGTTCCACCTATAGGGTTGAAGATCCCTTTAGCTCCTTGGGTACTTTCTCTAGCTCCTCCATTGGGAGCCCTGTGATCCATCCATTAGCTGACTGTGAGCATCCACTTCTGTGTTTGCTAGGCCCCGGCATAGTCTCACAAGAGACAGCTACATCTGGGTCCTTTCGATAAAATCTTGCTAGTATATGCAATGGTGTCAGCGTTTGGATGCTGATTATGGGGTGGATCCCTGGATATGGCAGTCTCTACATGGTCCATCCTTTCATCTCAGCACCAAACTTTGTTTCTGTAACTCCTTCCATGGGTGTTTTGTTCCCACTTCTAAGGAGGGGCATAGTGTCCACACTTCAGTCTTCATTTTTCTTGAGTTTCATGTGTTTAGGAAATTGTATCTTATATCGTGGGTATCCTAGGTTTTGGGCTAGTATCCACTTATCAGTGAGTACATATTGTGTGAGTTCCTTTGTGATTGTGTTACCTCACTCAGGATGATGCTCTCCAGGTCCATCCATTTGGCTAGGAATTTCATAAATTCATTCTTTTTAATAGCTGAGTAGTACTCCATTGTGTAGATGTACCACATTTCTTTTCCCCATCTCTTTCCTCCCTTCAAGTCCTGACATATATCCCTCCTTCTTTCTTTCAAATTTATGATCTCTATTTTCATTAGTTGTATATATATACTTTATACAATCTTATACTATATGTGTATATACTTATACATATGTAATATATAGCATATATATGCATATATGTATGTGCACGGTATACATTATATATATTATACATATATATATACATATATATGTATATGTGATGTGTGTCTACCTAAAATGAGAAATACATTTGCATCTGTATTTATATTACTTGTATATATATTATCACAGATGATAATATAGCATTTGATTTTGACTGATCTGTTCTTCCATAAGGGAGACAAAATCTCCCATCTCAGCATACCTTATTTGTCTGTAATTTTTTAAATAGTGTTGAGGCCTCCTGGGCTTTCCAGCATGTCTATTGTTGTACTCTTTGTTAAATTCAAATTTTGACAGTTATGTTGAAGAGATGTTGTGATTTTCTGAATTTCCTAGGAGACACAGCTCTTACATGCGTTCTCGCGACCGGCCAGGAAAGACGCAACAAACCAGAATCTTCTGCGGCAAAAGCTTTATTGCTTACATCTTCAGGAGCAAGAGAGCAAGAGCAAGAGCAAGAGAGCAAGAGAGAGAATGGCGAAACCCCGTCCCTTTTAAGGAGAATTATCCTCCGCCTAGGACGTGTCACTCCCTGATTGGCTGCAGCCCATCGGCCGAGTTGTCATCACGGGGAAGGCAGAGCACATGTAGTGGAGAACTACCCTTGGCACATGCGCAGATTATTTGTTTACCACTTAGAACACAGGATGTCAGCGCCATCTTGCAACTGAGAATGTGAGGGCGGCTCCCCACACACAGCCTCATAGAAAACTTCATGATACTCTGGCTTTTCTAAAAATTCTACTTTCCTTATCATAATCTTTCATGATCATTAGATATGGGACTTTTTTGTTAATATATTCAATGGGACTGAGCTCTACAACACTACATTTTTATTGGTTGTGGCTTTCCACTATTGCAAAGAGAAGTTTCCTTGAAGAGAGGAAAAACTATACCTATCTAAATATTCTAAATATTTAGAATGTAGTTAGGGATCTTTATGATTTTATTAGAATTACAGTTGTAATTTCTCCTTCAAGATCCATTACCTCATTAACATCATCATTTTTTTAAAATGTGGATAATGGTCTATACTGTCATTTCTATTTTAAATCCTCAGGGTATACATCTACTCATTAACAGTTTTTTTTTATTAAATCATTAGGCAAAAATGAGCTCAAGAAGTTATTCATCTCCTTGATCAACAGCACAGCTTTAACAAGGAGAGCATGTCAGCTACTGCTAGTCAGGCTGCCTTTGTTCTTGCTGCTTGACCTCAAAAAGCACCTAGCTCAACTATTAAGACTGTGCTTTCTGAAATTCAAATTGTTCACTAGGATTTTCTACAACAAAGCCAATAGCAAAACCTTCTTAAGGTATAGGTGATGACCAATGTTAACAATCTCCATTTCTAAGTTTCTTCCAAGGGTTGTGATTGAATCATTAATCTGCTCCAGCAAAAATGCTTGGGGGAGAAAAAAAAAAGAACTATTGTTTTAAGCGTCAATCATACTTCACAGTGAAGGCTTTGAAAGCCCTTAGAATTCTTATAAAATTCATAGATTAAGATGGACTTAATGACCACAAATGCATCAGGCAAAACAATACTCTATAGCAGCATGAAGTCCTCAGGAAAAGAAGTCCTTGGGATTCACCTCTCTGAGTCTCAGGCATGCCCTTCATTGAGTAGTCCTTGGGGCTTTCCCTCTCAGAGTCTGAAGTACACTCTTTATTGTGCTAAATGTTGGGCAGCATTTATTTTGCTGTTCTTGTAGGGCTCCAATACTATGCTTTTGTTTATGTGATATTTTTGTTAAGACTTCTTTTTTTAATTAATTAATTTATTTATTTATTTACAGCCCAAAATGCTGCTCCACCTCTGGTCCCCCTTTAAAATGTCTCTTTCCCAACACCTCCCCTATTCTTCTAAGAGGGTGTAGCTCCTTGGTGTATTCTCACCCTGTTGCATCAAGCCTCCTGGATTAGACATCTTCTCTCACTGAGGTTAGACAAGGCATCCACAGGAACGCCTTCATATGTGCCAGGGACCTCTGCCAGTCTATGTGATGTTTTGTTGGTGACTGAGTCTCTGAAAGTTTCCAGAGGTCCAAGTTAGTTGTCTCTGTTGATCTTTCTGTGGGGTTCCTTTCACTCAGGGCCTTCAGTCCTTCATCTAACTCTTCGAAAATATTCCCCAACTTCCATTCAATATTAAGCTATGGATCTCTGTGTCTGTTTCATCAGCTGCTAGGTAGACCTTCTCAGAGGAAAATAATGTTAGACTACTTCTGTAAGCATAAAGAAGCATCTTTAATAGTGTCAGAGATTGGTGCCTGCGCATGGGATGGGCATCAAGATCAACCAGTTATTAGTTGGTCATTCCTTCAGTCTCTGGTCCATCTTTGTTCCTGCATTTATTTTAGAGAGAACCAATTTAGGTTAAGATTTTTTGAGTCGTTTGGTAGTATCCTTAACCATCAACTAGGGGTCCGGCCTGGCTATGGGAGATAGCCTTTTCAGGTTCCATGTCCTCACTTTTAGGCATCGCAGCTAAAGTCACCCATAATGACTCCTGGGAGCCTTACCAGATCCAAGGTCTCTGGGGTTTCATAGATATTCCACCTACCTTCACACTCCTGGCAACTAAAGATTTCCATCAATTTTCCTGGCCTGCTGGGACTCTCTCCTGTCTCTCTCCCTGCTGATCCTGCCTCCATATTCTCCTCCTCCTCTCCATCCCCATCCCACGCAGGTCCTTCGCTCGCTCCAAGACTATTCTGTTCTACCTTCTAAATGAGATTCAAGCATCCTCACATGGGCCTTTCTTCTTATTTAACTTCTGTAGATCTGTGGAGTGTGTCATGGGTATTCTGAATTTTATAGCTAATAGTCACTTATCAATGAGATACCATGTATGTCCTTTTGGATCTAGGTTACCTCACACAGGGTGATATTTTTTAGTTTAATCCATTTGTCTGCAAAATTCATGATGCCCTTGTTTTGAAAAGAATTGTATTTTCTACCCTTTCTGGAAGATTTAGGACATGATATACACTGTTTGAATGTCTAGTAGACTCTAACACTGACTTTCTCCTGTCCTCTAATTTTGCTTTGAGTGTGTGCCTGATGTATATGGGGAATGCAGATGATAAAATGAGTGTCTTGAAATCCTAAGGCAATTGAGCCTTGTTTGGTTTTATCTTCAATCTTTAAGTAGGTATGAACAGTTGAGATATCTTTATGAAGTTTGTTGTGAAGTATCTAATATCTCTACATACTGAAGCATATTACTAGCCCTGCTTTAACATTTTCAACTCTAATTTTAGTTTTCTAACATGTTAATGTGTATGTTTTTATTTATTTGCAATTTTTTTTGTTATTGGGACACAGTGTGCAATTTACGAAAATCTTTGAAGAAGGATAAAAGTAGTCCCAAGACTTGTGTTGAATAAAAAGTAAAATATGAAATATGAAAGTAAATATGAAATCAGTGGGACCACGTACAAGGATAAATATCCACACAATATAAAGAATCACAAATATAAAAACTATCTAGTTGTAAATATGAATTTATCCTGACAACCCATAATTGTAACCAAGGCTCAAGAAAAATCTCAGAAAAGGAGGCAGAAAGAGTATGAAAGAAGAAGGAAAAGGAGTGTTGAGAAATGACCCCTTTTGTGCATGGCATTGTTATGACAATCAAACATTTTATAAACGCTAAAGTTATATAAACAATACCCACATAAGCAAGCTAGTAAAATTCTGGCTATGGCAACAGGTAGGTTTTCCCATTTCCAGTGGATGGGCTCACATCATTCAGATACAGGCAACACTATTTTTTCTCATCAAGGTATTAAAGAGAAAAACAAACAAACAAAACAAACAAAGAAAAAAAAAAACAAACCTTGAAGTTGAGATGGAAAATTTTATTAGATATTTTTCTTAAATTACATTTCAAATGTTAATCCCTTTCCTCACTTCCCCTCCAAAACCCCCTATTCCATGCCCCCTTGACCTGCTCAAATACCCACATACTCCCTTCCTGGCATTCCCCTATAAAGGGGCATTAAGAATTCACAGGATCAAGGACCTCCCATCTCACTGATGTCCCACAAGGTCATTCTCTACTACATATGCAGCTAGAGCCATAGGTCCCTCCATGTATGCTCTTTGACTGGGGCTTTAGTCCCTGAGAGCTCTGGGGTTATTGTTTGGTTTATATTGTTGTTCCTCCTATAGAACTACAAACTCTTTTAGCTCCTTGGTTCCCTTTT
Source organism: Mus musculus (assembly GCF_000001635.26). Classification (NCBI taxonomy): domain Eukaryota; kingdom Metazoa; phylum Chordata; class Mammalia; order Rodentia; family Muridae; genus Mus; species Mus musculus. The sequence goes on along the minus strand of NC_000067.6, from coordinate 147,723,694 downwards.
CAATATCCTCCATTGGGGTCTCTATGCTTATTCCAATGGATGGCTGTGAGGATCCTCTTCCATATTTCTCAGGCCCTTGCAGAGCCTCTCGGGAGACAGCTAAAACATGGCCTGTGAACAAGCACTTGTTGGAATCCACAATAATGTCTGGGTTTGGTAACTGTATATGAGATGGATCTGCAGGTGGGGCAGTTTCTGGATGGTCATTCCTTCAGTCTCTGGTCTACATTTCATCTCTGTAACTCTTTCCATGTGTATTTTGTTCCCCCTTCTAAGAAGAATCCAATTACACACATTTTGGTCTTTGTAGAAATCTTTGGTCTTCCTTCTTCTTGAGCTTTGTTAGTTTTTGAATTGTATCTTGACTATTCTGAGCTTCTAGGCTAATATCCACTTACCAGTGAGTGAGTACCTTGTGTGTTATTTTGTGATTGTGCTACCTCAGTATGATATTTTCTAGTTCCATCCATTTGCCTAAGAATTTAATAAATTCATTGTTTTTAATAGATAAGTAGTACCACACTGTGTAAATGTATCTCATTTTCTGTATCGATTCCCCTGAAGAGGTACACCATATTATTTATAATAGGCAGAAGCTGGAAAGAACCCAGAAGTACCAAATGAATTCATCCCATAAACAACCACCAAACCCAGACACAATTGCAGATGACAACAAGAGCTTGCTGACAGGAGCCTGATAAAGCTGTCTGCTGAGAGTCTCCACCAGTGCCTGACAAATACAGAGGTGGTGCTCCAAGACTAACATTGTACTGAGCAAAGAGTCCCGAATGAAGGAGCTAGAGGAAGGACCCAAGGAACTGAAGGGGTTTGCAGCCCATAGGAAGAACAACCATATGAACAAACCAGCACCCCCAGAGCTCCCAGGAACTAAACTACTAAATATGTTGCAGAGGATAACCTTGTAGGTCATCAATGGGAGAAGAAGAAGCCCTTGGTCCCGTGAGGATGGTATGCCCCAGTGTAGGGGAATGCCAGGGCCAGGAAATGGGAGTGGGTGGGTTGGTGAGCAGAAGGGGAAAAGGGGATAGGGGGTATTTGGAGGGGAAACAAGGAAAGGGGATAACATTTGAAATATAATTAAAGAAAATATCTAATAAAATAATAAAAAGAAACCATGAAGGTACTGTTATAATACAAATAATTCAATAACAAAGGACATTCAAATTCATAAAAGCAGAGCCTAAAATATGGTTACCAATACATAGACAGTAAAGAAAATAAGTAGTCATTAAATTGTATAAGCTTTAAGATGTAATAACTAAAAAAGTGTTAGAGATCTACTGTGTTTTGGTGACAGAGAGCTTGCAGTAGTGTTTTGTTGACAAAATTACTCTGTTGAGAATATAGTTCAAATTAAATATTTTTACCACAAAATCGAAAGTGAAATTTTTAGAGTTGATGGATCCATTTATTATGTCGATTCTGCTGATGATCTTATGACTGTACTTATTTCAACCCATGAAGTTAGATTGTGACATGTACAAAATATTCTCATATGTCAATTAGAGTTCACTAAAGCTATAAAAATTGTCTCAGTATTCTATTTACAAGGACTATGACTTATGTACATTACTGAAATCCTTAAAATAGTTTTCCACAGAAAGTTTTGTGTTATCACTACAGCCTCAAAACATATTAAAACTTTTTATACTATTTGACTTTTAGGAAAAAGGCAAATAAATGCAACATGGTTGAGTAGCCTTAATTCTTAACATATTTATTAGCATCTTGTCTAAATTTCCTTATAATTTACTATCTATTTTTTATTAGTCTGCCACAAATATTCATCAATAACTATATTTTGAATAATTAAACAACATACCACACATAAAATATTCTTAGAAGAAAAATTAACATATTTGATCTAGTGTTTGTCAATATTAATATACCACTATAACTGCAAATATAAGATATAATTCTTATTTAAAGCATTTAAATAGATTATGCAAATGAAAAAATATGCAAATCATGATGTTTATTATGCAGAGGTATAAACAGTCAATCTATATCTCCATTTCTTAATTTAAACAGTAGTCTGTGATACTATGATTTGAGATAGAAAAGATAAGATGTAAAGGTACTGATACTTTTAAATTTTTTGCTCTAAATTAACTAAATACCACACTAGATTATGAAATGCTTAATATATTAGTATATAGAGTATTGAAAGTATCTATCCTGTGGCTGTATATTCTTAAGAATTCGGAGAAAAAACATTAATTATAATGCCAAAATTTGCATGTTAGATTTAAATCATCTTAAGCATTGATGAATGTCAAAAGCTCAGATATTCTTAGAGAGTAAAAGGTTGAATTTATTATCATTTTAATTCATTATTAATGACTTCATCATATAATCATCAAAATTCTCAAATAATAATCATGCAATAGAGCTTAAAAATAGACCGCCTTAATTTAAATCATTTATTTTACTATCATGAAATAATGTTGAAATATGAAATTCACCAATAATTATGCAAAGATTGACATTGTAGACTGTATATATCTATTATATAATGGAATTTACATGGAAATAAAGTAGAAATGTTCAGATTATCTAACATATTCACCCTTGCAACCATATTGAGTAGCTTTGTTTCTTCTAATTATAAAATCATATAATCTGATTTTACTTTCAGTATAATAGCTATTGTGTACTACTTCTGCATATCCGATATCAATTGTGTGTGTGTGTGTATGAAAAATAATAAAATGTATTAATTTTACTATATGAGTAACATTAATATAGAAATAGTAATTTTATAATTTTTATCAGTTCAACTTAAATTGTAGGCAGAGTTCATATGAATGAATAAAAGTTAGTGCTTTGAAATAAATATAGTTTGAATATGAAGATAATTATTTTGGCTGATAAATTGTTCAAAAATTCAAAATAAATTTTTCTAATATCATTTTCAAATCTAAGAAAAACCTTGTGCGTTATTTTGTGATTGTGTTACCTCAGTATGATATTTTCTAGTTCCATCCATTTGCCTAAGAATTTCATAAATTTATTGTTTTTAACAGATAAGTAGTACTACATTCTGTAAATGTACCACACTTTCTGTATCGATTCCCCTGTAGAGGAACATCTTATTATTTATAATAGGCGGAAGCTGCAAAGAATTTTTGATAGAAAAGTAAACATTAACAGAGAATGATTGCTCATAAACAAAGCACTATGAATACTATTTGTGTGTTTTCTTTGTTTATTCCCTCATGCTTTTCATGTTTTAAATGTCCCCAAATAAGTATTCTGCTCTCCAATTCTAGTGGTTTTTTAAATTCTAGTTATTGCATCTCCCTTAAACTTTTAGAAACTACTTTATGATCATGTTCAATATTAGTTTCTCCAGGGAAACGCTGACTTCACTCCAGATAGGGCACTGATGATGGCCAGCACACATTATATGTGGTGAGTGGATGTGTTTTTCTGGCTATGTGCAGAAGTTTACAGATATATTACAAGAGGATCAGTGATATAAATGCACAGTCTTACCCAGGAATAGATAAAACTCGAGAAAGCTGTGCCACTAAGGGTCCCTGGAAACTGTAGTCAGCTTCAAGTGAGAGCTATCTTCTCACCAATGGCTGTTTAACTCTCCATTTAAATTTGGGGAGTGCCTTGTTTCATGAGTCTTTGAAATGGCAATGCTGTAATTGTTAAATTTTATGAACCACAATGATCCTTTTAGAAAAGGCTGTTTCAATTAGAGGAAATAGCTACATGTGTTTCTCCTTTACAGGTGTTGCTAATAGTGTTTTGATATATATGTATGTGTATGTACGTATGTATGTATGTGTATATAAATACACACATTTTATATATATATGTATATATATATATATATATATAATATTAGATAATCTCAAGTTCATCATTATATATTCAAAATGTGCTTACTTGGGATGAGGCACCATAAAGTCAAAGTTAGAATTGCCCTTTTACTGTCTTAACAAAGCCTAAATACAGACTATGAAAGAGTAGAATAAAGACATTAAAGCCAATGTATGCATAGTATACATTTTGTAATTTTAAAACGACAGTACAAACAAAAACACAAAGGAAATCAATGTTATTTCTATTATGAAAATCTGCCCTGCATACATAAGTTGCAGAATGAATTAAATTCCTTTCAAATAAGGACTTTAGATATTGCAATCAATCCCAAATAAAACACTAAGATAAAAATACATGACAATGATAACCTGAGAATTTTTATCACTAAGTCTTCAGTTTCAAAAGTAAATTTCTTGAAAGATACAATTTAAAAGTAAATATATTGACTGAGTTCCAGAGGTGTAAAGTCCTCTACTTCTATCTGCATATCTTCATCTTTCATGAGGGAACAAAGCCTCACTAATAAGGCGAGGAAGAACAAGATTTTTCCCAGTGATTTTTCCCAGCTTCTTGTTAAAAGGCCTCAATGCATTCCATTGTCATCTCTCAAATGTTACTATCTAGGGACAAGTTTTTGAAGATGATAGTTTATTTTCAAACAACATTTTCTTGGCATCCAAGGATTTATTTACATTTTACAGTGAAGCTCACAATTAGTAATTTTATTTCATCTTTAACAATACACCTAATCTTAGCAACTCTAGTTCCAAATCTTCATCTAAAACTGATGGAAAAAATTAGCAATTAATCAACAAAATTAAAACCATGGTATATTCCCCCAATACATACTGGTGAAAAAACATCCATTTTGCAAAAGATAAGCAGAAGTGGGATCAACATTAAACATGTATGCTCTTTTCCTTGCATCAGGTGTACTATTGCTGCTAAATGTGCTATTCAAATAGCCTGGGCTGTCGTATTCACATTGCCTTGCTGGCTGTAGATCACATTGTACAGCTTTTGTGCCAGTTCTATTGCTCCTGATTGCTTTCCTTAGCAGATAACCTGTATTTGTTTTTTGTGAAGTCTCAAACTTCTTTAGTTTAAGAAATCACTGCATTTTTTCACCTTATAATCACACTGATTTATGCATATTTGTGGGATCATTCACTTTGACCTCTGACCCATCTATATGTTGTTGGTGCGTCAAGGCTTTTCTCTGTAAGGTGAGTAGTGTTGTAGATGATGACATGACTCTTAGTCAAATAAAAATAGCATAATGTGAATTATGAAAAGTTCTGCCCTAGCCAGTATGGAATCATATGCCATTGACCTTGTGACCTACACAGTCTCAATGATGCTTGAGTTGTTCTATGTTCTATTAAAAATAATGACTTTTTAAAGGTGATAATCTTTTGACAACTATGGATAGCCTTCTCCTGCTCAAAATTAAAAACATGATATTCTTCAAAAGTTCCTGTTTTGAAACCATATAACCGCCTCTGCCAAATTCTGTAAAATGTCAAATACCCAAAGTGGAAGCAGATCTCTGGGGGCATGTTCAGGGTGACGCTTTTCCCTGACTCCTCATATTTTTTCTCTTGGTAATCCCTGAAAGAAGATTCTCAAAATTGAAATTTCAGGTAAATAATATAACTATAATAAATGTCTTAAGCATGGCACAGTTACAGTTTCTTACCATAGTAGAAGCATGTATAGGAAGAAAGAGTAAAATCATAATAAAAAGATTTACAAGGGAAAACAGTGTGCTGGCTCCTAAAATCTTCACATGCTTAATACCTTGTGATTTGCAGCTGCCTGGCAGTGCCCTGTGTCATTTTATATATAATTCTCAAGGATTTTGTGTGCACATTTCAAGTACTGAAGGGTATAAAATTAATTAATACTTGTTTTTTTTAACGAAAATTGTCCTTGTGTGGAGAATATAATGATTAATGCTGTGAACTAGAAAGAATCTAGAATATCCTTGGAGAAAAACTTCTGGGCTTACCACTAACTGCATTCTAGACTGAGTATATTGATTTTATTAAGTATATTGAGTATATTAAATATAATAAGGTGGAGTGGGTAGCATGAACTCATGGGCTGGTGTTCCAGATTGCATGGAAAAAAAAAAAAAAAAAAGACACTGAGCTGAGGGCAGAGGCAATAAAAACGTGTCATGTGCATTTGTATTTATGTTTTCCCTATCATGATATACTGTGCCTTTCAAATGTATCTTACTATAAATTAGTTCTTTCTTAAGTTGTTCTTTTAGGTATTTTATTACTCTAAGACAAATGTAAGTGATACAAATAGTCGGAAGAGGCATATGTCAGTCTCAGATGTAAATTATAATGCTTGAAAATTGGTCTTTTAAGTGAGCCCATAGAAAACCCCAGGGTATATTATAAATGCAGCAATTTTACCACATTACACACTGAGTATTTCTATATAGTACATACTGCCAAATGTCCATGGAAAAACTTTAAAACGTCAATTTAAACTTTCATTGCCAAATAAATACAAATTTACTAATTAACAAATTACTGACAGTCTCCTACAGTTCTGAGAGCAGGATAGGGAGCTATTTGTAGTAACAACAGAAATAATATAGCAAGTGTTTTTGAAGAGTCTGACTACAATTTTCATGTTATTTTCTGATTTTATTCCCAGCCAGGAAAAAAAAATGTGTGTGCAGGAAAGAGAAAAGTAAGCTTCATTTATTTAAAACCCATGATATTCCTTTGCCTCGTAGGATTCCAGATGCCCTCATGCTTTATTAAAATTTTCAAGATTTTTTTCACCAATATAGAGAGTAATTAAAAATAAAAGCTGGAAATGTACGTTTCAGAGCACTGGACCATGAGAGGTAGCCTGGTCATTGGTTGAGATAAAAGTTTTGAAGCCCTGGAGACCCTAAAGAGATGTTAGAAGCTTTGCCTACTGCAAGGCACCAGGTTTCTGTCAAGTAGCTGCAGCCCCCCAAAGATTTGTGGCTATCAGACACTTAAGATCAACACCCCAAGACTTTCCACATGTAGATGAGGCATCTGTAAAATGTCAGTCCAAGACAATAGGAAAAGGGATGTGACCTGTGGTCACATAGGCTCAAGACAGAGATCTCCATACTAATGAGGTTCTTAGAGTCCAGGAGGCCATAGCCAATAAGCTTTCCTTCGCAGACATTGGTCCCAGCAAAATGTATTTCATCTCAGGCCCACCCTGAGAAGGGGGTTGGAGCTATGGTTTTATACATCCACTTTCCAATATAACAATAAACGATTCAGAACCACAGACGGTCTCTTTTCATCGAGATCCACTGTGGGGAGCCATGGAGAAGGCCTTTGCCTATAGAGCCTTTTTTCTAGTCTCCCATGGAAGACTTTCTCTGCACTCCCACCAAGTCTGCTGCAAAGACTCTCTCTGTGGGACTAGCCTGAGCTCCCCCTTTCTCCCCACCTCCAGGCTCCAGGCTAGACACAGCCCACAGGCCACCAACTCTATTCTCAACTCTTCTTTAGCAGCTCCCACTAGAGCCTGGATGACTAAGAGCCTGAGACCCAAACATCCGCATCCTTGTTGCAAGCAAGCAGACCCAATAGCCAGCTCTGACAGGCCTGGGCCTCAGAGGGCTGTTTCCCAACACAAGAGTTGCCTTGGTACTTCCCTACAGACCAACACTGCCTGGAGCAGCATGGGATAAGCACAAACTCTCCACATTCAGCCTTCCCAAGCAGCCATGGTAGATGCAGGACCCACAACCCTAAAATATGTAGGCAGCTGTATCAGTAAATATTATTATACATACAATGTTCCTGATATGTATCCACTCAGAGGTGTGACTGACTATATATAAATAACTTCATGATTGCAAACCATATACAGATAGATACTACAGAAAGATTAAAAGATATTATTGGAAAGTAGGTTTAGAAAAAAATGCTGTAAACAGTAAAATCTATGCCATTTTTTTTTTTACAGATTTTAGAGTAAAATCTACTATATAGAATCCCACCGAACTTATCATTTCCTAAGACTCCAATTTGCAATATGTCAATCTTGTGTCAAAATGACTTGAAAAATTAATTCATCTCACATTATAAAAGTTCCAGACTAACTTTTCTTACTTTTATGTTTCCATATCATTTTGGCATTTACAACTGGATTATCTGAATAGCAGAATTCTGGAAACTTCTAAGGGACATTGATATACTTTATGTTAAATCTTTAGAAATAAACCTTTATTGAAATGTGGTCATAATATTTCAAGAACTACACTACTAATCACATCTGTGATGTTTGAGTTTTACAAAGAGATTAATGTCTACATCAAGCAAATGTAAACAAATAAACAAAGATCAATATAAAAAGCAATATTCTACATAATGTATAAAAGAAAACCTAAAACTTTGGAAGATATACCATATATATGTGTGTGTGTGTGTGTGTGTGTGTGTATTATATATGTATGTGTATATATAAATTATATTATATATATATATATATATATATATATATATATATATATATATATATATATATAGTGCTACAAGGCAACACCACTACTGAACCCAAAAGTTAACTGATAATAGTCCACTGCCAGGAATGAGTTATGTCCTTTGGAGTTGTTAATCAGTAACTTCTCACATACCCACAAACCATTACACACTAATATTATGCCTTTGGTTATACTCCAGACATTATGGAAAAATTCTAATTCTGTAAGTCCTCACTTATATGAATGAAAGAATATAGCAAACTATAGTTGGTATATACCTGGAAGAATCATCTCTACCGGCTAACTGTCATAATGCTGGAGGGTGCTATGTAACCTACCAGAAGAGTAAAGGAACAATAACCTATACACAGAAATGAACCCTTAACGTAAACGATGGTCCTGGAAAGACATGCTCACTGGTACAATAATAGAATAAATACAGTAGGAATTGAAATCTACTTTTTTTCTGGATTTAAGAGCCACAGAGCAAAATGAATCTCACACATGACATCATTTTCATCATAAGAATCTCTGGCTAGACAGGTTATAGGCTTTAGGGAATCACTTACTGTCATTCTACTAAATGGGTTTAATTAACTTAGAATTATAACCAGAATCTCCTCAAACATATTGAAAAGAATTCTATTAGCAGTAGGTGCTGTTTAACACAGTTACTTATAATAGTTATGGTACATAGAATAAGAAACTTTGAAATTCCCAACCTGAAATGGAATATATACACTTCACCTCAACTTCCAAGAGTGAGGTATCATGTGAAAGAAGGGCTGGCAATACTATAAAAGACACAGATTGTAGATGACTACGAAGAATTATTATCTCCTAAACAGAACAGGGAATCTGTATATATGAATATCCAACTGCTTGAAATGACATGTTCAAAACATGTGCCACTACAAACCACACAAATTACAAGCCTACTGCACTCCTTGTCATGGAGTTATTGATCATTGTTAAGTGCTGGTGGAGGGAGAGACAGTTATTACTAAGAGTATTGCTTCTGATAAATTTAACATCTCCAGTGGAAGACCACACACACTAAAGTATTTGGCAACTCAAATTGGACTTGAAAGTTAAAAAGATAGGAAATGATTTTGATGTTCTCTTGCCTAACTATACTCCAGGGGTTGGTACATCACTCATGAGCACACAAGAAGCCCCTAGTTGAATCATTAATTATTTAAATAAAACGGGGCACATTATATTTGAAACTAAGAGTGATGAATGTTAAGAAGGAATTAATTGAGGGAAGTAATTGAGTTGGATCTGCTCAAAATACACTATATACAACTATCAAATTAACAAGTAATAAACTTTAATTTACAAAAAAAATTAAAAAGGTAAAATGTTTTAGAACTAATCTCAAACCTTCCAATATTATTCTATTATAAAAATATTTTTAAAATTATGCAATACTTGAATATAATTTGCTAAATATATTGTATGGGGTTTTTAATTATTATTTACATTCTAATTGAGAATATCTGCTAATATTTTATACACAATTTGTTTTCTTAAAGGTCTAGTATCTGCTTTTGAAGATTTATACAAAAAAGGAAAGAAGAGAGGAAGGAAGGAAGCATAAAATAGGAAGTAAACAAGAAAGGAAGAAAATATGATAATGATGATGAATAAGAATAATCCTCAATAAGATTCAGAAAAAGAACAAAGTTTAACTTGTATGAGAGCACAGTGTTGCACTTATTGAAATGCTATATTAATTTAATTAATTTGTATAAAATAAGTATGTTATTAGAAATTAGATAGCATTTATATTGAACAAATACTCTTATCTGGATAAATTCAGAACAACCATTTTTTTAAATGAAGTAAATAGGATATACTGATTTTTGTATAAGGTATTATGAAAACAAATGTTTTTAAATGAATAATTTCATAACTAAAAACATTAAGAACACACTTTTCTACTATTCTATTGTCAAAGTTGCTTTGGCAAAATGCAGAGTGGAAGGATTCAGACATCTTTCAAAGCAACACTTTTATGTTTAGAATTTCTTTGTCCCCCACAAATATTAGGGACTGTGAAGCTTCTATGCTCCAGTATAGGGGAATGCCAGGGCCAGGAAGTGGGAGTGGGTGGGTTGGGGAGCAGGGGTAGGGGAGAGGAATAGGGGATTTTCAAAGGGGAAACCAGGAAAGGGGATAACCTTTGAAATGTAAATAACGAAATTATCTAATAAAAAATAAAAATAATTTTAAAAATTAAAAAAAGAAGAGGATGAATAGAAGTAAAAGTTTAGTACTTTTATATATCATCTACATACATATCTGAGAAACAACTAAGAATTTTTATGATTTACAGTTGTAAATATTTCAAAAATTGCATAATTCATTTTTTGTTTAAATTCATCAGTCTTGTTGGCAGTTGAATGACAAGTATTTGATTGCCAGGAATTATTTATATTTTTAAAAAATACAACAACCTAGAAGGTCAGAAACCTAAGCTCAGTCATGATTTGAAGGAAAACATGTCTTAAAGATTTATCATCATTTGAAATGATGAAATTACATGAAATGTTTACATATCTGTACATATATATATGTGTGTGTGTATCTACACATATATTCATATATATGTATATATATAACATATGTATGATATGCATTATATAATATGCATTATAATAACAACATATAAATTATATATATGTACATATGTGTGATTTGTAAGTATTCTTTTACAAAAATATACTTCCTAGAGAACATTCAATATATTATAGATTTTATTCTGTAATTGGGGCATTGGACAGGCAATGTGCACTGACAGCTGATGGGTGCAGAATGAACCGCATCTGCAGTGCTTGTTGGAATTGCTGTTGGTGTGACAAGGCAATAGATCAACTGCCTCTATAATAAAGCTGCATTATGCTTTAAGAAATGAGCAGTACCTCCAAGCATGGCTGTATTTTCTTGACCTTGACTTTTCTATCCACTTACATGTACTCACTGGAACCTAATTCAATGTTGTCTCCTTTGATATTCTAACACAAGAAACACAAGCCATCTGCTGCAGTTCCCATGAGTTAGCAGAGACCATGATTAGAATGGTCCCAGGAATAATACTACAATCACCATTAAAATCGTGGACAACAGACTAGAGATTCTAATTTGTTTCTGATGTATCTTTTTGTTAAAGTATACTAGGGTCTTATAAAGTTATAAATTGTTTGCAATTAAACTCTGGAAAACAATTTAACTTAAGTCTGTAGTTAATCTTGTCACTATTGCAAACTGCTATTTATATAAAATTTAAAATAATCTAAAATACATATGGATTTAGAGCATTTTCCCAAAAAATCAAGGTTATACTATAACATTACATATTTTCAATATTTTGAGATATTTCTCAGATGATATTATTATAACCTTTTTTTAAAAATTTTTGTAGATTAACAAGTGGCCACACTCAATTTCTTGCTTAAATTAAACACAATTAATAGCTCTGTTACCTAAAAACATTTGTTTTATAATTTTGATGGTATCATATTTCGTGCATATTTTTCATTCCCTAATGTGCACTTTTTGCTAGCCAATTATGGTGAAATATTTGTAAATTTTTTTTAAATTATCAAAACACTGGAAGCTGCTTTATTAAAATCTACTTATTTTTAAATGTTAGATTCTAATTATATATATTCAAAATATCAATAAAGATATTTATAAATATAAAAATATATTATCTTTGAGAAACACTAAAAAGATATATCTTATGACTTTTCTAAAGTCACTTACAATATGTTGACCCCTTAAGCCAAACTATAATATACTTCTATTGTCTATATTGTTAGTAGGTCAGAAACCATAGTAAGTTACTTTGTTCAAACTTTAATATGCTACTTTCAATTCATTGGGTTATGATGCTTTTTTTAACTTCTCCATACCTCATGATTTTTATGGTAAAATGTAAGTGATAGCACCATATAGCAGGGATATTGACACAAGGAGTGAATTGTGTTAGGAATATGCCTCTCTTAACTTGAACTGTCTAAATGTTATTGTTACTACTGCTGCTGATATTACTACTTGTAGTCTCCCCTCCCCCAGCCTGAAACCTGCTTGCTCGGGGTGGAGCTTCCTGCTCATTCGTTCTGCCACGCCCACTGCTGGAACCTGAGGAGCCACACACGTGCACCTTTCTACTGGACCTGAGATTATTCGGCGGGAGTCGGGTCCCCTCCCCCTTCCTTCATAACTAGTGTCCCAACAATAAAATTTGAGCTTTGATCAGAATGAATTTGTCTTAGCTCCGTTTCTTCTTTCGCCCCGTCTAGATTCCTCTCTTACAGCTCGAGTAGCCTTCTCAGTCGAACCGTTCATGTTGCGAGCTGCTGGCGGCCGCAACAACTACTACCCTAAATCAAGGATAACCACTACGTTTTAAAAGGGATTAATTTAAATACAAAGTTATGACATAAAAGGTATTGCTGTAAATGTATTAAGTTCAGTGCACAATATTTGATCCACTCACCCTTATCATAAAGCAGCAGTTTAAAAAAAAGGGGGGTTATGTCTGTATTCCACACAGAGAAATGTATTGCTTTATCTTTTTTTTTAATTTTAAAGTGTTGTTGAATATTACACTTGTAAACTTAAAAAGTATATATTTTATGAGAGAAATAACATTAATCTTTAGACATTTTATAGTCATTTAGTCTTTTTTATTTTGCTTTTTTAATTAGGTATTTATTTCATTTACATTTACAATTCTATCCCAAAAGTCCCCCACCCACTCCCCCACGCATCCACTCCCACTGTTTGGCCCTGGCATTCCCCTGTACTGAGGCAGATAAAGTTTGCACGACCAATGAGCCTCTCTTTCCACTGATGGCTGACTAGGCCATCTCCTGATACATATGCAGCTAGAGACATGAGCTCTGGGGATACTGGGTGGTTCATATTGTTGTTCCACCTATAGGGTTGCAGAACCCTTTAGCTCCTTGGTTACTTTCTCTAGCTCCCCCATTGGGGGCCCTGTGATCCATTCAATAGCTGACTGTGAGCATCCACTTCTGTGTTTGCTAGGATTTAGTCTTAATTTTGTGTTTTGACAGAAGTAAATGTCCAGGCTCTGTAGTTTCATAAACAGGCACCTCCAGTTCCCTGATTGCTTCCAGAACATGAGCTGATTCCAAAGTCAAAACTGACAAACAAGATACACATACAGGTTTCACCCCATTGAGGAGGAAGTAAGGGCAGATTCAGCTAGCAGAGAATTCCTCCAGTTGGGAAAGCCAAAAGCACACTTGAGTATTCAAACACAACACATTCTTAACCTGTCTCTCTTATGACTCCTTCTACTATACAATCAGTTGATGCTTTCTCAACAGTGACACCTCTTTCCTTCAGCTAAGAAGGGCTTGCCAAGGATTTCTGACTACAAGGAAGATGAAGAACATTGGATTGAGGGGGGGGTGACCTGGTCAAGGAACATTATTTATGGTTGTCAGACATCTATGGAAATTTCTGCTATTCATTACAAGTATACGATCTTTTATATAGAATCTGGTAATGATATTTAATTCTCTGTTACCTTTATTTAATATGATACATGTTACACAAATTTACCCAAAGTAATTGTTTTTCTGAAGAAAATTTATATTTCCCATTAAAAATACATTATTAAAATTCATATTCCATTTCATCTTCAGAAAATTAGTTTTTTAGAGATTTTTTAACTTAATAAGACACTACTTAAGAAGTTTATTAGATTTCTATATTTGTGACTTCTTATCAGGATTTTCTTTAACTTAGTATCAGAAAGGGTGAACAAGGTCAGAGTGGACAACAACATAGTAGCACAGGAATTAGAGTTTAGTAAGCTTCATAAAATGGTAAACTCTGGTTCAAGTGTCACTGAATAAATAATAAAATTAGTATATTGAATCAAAATCATGTGTTGTACGATAAGTCTGATTTTGGAAAAAATCTTTGTTTTCATTTGCATTTTCCTTTTCTGAAATATTATCATGACAAAAATATCTTTGGTGGTTTTGTGTGAGACTGTACATGGGGATAGTGAACAAATCTCTACTCACCCCAAATGGCAAATTAATATGAAACCAATGATAATACCACCAATATCCAACTGGATGAAATAGTGAGATTTATTAGAATGACTTACAGGAATATGGGTTGGGGGCCAGTTATGGGAGTGGAAATAACTTAGGCATCTGCATCACCAAAAGCCAACCTCAACATGGCTGACTACTAATAAAAAGTGGACACCTAGAATATTCTGCACCACCCTCAGGTATCTTTAAAATTTGAAATTCATCAGGGAAGTGCATATCCAAACAATTCATGGGATTCCACCCTACACCCATAGGAATGGCTAGAATAAAATCTCAAGGACAGTACATGCTGCAGAGGTCTAGAATAAGGGAAACTCTTCTCCATTGTTGGGGAAAATGCAAAGTTGTACCCTACTCTGTAAATCAACTCGACGACTGCTTAGAAATTTGGGAATAATTTGACATCAAGACTTAGTTATACCATTCCTGGTCATACACCTAAAAAAATAAAAAAAATACTCTACTGTACCACAAGGGCACTTGCTCCATAATGGTCCTAGCAACTTTATTCATAATACCCAGGAACTAGAAACAAATCAGATGACTTCACTTAAAAAATGGATTAATAAAAGGTGGTCTATTTACACCATGAAATACTACTGATATATAACTAATATATAACTGCATATTAGCCATAAAGTACAGGATAGCCATGTTTCAGTCCCCAGATGCAAAGAAGCTAAACCAACTAACATAGGAAACCCAAGAGAGAATTGTAGGTTTAGATTTTTCAAAACCTACTTTAATATGTGTTCTTATACACTTTATCCTCCCTTCTAGTCCACCATCCACCAGAGGTAGTGAATAGAGAAGGTTACTACAACATGGATGAAGTGGACCTTTTCGAATTAATTTTGGGGGGCCGTTCCAATCTTTGTTCTCAGGATTTTCAGAGTTCATTGTTCTCGTAAACCACCAAACATCAATCAGCAGCTTCAGTCGAGTCTACTTGGAAGACAGCACATAAGAATCAGCAGTGGTAATTCAATCTAGAATAAAAACTGAAGCTCCACTGGATTAGAGTGAGTCAGTGGCATAAGTCACACCCTGCCAGAATACCATCTGTTCATTGGTGTTACTCACTATTAAGTCATGACAAGCAAAGGTCAGCAACAGTGTGTAAGAACAAAGGTTAGCAACATGGTGCAAGGCCAACCACTGAGGTATAGCAAAGCTAACCAATACTCCAGGCTTGCCCCACTGTCTCTGGTCATATTTATATTCTTTCTCAACAGCACGTCCTTCCAAGTGTCTGCTTTAGAGAAGCATCCTATCACCTGTGTTTGCCGTAGCAAAAAATTCTTCCATGGGCCTGCTTTAGCAAAACATCCTCTCAGCTGTTGGCCCCAGCAAAGCATCACTACGACCTAGTTGAATCTCCAAAGAAATCAGAAATTGCCACTCCAGAGGATGCTTGACTCTCACTCAAAAATGGAAATAAGATTGTCATTGGAGATCAATGGAGGGAAGGAACTGGGTGGGGGAGTATATGGGTATGATAACAGGAGGGGGGACCAGGTATAAGGAATGTTGGGAAGAGAACAGAAATTTGTTTAGGGTAAGATGGTGGAGGGGACATCTCTAGGATATACCATAGAATCAAGATGGGGGCAGCCTCAGAAAGCCTATGAGAGAGTCTCTTGCTCAGACTTTTTGCAGTGGGGGAGATATGTAACTTAAAGGGGCCACCTCCATTACCCAATCAGGATGTCCAATGATGACAAACCACCTACAAAACCTTCGACTCAAAATTTGTCTTGCCTACAAGAAATGCAGGGAAAAAGATGAAGCAGATCCTGAGGGAATGTCTAGCCAATGACTGGATTAATGAGATCCACCCCCAGAAAAAAGCCAATCACTGAGAACTATTAATGGTACTTTATTATGTATTCCAACAGGATCCTAACTATCCTCTGAGAGGCTCCACCCAGCAGCCAGTGGAAATAGATGCCGATTCCTACAGCCAAACATTATACAGAGTTCAGAAATTCTTATGGAAGAGTTAAGAGCAAGGCTTGGGGAATGTGGAGGGGATAGGGACTCTCAAGGATAACCAGAAGAGTCAACTAACTTGGACTGTTGGAGGCCACCAGAGATTGAACCACCAGCCAAAGAACATTCTAGGGCCTCTGAACATACGTTGCAGATGTGCATCTTGGTCTTCATGTGGGTCTCCCAAAAATTGGAGTAGGAACTCACTTTGACTTGCTGCCTGACTGTGGTGCCTGTTCTCCCAACTGATCCAACTTGCCTGGCCTCAGTGGGAAAGGATGTATCTAGTCCTGCAGAAACTGTGAGGTGCCAGGGTGGTTTTTATACCAGGAAGGGCTCACTCTTCTCATACAGTGATGGAGAGAGGGGTCATATAAGAGGGGTCAGGGTGGAGACAGGAGGGCATTGACCAATGTATAAAGTAAGTAAATAAATCTACTAGTGGAGAAAAAATGTCAGCAAGTATATGAGTATATCCCATTTGTGGAAGCTTTAGCACTCCTGTTGTCTCTTTTATATTGGATTGTTTGTGACTTTAATTTCAGAATATGGTAACTCCAAGAGATACACTAAAGAATATGTTCCCCTCCATATATACTCTTCCAACACTTTCTTTTATATAATGCAGCCCCATTTTTTTTCTGTTAGTTTGGACCTCTCACCTTTTATAAAACTGGAACTCCTTTCAAGGCTTGTAGAATGAAGGACTTCAGTAGCTTGAAGTGACCAGAGAATAAGTTTCAATCCACTTTCCCATTCAATAAAATTCTTGCTATAATGTTTTTAGCAGGTCTTTTAACTATGAAACTAGGAATTTTAGATCATCAGAACATAAAATTCAGAGAAAAGGAAGCAAAGTAAAAATTTGCTAAAAATTGGCGCTATGATAAGTAGTTCCATTCCGACTTACAACCATTAAACCCAGGACCTGTGAACCTTGGCTATAGAAGACATTATGCCATGTCTGAATGATAATTTAAATCATGTACAGATATCTGGAGAACCTAGTCCCAGCATTTCAGACAAATGTCCCTGTAATTGAGTTGTTAGAAGGCAATTCTATGATTCTATCAAGCAGCTAGCTTCAGGATGTCAGAACACAATGTAAGAGCAGTTATTTCCAGGAAAATTAGCACATTACAACTCTTCTTTAGCTATAAAATGTGTTCCAGAATCAAAAGCAAGTCTGTGGAGAAACCATGATTATGGCTAAGGTGTCCCATAATTTGAAAATAAAATGTTAATTTGAGAAGTATTGCATTTCGGTAAAGAGTACAAAGCTTAGTTAAGCATAAATTCCAATAAAAAGTATTGCTTCTTCTATAATGAAATTGACCACCTTGATGTTTGTGACCCACCCCAGCAAATGAAAGCACAGTGAGACCTAACTTTTTATTTCTGCTATTGGCAGATTCTGCACTTAGTATCTGTTATATACTTATCAGTCTCTGTGAATGGGTATTTGAGAAAAAGGATGACTATTAATTACAAATGAAGTAATTTTATTTACATGATTATTGAAGATTTTATTTTTCATGGCAAGCTTTTAGTAAACCATTTACATGGGGAAGAATGTTAGAATCACCAAATCTACTCATTTGAAGAGGTATAGCTACATATCCATTACTTTAATATTGTTCATCTCTCTTCATTAATGTTTCTTCCAAATTTCTGTCTATGCTAAAGAGTCACCAGCTTCGCAACAGCCCATTAAGCCAGTTATTTGCCATATCATTTTGTGTTTGACCATTCGTACTCCAAAAAAAATGTGCAACATTGTATAGTACTTGTTCTGTCCACTAGTTCTTCTACTTTCAAGATTGTCACAGAAGTTAACTAAAATGCTAAAGCTCTCCTTGGTACTTTCTGTAGAATATGAAAAATAATTATGAACTATACTCTAGACTATTTTTCAATTTAAACACTATAATGGAGTGGTACATGATTGGAGGCAGTAGTCACTATAGTAAAAGTTAGAATCATAAGTATATGATTCCATTCTGCTAGTAAATTACTTATTCCTACAGGATATTATTGAGTCAAAACGTATCTCTCTCTCTCCCTCTCTCTCTCTCTCTGTCTCTGTCTCTGTCTATCTCTCTCTCCCTCTCTCTCTCTCTCTCTCTCTCTCTCTCTGTCTGTGTGTGTGTGTGTGTGTGTGTATGTGTGTGTGTGTGTGTGTGTGTGTGTGTGTGTGTGTGTGTGTGTGTGTGTTTGTGTGTGTGTGAGTGTGTGTGTATGTATGGGTCTGAGTACCAGAGGCTTTCCATGGAGATCTCTGGTCAGGCAATGGGAAAGCGAGTGCAGGCAGGGAGTCTCCTTCTCTGTTGTACCTTCTCTGTTGTGCCTTCCAGGTCACTAGGTAACTCTGAGCAGCTCTGCACTGAGTTGGGTAGAGCTGGGCAGATGAGGGGCTGACTAGCCAGTGAGGAGTGTGGAGAGCAGCGCTTTGGGAGAGCAGATCTTTTCTGAAGTGTTACACCAAGAGTTACAGCTCTTAGAACAAAAGGCTCAGACAATGGAGTAGTTCTTGTGCACCTATAATTCCTTGAATCGGATTGACATACAGTTTTGGGGGTGGTTCGGGTACCTCTCATTGGCTTGGACTGAGAGCTTGGGAGAAACCTTATTTGCATATGGGTTGACTGATAGCCACACCTCTCATGCGGTGGACTGGAGGGTGGTAACTTTGATAGGAGCCAGGGGCCCAGGAGACCTGATAGAACACCTTCCATCCCATGTAGGTGGAAATGATCACCCACCAGGTCACTGGGGTTCCAAACTTTTGCTCAACTGGAGACCAGGCTGTCTGTGACATACACACACACATACACACACACACACACACACACACACACACACACACAACACAAATCCCTGTGATTTGATGATGGAGTCTACTGCGAACTTCCAAGATTATGATTCAAATATGCAGATAAGATCACATGGGTACCTGAACATGGGCAGCTCAAGTAGCTGAGTCCCACTGTGGTTCATTGCCTTTAGTTTAACCTAAAGTTTGCTAGTGGACCAAGAGTTGGTTCTCAAATGTAGAGTAATTTACTGCATGTGATGACAGGCCCTTGCTCCAAAATACCAAGGTTGTCCCATGTGATTAACATATGGGGATCAGACAAAGCTCTAAATAGCATATATCTCTCTCATTGGTACCTCAATTACTATAGGGATGTTATATCATATGACTCAGAGAGAAAAAACAAAAAATATTGTCCAATGCAGACTTGATCTGTTGCAAAATCTTTTATTCAGGGTAACATGGAGTAATTTCTTTTTTCTTTTTTGGATCACCTACAATATAGCCTAGGCTTACATACCCAAGTAAGGAATGTGGTACCTCCGAAATATAGGTAAATATCTAATATCTAATATTTTATTGGTAATTGGAAGTGCTGGGTGCAACAGATTATACTACACATTAGAAGAAATATCTCTGAATTTTGCTGAGTCAGAATACTGTTGAACTTTGGTTAGTGTTATTCTAAATCCTGTTATGTACAAATGTATTACTAATAAGTACAGATAGGTTAGTACTTCCTGTTCACTTGATCCAACCAGGACTACAACCTAATCTTAATAGACCAGGGTGATATACAGGCCATAGTTTCTCTCTTTATCTCTATTGGTAAAACGTTAATGCATTTTTGAGATAGAACAGTAATGGTATATGGCTGGACGTGTGAATTGAATATAAGATAATTCTGCTAGGTATTATGAACAAATACTCAGGAAAAGGTATTTGTAATATTAATTAATGCATACCAGATTCCCAGAGATACTGTCCTACTCAAATAGTGGAATATTATCTAATATAAATGGTGAGGTTTGTTATTCAATTGAGCATTAGTAGCTTCCACAGAAGATTCTGGAATACAGAGATTCATGGCAGAACTATTTCCCTTCTCAGTAGTTCTTTTTTATAGTGTTCCTGAATGGCACTTTTTCCCTGGAGATCTTCATTGTGGAGGATCGGATTATACACAGTAAACCACAACTACATTCTAACTTCCCCAAATCCTTTGAGACTCTTCATCAACATTAAACTAAAGGAATATGATATATCTCCACATCTTTCATAGCAGCCACAGCATTTTACATAACACTTCAGTCAGCCAATCAGGAAAATTGTTAGCTCCTATTTTTAACTGTGTGAGATATAGCAATAAACCCATCCTCCCTTCTTAGTGCATCCATATCAATGAACTTAGCCTAGGGTAATTTTATGTTTCTTCCATCATGTCATATCTATACACTATTAAAATTCTTCCCAGATTCACTACATCTTTTTAAATGGGAAATTAGGATACCCTAGAATTTCTTTAAGGATTAATTGCACCTTCTCATGGGTACAACCTCACTTCTAAAGGCTAGATGAAGCTGCGTCTGGATAGATATTGAATCAAAAGTTGGCATTTAAGTTTCATCCAAAGATGCATCTTCATTGTCTTGTTTGGTACCTCCTTCTTTTTTTTTTTTTTTTTAAATTAGGTATTTTCCTCGTTTACATTTCCAATGCTATCCAAAAAGTTCCCCATACCCAACCCCCAATCCCCTACCCACCCACTCCCCCTTTTTGGCCCTGGCGTTCCCCTGTACTGGGGCATATAAAGTTTGCAAGTCCAAAGGGCATCTCTTTCCAGTGATGGCTGACTAGGCCGGCCACCTTTTGATACATATGCAGCTAGAGACAAGAGCTCCGGGGTACTGGTTAGTTCATATTGTTGTTCCACATATAGGGTTGCAGTTCCCTTTAGCTCCTTGGGTACTTTCTCTAGCTCCTCCATTGGGGGCCGTGTGACCCATCCAATAGCTGACTGTGAGCATCCACTTCTGTGTTTGCTAGGCCCCGGCAAAGTCTCACAAGAGACAGCTATATCTGGGTCCTTACAGCAAAATCTTGCTAGTGTATGCAATGTTTGGAAGCTGATTATGGGATGGATCCCTGGATATGGCAATAACTAGATGGTCCATCCTTTCGTCACAGCTCCAAATTTTGTCTCTGTAACTCCTTCCATGGATGTTTTGTTCCCATTTCTAGGAAGGGGCAAAGTGTCCACACTTTGGTCTTCGTTCTTCTTGAGTTTCATGCGTTTAGCAAATTGTATCTTATATCTTGGGTATCCTAAGTTTCTGGGCTAATATCCACTTATCAGTGAGTACATATTGTGCGAGTTCCTTTGTGATTGGGTTACCTCACTCAGGATGATGCCCTCCAGGTCCATCCATTTGCCTAGGAATTTCATAAATTCATTCTTTTTAATAGCTGAATAGTACTCCATTGTGTAAATATACCACATTTTCTGTATCCATTCCTCTTTTGAGGGACATCTGGGTTCTTTCCGGCTTCTGGCTATTATAAATAAGGCTGCTATGAACATAGTGGAGCATGTGTCCTTCTTACCGGTTGGGACATCTTCTGGATATATGCCCAGGAGAGGTATTGCAGGATCCTCCGGTAGTACTATGTCCAATTTTCTGAGGAACTGCCAGACTGATTTCCAGAGTACCTCCTTTTTATCAAGGAAAGATGAATGTCCTAAGCTAAGCATGAATATATCAATACTGAAAGAATAGAATGTGAAAGGCTTGAAGTCTGTAAGAAATCAGAGTTCAATATTCCTGTCCAGCCACCATAGTGCTTTCCTAAACTTACCCATCCACAATCACATGCATTAAACCTCTCCCAATCGGTGCCCACGTTTTTACGTCCCACTCTCCAACATTCAGTTTCCACCAAAGCCTAACAAGCAAGCTAAGCAAACCAGTGGTAACCTAAGTGATAGCAGCCTAGTAATGAAGCCTTGTAAGCTACCTGGAGATTAACTCATCCCCGGGCCTTCTTGGCAGGTCAGAGAAGCTTAGATCAATCCAGGTAACCCATGTGAAGCAGCTATGTGAGCAGAGGCCCTCATCTCAAGAAGGAGAAACCACAGGCAAACAATCACTTTCACCCCCTGAGGCTAGTTTGTATCTGGCAACCTATGTGAAGGAGAAGCCACCACTTGGGGAGGGTGTCATCTCAGTTAAATCATTTTAAAAGTTAGTCACTCACAGACCCATTCAGAGGGACATGTCTTCCTTGATTATTCATCCCATTCTACTGATAATCAATATAAATTACCACAACCATTAGGCAAGCATTCATACCTGCCTGGGATATGTTTAATATATAATAAGAAATCAGTCCCACTAAATAGTATAAACACCATCAATTATTCTCAACATACAGTGAGGTGGTGCATGACGATACAGTAAATAACTGGAATGGAAGTGATGGAAGGGGCGGGTCCTCAATCCTGTCATGCAGCTTAAGCCTGTCATGTGCTTAAAGTAGTGGAAGTGTTTGGAGCTTATTATCGATTTTTAGAAGAATTTAAAGGTTAACTAGGGATTAACAAATGGAAAGGACAAGAAAATACATTCATGGCAGAAATAAATATTATAATCCTACAGTCACATATCCATTCCCTACTTTTGAGGATCTTGCTTTCTAGTAATTGCTCAATTTTCTCTTCCAGTTTAGCAAAGATGGGTCTTGTAATTTGTCATTTTAACCACTCTCTTTCCCTTCACCTCTGTTCACTGTTGTGCTAGATATTTTTCTTTCAACTTGAGAAGGATAGCCACCTGAGAGAATGGAAATTTATATTGTTTAAGATTCTATCTATCTATCTATCTATCTATCTATCTATCTATCTATCTATCTATCATCTATCTATCTATCTATCTATCTATCTATCTATCTATCTATCAATCTATCAATCTATCTATCTATCTATCTAATGTATGAGTGGTCTATTTTCATGTACATATGCAAGCCATAAAGGGCATTGGATCCCAATACACACATGCACACACACACACACACACACACACACACACACACACACACACACACACACATAGTCATGAGAAACAATGTGGTTGAATTCAGGGCCTCTGGAAGAGCAGACAGTGCTCTTAACTTCAGAGGCTCTCTCTACCCTTGAAAAGGAAACTTGAATTAAGGAAATTCCTCCATAAGATTGGACTGTACACAAGTGTATAGGGAATTTTCTTACTTAGATATTGACGGATAAAGAACCAGTGCATTGTGAGTGGTGCCATTCCTTTTTTAGTCATCCTGGAGTCTGTAAGAATCTAGCCTGGAAAAGCCAATAAGCAAAATCTGTAGTGTCTGTGTCAGCTTCTTCTTACAGGTCTCTTCCCTGTTTGTGTTTCTGTCCTGACTTTCTTCAATGATGGACTAGAATGTGAAAGTGGAATCCCTAAGAACTCTTATACCCCAAGTTGCGTTAGGTGTAGTGTTTCATCACAACAGTAGTAACCTTAACTAAGAAAGCTATCTTCTTTATTTTTCTTCAGAAATAACATTGGATTTTTTTTCTGTGCTCTCTCATACTTCAAGAAGGATTAGGGCATATGCCTAAGCATTTATCTGAACTATCCAGAAAACCTTTCTGCACTTCAATTCAAAGTGAGGCAACTGAAATATTTTTGTGCTTTCCTAAGAGTATTGGCAGGACAGGTCATGAGATGGATTCTCAGATGTAAAGTGGTAGACATGCATATAGAGGACTGCTGACACACTCAGAGGTAAAGATATTTGTTGCAAAAGGTACTGGCCTGCATTTAATTTTAGGAGCCAAATGGTAGAAGAAAAAATGCTTGCAGGTTGTTCTCTTATTTTCCTATATTTGCTATTGGGCATATGCCTACACACACACACACACACACACACACACACACCCAGGCAGACAGAGAGGCAGGCAGAGTTACTGTATATTTTATGATGATGCTTATTAATATTTCTTAAAATTACTGTTAAAAATATATCCCATATTCAACTTTGCTTTGCTTAATTAATTACATAGTTCATTTTATTTAGTATTTATAAAAGCTCATTGAGGACATAAAGTACATTTCAAATGTTGCTTTCTTGATTTATGAAATGTATCTATGTCTGGGCACTGTTAGGGAGCAGGTCAGATCGAGGCTGACTTCAATTCAAAGCTCATCTATGAAGGCTTAGATTTCTAATAAATGCATAATCTTTAGCTAATTCACTCATTTGTGTTGTTATGTTGATAATTCATGAATGGGTAACTTCTCTCTATGAAGTTTGTTGATATATATTGGCAATTCAATCCCTTATAAATTCAGAGTCTATAAAAAAGTTTAAAGATCTCTATAAAAGCTGAAAAGTTCACTCAGTGGTTAAGAGTATTAGCTCTTCCTCTTAAGGACCTGGGTTTGCTTCCAAACACTCCCATGGCAGCTCCCAACCATATTCAATTCCAGTTCTTGGGACTCGAATAACCTCATTTGACCTCCATGGGCACAGACACTCATGTGGATCATAGACATACACTCTGGCAAAATACTCATAAACAAACAAACAAACAAACAAAAAACATTTTTAAATCCGAAGAAAATCTATGTTTCACTTATATCCAATTATTTTGTGTATGTGTGCATATATACTTAATAAAATGAATTACTTTTTCATATATTCCATCTTTGTTCTTATTTTATTCTATTATACAGCTGAATGTGCCATCAATGTCAGTGTGCAGTAATTTTCATTATATCATGAATTTTCAGCTCTTACTCTCCTTTTGTTTTAATTTTT
This sequence comes from Mus musculus, assembly GCF_000001635.26. Classification (NCBI taxonomy): domain Eukaryota; kingdom Metazoa; phylum Chordata; class Mammalia; order Rodentia; family Muridae; genus Mus; species Mus musculus. Next base: position 147,698,580 of record NC_000067.6, on the reverse strand, counting down.
TAATTAGGTTTTTATTTCATTTACATTTCCAATGCTATCCCAAAAGTCCCCGACATGCCCCCCCCCACTCCCACCCCCCTCTTCCACTTCATGGACCTGGCATTCCCCTGTACTGAGGCATATGAAGTTTGCACAACCAATGGGCCTCTCTTTCCACTGATGGCCAACTAGGCCATCTTCTGATACATATGCAGCTAGAGACATGATCTCCAGGGGGTACTGGTTAGTTCATAATGTTGTTCCACCAATAAGGTTGCAGATCCCTTTAGCTCCTTGGGTACTTTCTCTAGCTCCTCCATTGGGGGCCCTGTGATCCATCCAATAGCTGACTATGAGCATCCACTTCTGTGTTTGCTAGGCACCAGCATAGCCTCACAAGACACAGCTATATCAGGGTCCTTTCAGCAAAATCTTGCTAGTATATACAATGGTGTCAGCATTTGGAGGCTGAATATGGGATGGATCCCTGGATATGGCAGCCTCTAGATGGTGCATCCTTTCATCTCAGTTCCAAACTTTGTCTCTGTAACTCCTTCCATGGGTGTTTTGTTCCCAATTCTAAGACGGGACAAAGTATCCACACTTTGGTCTTCGTTCTTCTTGAGTTTCATTTGTTTCACAAATTGTATCTTATATCTTGGATATTCTACGTTTCTGGCTTAATATCCACTTATCAATGAATATATATCATGTGAGTTCTTTTGTGATTGGGTTACCTCACTCAGGATGATGCCCTCCAGGTCCATCCATTTGGCTAGGAATATCATAAATTCATTCTTTTTAATAGCTGACTAGTACTCCATTGTGTAAATGTACCACATTTTCTGTATCCATTCCTCTGTTGAGGGGCATCTGGGTTCTTTCCAGCTTATGTCTATTATAAATGAGGCTGCTATGAACATAGTGGAGCATGTGTCCTTTCTACCTGTTGGAACATCTTCTGGATATATGCCCAGGAGAGATATTGCAGGATACTCCTGTAGTACTATGTCCAATTTTCTGAGGAACCCCCAGACTGATTTCCAGAGTGGTTGTACAAGCTTGCAATCCCACCAACAATGGAGGAGTGTTCCTCTTTCTCCACATCTTTGCCAGCATCTGCTGTCACCTGAATTTTTGATCTTAGCCATTCTGATTGGTGTGAGGTGGAATCTCATGGTTGTTTTGACTTGCATTTCCCTGATGATTAAGGATGCTGAACAATTTTTCAGATGCTTCTCAGCCATTCGGTATGCCTCAGGTGAGAATTCTTTGTTTTGCATTGAGCCCCATTTTTAATGGGTTTATTTGATTTCTAGAGTCCACCTTCTTGAGTTCTTTATATATATATTATCCACTTAGATCCACTTAGATTTGACCTTACTTAGTACAAGGAGATAGGAATGGATCAATTCAAATTCTTCTACATGATAACCACCAGTTGTGCCAACACCAATTGTTGAAAATGCTATCTTATTTCCACTGGATGGATTTAGCTCCCTTGTCAAATATCAAGTGACCATAGGTGTGTGGGTTCATTTCTGGGTCATCAATTCTATTCCATTTGTCTACTTCTCTGTTGCTATACCAGTACCATGTAGTTTTTATCACAATTGCTCTGTAGTACAGCTTTAGGTCAGTCATGGTGATTCCACCAGAGGTTGTTTTATCCTTGAGAAGAGTTTTTGCTATCCTAGGTTTTTTGTTATTCCAAATGAATTTGCAGATTGCCCTTTCTAATTCATTGAAGAATTGATTTTGAATTTTGATGGGGATCACATTGAATCTGTAGATTGCTTTTGGCAAGGTAGCCATTTTTACTATATTGATCCTGCCAATCCATGAGCATGGGAGATCTTTCCATCTTCTGAGATCTTCTTTAATTTCTTTCTTCAGAGACTTGAAGTTCTTATCATACAGATCTTTCACTTCCTTAGAGTCACGCCAAGGTATTTTATGTTATTTGTGACTATTAAGAAGGGTGTTGTTTCCCTAATTTCTTTCTCAGCCTGTTTATCCTTTTTGTATAGAAAGGCCATTGACTTGCTTGAGTTAATTACATATCCAACTACTTTATTGAAGCTGTTTATCAGGTTTAGGAATTCTCTCGTGGAATTTCTAGGGTCACTTAAACATACTATCATATCATCTGCAAAAAGTGATATTTTGACTTCTTCCTTTCCGATTTGTATCCCCTTGATCTCCTTTTGTTGTCTAATTGCTCTGGCTAGGACTTCAAGTACAATATTGAATAGGTAGGGGAAAAGTGGGCAGCCTTGTCTAGTCCCTGATTTTAGTGGGATTGCTTCCAGCTTCTCACCATCTCATTTTGATGTTGGCTATTAGTTTGCTGTAGATTGCTTTTATCATGGTTATATATGGGCCTTGAATTCCTGATATTTCCAAGACTTTTATCATGAATGGGTGTTGCATTTTGACAAATGCTTTCTCAGCATGTAACAAGATGATCAGTTGGTTTTTGTCTTTGAGTTTGTTTATATAATGGATTACGTTGATGGATTTCCATATATTAAACCATCCCTGCATCCCTGGAAGGAAACATATTTGTTCAGGATGGATGATTATTTTGATGTGTTCTTGGATTCTGTTAGTGAGAATTTTATTGAGTATTTTTGCATTGATATTCATAAGGGAAATTGTTCTGAAGTTCTGTATCATTTTTGGGTCTTTATGTGGTTTATGTATCAGAGAAATTGTGGCTTCATAGAATGAGTTGTGTAGAATACCTTCTGCTTCTATTATGTGGAATAGTTTGAGAAGAACAGGAATTAGAACTTCTTTGAAGGTCTAATAGAACTGTGCAATAAACCCATCTGGTTCTGGGATTTTTTTTGTTTGGGAGACTATTAATAACTGCTTCTATTTCATTAGGAGATATAGGACTGTTTCGATCATTAACCTGATCCTGATTTAAATTTGGCATCTGGTATCTGTCTAGAAATTTGTCCATTTCATCCAGATTCTCCAGTTTTGTTAAGTATAGCCTTTTGTAGTAGGATCTGATGGTGTTTTGGATTTCTTCGGGATCTGTTGATATGTCTCTCTTTTCATTTCTGAGTTTGATAATTAGGGTGCTGTCCCTGTGCCCTGTAGTGAGTCTGGCTAAGGGTTTATCTATCTTGTTGATTTTCTCAAAGGGCCAGCTCCTCCTTTGGTTTATTCTTTGACTAGTTCTTCTTGTTTCCACTTGGTTGAGTTCACCGCTGAGTTTGATTATTTCCTCCCATCTACTCCTCTTGGGTGAATTTGCTTCCTTTTGTTCTAGAGCTTTTAGCTGTGTTGTCAAGCTGCTAGTGTGTGCTCTCTCTAGGTTGTTTTTTTTTGTTGTTGTTGTTTTTGGAGGCACTCAGAGTTATGAGTTTTCCTCTTAGAAATGCTTTCATTTTGTCCCATAATTTTGGGTATTTTGTGGCTTCATTTTCATTAAACTCTAAAAAGTCATTTCTTTCTTTATTCCTTCCTTGACCAGGGTATCATTGAGAAGAGTGCTGTTCAGTTTCTATGTGAATGTTTACTTTCTATTATTTATGTTGCTATTGAATATCAGCCTTAGTCTATGGTTATGTGATAGGATGCATGGGACAATTTCAATATTTTTGTATCTGTTGAGGCCTGTTTTGTGACCAATTATATGGTCAATTTTGGAGAAGGTATCATGAGGTGCTGAGAAAAAGGTATATCCTTTTTTTTTTTTTGCTATACTAAAGTTTCTTTAATGAATGTGGCTGCCCTTGTATTTGGAGCATAGATATTCAGAATTGACAGTTCCTCTTGGATGAGTATGAAGTGCCCCTCCTTGTCTTTTTTGATGACTTTGGGTTGGCAGTCGATTTTATTCGATATTAGAATGGCTACTCCAGCTTGTTTCTTCAGATCATTTGCTTGCAAAAATTTTTTCCAGCCTTTTATTCTGAGGTAGTGTCTATCTTTTTTTCTTGAGATGGGTTTCCTGCAAGCAGAAGAATGTTGGGTCCTGTTTGTATAGCCAGTCTGTTAGTCTATGTCTTTTTATTGAGGGATTGAGTCCATTGATACTAAGAGACATTAATTCTTGCTTCCTATTATTTTTGTTTTTAGAGTTGGCATTCTGTTCTTGTGGCTGTCTTCTTTTAGTTTTGTTGAAGGATTACTTTCTTGCTTTTTCTAGGACGTGGTTTCTGTCCTTGTATTTTTTTTCTGTTATTATCCTTTGAAGGGCTGGATTCATGGAAAGATAATGTGTGAATTTGGTTTTTTCATGGAATACTTTGGTTTCTCCATCTATGGTAATTGAGAGTTTGTCTGGGTATAGTAGCCTGGGCTAGCATTTGTGTCCTCTTAGTGTCTGTATAACATCTTTCCAGGATCTTCTGACTTTCATAATCTCTGGTGAAAAGTCTGGTGTAATTCTGATAGGCCTGCCTTTATATGTTACTTGACCTTTTCCTCTTACTGCTTTTAATATTCTATCTTTATTTAGTGCATTTGTTGTTCTGATTATTATGTGTCGGGAGGAATTTTTTTTCTGGTCCAGTCTATTTGGAGGTCTGTAGCCTTGTATGTTTATGGGCATTCGTTCTTTAGGTTTGGGAAGTTTTCTTCAATAATTTTATAGAACATATTTGCTGGCCCTTTAAGTTGAAAATCTTCACTCTCATCTACTCCTATTATCCATAGGTTCAGTCTTTTCATTGTGTCCTGGATTTCCTGTAGTAGATGTTTTGAGTTAGGATCTTTTGCATTTTGCATTTTTTTTGATTGTTATGCCCATGTTCTCTATGGAATCTTCTGCACCTGAGTTTCTCTCTTGTATTCTGTTCCTGATGCTCGCATCTATGGTTCCAGATTTCTTTCCTAGAGTTTCTATCTCCAGTGTTGCCTCGCTTTGGGTTTTCTTTATTGTGTCTACTTACCTTTTTAGGTCTAGTATGGTTTTGTTCATTTCCATCACCTCTTTGGATGTGTTTTCCTGTTTTTCTGTAAGGACTTGTAACTCTTTAGCAGTGTTCTCCTGTATTTCTTTAAGTGAGTTATTGAAGTCCTTCTTGATGTCCTCTACCATCATCATGAGATATGCCTTTAAATCCGGGTCTAGCTTTTCGGGTGTTTGGGGATGAACAGGACTGGTTGAGGTGGGAGTGCTGGGTTCTGATATGGTGAGTGGTCATTGTTTCTATTAGTAAGATTCTTATGCCTGCCTTTCGCCCTCTGGTAATCTCTGGAGTCAGTTGTTATATTTGTCTCTGGTTAGATCTTATTCCTCTCATGATTCTGTTAGCCTCTACCAGCATACCTGGGAAAGTAGCTCTCTCCTGAGTTTCAGTGGTTAGAGCACTCTCTGCAGGCAAGCTCTCCTCTTGCAGGGAAGGTGCACAGATATCTGGAGTTTGGACTTGCCTCCTGGCAGAAGATTTCCCAGAAGTTGTTAGAGTCCGTAGTCCACACTCTCACCTGTGCAGACTAGTCTCTGTGGGATCTGGAAACAAATATGGCTCCCACAGATGCTCTGGCCACTCTTGCTCTTCTTATGTTAAATAATTTTTCTAATATTTTTATACTTATCATGTATCAGCTTATGGCAGAATGTTGTATCTGTCTGTCTGTCTCTCTCTTCTCTCTCTCTCTGTCTCTGTCTGTCTTTCTGTCTTTCTTTCTGTCTGTCCATCTGTCTTTGTGGGGGGGTTGCTAACATATGTGTGTGTGTGTGTGTGTGTGTGTGTGTGTGTGTGTGTGTGTATTTGTATGTGATATTTGAGGCAACTTGAAGAATTGTTTCTCTCCTACCACTGTGTGTTCATGATTATCTATGTCTTGTCAAAATCAGAAGCCTTGTGTTTCACAAGAACCCCTCCATCTTCCAGCTGTTTATGCTCCCTTATAATGATGATACTCTGTGGCATAGAAGGGGTGATGTAAATGGGATAAAATATCTGTTTCTATTTTTTACAAAATTTATCCACATTGCAGGAGAACTTGAATGGGAATCATGAAAAGTTTTAAATATGAACCTGTGTTTGTCTCAAACTTGTCCATAGTGAAACTGATTTTTCAATTATTTTTGAAAAATAATTTAAGTTTTGCTTTTATGTTAATATTTCAATCACAGTTTAAGCAGTATATTAAGGTATACTGTGAATTGTAATGGTAAATAACTAACTAAGAACATAGTAAATAACTTACAAGAATTAGTTATACATAAAATATCCGACTATTATCAGTTTCCAACCCATATTTGCAACAACATACAAAAATTTAGAAACATTTTATATACCTATTTAATTACTTACTTAAATAGGTTGAAATTTATATTTACTTTTGCTTTGACTTCAGAATTATTTAAATAATTTTAAGCTTAAATATAGATTTATAATTATTATTTAAGTTTTTAATGTTTCCTAGTGATATGCAACTGCTAAAATATTTAGCCACTAAACTTTTTAGTTTCCTTCATGTTAAATGTTGTTTTCTCTTTTTACAAATTCATAAACCAAATCTAGAGAATACTTCTAACCAAGTAGGTCTGTATAAAATGGAATTTTAATTGCTACTTCAATGAATGAGTTCAGTGAAACTTATTTACATGAAAACAGGATAATGGGAACTCTAATTTATTAGAGCAATTAGAGTATCTTGTATAAGCGGTGGTGTAGAATACGCTGTGAGCTTCCATATAGGACCGCAGAGCATGGGAAGAATCATCCAGGGAGACTCATTGTAGCCTTCTTCTTGCCAAACAAATTGTAGAATTTCTTCAGGTTTTCTGAGACTATTGAAACTTAGAGATGAGAAGTAATACAAATTTGGAATATATTATAACCAGAAATAATATCTATTTCCTTTTGTACAACACTTAGTAGTTACTCTGATTTTCTGATTTTTACTAAGCCAAAGGCTGTACTACAAAAGGGATGAATAGGCATTTGTATTCTCATATTTATTATAACACTAAAAATACTAAGTGGCCATAAATTTTATGCTTGGATAAATCACATGAGTATATTTAAAGAGAAAGTTATATCCAAACATAAAAAATAATGAAATCCAGTCATTGTATTACATGGTTGAACTTGTAGTCATTGCATTAAAAGAAATAAGCCAGGACCAGTATAGAAATATTGTATTAGTTGCTTTCATAGAAGTTTGTAGTATGAAGGTGATTCTGACAGTCTGTGAAGATGAAGAAAGAAAAAGATATGAGGAGATTCATAATGTGATATATAAAATAGTTTGTATTTATAATATGTATTTATTTTTTACAATATTGGGTTATAAAGAAGAGAAATTACATTTTGTACATGTATCAGAATATGAGAATATGTCATTAAATGCATAATTATTATGTTTTTGGGATACTATAATAAAATAAATTTAACTTAAAAATAAAATGAATTATGTGATTGCACACACATTCATGCACACACACAATACAAATATGTGCATGCAGATAGATAGATAGATAGATAGATAGATAGATAGATAGATAGATGATAGATAGATAGATAGATAGATAGATAGATAGATAGATAGATAGATAGAACCCAATATCTGGTTGTATCACAAGTACATAAGATATCAGCATGACAGTAGAAACTATAGAGTATTGATTGTGCTGTCAGTGGCATTGTATGTTAGCTGAAGAAGCAGCATAACTCTTTTCATCCTTTTTCACATTTTCAGTGTTTGGAAAATTAATGCATACTATCGTCTTCTCACATGTCTAATGAACTAACAATTCACTTGCTAAGATGAAATCATTTACTAGGAGAAAATAATTGCAATTTTTACATCCACAGCCACAATCTTTTTGACTTAAAAGGTTGCCAAAAGATTTTTAAGAACTTAGTGATATAGTGACAAAGGGGAGTCATGGAAAATCAGTTATATGGTTAACTTTCAAACAGTAAATTCAAAAGAATTAAACAATCCAACCAAATCCAATATACACTGGCTTATATCATCCCCAAAGCAATTTGTCACCAATCTACAAAAGTTAAGAAACATTTCAAAAATTGTACAACAAATATATTACTAAACACATTTTTATGTTGAGGAGACAGCTTTAACTTTAACTATTCCAACAGCTATATATCTATTTCATAACAGATAATCAGTTTATAAGATCTGAAAACTGAATTTACAAACAATGCTCACTATATATGTAAGCTTGAAGTCATTTCTCACTAGCGGGTTCTGTATATAAAGGACTCATGACTTAAATTAAACTGTTCCTTCACATGCAACATAAAAATAAGTTGCATAAAGACCAGAATATAAAAACACCACATGCAATTCACATAAAATGAAGTCCTGTAAGCAGTGAAAAAATTTGAAATTAAATTACTCAGTATTAGGTCTAGTAAAAGATCTAGGAGGTTGGACTAAAGCTGCTTGTATTCATTTTTTTTAACATAGCAAGTCCTATGCAGTTTGCTAGACACAGCACTTGTAGTTGCCAAATTTGAACATAGAGGCAATTTTTTATGTGAGAAAGTTAATTTTTTTTAATTTTCCTTATTCATGTTTATTCCTTTTTATTGGATATTTTATTTGTTTATATTTCAAATGTTATCCCCTTTCCTGATTTCCCCCAGACATCCCCTAACCCTTCCTTCTGCTTCTATGAGGGTGAGCCCCCACGCACCCACCTACTCCTGCCTCCCCACCCACAAATTCCCCTAACTGGAGCATCGAGCCTTCATTGGACCAAGAACCTCTTCTCCCATTGATGCCCGATAAGGCCATCCTCTGCTACACATACAAATGAAGCCATGGGTCCCTCCATGTTTACTTCTTGGTTGGTGGTTTAGACCCAGGGAGCTCTGGTTGGTTGATATTGTTGTTCATCCTAAGGGGTTGCAAACCCCTTTAGCTCCTTCAACTCTTTCTCTAACTCCTCCACTGGGGACCCTGTGATCAGTTCAATGGTTGACTGCAAGCATCCTCCTCTGTATATGTCAGGCTCTGGCACAGCCTCTCAGGGGATAGCTATATCAGGCTCCTGTCAGGGTGCTCTTCTTGGCATCTGCCATAGCATCTACATTTGGTGACCATATGGGATGGATCCCCAGGTGGGGCAGTCTCTGGATGGCCTTTCCTTCAGTCTCTGTTCCATACTTTGTCTCCTTATTTGTTCCCATGAGTATTTTGTTGCTCCTTCCAAGAAGGAGAGAAGCACCCACAGTTTGGTCTTCCTTCTTCTTGATCTTCATGTGGTCTGTGAAATGTATCTTGAGTATTCCTAGCTTTTGGACTAATATCCACTGAACAGTGAGTGCATGTCCTATGTGGGTTTTTGTTGTTGTTGTTTTTGTTTTTGTTTTGGTTTTTTTTGTTTTTGTTTTTTTGTTTTTTTTTTTTTTTGAGATCGGGTTACTTCACTCAGGATGATATTTTCTAGTTCCATCAATTTGCCTAAGAATTTCATGAATTCATTGTTTTTAATGGCTGAGTATTACTTCATTGTGTAAATGTACCAAATTTTCTGTATCCATTCCTCTGCTGAAGGACATCTTGGTTCTTTCCAGCTTCTGGCTATTATAAATAAGACTGATATTAACATAGTTGAGCATATATTCTTGTTACATGTTGTACCACCTTTGAGTATATGCCCATGAGGGGTATAGCTGGGTGCTCAGGTAGTACTGTGTCCAATTTATTAAAAATATAATGGCTGTTTGCACTTTTCATCTAAGTGTATAAGTGGCTTAAGTTGGGGAGAAATCTCTGAGCTTGAGATACTTAATTTTACACAAAAAAAATTAAGTTAAGAAATGAATGTTACCCAGAGAAAGCTCCACTCCCAGGCGTTCTAACAAGCCCAGGATCACACAATCACAGGTGAGGAAGACACAACATCTCTCCCAACACCACTGGGAGTAACTGGGACCAGCAGGATCCAGGGACACAGAAACTCTGCCCAACCAATGGCATTGATTTCTTTTGGTCTGGTTTGGAGCCCTGAGCAAACCTTGGGCCTAACTCTGTAGCCAGTCTCACAACACCCAGAGGAAGCTCCACTCCCAGGTACTCGAAAATGCCCAGAATCCTGGGATCCCAGAACCCTAGGTTCCCAGGAGCTTGGTCACACCAGGATCTCAAGGTCCAATAGGCAGCTTTACTCCCAGGAGCTTTGACACACCCAGGATCTCAGGATCACAGGATCCCAGAATCACAGAAACAGAGACAGCTGGACTCTGAGGATTTCTGATACAATCAGGATCACAGGAAGGACAGGCTCCAGTCAGATATATTGAGGACAGGTAATACCATTGGGAACCAGATGGTGGGAAGCAGGCATAAGAACATAAGCAACAGAAACCAAGGTTACTTGGCATCTTCAGAACCCAAGATTCCCAACATAGCAATTCCTGGATATACCATCACACTGGAAAAGCAAGATACAGATCTAAAACCACTTCTCATGATGATGATAGAGGACTGTAAGAAGGACATAAATAACTCCCTTAAAGAAATACAGGAGAATACATGTAAACGCTAGAAGCCCCTAAGTAGGAAAAACAAAAATCCCTTGAAGAATTACAAGAAAACATAACCAAACAGGCGAAGGAAGTTAACAAAATCATCTAAGATTTAAAAATAGAAATAGAAACAATAAAGAAATCACAAAGGGAGATAGCCCTGGAGTTAGAAAACCTAGGAAAAAAATCGGAAGTCATAGATCCAAGTATCACCAACAAAATACAAGAGATAGAAGTAAGAATCTCAAGTGCAGACGATACCATAGAAAACATTAACACAAAAGTTAAAAACAAAACAAAACAAAACAAAACAAAACAAAACAAAAACACAAGTGGCAAAAAGCTCCTAACCCAAACATCCAGGAAATCCAGGAATCCAGGACACAACGAGAAGACCAAACCTAAGGATGATAGGTATAGAAGAGAACAAAGATTCCCAACTTAAAGGTCTAGTAAATATCTTCAACAAAATTATAGAAGAAAACTTCCCTAACCTAAAGAAAAAGATGCCCATGAACATATAAGAAGCTTGCAGAACTCCAAATGAACTGGAACAGAAAGTAAACTCCTCTCTTCACATAATAATCAAAACACCACATGCACTAAACAAAGAAAGAATATTAAAAGCAGTAAAGAAAAAAGGTCATAAAGTTCTAGTTTAACAAAACTATATTCAATATATTTTCAGGCAAAGCCAGTGAAGGAAATGAGAAATAAACTACTTTTAGCATGGGTATAAAAAAAAGGAAAAAGTTCAAGTAACATATGAAGGCAGAACTATCAGAATTATACCAGACTTCTCACCAGAGACTATGAAAGCCAGAAGACCCTGGGCAGATGTCATACAGATCCTAAACAAAAATGCCAACCCAGACTACTATACCCAGCAATACTCTCAATTACCTTAAATGGAGAAACCAAGATATTCCATGACAAAAACAAATTTACACAATACCTTTCCACAAATCCAGCCCTACAAAAGATGGAAAACACCAACACAAGGAGGTAAACTACACCCTAGAAAAAGCAAGAAAGTAATCTTTCAACAAAACCAAAAGAAGATAGCCGCACAAATATAATTCCATCTCTAATAACAAAAATAACAAGGAGTAACAATCACTTTTCTTTAATATCTCTTAACATCAATGGACTCAACTCCCCCAATAAAAGACATAGACTAACAGACTGGATGCATAATCAGGACCCAGCATTTTTCTGCTTACAGGAAATGCACCTCAGTGACAAAACAGACACTACCACATAGTGAAAGGTTGGACAATTTTCCAAGTAAATGGTCCCAAGAAACAAGCTGGAGTAGCCATTCTTGACTCAATAGAAACAGATGGGGTCATATAAAAGTTGGGGTCACAGACAGATGTACTTAGCACTTAAAACGAGCAGAATGCATAGAAACACACACTTACCTAGGACTAATTGGCTATTCTGGGTCTTTTGTTGTTCCATATCAAATTAATGATTTTCTTTCTATTTATGTGAAGAATGAGATGAGAATGTTGATTGTGGTTTCACTGAATAAGTAAATTGTTTTAGTAAGAATGTCTTTTTTCACAATGTTAATTCTACCAAGCTATATGCTTGGGAGTTCTTCAAATTCTAGTATGATTCTTAATCTCTTTCTTTAAACATTTAGTTTTCATTACAAAGTTCTCATTGTAGAGGTTTTTTACCTCCTTTGTTATATATATTCTAAATACTTTATTTTATTTGAGAAACTGTGAAGAGAAGCATGTCCATGATCTCTTTCTCAGCATGCTGAAAGAATGACCATCAAGAAACTGCCCCACCTTGGGATCCATCCCATAAACAACCACCAAACCCAGACACTCTAGCAGATGCCAACAAGAGCTTGCTGACAGGAGCCTGATATAGCTGTCTCCTGAGAGGCTCAGCCAGTGCCTGACTAAACCACAGCCATCCATTAGACAGACCACAGTGTCTTCAATGAAGGAGCTATAGAAAGTACCCAAGGAGATGAAGGGGTTTGCAGCCCCCTAGGAGTAACAACAATATGAATTAGCCAGTAACCCCAGAGCTCCCAGGGACTAAACCACTAATCAAAGAAAGCACAGTGAGAAACTAATGGCTCTAGCTGCATATGTAGCAGAGGATGTCATAGTATGTCATCAATGAGAGGAGAGGCTCTGGGTCCATTGAAGCTTCCATGCCCCAGAATAGGGGAATGCCTGGACCAGGAAGTGGAAGTGGATGAGTTGGAGTGTAGGGGGAGGGGGAAAGGATAGGGGATTTTCAGAGGGGAAACTAGGAAAGGGTATAACATTTGAAATGCAAATAAAGAAAATAGCTAATAAATAAAAAGACTGGTAAATTTTGTAAGTCAATCATGTATCATAACACTTTTCTGAAATTACTGATAATTTCTACAAATTTTCTAGTCAAATTTTGGGAACATTGGGTATAAGATAATAAAATCTTTAAATGAAAATAATATGACTTAATATTTTTCCATTTGTATCACTTCTCTTGCCTTATTGTTCCAGCTAATGCTTCAATCACATTATGAATGAGCAGTAGGGATAGTGGGCAGTCCTCTCCCATTCCTGATTTTAATGGGGCTTATTAATGGTTTTATTTATTTAGGATATTTGCCATGAGTTTGTCAAACATAATCTTTATTTTTTTTTTGGATTATGTTTCCTACAGTCCTACTTGTTCTAGGGTTTTTATTAAGAATGCATGTTGAAGCTGGGCAGTGGTGGCACATGCCTTTAATCCCAGAATTGGAAGGCAGAGGCAGGCAGATTTCTGAGTTCAAGGCCAGCCTGGTCTACAGAGTGAGCTTTAGGACATCCAAGGGTACACAGAGAAACCCTGTCTCAATAAACAAAAACAAAATAAAGCAAAACAAAAAAACTAAAAAACAACAACAACGAAAAATGCGTGTTGAATCTTATCAATGACTTTTTTTTTTTGCTTCCATTATTGAGATGATCATATGATTCTGGTATTTTTTTATCCATGTATTTGGTTTATTACATTTATTTCTTCTATATGTTAAAAAATAAAAAAAACAATAAAATCAGAAAAAAAGAAAGAATCTCCTCTAATGAAACAGCAGGTGAAGAACAACAAAGATTGGTGCAGGGGCAGAAAAAGTAGGAAGAAAAAGAATAGGTATAATCATAGTGCTTTGGATACATGCATGGAAATATCATAATGAAATTCCATTGTACAAATAATATGTGCCAATAAAAAATAATCTCCAAATCTGGAGGGAGCATCCAGAAAAAAAGAAAAAAAAAAAAAAGAAATGAAAGTCATAAGCACCTATTTAATTATTTTATCTTGCTTTTAAAATATTTTATACAGAAAGATCTGCATAATGCTAAGCAAGAGAAGGAATGGGAAACAGTTTTAAAAAGCTATGTACGTGACACTTAATCTCCAGCTCTAGGAAGATAACAGTGCAGATAAAAATAAGTATTGTTTAGGGCTAGGGGCCTGTTTTTGAACCTGGGATCTCATGTGCTTTGTCTGGCTTGTGTTTTGTCAATGGGACGCAAGCCATAGTCTTCTGTGAAGATGAAAAACATCAGAGAAAAAAACAAATGTTCTCACCACTTTGGTTTGTGAACAAGTCTGTGGTTATTTATGTATAATGACTGGTGTGGGAGGGCTCAGATCTCTGTGGGTGGTGCAATTTCTGAGTAGGCATTACAATATAGACTATAGGCTGTAAAACTAAACAAGTATTTACTGTCAACATTGTATTATTTTCTTTTTTTGTCATGGTGTTAATCACAGAAAGAGAAACCTAAATAAGTGAACATATAAACAGGAATATGCAAAGGAACACATCTGAAACCCCAGTGCTCTTATTGTAGAGAAGTGAAGAAGAATGCCTATAACTTCAGGATACAGAAAGCCTAGACACACAACATAGTAGAAATATGTAATTGAGCATGAATCCAATAAGATTTTAAAGACAATTAGAAACTATAGGCCAATAGCTATATCTTGAGAGTATATGGATATAATTAATATAATTTTACTTTATTGTCTAATTTAAAGTACTATACTAGTGAAAGTAAATGTTAGTGAACAAATCATCAGAATGACAATTAATTTAGTCCTTTATACACACTATTTCAGCACTGTGCATATTTGTTAGATAGTAAGCACATTCTCAGAATACAGATCATTATTAGCAGTCTTTAACCAAATATGTTAACGCCAATCAGTAAAATTATGTATTGACCAATGCACAAAAGAATGGATCATGTCCTTCACCAAATGCCAATCTTGAAGGCTGTACTGCATAAAAAACAAAGTAGATTGTCAATGTCCTTAATGTAAAAAATTACAATATTTTTAAAATATAATTTTCATTGCTCTTGTTGTTGCTTTGTCATATTTATAAATAACTTATGAAGTGTGCATAATTATGTGAACAGCATGATAGCCAACTGTATACATTTTCTCAACATGTTCATTTCTTGTTAGCCTCTGAAGTTTAAAAGAAATTTCAAACCTTCCGGTTTGCTATTTAAAGGTCTAATCTAATGATCTCTCTCCATTTGTTCACATTGATTTATTTGAACAGAAAAGCTAGTTTCTTGTGAACTTTTAAATATTTGACATTTGTATAAGTATTTTTATGTATAACTTGCATTTATAGCCATCAAAAGCTACAGAATCAACATGACTTTGCTATTTTAATTGAAAGAAAAAATACATAATACCCTCATAATTTATTTTAAGAGTTTCCAGTTTTAAGCCTTTCCCTCCTGCAACTGATTTTTCTTTGAAAAATAAACAAATTTTGGGGTATTATATAAAAATACACAAATCTTTATGTTGTCAAATTACCTTACCTGATAAAAGCTCTGAAGCATTAACTGATGTGTTCTCTAAAACCCTTATTTTAATTAATTATGCAACAAATATAGATGTGTAGTTTTATTGAATGTATTAGTTGTGTATATTGCACATCCTGAAATTCTTTGCGACATAGAGATTATTTATACATGTGTTCATATAATTTTAAAACATAAGTTAAAGCTTTTGGAGTAAGTTTGTATTCATTTATAAACAAACCAAATAGTTATGGGATTATATATTTTGTTCAGTATAGCAGTAATGATTTTAAGTACAAACATTTGGTATGTATATAATCTTATATTCCTACTCCTAGTATTTGGAATAATTTTCAGAAAATAATATATTGAGTATATCAAAAGATAGAAATTAAAGCTAATTTTAAAGGCAGTCTTGCTTTTCCAGTTTAAAAACGGTATTAGTCACTCATTACATTTGTACTGATGTTTTTTATTATTGTGTTAAAAATCTCATACACTTGAAGACTGGTAAGGCCTAGGATATGGACAGTTAGTTTGCTTTAAAATGTAACCCATGGCAGCCCAAATCAGTATATTAAACTGCTGCTCTGTCGGTTTATATTATATGTGGTATTTAAGTATCAAACCATCTGCTTAGCTTTAAACACCACCACCTTTCAGCAGCAAGTTGTAAACTCAGAGTAAGAAAACATTGCTAATCGCTTCTCGGCCTTTTGGCTAAGATCGAGTGTTAAAAAAAAATGCTAAATCCTTCATAGCTTTATTTTGTCATATTTACCAATGACATTTGTTTAATTTTTAACATTCATGGAGATGACGAATCTACATTTTAAATTTTGTCAAAGATGAGTAGGATCACATGTAGCTAGTGCATTGCTTATTGTTAAGAAAATTGAGCTCAAAAGGTCATCCTTCACAAAGAGACAAGAATTTAGGTGTTCATTGTTGTTTCAGAAAAAAATTCTGATTAATTCTTGTAAATTATAATTCATGTATACTTACTCTAAAATTATTTCTGGATGGGATAAAAAGGAGTGAATTTGTGATGGTATTTGATAATAAGAGGAAATCTAATATTTTCTAATACTCTGGACATAACAAGTACGCGTGTTATCAATCTACCACTGGTGACATTTTTTCCATCTTTTAAAATTGGAAATGTTATCCCCTTTCTGGTTCACCCCTCCCAAAGAAAACCCTATTCCATCCCCCTCCCCCTGCTTCTACGGAGATGTTCTCCAACCCACCCACTCACCCACTCCTGCCTCTTCACCCTAGAATCCCCCTACACTGGGGCATCCATCAAGCCTTCAGAGGACCATGAGCATCTCCTCCAATTGATGCCTGACAAGGCCATCCTCTGCTACATATGGGACTAAAGCCTTGGGTCCCTCCTTGTGTATTCCTTGGTTGGTGGCTTAGTCCTTGGGAGCTCTGGTGGGTCTGGTTGGTTAATACTGTTGTTCTTCCTATGGGATGGCAAACCTCTTCAGCTCCTTCAGTCCTTTCTCTAGCTTCTCCATTGGGGACCCCATGCTTAGTCCAATGGTTGGTGGCAAATATCCACTTCTGTATTTCTCAGGCTATGGCAGAGCCTCTCAGGAGACAGTTATATCAGGCTCCTGTCAGCATGCCCTTCTTGGCATCGACAATAGTGTTAGGGGTTGATGACTGTATGTGATATGGATCCCCCCGGTGGGGCAGTGTTTGGATGGTCTTTCCTTCAGTCTCTGCTCCATACTTTTTCTCTGTAACTTCTTTCATGGGTGTTTTGTCCCCCCTTCTAAGAAGAACCAAAACAACCACACTTTGTTCTTCCTTCTTCTTGAGTTTCATGTAGTCTATGAATTTTGTCTTGGGTATTCTGATCTTTTGGGATAATATCCACTTATCATTGAGTGCACACCATGTGTGTTATTTTGTGATTAGGTTACCACACTCAAGATGACATTTTCAAGTTCCTTCCATTTGCTTAAGAATTCCATGAATTCATTGTATTTAATAGCAGAGTAATACTCTATTGTATAAATGTACCAACTTTTCTGTATCTATTCCTTTGTTGAAGGACAATAAGGTACTTTCCAGCTTCTGGCTATTACCAGTAAGCCTTCTATGAACATAGTAGAGAATGTGCCCCTGTGGCATGGTGGAGCATCTTTTGGGTATATAGCTAGGTCTTTAGATAGAACTATTTCCAACTTATTTCTAGAGAGGGTGTAGTACTTATCAATCCCTCTATCAGTGGAGGAGAGTTCCTCCTTGTCCAAATCCTCGCCAACATCTGCTGTAACTTTAGGTTTTGATCTTAGCCATTCTGATTGGTGTGAGGTGGAATCTCAGGGTTGTTTTGATTTGCATTTTCCTGATGACTAAGGATGTTGATCATTTGTTTAAGTGGTCCTTAGCATTTGGTATTCCTCAGTTAAGAATACATTGTTTAGTTCTGTACCCCATTTTAATAGGGTTATTTGGTTCTCTGGAGTCTAACTTCTTGAGTTCTTTGTATATTTTGGATATTAGCTCTCTATTAGCTGGAGGATTGGTAAAGATCTCTTTCCAATCTGTTGGTTGCCATTTTGTGCTATTGGCAGTGTCCTTTGCCTTACAGAAGCTTTGCAATTTTATGAGGTCCCATTTGTTGATTGTTGATCTTAGAACACAAGACATTGGTGTTCTGTTCAGGAAAATTTCCCCTGTGCCTGCGGGACAGTGGGTGTGTGGGAAAGAGTGGAATGGGGGGGAATCTGAGTCCCTCCAGAGTCCCTGTGCTCTGGGCAGGCAGACATAGGAAGACTGCTGGACACTTTCCACAGGACTCCTGGACACTTTCCACAGGGCTCCGGGTGGGCATCTGTTTGTGTTGATACTGACTCCCACAGGGCGGGTGGTGGACAAGGGCAGCCCCACGTACCAGGTTCTCAGCTTCCAGTATCCCATAGATACAGCAGAAGAGCTGAGAACAGAATAGGGACCCTGGGGTGGCACTAGCCCTGGAGATAAAGGAAGAGGGCAGAGGGAGAGGGGGTGCTGGGTGGTTCCTACGAAGATGAGAGTCCTTAGTCTGGCACATGGCTGCAGTGTAGGAAGGCCTCCTGGCAGGAAGTTAGACACAACTTGTTAAGAGAAAGCCTATCCCATTGTTCAAGCACAGCAGGCCTTGATGAACAGACAGTCTATGGTTTTAGAGCTTTATTGTAGAAAGGCAGGGAGAAAGAGAGAAGGTACAAAGAGGGAGAGACTCCCCATGGCCACGAGGAGAGAAGGGGGAAGAGAGAGAGAAAGAGGAAAGGCTAGAGAGTAAGAAAGCTTAAAGAGAATGAGGGGCCAAGCAGCCCCTCTTATAGTGGGCTTTGCTACCTTGTTGTTGCTAGGTAACTGTGGGGAAGTTTAGCCAGAATGCCAGAAGCTTGGGATATTGTCTATTTGATTGCTAGCCATGTGCCTTCTCCTGTGGGAGCTGTGGGGGCAGTAACTTTGACAGGAGCCAGGGGTCCAGAAGACATGATCGAACGCCTACTATCCCATGTAGGTGGAAATTACCACCGATCAGGTACCACCATTGTTCAAGACCTCAGTTCTACTGGAGACCAGGTTGTCTGTGCATAGCCCATTGCCCCACATACGCCCATGTGTTCAAGTCTTTCCCCAATTTCTCTTCTTTTAGATTCAGCATATCTGGTTCTATGTGGAGGTCCTTGATCCTTTTGGACTGTGCTTTGAACAAGGAGATAAGAATGGATCAATTTGCATTCTTCTACATGCCCAGCACCAGTTGAACTAGCACCATTTGTTGAAAATGCTCTCTTTGTTTTCACTGGATGGCTGTAGCTTGTTTGTCAAAGATCAAGTGAACATAATTGTGTGAGTTCATTTCTGGGTCTTCAATTCCATTCCATTGATCAACCTGCCTGTCTCTGTACCAATATCATGTTTTTGTTTGTTTGTTTTAAATCACTGTTTCTCTATCATACAGCTTGAGATCAGTAAAGTTACAAATTCTGTCTATAAATCATTGATCAAAGACAAGAATGAATTGTCTTTAAGAACTAAGATAAGTTGGCTTTATTGGATAAAGGTGTCAGTCACTAATTCTGCCAACCATATTCAGACCCCAAGGGCCTCATGTGATGGAAAAATAAATTAGATTCCAGAAAGGTTTCCTTTGAACTACAAAAGTATGTATTCTCTCTCTCTCTCTCTCTCTCTCTCTCTCTCTCTCTCTCTCTCTCTCTCTCTCTCTCTTTCTCTCTCTCTCTCTCACACACACACATAATTAATAAATAATATATTTATTAATCACAATCACATGGTGCCTCACAACTATCTATAATGGGATCCAGTGCCCTCTTCTGGTGTGTTCAGATACAACTACAGTGTACTCATACACATAAAATAAATAAATCTTTAAATAATAATAATATATTTGTAGAATGTCTAGAAAAAAATTTTACTTGTGCACTAACTGATTATTTTTTTGTGTATCAGCTCATTCACTGGAGTTGTCCTGAACTTACACTTCCTACCACCTTCATTCTCCAAGAGGCATGATGTTTCTGATTAATTACACTTAACTTTTTTTTCTGATTAACATGAGAGTTGACTGCTGAAAATTTCCCTTTAAAATAATATAATTTTAAACATTGTTTTATCTGTATTTATAGCAGCTCATTTTAAAATAATTTTATATAGCTTATTTTAGTCTACACTAAAAGAGCTACTTATTTGCTTTTCTGGTCAGACAAATTTATTTTGTGACTATATAAATAGCATCGAATATTTGTCTTTAAAAAATTTGAGTGAACATCTTAGAAGAGGCATTGAAATAATGTGAGAGCCAAAGATTAGGAAAGAAAATCATGAAATGTTAATCACTAGACCTGATATTACTGTTGCAGATAAACGAACAACATCTGGGATTACCCACACAAGACTTTGATAAAATCAAGCATATCAAAATTTCAGCACGATCTTCATAGGGTTTTTGAAGACTTAACCACTACCTGCTACGGCCATGTAGAAGAGAGTAATTTTCCTTTGACCTATGCCTACTGACAGTTTGTCCATGCCTCAATTAATGTCCTCCATAGATATATACATACAGAAATAAGACAAGAATTTGAAATAAGACATACATCATGAGACGGGATGAGGAAATTATAGAGTGTTACTGAAGTAACAGAAGATGAATATAGTCAAAATACATTGCGTAAATGTTTGAAATTTTCGAAGAATTAAATAATTGAAAAATAAAGGTGTTTTAATAACTTTATTCTATATGCTATTTAATGTGTAGCCTGCAGTACTCCAATTAGTATAACCTGTGTACATTCATGATAAAATATCTTGATGAAGAATGACCTGTGGAGGTAATATGATATTGTGTCATATGGTTCCAGTTCCAGAGGGAAAGCTTATAATTGTGGATGGGTGTGGCATCAGACATCTAGATCAGGAAACTGCATTTTCAACCACATGCAGTAAACAGAGTATATTGGAAGTAGGTTCAGGTTATGAACTTGTTCCCTCTTTCAGTTATTTGAAGCACTCCATGTCTTTTTTTTTTTTTTTTTTTTTTTTTTTTTTTTTTTTTTTTTTTTTTTTTTTTTTTTTTTTTTTTTTTAATTAGGTATTTAGCTCATTTACATTTCCAATGCTATACCAAAAGTCCCCCTTACCCACCCACCCCCACTCCCCTACCCACCCACTCCCCCCCTTTGGCCCTGGTGTTCCCCTGTACCGGGGCACACAAAGTCTGCGTGTCCAATGGGCCTCTCTTTCCAGTGATGGCCGACTAGGCCATCTTTTGATACATATGCAGCTAGAGTCAAGAGCTCAGGGGTACTGGTTAGTTCATAATGTTGTTCCACCTATAGGGTTGAAGATCCCTTTAGCTCCTTGGGTACTTTCTCTAGCTCCTCCATTGGGAGCCCTGTGATCCATCCATTAGCTGACTGTGAGCATCCACTTCTGTGTTTGCTAGGCCCCGGCATAGTCTCACAAGAGACAGCTACATCTGGGTCCTTTCGATAAAATCTTGCTAGTATATGCAATGGTGTCAGCGTTTGGATGCTGATTATGGGGTGGATCCCTGGATATGGCAGTCTCTACATGGTCCATCCTTTCATCTCAGCTCCAAACTTTGTTTCTGTAACTCCTTCCATGGGTGTTTTGTTCCCACTTCTAAGGAGGGGCATAGTGTCCACACTTCAGTCTTCATTTTTCTTGAGTTTCATGTGTTTAGGAAATTGTATCTTATATCGTGGGTATCCTAGGTTTTGGGCTAGTATCCACTTATCAGTGAGTACATATTGTGTGAGTTCCTTTGTGATTGTGTTACCTCACTCAGGATGATGCTCTCCAGGTCCATCCATTTGGCTAGGAATTTCATAAATTCATTCTTTTTAATAGCTGAGTAGTACTCCATTGTGTAGATGTACCACATTTTCTGTATCCATTCCTCTGTTGAGGGGCATCTGGGTTCTTTCCAGTTTCTGGCTATTATAAATAAGGCTGCTATGAACATAGTGGAGCATGTGTCCTTCTTACCAGTTGGGGCTTCTTCTGGATATATGCCCAGGAGAGGTATTGCTGGATCCTCCGGTAGTACTATGTCCAATTTTCTGAGGAACCGCCAGACTGATTTCCAGAGTGGTTGTACAAGCCTGCAATTCCACCAACAATGGAGGAGTGTTCCTCTTTCTCCACATCCTCGCCAGCATCTGCTGTCACCTGAATTTTTGATCTTAGCCATTCTCACTGGTGTGAGGTGGAATCTCAGGGTTGTTTTGATTTGCATTTCCCTGATGATTAAGGATGTTGAACATTTTTTCAGGTGCTTCTCTGCCATTCGGTATTCCTCAGGTGAGAATTCTTTGTTCAGTTCTGAGCCCCATTTTTTAAGGGGGTTATTTGATTTTCTGAGGTCCACCTTCTTGAGTTCTTTATATATGTTGGATATTAGTCCCCTATCTGATTTAGGATAGGTAAAGATCCTTTCCCAGTCTGTTGGTGGTCTTTTTGTCTTATAGACAGTGTCTTTTGCCTTGCAGAAACTTTGGAGTTTCATTAGGTCCCATTTGTCAATTCTCGATCTTACAGCACAAGCCATTGCTGTTCTGTTCAGGAATTTTTCCCCTGTGCCCATATCTTCAAGGCTTTTCCCCACTTTCTCCTCTATAAGTTTCAGTGTCTCTGGTTTTATGTGAAGTTCCTTGATCCACTTAGATTTGACCTTAGTACAAGGAGATAAGTATGGATCGATTCGCATTCTTCTACATGATAACAACCAGTTGTGCCAGCACCAATTGTTGAAAATGCTGTCTTTCTTCCACTGGATGGTTTTGGCTCCCTTGTCGACGATCAAGTGACCATAGGTGTGTGGGTTCATTTCTGGGTCTTCAATTCTATTCCATTGGTCCACTTGTCTGTCTCTATACCAGTACCATGCAGTTTTTATCACAATTGCTCTGTAGTAAAGCTTTAGGTCAGGCATGGTGATTCCACCAGAGGTTCTTTTATCCTTGAGAAGAGTTTTTGCTATCCTCGGTTTTTTGTTATTCCAGATGAATTTGCGAATTGCTCCTTCTAATTCGTTGAAGAATTGAGTTGGAATTTTAATGGGGATTGCATTGAATCTGTAGATTGCTTTTGGCAAGATAGCCATTTTTACAATGTTGGTCCTGCCAATCCATGAGCATGGGAGATCTTTCCATCTTCTGAGATCTTCTTTAATTTCTTTCTTCAGGGACTTGAAGTTTTTATCATACAGATCTTTCACTTCCTTCGTTAGAGTCACGCCGAGATATTTTATATTATTTGTGGCTATTGAGAAGGGTGTTGTTTCCCTAATTTCTTTCTCAGCCTGTTTATTCTTTGTGTAGAGAAAGGCCATTGACTTGTTTGAGTTAATTTTATATCCAGCTACTTCACCGAAGCTGTTTATCAGGTTTAGGAGTTCTCTGTTGGAATTTTTAGGGTCACTTATATATACTATCATATCATCTGCAAAAAGTGATATTTTGACTTCCTCTTTTCCAATTTGTATCCCCTTGATCTCCTTTTGTTGTCGAATTGCTCTGGCTAATACTTCAAGTACTATGTTGAAAAGGTAGGGAGAAAGTGGGCAGCCTTGTCTAGTCCCTGATTTTAGTGGGATTGCTTCCAGCTTCTCTCCATTTACTTTGATGTTGGCTACTGGTTTGCTGTAGATTGCTTTTATCATGTTTAGGTATTGGCCTTGAATTCCTGATCTTTCCAGAACTTTTATCATGAATGGGTGTTGGATCTTGTCAAATGCTTTTTCTGCATCTAACGAGATGATCATGTGGTTTTTGTCTTTGAGTTTGTTTATATAATGGATTACATTGATGGATTTTCGTATATTAAACCATCCCTGCATCCCTGGAATAAAACCTACTTGGTCAGGATGGATGATTGCTTTAATGTGTTCTTGGATTCGGTTAGCGAGAATTTTATTAAGGATTTTTGCATCGATGTTCATAAGAGAAATTGGTCTGAAGTTCTCTATCTTTGTTGGATCTTTCTGTGGTTTAGGTATCAGAGTAATAGTGGCTTCATAAAATGAGTTGGGTAGAATACCTTCTACTTCTATCTTGTGAAAAAGTTTGTGCAGAACTGGAGTTAGATCTTCTTTGAAGGTCTGATAGAACTCTGCACTAAACCCGTCTGGTCCTGGGCTTTTTTTGGCTGGGAGACTATTAATAACTGCTTCTATTTCTTTAGGGGATATGGGACTGTTTAGAAGGTCAACTTGATCCTGATTCAACTTTGGTACCTGGTATCTGTCCAGAAATTTGTCCATTTCGTCCAGGTTTTCCAGTTTTGTTGAGTATAGCCTTTTGTAGAAGGATCTGATGGTGTTTTGGATTTCTTCAGGATCTGTTGTTATGTCTCCCTTTTCATTTCTGATTTTGTTAATTAGGATTTTGTCCCTGTGCCCTTTAGTGAGTCTAGCTAAGGGTTTATCTATCTTGTTGATTTTCTCAAAGAACCAACTCCTCGTTTGGTTAATTCTTTGAATAGTTCTTCTTGTTTCCACTTGGTTGATTTCACCCCTGAGTTTGATTATTTCCTGCCGTCTACTCCTCTTGGGTGAATTTGCTTCCTTTTTTTCTAGAGCTTTTAGATGTGTTGTCAAGCTGCTAGTATGTGCTCTCTCCCGTTTTTTCTTGAAGGCACTCATAGCTATGAGTTTCCCTCTTAGAAATGCTTTCATTGTGTCCCAAAGGTTTGGGTACGTTGTGGCTTCATTTTCATTAAACTCTAAAAAGTCTTTAATTTCTTTCTTTATTCCTTCCTTGACCAAGGTATCATTGAGAAGAGTGTTGTTCAGTTTCCATGTGAATGTTGGCTTTCTGTTATTTATTTTGTTATTGAAGATCAGCCTTAGTGCATGGTGATCTGATAGGATACATGGGACAATTTCAATATTTTTGAATCTGTTGAGGCCTGATTTGTGACCTATTATGTGGTCAATTTTGGAGAAGGTACCATGAGGTGCTGAGAAGAAGGTATATCCTTTTGTTTTAGGGAAAAATGTTCTGTAGATATCTGTCAGATCCATTTGTTTCATCACTTCTGTTAGTTTCAGTGTGTCCCTGTTTAGTTTCTGTTTCCATGATCTGTCCATTGGTGAAAGTGGTGTGTTGAAGTCTCCCACTATTATTGTGTGAGGCGCAATGTGTGCTTTGAGCTTTACTAAAGTTTCTTTAGTGAATGTGGCTGCTCTTGTATTTGGAGCATAGATATTCAGAATTGAGAGTTCCTCTTGGAGGATTTTACCTTTGATGAGAATGAAGTGTCCCTCCTTGTCTTTTTTGATGACTTTGGGTTGGAAGTCAATCTTATCAGATATTAGGATGGCTACTCCTGCTTGTTTCTTCATACCATTTGCTTGGAAAATTGTTTTCCAGCCTTTCATTCTGAGGTAGTGCCTATCTTTTTCTCTGAGATGAGTTTCCTGTAAGCAGCAAAATGTTGGGTCTTGTTTGTGTAGCCAGTTTGTTAGTCTATGTCTTTTTATTGGCGAGTTGAGACCATTGATGTTAAGAGATATTAAGGAAAAGTAATTGTTGCTTCCTGTTATTTTAGTTGTTAAAGGTGGCATTCTGTTCTTGTGGCTGTCTTCTTTTAGGTTTGTTGAGGGATTACCTTCTTGTTTTTTCTAGGGCGTTGTTCCCGTTCTTGTATTGGTTTTTTTCTGTTATTATCCTTTGAAGGGCTGGATTCGTGGAGAGATAATGCGTGAATTTGGTTTTGTCGTGGAATACTTTGGTTTCTCCCTCTATGATAATTGAGAGTTTGGCTGGGTATAGTAGCCTGGGCTGCAGTTTGTGTTCTCTTAGTGTCTGTATAACATCTGTCCAGGCTCTTCTGGCTTTCATAGTCTCTGGTGAAAAATCTGGTGTAATTCTGATAGGCTTGCCTTTATATGTTACTTGACCTTTTTCCCTTACTGCTTTTAGTATTCTATCTTTATTTAGTGCATTTGATGTTCTGATTATTATGTGTCGGGAGGAATTTCTTTTCTGGTCCAGTCTATTTGGAGTTCTGTAGGCTTCTTGTATGTTCATATGCATCTCATTCTTTAGATTTGGGAAGTTTTCTTCAATAATTTTGTTGAAGATGTTTGCTGGACCTTTGAGTTGAAAATCTTCATTCTCATCCACTCCTATTATCCGTACGTTTGGTCTTCTTATTGTGTCCTGGATTTCCTGGATATTTTGAGTTAGGATCTTTTTGCATTTTCCATTTTCTTTGATTGTTGTGCCGATGTTCTCTATGGAATCTTCTGCACCTGAGATTCTCTCTTCCATCTCTTGTATTCTGTTGCTGATGCTCAAATCTATGGTTCCAGATTTCTTTCCTAGGGTTTCTATCTCTAGTGTTGCCTCGCTTTGAGTTTTCTTTATTGTGTCTACTTCCCTTTTTAGGTCTAGTATGGTTTTGTTCATTTCCATCACCTGTTTGTATGTTTTTTCCTCTTTTTCTGTAAGGACTTCTACCTGTTTGATTGTGTTTTCCTGTTTTTCTTTAAGGACTTGTAACTCTTTAGCAGTGTTCTCCTGTATTTCTTTAAGTGATTTATTAAAGTCCTTCTTGATGTCCTCTACCATCATCATGAGATATGCTTTTAAATCTAGGTCTAGGTTCTCAGGTGTGTTGGGGTTCCCTGGACTGGGCGAAGTGGGTGTGCTGGGTTCTGGTGATGGTGAGTGGTCTTGGTTCCTGTTAGTAAGATTCCTCCGTTTACCTTTCGCCATCTGGTAATCTCTGGAGTTAGTAGTTATAGTTGACTCTGTTTAGAGATTGTTCTTCTGGTGATTCTGTTACCGTCTATCAGCAGACCTGGGAGACAGATTCTCTCCTCTGAGTTTCAGTGCTCAGAGCACTCTCTGCTGGCAAGCTCTCTTACAGGGAAGGTGCGCAGATATCTTGTATTTGGACCTCCTCCTGGCCGAAGAAGAAGGCCCAAAACAGGACCTTTCTCAGACACTGTGTTGCTTTGGCAGTTCCCAGGTGGTACAGACTCTCACCTAAGCAGACTAAATTCCTAAGTTCCTTGGAGTCCCGGGACCAAGATGGCGACCGCTGCTGCTGTGGCTTAGGTCGCCTCCCCAGCCGGGAGGGCACCTGTCCTCTGGTCCGGAAGGTGGCCGGCTGTCCCCGGCCCACACAGGGTGCTGCCTCAGGGCCTCTGTGCTTCTGCCTGTTCCAGAAGCTGTCAGGTTCTCTGGCGCACCCTCTCACCTGTTCAGACTAATTTCCTAAGTTCGGCGGGTCCCGGACCAAGATGGCGACCACTGCTGCTGTGGCTTAGGCCGCCTCCCCAGCCGGGTGGGCACCTGTCCTCTGGTCCGGAAGGTGGCCGGCTGTCCCCGGCCCACGCAGGGTGCTGCCTCAGCGCCTCTGTGCTTCCGCCTGTTCCAGAAGCTGTCAGGTTCTCTGGCGCACCCTCTCACCTGTTCAGACTAATTTCCTAAGTTCGGCGGGTCCCGGACCCTGAAGCACTCCATGTCTTAATGATCTCATAATCTCCCAATGTCTCTAACTAAGGACCAAGTGTCCAAATACCTATACTTATTAGGTTCGTTTATCATTCATTTCAGCAAACATGGAAATAACTCATTCATTGTTTTAGAACATTGGAGCAAGGTTCATATTTATCTCAAAACAGGAAAAATATTTTTTTCAGAGTAAGAAAATATATCACATATCTCAAACTTTACTAGAAAAAGCTCTTCTTTGATTTTTAGATAAATAAAACACATTATAGTTAACTTGTATTGAGAGAAATATTGTCAAAGAGACCATGCTTATGTTTCTACAATTTAATATGTCCGTTAAATTTAGAACATAGAAATACACATTGAATGCATGAATTAATGACATAATTTGCCAGTTATAATATAATATACTATGATAAACAGAAAAATTCAACCAAAATCAATAGGTATTCTTTTTTCTATGTTATATATAACATACAATTTAATTAATCTATGTGAATAATAGTTTATAAAATGTACTATATCTCTTAATATTTCAGCAAAAGAAAAATTACATCATGCCTTCTCTTCATTTTTTAAAACTGCATCAAAATTTAGGGCACACCTCCCGGAGCTCATGTCTTTAGCTGCATGTGAATCAGAAAATGGCCTAGTCGGCCATCAGTGGAAAGAGAGGCCCAGTGGTCTTGCAAATTTTATATGCCTCAGTACAGGGGAACACCAGGGCCAAGAAGTGGGAGTGCGTGGGTGGGGGAGTGTGTGGGGGAGCATGTGGGGGACTTTTGGGATAGCATTGGAAATGTAAAGGAAATAAATACCTAATTTTAAAAAAAAATCAAGAGAAAAAAAGAATGCCCTGTCA
This sequence comes from Mus musculus, assembly GCF_000001635.26. Taxonomy (NCBI): domain Eukaryota; kingdom Metazoa; phylum Chordata; class Mammalia; order Rodentia; family Muridae; genus Mus; species Mus musculus. The sequence continues at coordinate 147,670,397 of NC_000067.6, read as the reverse complement.
TAAAGACTGAATAAATTCCTGTTCAATATCCCAATATATTTTCCATGTTTTTACTTCACAGTTGGGTCATGTATTCATTTCATATTTAAAAATAGTTTTTTGGTGATATTCAGTAGTTTTAATGAAAACTAAAGCAATATTTGAAAATATCACAGAATAATAAAATAATTCTTAAAAATGAAAAAGATAGCTATATACAAGTGACTATATTTTAAATATCAAGTCTCAAAAATATAGTACAAAAATAGACATAATTATAACATAATTCTTATCAAATTGATATGACATTTAGATTGTAAGAGAAAATCTTCATTCTCATCCACTCCTATTGAAACTCCAAAGTTTCTGCAAGGCAAAAGACACCGTCAATAAGACAAAAAGACCACCAACAGATTGGGAAAGGATCTTTACCTATCCTAAATCAGATAGTGAACTAATATCCAACATATATAAAGAACTCAAGAAGGTGGACTTCAGAAAATCAAATAACCCCATTAAAAAATGGGGCTCAGAACTGAACAAAGAATTCTCACCTGAGGAATACCGATTGGCAGAGAAGCACCTGAAAAAATGTTCAACATCCTTAATCACCAGGGAAATGCAAATCAAAACAACCATGAGATTCCACCTCACACCAGTCAGAATGGCTAAGATCAAAAATTCAGGTGACAGCAGATGCTGGCGTGGATGTGGAGAAAGAGGAACACTCCTCCATTGTTGGTGGGATTGCAGACTTGTACAACCACTCTGGAAATCAGTCTGGCGGTTCCTCAGAAAATTGGACATAGTACTACCCAGGATCCAGCAATACCTCTCCTGGGCATATATCCAGAAGATGCCCCAACTGGTAAGAAGGACACATGCTCCACTATGTTCATAGCAGCCTTATTTATAATAGCCAGAAGCTGGAAAGAACCCAGATGCCCCTCAACAGAGGAATGGATACAGAAAATGTGGTACATCTACACAACGGAGTACTACTCAGCTATTAAAAAGAATGAATTTATGAAATTCCTAGCCAAATGGATGGACCTGGAGGGCATCATCCTGAGTGAGGTAACACATTCACAAAGGAACTCAATCAATATGTACTCACTGATAGGTGGATATTAGCCCCAAACCTAGGATACCCAAGATATAAGATAGAATTTGCTAAACAAATGAAACTCAAGAAGAATGAAGACTGAAGTGTGGACACTATGCCCCTCCTTAGAATTGGGAACAAAACACCCATGGAAGGAGTTACAGAGACAAAGTTTGGAGCTGAGATGAAAGGATGGACCATGAAGAGACTGCCATATCCAGGGATCCACCCCATAATCAGCATCCAAACGCTGACACCATTGCATACACTAGCAAGATTTTATTGAAAGGACCCAGATGTAGCTGTCTCTTGTGAGACTATGCCGGGGCCTAGCAAACACAGAAGTGGATGCTCACAGTCAGCTAATGGATGGATCACAGGGCTCCCAATGGAGGAGCTAGAGAAAGTAGCCAAGGAGCTAAAGGGATCTGCAACCCTATAGGTGGAACAACATTATGAACTAACCAGTACCCCGGAGCTCTTGACTCTCGCTGCATATGTATCAAAAGATGGCCTAGTCGGCCATCACTGGAAAAAGAGGCCCATTGGACTTGCAAACTTTATATGCCCCAGTACAGGGGAACGCCAGGGCCAAAAAGGGGGAGTGGGTGGGTAGGGGAGTGGGGGTGGGTGGGTATGGGGGACTTTTGGTATAGCATTGGAAATGTAAATGAGCTAAATACCTAATAAAAAATGGAAAAATAAAGAATGCAAGAGAAAGTAATGGACAATTTATTAAATGCACTGCACAGAAGAAGTGTCCACACATATTATTTATAATCAAATAAAAGTAAATATTTTAAACTTAAGAGACTTTAACCGAAACAGGACTTATTGTAGTAATTACAGAGAAACATTCTTTGCTCTCAATACCAAATTAGTGATCTGGCATTTATTTGTAGTGCTTATCCTATCTTCCCACCAAAAAAACCTACAGCAGTGTTAAAAGCAGGTATACTGGAGTTGGAGATTTCAATTTTCAGGAATAGACTGGCTGCTCAGTGAGGTCTAGGTCAGTTTGGGTTGTAGAGTAAAGCACTTTTACAATGTGAAATAAAGCAAACCATGAAGAAAGAAGGGGAAAAATAGAAAAAGAAGATGAGGCAGAGCAATATTTTGATATATACCATTGTTCAGCTTTTCTGGAAGCTCATCCTGGCAACAAAGTAATAAAACAAAAATGCAATTAAGTTACATGTCAAAACAGCTATCAATATAATTAAAATTATCCAATTTATAAAAACTAGTGCACACATTCTATAAAAAAGTCATAAATGAAATGTTAACATGTTTTCGGTATCCAAAAAATAACCACCTTTGAGATATATTTCAACTTTAAATAATATTTCAGGATATGATATTAGTATGGTGTATTTATTCCATGGGTTAGTCACATTTCCTTTTTCATTACACTTTTTCATTTTAAGTACCACTTTCACAAAGTATTTCTAGAATTAATTTCTGGCTGTTAGAAAAAGAATATTTAAATTCATTAGTACTGTTTGATAGTTAAATTTTATTTCTAAATGTCTTAGATTAAGAAACACCCAAGAAATTAGTGAATCTTACCTTCAGGAATGTATATAGTCAGTCTGTGAGAACCTGACATAATCAAGTGATTAATAGTCTTTATACATTCTTCATATGCTAGCATTATTGAGAGGTGGGAAATAAAGGAGGTACGGTGTAGTAGAACAAAGTATGTAACTTTTCCTTGACTCTTTTTTTTTCTTCACTTTTCTGTACATCCTGTCCATCAAGAAGTACAAATTAGCTTCCATGATCAGTTTCTGCAAGCATGATGTATGACATTAGTGGTTTAATGAACATGCACAAAACCCTATGGACCTGTCAAAGAAAATTAAACTGCAACAGTTAAATTGTTTATGCCAGGTATTTGGTTATAATGAAAAGAAATCTAACACATTACCAATTAGTTTTCAAAAATTAGCATATTTATCTACCCTTCAAATTTTGAGAGCCATTTACCTAGTCAATATTCTATCTTTGTCATTTTTTTCAGTTACACTTACATTTTGGAAGTATTTGATGAGCACAAGTTAAAAACATATGTCATAAGCTGTAAGATAAATTATAGAGATATCAAAACCTCAGTTGCACATTCTTAAAGAACTTCAAAAATTCTTTAAATGGCATTGCTAACTAGACCATGCAATAATGTGTAAATAGAATGCTTGGGACAAAAATAAATAGTTAGATTTCAAATATAACCTAAATCTGTAGAAACATATTTGGACATTTTTTAAAATAAAAAAGTTGCCACAAGAGTTCTGGTAAGGTTCCAGTTAAGTGTGAGCAGCATAAAAAAATTGAGTTCTGAAGGTTAGGAAAGACAAAGACTATAAGATTAATAAAAAAAAAATACTGCTACTTTTGAAAGGGAAAATACAACACAACGAGAGTGTTGGAGAATATAATCTTTGAAAATACAGGATGTATGCATGACATTGAAAAAATTCTCAATAGATTTGTACATAGAAAATGAAGAATAATTACATTAAGTGCAATGCATCAATTGAGTTACTGTTTTATGCCAAGCAGTTTATGAGGCTTGGAGTTTGATTGATGAGTGATAAAAATACAACTTCTCACAGGGATGAAAGCCTAATCCTTGTGTTTAAAAAAAACCTATTCCCAATACAAGACAGTAGGATAAATGATATACTAAAATCAAGTACCAGATGGTAAAAAAACAAAAGGCATAGTTTACTCTGTAGAACTCTCATACAAAGGATTTTGTTTTACTTACTTTGTTTTCCCATGCGTTACAATTTTCTCTCAAAAATTTTGGGACAATTGTGATATACGTTTTGTTTCAATTTTAGCATGAGAACATGGATCATCAGAGAATAGCGTTTATAAGTGTTTGCTCTGTATCAGATCATACTAAGGAAGAAAAATAACATGATTATTTATCTTTATGTTTACCTAGAAAAAACAGAGAGATGATGTGTACATATTTGTGACTGTGCAAACAATTATGTGAATATATTCCATTTACAGAGAACTTCGGTTTTATATATTCATGTATTTAACCATTCATTCATTGGTTTACATTCAACTAAATGGTATCAAATTATCCAAAATCTTGTGTTTAAAGGATTTTTTTTTAAATATTGTCTATCAGTAAAGATGCAAGTGACCTTAGCCTAAATGCCCAACAGCAGGGAGATGGAACCTAAAGAGACCCCCTCCAGCAGTTAGACAGGGCCCCTACTGGAGGGTTGGGGTTACCAACCCACCTTCAGAACTTTTAACCCAGAATTGATCCTGTCTAAAAGAAATGCAAGGAAAAAAACGGAACAAAGACTGAAGGAATGACTGACAAATGACAAGCCCAATTTGGGAGCCATCCCATAGTGGGGCAACAAAAACTGACACTATTATTAATGCTATGTTGTCCTTGCAGCTTGGAGCCTCGCATGAAGGCTCCAGTTAAGATTTAAGTCCTGGTGAAGTTCTAGCAGTAGCTGACTGAGACAGATGCAGATACTTAGAGAGCCAATCATTGGATTGAAGTCATGGACCCCAATGAAAGACTTAGAGAAGGATTGAAGGAAATGAAGAGGATGGCAACCACATAGAAAAATGAAAGTTGTCAAGTAACCTGAACTGAGAGCTCCCAGAGATTAAGCCACAAACCAAGAAGACAGGTCCGAGGCTCCCAGTACAAACATACCAGAGGACTGTTGTTCTGTAGAGACATGACTGTCCAGATAAGGGGGGTGTCTAGGAGAATGGTTCACCCTCTCACAGTCAAAGAAAAGGGGTATGGGATGAATAACTGTGGAAGAGGAACCTTGAGGGAAACATTTGGGATTTAAATAAATATTATAATTAATTAAGGAAAAAGTGTCTGAACACTTGACCATATCCACAAGAATGACTTGATCTCTAATGTGGTAAATGGGCAGCAATGGGAACCCACATAGACACCTGTCATATGTACAATTTCCAGAGTTTAGGCCTCCTTTATGTGACAAAAGTAACTTGCAGGCATCAACACACGCACACACACACACACACACACACACACACACACACACACATACAGAGAGAGAGAGAGAGAGAGAGAGAGAGAGAGAGAGAGAGAGAGAGAGAGGCTCTTACTAGGACTATAAACAGAAGTTAATGGATATGACCACTGAAAGCTCAGTATTATTTGAAGACCTGTTCTTGATGTCAATGAATACACCTCTAAGGATAAAAGGAAGAAAAATGAAGACCCAACCACTTAACCTCATACTGCTTGCTTGGTTCAACTAAGATATATCCAGCAGTCGGTTTATTAGTTTGTAATATTATGTTTCCCTTTTTAATAATCTTATACACATTGTACATTAATGTACATTTTTATGAAATACAGTGATTATTCAGTATATGTATTAAGAAACCCAATAAATGGCTCACAATATAAGGAAAGACACAATACAAATGTGTCTCCATACCTATGTCACATTTATGTAGGTGCAAGAAAATTGAGTCCTTGGTACTAGAGTATGATTTTTGCCTCAGTAAGTAAGGGGGGCAAAAATTAAGGAGACACACAATGTTAATATCCGGTTACTCACAGACATAAACATGTATACCTCCACTCTCACATAATGGTCCCATGTACATTCTCATACACATAGTATACATTCTTGTTATTGCATACATGTTCAGATAAAAAATACAATCAAACATATGTATACATATGTATATCTGCCAAAAGAAAAATGCTAAGTGCTCCACTATGGCCTACAAAATTTATAGTAAACCCAGAAAAGAGAAATATGAAATGTATATGCTTTATACTTAAAGAAAGAAAATATATAGCTGTATAATGTAACAAAAGTACAATTACATGTTTCTGAATATTTCTAAATGATATATCATTATATTTAACTCAAAAATCATTAAAGCCTTTTCTAATTTTTGTGCCACATTTTTAAAAGTAAAAGTAGAAACATACATGGTTTTACAACCAGATTCCTACTATTAAAGTGATAATCCAATAGTGATAAATTGAATTATAAATTGAATTTCATTCATTATTAATTTTTTTCTTGAATTTCACAAAAAATATTATTTTTTCCATGAAGCCCAAATAATATTACATTTAACTTTCCTATTTTGAGATTTGTCCTGGTTCTCAGAATGTTTCATACTCTCACTGTTTTGATGACTTAGAAGTCTGGAGTAGTAGTCAACAGGCGTTTTCTTTAACTTGGGCATTAAAATGTCATTTGTGGTGAGCTGTTGTATCACAAAACATGTAATCCTAAAATCTGGAGGTAGAGGCATGGGTACTTTTGTAAGTTCTAATCTAGTGTTGTCTACAACATTACAACAAGGTTTAGCCTACACAGTGAGGCCCTTTCTCAATAAACAAACAAATAAACAAAAATTATAAAATGCCATTACAATTACTTAGGCTTGTTAGCAGAAGGAAAAGAGAGAAATAGTTGATCACATCACAAGGTATGAGTACACATTACTAACACGGCATCACTATCTACGTGGACCCAATCCAGGTATTAGAGTCATTTCATTAGTTAGGCTTCTGGACAGTAATTTTTTATTTTACATTCATAATGTATGGTAGTGTCGTTGTACAAGACCGTGTTCAATTAATGTGATCTGTTTATTTTATTTCACTAAAGGAAATCACCCACGTATCTTATTGGAAGTGTTGTCTTCAAGATGTCACCCTATGTTCCAGTTATTTATATATCAAAGTGTACTGGCTAGTTTTGTGTCAACTTGACACAGCTGGAGATATCACAGAGAAAGGATCTTCAGTTGAGAAAATGCCTCCATGAGATCCAAATGTAAGGCATTTTCTCAATTAGTGATCAAGGGGGAAGGGCCCTTTGTGGGTAGGACCATCTCTGGGTTGGTAGTCTTGGTTCTATAAGAGAGCAGGCTGAGCAAGCCAGTAAGGAACATCCCACCATTGCCTCTGCATCATCTCCTGCTTCCTGACCTGCTTGAGTTCCAGTCCTGACTTCCTTGGTGATGAACAGCAGTATTGGAAATGTAAGCCGAATACACCCTTTCCTCCCCAACTTGCTTCTTGGTGATGATGTTTGTGCAGGAATAGAAACCCTGACTAAGACATCAAAGTAATCATTTACATCAGTGTAGACAGAGTTTTTTGTAACATACTTTGATTTGTAATGAAATGTATCTTATTTTATTACTTAATTTGTTTTGGCTTTGTTATTGGAAACCTTTTGTACTCCACATAGTTAATTAATGTGACACACACACACACATCCATTCAAAATATGGTGTATAAAATCATATATAGATATAAATGATATATGTCATTTTATACACCATATTTTGGTAGGATTTACCCCCTAGTGCCCTATAACACCTATAAAATAACTCCTACCTTCCTACATCTCCAAATTCCATGTCCTTTTTTGATTGTTTCTTTAAATAGTCCTTCCACCTCAATGCTAACCATATAATCCTGAATTTGGTAAATCCATAGAAATCTTAATCCACCATAGACTGTACTTAATGTAAACCATCTATTCTGTTTTCATACACCATGAATTTATAATAGTACCACAGATATCAATAGGACTTAATGACCCCATCCTCTTCCATGACATGTCTGGCTTGACCCTGTGAACATCTTGAGTTTTCTGTCATAACCAGCGTTAACACCCTTGGTCCAAATTCTTTGTGATGTTCATCAAACACTATTTTGATTTAGTTGTCCACCCCCTCTGACTCTTAAATTCTTTATGGTCTCTTCAACAATAACCCTTGAACTTTGGGAGTGGTAAGTGTGATGCGCCTATTAGAACTGAATATTCTACAGCCTCTTACTCTCTGTATATTGAGCAATAGTGGGTCTTTGTATTAATCACCATATACTGCATAAAGAAGTTTGTCTGATCGGGATTGAGGAATCTACTAATCTATAAATATAAAAACAAGTCATTATATTTTGCTTTAATAATTTCTTTTTTATTATCGGATATTTTCATTATTTACATTTCAAATATTATCCCCTCTCCAGGTCTCCCCTGCCCAGAAACCACCTATCCCATCTCCCCACCCTCTGCTTCTCTGAAGGTACTCACCAACCCACTCCTGCCTTCCTGCCTTGACATTCCCCTACACTGGGGCATCAAACCCCCACAGGACCAAGGGCTGCTTCCCACTGATGTCCAACAAGGCCATCCTCTGCCACATAAGCAGCCAGAGCCATGGGTCCCTCCATGTGTTCTCTTTGTTTGGTGGTCCAGTCTCTGGGAGCTCCAGGGGATCTGGCTGGTTGACACTGTTGCTCCCTTCATGGGGCTGCAAAGCCCCTCACATCCTTCAGTCCCTTACCATAAGTAGAGGCTTATTACTTATCTATCTATGAGTATTTTGTTCCAATAGTGATTTCAGACAGATTCCATCTATGAATTGGGCCTTAAATCCAATTGCTGTCACTATTGTACCAGTCAACATATTTTATCAATACAGTTGTTATTTTAGTTCACAGTTGGATATGATTAATAAATATCTTTCTCTGATTGCACATTCCTGAACTCTGAAAGCTAAATACCAGTTTGATTTAACTATGTGTTTCTGATCCAATCTTATTTGTTTGTTTTTGGGGATTTGGGAAACTGGATTTACCTATTTGGATTTTCGATGTTTAGAATCTTGCCCCAGACTTGGTAAGCAATTACTCCAGATGAGTGGAGTGAATCAAGATCAGTCCTCCAGGTTTCTCAGTAGGAGACTCACAATGTAAAACCTACACATTAAGAATTGTTCTTGAAATCCATTAAAAAAAAAAAAAAAACCAAACAGGAAAATGACAAAGAAAACACAGAATAGATGATAGGTCGACATTTGTTTTTTTCTTCACTGTTCAGGTTTACTCACAAATATCTTTAAGCTCACTAATGACCAACACATAAAGTAAGAAAGACATTTGCATAGAAACCTGAATGTCTGACTTTCCTGAAAAAAAAAATCAGATTTGTAACCAAATGGCAAAAAACAACTTGCTGTTGATATTGTGAGATTTGCCCAATTGTTACAATTGTTAAAACTTCTGAATATTCCTTCTCAAGTGTCAAAAACCAAGGTCAATGACACTGGTCTCTAAATATGCTTTTCTCTGTTAATCTAAGTAAATAGCATGTGTAAACATATTGACATCATCTATGATTTAAGGAACAAAAATGTAAATATATGAGAATTAATAGTAAAGGGATAGAAAATTATGCACTCATCTTAGATCAATTACAGATTTATGATTGAAAACTTTCTGTGCAGCAAGCTACTTGAAATATTTCTATTTACAAAGCTCATTTAATTACCACTCATATTACAAGTTCTCATTTGAACCCTTAACAACAGTCAGTATCACCTAAAGAGATAAATTAAAATCAGAACATCAAGCTGGTTATACTTCAAGGCTCATTTAATATAAATGATCACCGTGGCAGCAAACAAGAAAGAATTAAAAAGAGATCCCATTCATATAATATATATCACATATTTTAATTGTCTTCATTAGGGATGCATGAAAAAGCCAAAACTGTTTTCTGGCAGCAGATTGTAATGATTCAAGATATAAATATATCAACAAGGGAAAAATAGCACATAAAATGCTTTCTGACTTGTCACCTGGAATTAGCGGCATCTCTCCATGACATTATTGTAATTGTCAAGCCTTTGATTCAGTTATTAAATGTGCCGATGATGAAAATGCTGGCTGGTCAAAGAAATCCAATTAACAGTGAAGATTATTCTCAGAAGTGAGCCACTACTTTAGACACAATATGAACTGTTTAAAATGATTCTCATTAAGGTAGTCGGCACATGCTTTTTATATAAAAGGAAATAACACAAAGGATACAACAAGACTTTTGTTTAATGTTAGATAATACTTTTCCTACTAAATCTTTCATATTTGGATGATACTGACATTTAAGTATGCATAGTTTTGTTATCAGAAAGTGACTAGTGTATTGTAGAATTTGAATCAGAAACTTTATTCGTCAGTATTACTGTCTATAGCAACATTTTTCTAAAATAGACAATAGGTACCTACACTATTGAAATATCTTGCAAAGCAACCCTCTCTCTTGCAGACATATCGCTTATATCAGATTATTTTTTTTAATAATAAGACATGTCCTAAAGGGATTCAACCACAGAAATTGTAAACTTGCAAAATTAGCACAGATTTCAAGTAATCATTTATTTAAAAATCTCATGACTGACAATGGTCACATCTAAATTTATTATGTTGTTCTGAGTCCACTCGCCCAACTTTATATTACAATGTGAATCAAAGTCCTGTTACTTTGTAGAACTATCCTAGGTAATAATATATTTATGAATATTGTAAGAGCAAGTATAAAGTTCATCTGATTTTATAATTCACTCACATAAATTTTGTCTTAACAGTAAATGGTGTCTAATGCTTGAAAATAGCACTAGAGAATTATTAATTGACCAAGGTCAAGACTGTTCGGGGGAGAAAAGAGCATTTCAAATAATATATATCTCTTGCAAGTACTAAACACTAAATCTGCTACTTTTATGGTAAATAAATAAGAAGGGAACATAAAATATACCTTAAGTAATAAAAAATATCTCCTAACAGCTGACTATTTATCATATGTAAATACAACAATCTGGGTGCATTTGTGTGTATGGAATAATATATCCTTAGCAATATAGAAATATATTATGCACTGCTTATGTGTGCCCTCTGACCCTTCATTGGATATAGAGTGGAACTGAGAATAAATTTCAAAAATTCTTCCATTTATCAGCATTAACTGTCAGTTAGGAATACATAATCATTAAATTAATTTAATACTCATTAATTTTACAATAAAAATTTAAGATGAGCTAATTTTTTAGAAGACCAGAGGTAGCAGGAAAAGCTTAGAATAGGACTAGGAAGGTGTCTTTCAAAACCCATGTAATAGATGGGATTTCTAATTGTTTCCTACTCTCTATACCATGTTACCTGGTTCATGTGCTTCCAGGGTTTCTCATGTTCCCGACTTCCATCTTGCCACAGCAGCATTGTAATTATAGACATGTGTTACCACAGCAATATTTATGTGAGTGTGGGGCATCTGAGCAATAAAATCCATATCCAAATATTTTGCTAAACTTTTGATTGAGTCCAAGGATCCAGAGCTCAAGAATCAGAAAACCTACTGCATATACATTCCAAAGGCTCAGTTGAATTTCTAGGGTCCAAAGTACTCTAATCATAAATTACATAGCTTAATACATCTTATACTTTCAAAAATACTAGAATAATATGTGCCTACCCCAAACAAAACAAAAACTTGGGATCAGGGAGATACCATACCTTGTAAAAAATAATTGTATATATCTGACAACCTGAGCTCTGAACCCTGTAAAAGCTAGATGGTGGGGACTCTGTAATTTGAATAGGCCTAAGATGTGGCAGAAGGCAGCGAGGTAGAATCCTATGGAAACACAGGTTCCTCCAGCACAACAGCAAATAAGTAAAACAGCGCCCAACAAGATAGAAACGAGCAACAACATGCCAAACTGAGTCCAAGGCATATACATGTTCACTGCCTTATGCAAAGAATCTCATGCATTACAATCAACTAAAAGTTTGAATATCCAGAAACTTTATAGAAAGCAATACCAAATATTTAAATGTACCCAGTATAATTTTAAATTATTTTTTACATTTAAAAGTTAACTTAAATTTAGATAAATTTACCAGTATTTTTTTTTCTTCAGCATTTTCTTTTAGTGAGTATGTGGGTGTAATCGCTAATTTCACTGCTGTTATTTTATGAATTTTAACATATGAACTTAAACTTAATTGGCTGTCTGTTTTGATAACTTTACATTTCTTTTGAAATTGTGCTTCTCCACATGAAACACAGATGGTAAGCCTAAAATAGCTGATTACAACAGAAGCAGAAATGTAAACTGAAAAGTATGGAAACTAAAATTATTCTCTTATGTCTTTTATTTAATTAGTTTTTGAAATTAAAAGTTCTAATTTATTTCTGGTACCTAATAAAATTTTGTGATCCATGTATATGGACAAACTCTAGAGAAGATGAACAGTTGCAACTGCATATGGCTTAGTGTGTAACACAGAAAAAAAAAAGAAATAGTATTTTGTTATGTTTTGTCTGACAGAAAGCATATCAGTAGTTTTGATAATCACAACACATCAATATGCTATACATACATACATACATACATACATACATACATATATACTTACAAAATATAAGTAGACATATTTTCTGAAACATAATCACTGTTTGGATTCAGTAAATTTAAAACCTGACTATGACAAGGTTAAATGAGTGATATGGCAAGGGAACTGTGGGAGATATTAGAATAGGGAGGTTAAGGATCAAAATGTGTTACATAGCTAGAGGAGATTGTCAAAGACTATATAAATAAAATAAAAATAACTACAAAGGGGCAGGAGAGATGGCTCAGCAGGTAAGAGCACTGACTGCTCTTCAAAGGTCCTGAGTTCAAATCACAGTAACCACATGGTGGCTCACAACTATCTGTAATGAGATCTTCTGGGGTGTCTGAAGAGAACTACAGTGTAGTTACATATATATATATATATATGGTTTTTTGAGACAGGCTTTCTCTGTGTAGCCCTGACTGTCCTGGAACTTACTTTGTAGATCAGGCTGACATCCAACTCAGGAAGATGCCTGCCTCTGCCTCACAAGTGCTGGGATTAAAGGTGTATGCCACCACTACTCAGCTACAAAATATTTTAAAAAAATAACTAGACATGTAAATATATTTAAATATAAATATTAAATGTGTATTTTAGACTTTATTTGCATCTCTTAAATCTTGTTTCAGTGCATTTTATCTTTTAGGCATCATTTTATTTTTTCATTAGATATTTCCTTTATTTACATTTCAAATGTAATCTCCCTTCCTGGTTTCCCCTCTACAATTCCCCTATCCATTCCTCCCTCCCTGTGCTTAGCAACCCACCCACTATCAATTCCTGGGTCTGGCATTCCCCTACACTGAGGCATAGAACCTTCACAGAACCAAGGGCCTTTCTTCCCATTGATGACCAGTCATGTAATCCTCCGCTACATAGGCCTACCCAAGTATACTCTTTGGTTGATGGTTCAGTCCCTGAGAGCTCTGAGGGTACTGGTTTGTTCATAGTGTTGTTCCTCCTATGGGGCTTCAGTTCCTTGGGTCCTTTCTCTAGCTCCTCCATTTGGGAGCCTGTACTCAGTCCAATAGTTGACTGAGAGCATCCACCTCTTTACTTATCAGGCACTGGTAGAGCCCCTCAAGAGACAGCTATAATAGGTTCCTGACATCAAACACTTGTCATCCACAATAGTGTCTGGGCTTAGTGACTATATAAGGGATGGATCCCCAAGTGGTGCAGTCTCAGGATGTTCTTTTGTTCAGTCTCTGCTCCACATTTTCTCTCTGTAACTCCTCCCATGGGTATATTTCCCCCTTTAAGAATGATTGAAACACCTACACTTTGTTTTTCCTTATTCTTGAGCTTCTTGTGGTCGGTGAATAATATCTTGGGTATTCCAAACTTCTGGGTTAATATCCACATTTCACTGAGTGCATACAATGTATGTTCATTTGTGATTGGGTTACCTCACTCAGAATGATATTTTATACTTCCATCCATTTGCCTAAGTATTTCATAAGTTCATTGTTTTTAATAGCTGAGTAGTACTCCATTGTGTAAATGTACCACATTTTCTGTATCCATTCCTCTGTTGAGGGACATCTGGGTTCATTCTAGCTTCTGGTTATTATAAACAAGGCTGCTATTAACATAGTGGAGCATGATTCCTTATTACATGTTTGAGCACCTTCTGAGTATATACGAAGGAGTAGAATTGCTGGGTTCTCAGGTAGTACTAAGTCCTATTTTCTGAGGAAGCACCAAAGGCATTTCCAGAGTCACTGTACCAACTTACAATTCCACCAGCAATGGACAAGTGTTCCTCTCTCCACAACACTCACCAGCATCTGAGGTAACCTGAGATTTTGATCTCTGCCATTCTCACTGGTGTGAGGTGGAATCTCAGGGTTGTTTTGATTTGCACTTCCCTGATGACTAAGGATGTTGAACATTTCTTTAGGTGCTTCTCAGCCTTTCAGTATTTTTTCAATTGAGAATTCTGGGTGCCCTTGCATTTAGAGCATAAATGTTCATAAATGTTGAGAGATCTTCTGGGTAGATTTTTTCTTTGCTGATTACGGAGTAGCCTTCCTTATCTTTATTGTTTCTTTTTCCATTTTTAGATCTTGGATGGTTTTGTTCAGTTCCTTCACCTGTTTGCTTGTGTTTTCCTGTAATTCTTTAAACTATTTTTGTGTTTCCTCTTTAAGGTCTTCTACCAGTTCACCTGTGTTCTCTTGTATTTCTTCAGGGGAGTTATTTATGTCCTTCTTAAATTCATCATCATGAGATGTGATTTTAAATCAGAGTCTTGCTCTTCCTGTGTGTTGGGATAGCCAGGGTTCACTGTGGTCGGACAACTGGGTTCTTTTTTTTTTAATTATTATTAGATATTTTCATTATTGACATCTCAAATTTAATTCCCTTTCTTCATTTCCCCTCCAAAACCCCCACTATCTCATCCCCTCTCCTCCTGCTCACTAACCCACCCACTCCTGCTTCCCTGTCCTGGTATTCCCCTACACATTGAGCCTTCACACAACCAAGGGCCTCTCCTCTGACTGATGTCCCACAAGGCCATCCTTTGCTACATATGCGGCTGGAGCCTTGAGTCCCTTCATGTGTACTTTTTGGTTGGTGGTTTAGTCCCTCAGAGCTCCGGGGGTACTTGGTTCATATTGTTGTTCCTACTATGGGATTACAAACCCGTTCAGCTTCTTGGGTCCTTCCTCTAGCTCCTCCATTGGTGACACTCTACTTAATCCAGTGGATAGCTGTGAGTACCCACTGCTGTAATTATCAGGCACAACTCCAAATAGATTGGACCAGAATAGAAATTCCTCCTTTAACATAATAACTAAAACACCAAATGCACAAAACAAAGAGAACTGGGTTCTGATGATGCCAAGTAGTCTTGGTTTCTGCTGCTTAAGTTCTTGTGCTTGCCTTTTACCATCTGGTTTTCTTGGGTGTTAGCTGATCTTGCTGTCTCTGACTTTAGTTTATCTATCCTGCAAGCCTGTGTGTCAGTACACCTGGGAGAACAATTTTCCCTGGGAGGAATTTGGATAAGGAGAACTCTGGGTACAGGGTCAGCTCTGGGGTTCAGAGACCAAAAGGATCCTGTTCCCAGCTGCTCCTTTGTTCCTGTGTCCTAATGGCTCTGTGAGTGTCCCTCTTGGGCCAGTAATTTGAAGAGAAGTAGTGGTCTCACCCGTGTTTGCAGGTGTGTAGTCACTCCTAGGAGATCAGCTTCTTGGCAGTATTTGTATATGTAGCTTTGTGGCACATGATCAGCTCTGGGTGCAGACAGAGACTGGAAGACTCCGATCTCAGGAAACCCCTTTGGTTCGTGTGTCCTGAGGGCTCCAGGGCATGTTCCTTTGTGCTGCAGTGGTGAACCTATTTGCACTCACAGTGCTGTCTGCACTCTTGGGGGGGTCACTACCTCCTGGTGCTATTTGGGTATGGAGACCTGTGGCAGAGGATCTGTAGGCATTATTTTATTTAGTAGGGTATATTACCACTTAAGCACAATTGGATTACTGTTTTATCCTATTATTTAAAGTATGCACTCATGAACCCTTTTTATCTATGCATCCTGTCTGTATTTTGGATATAACTAATAAGAAAATTTATTTAAGTATAGCTTTTGTAGTTGTAAAATATTTTCTTTACTCAAGTATATAATTTAGGAAGTTCTTGATTTCATGTCTTCTCTAGAAAATAACTCTGAAAAACACAAGAAGCTAACTAGTTATCAACAAACCAAATATCCAAGTTACAAAATGGGATGCAGATCTAAATAGAAATTCTCAGCAGATGAATCTTAAATAGCCAAGAACATTTAAAGAAATATTCATCCCTCTGCCCATCAGGAAAATCCAAATTAAAACAGCTCTGATACTCCCTCTTACTCCTGTCAGAATGACTAAGATAAAAATCTCAAGGTACAACACATGATGGCAAGGGTATGGAGCAAGTAGAGCACTCCTCCATTGCTTGTCAGAGTCAAAACTTGTACAACTTGTTTTGGAACTAATTTGGCAGATTCACAGAAAATTAGGAATACTTATAACTCAAGACTCATATATATCACTCCTGGACAAATACCAAAAATGTGTTCCACCATACCGCAGTGACACTTACTCAACTATGTTCACAGCAGCTTTATTTAGAAACTAGAAACAACCTGGATATCCCTCAAGTAAAGAATAGATTAAAAACAAAAAAGTTCTACATTTACACAATGGTGAATTTCTCAACTCTGAAATAACACCTTGAAAATTACGTGCAGATGGATGGAACTAGAAAATATCATCCTGAGTAAAGTAATCCAGTCCCAGAAAGACAAATATTTTATGTATTCACTTATAAGTGGATATTAGCCATAAAGTACAGTATAAACCTGATACAATCTACAGACCCAAAGAAGCTAAGTAACAAGGAAGGCCCAATGGGAAATGCTTAAATCTCACTGAGAAGGGGAAATGGTATATATATCAGGCAGGGGACTGGGCTGGAGAGGGGATGTGGATGGGAACAAGAGGTATCAGATGGGGTAGGATGGAGGAAGATAGTACTGAGAGAGACACGTTGAATGAGGGAGGCATCTCTGAGATGAGCTAGAAAACAAGGACAACAGAAACCATCAGGGGTCTATGAGGGTGAGCCTATCTAAGACTCCTAGCAGTAAGGAATAAAGAGCCTGAACTTGCCATTTCCCATAACCAGGCAAGACTTCTAACAGAGGAATTGGGACACCAACCCAGTTACAAAATCTTAGAACCAGTTTGTTCTGCCTATAAGATATCCTGGTGCAAAGATGGAGCAGAAATTTAGGAAATGGACAACTAATGACTGCCAAAGCTTGAGACCCACACCATGAGAGAGAGAGTCCATTCTGACACAATAAGGATGTTTTAGTATACTTGCAGACAGGAGCCTAAAATAAATGTTGTCAAAAAGGCTTTACCCAGTGAATAATGGAAACTGATGCAGAGACCAACAGCCAAACATTAAGTGGAGCTTGGGAATCCTGTTGAAGAGGAGAAGGACAGATTAGTGGAGACAGAGGGGTCAAGAACACCTATAGACATACTTTTGTGTGCACTGTGTAAAGATTATTCTTGTATCATTCAAATGGTG
Source organism: Mus musculus (assembly GCF_000001635.26). Taxonomy (NCBI): domain Eukaryota; kingdom Metazoa; phylum Chordata; class Mammalia; order Rodentia; family Muridae; genus Mus; species Mus musculus. Next base: position 147,652,968 of record NC_000067.6, on the reverse strand, counting down.
ATTTCACTGCCCATCCATATCTATTCACCATCTAGACATTGCATTGTAATCTTATGCTAAGATTCTCCCTTCTTATGTTTGTGAAAACATTGCTGCCAATTTGTTCTCTTGTTTGTTAATAAAAACTGACCAGAAAGTAACTGAACAAATAGGGTGAGATTTCTGCTAGCCCAAGTGAGGTGAGGGTAGGGAATTCAAGGGGAGAAAAGAAATGATTCAGCCAGAAGAGATGACACTACAGAAAAAGACCTAAAGCAGAAAGAGGCAGTTCAAAAAATGTAAGTATCATTGGCTGAGATGTAGCTAGAGTAGCTTAGAGGAACAGCATAGGTTAATAACCACTCAGCTAGTGTGCTGTTAAACTTTTTAAATACATCTCATAGTCTCAGTCTCATTTATTTGGGAGCTAGTCATTAAAAAAAAAAAAAACTACTACCTTTAAAAATCTATTTGCTAGGCCCAGTGGATGCTCACAGTCAGCTAATGGATGGATCACAGGGCACCCAGTGGAGGAGCTAGAGAAAGTACCCAAGGAGCTGGGGGGATCTGCAACCCTATAGGTGGAACAAAAATATGAACTAACCAGTACCCCCTGGAGCTTGTGTCTCTAGCTGCATATGTAGCAGAAGATGGCCTAGTGGGCCATCAGTGGAAAGAGAGGCCCATTGGTCGTGCAAACGTTATATGCCTCAGTACAGGGGAAAGCCAGGGCCAAGAGTGGGAGTGGGTGGGTGGGGGAGTGGGTGGGGGAGCATGTGGGGGACTTTTGGGATAGCATTGGAAATGTAAATGAAATAAATACCTAATTAAAAATACCTATAAAAATCTATTTGCCAGCACCACAGAAAACCTCCAGAATCAAATAACCTGAATCCATAGGGATCCGAGAGACTGAACTATCAACTAGGCTGTATCAATAGGATGAATCTAGGTCCTCTGCATACGTGTAACTAATGTGTAACTGGGTTTTCATGTGGGAGAGGGGGATGTGTCTGACTGTGTTGCTTTCCTTAGGATTCCTTCTGCTTAACTGGACTGCCTAATATAGTCTCAATAGAAGAAGATGAGCCTAGTCTTACTGAATTTTAATATGTCAAGAGTGGTTATTATCCAAGGGAAACCTCACCTTGACTGAGGAGTAAAGAGGAGGAGGGGTGGGTGAGAAAGGGAGGGGAGAGGGAGAAAATAGAAGGATAGGAGAGAGGAAAAGCTGTAATGGAGATGTAAAATCAATAAATGATTTTCTTAATAATCAAAAAAAGAACTTATGAGACAAAAATTAGCTTAAAATAAGAATATGCCTACAGATATGCTGATTTATTTTAGCTCCTTTTTGGAATACACTTAAAATTTCAGAATTTAAGCCAGGTTTTAAAAATAGATTTAATATATTTTTTAATATTTTTTCATTTATATTTATATACCTCCTCTTTTTGCAGGCATGTTCAGATAAACAGTTCCTTAATGAAGTTATTCATCACTGTTCAGATACTGAAAAGATGGGTCTGTGACTTTGCCATGAAAGAAGGGACATCAATATCATATACTATATCACAAAGGCTGAGGGAATATCATGAAACTTAAGGCATGAAAAATGAAAGAGCAAGAGAATGGGGTGATATATAGTTAAGTACTGTTTCCAGGAAATGACAGGATGTTGCAAACATGATCTCTTACATGGTTCCTTGCATGAGACAGAACAAGAACAAGACACTTAAATTTTTTTCAATATGTAGAGGGAATTATGGTCGCAATGTGCCAGTGCTTGCTGAGCTACTTAAAAAATGGCTACTAGTAGGCTGGAGAGAGAGAGAGAGAGAGAGAGAGAGAGAGAGAGAGAGAGAGAGAGAGAGAGAGAGAGAGGAAGAAGAAGAAGAAGGAGGAGGGGGGGCAGGAGGAGTAGGGAGGGAGGGAGGGAAGGAGGGAGGGAGGGAGAAATATTAGGGGAAATTGGAGGGAGTGAGAGGTAATTTATGGTATATTCAGATAAAATACCATTCATTTTAATAAAATGTTTATGACTTCAAACTATAATTAATCAAATCCATAACCCTGAGAAAATAATTTAAGAGATTCTTAAATGCCTGATGTGAAATCCTGATCAATGTATTTTTTATCAATATATCTATTAATTATGAAAAGGACATGCATGAGATAGAGATAGAGAGGAGCCTGAGGAAAAGAAGGTCCAGCTACAGGCCCAAATTAGGATCCAGCTCAAGGGGAGGTCCCAAGGCATGACACTATTACTGAGGCTATGGAGTGCTCACAAAATGGACCTAGCATGACTGTACTCCAGAGGACCCAACAAGCAGATGAAAGCATCAGATGCAGACATGTGCACCCAACCAATGTACAGAAGCAACTGACCCCTGTTGTTGAAATAGGGAAGGCTGAAGGAAACTGAGGAGAAGGGCGATCCTGTAGGAGGATCAGCAGTCTTAATTAACCTGGAACCCTGTGATCTCTCAAACACTGGTCCACCAACCAGGCAGCATACACCAGCTGAAAATGAGGCCCCCTAACACACAAACAGCAGAGGACTACCAGGTCTGTGTTCATTCATAGATGATACTTCCTAACTCTCAAGACACTGGAGGCCCCAAGGAGTTTAGAGGTCAGGTGGGGTGAGGGGTGGGGTATAGATGGGGGACATCTTCTTGGAGACAGGGAGGTGGGGAGGAGATCTGGGATGTGGAACAGTCAGAAGGTCGACAGGGGGCAGTAAATTCTGGAGTGTAAAGCAATCAACCAACCAATCAATCAATCAATCAATAAGAAATATATTTTGAGGGTGCAAGCTTCTAAAGTATATTTTAGCGTGAGATGACCTTAAGTCGACTGAGCTAAAAATACAATTGTTATTCAATCATACAATTCTCTTACACATATTAAAATATGTCATTTATAACCATGTATTCTCAAAACTCATGGTTAATGAATAGACATGTTGATACAAAATAAACTTAACAAGTGGAATGATTCCTTTTTTAATTGGCTGTTTTGTTTGTTTACATTTCAAGTGGTGTTTCCCTTCCCTGTCTCCTCATTGCAAACCCCTCATTCCATCCTGCTTCCCCTTTGCTTCTAAGAGGATGCTTTTATACTCACACACCCACTCTTGTCTCACCTTTCTAACATCCCCCTCCTTAACAAAATAAAAAAAAGTTATTTTAAATGAAGAAGACTTACCTTATCCCTTCTCTATATTATAAAAAGCTTCTTCAAAGTGTTAGAAAACAACTACAGAATCTTTGAGGACAGTGATTTTTTTTTTTCCTTAATATAAATATATTAAGATGTAGTGGAGTATGAGGAACTTACCTGTGTAATCAATCAAGGTGATTAAAGGTAATGGAAAAAAATTAGTAATATGTAATAATGGGAAAATGGTCTCTGAAGTAGGCACATAAGATAAAGGGAGAAAAAGAGGGAGAAAAAAAGAGGGAAGAGATAAAGGAAAAGAGAAAGGAAAAGAAAGAAAGGGAGAAGGAAGAGTAGGAGGGAGAAATTCTTACATATTTATTACTCATCATATTGATTAGACAAGGTTTAAATCTACCATGCACATAAAAACAATTCGCATCACTATTAACCATAAGCCATATTGCGTCTTTTATACAACTTTCTAAAAGTAGTTTAGGATTTGATTGACAAATATTTTCATCTATAAATTGAGTCACAAAATCTTTGATACATAATCTTTAACTACAGTAAATAGAATGATAGCCCAATATAATACTACTCTAGTGTCAGAAGTTGTAGTTACATAAGCAATGTAGGAAGATTGCTATAATTGCTAAATATGTTAATTGGAACTTGGCAAACACTTAACCTCCTTTACCCTTATATAAGATAAAATGCAATTGTCCTAGATTTTTGGCAATAAAACATAATTTTTCTTACTGAATCTGCAAAGGTCAGGTTTTGTAGTACATTTTTAAATGTTTGTACATCATTAAGATGTAAATTAGTCCATCCATTATATAAATAAATATTTTTTTCTCACAAAATTGAAAATAGAACTAGCCATAAGAGCACCTCTGAGTATAAACACAAGTGATTCTCAGGCAACTAAATATATGCATTCACAGCAGGTTGGGAATGAAACCAACCTAGATGTTTATCAAGAGATGAATATATAAAGATATCGTGTCATCATAAACAGTTACAAAGAAGGATAGAATGTTATCATTTGTTGAAAATGGTACAAATAGAGATTATCATATCACGTAAAGTAAGTCATGGACCAAAAGATAAATTTCATGTCATTGCTCTCATCTGTGGCTGTTAGATCTCTTAAGAGATAATGAAAATCATCTGCATTTATGGATATGGAAATGGAAAGATGCTGAGGGAATGAACGGTAATCGGAGGAAGAAAAATAGAAGCAAAACCTAAAGAAGGACATTAAAGAAACTGGGTATTGTCAAATTTCATATATATTTTCGTGTGTGTGTGTGTGTGTGTGTGTGTGTGTGTGTGTGCGTGTGTTTTCTTTTTTTGTTTGTTTATTTTGTTTTGTTTTGTTTTGTTTTGTTTTTTCGAGACAAGGTTTCTCTGTGTAGCCCTGGATGTCCTGGAACTCACTCTATAGACGAGGCTGCCCTCAAACTCAGAAATCCACCTTTCTCTGCCTCCCAAGTGCTGGGATTAAAGGTGTGTGCCACCATGCCCGGCTGTGTGTGTGTTTTCTATAGTAGACCCAATACAATGGGTGTGTTTCCCTACATATTAAAAGTCCTCACAAATGGGTATCTTTATCCATAACCTTCAAGTTCCACTTGGCACTATCTGAAGTGGTCTCTTTTGGGTTAAGCCTGTCTTATCAGGAACCTTATTTTACAACCAGCTACTTACCCTGTAAATTAAACGTGCATGCACATCAAATATATTTTATTCTTTCTAACATGAGAACTCACATCATTTCTATCAACACTATCTGCAGTACAGCAAATGAAGCATGCAGGCCTTGTTGCCCTTATAACTGCCTCTCTACCCATATGGAAACATGATTTTTTTTAAATCTGAAGTTCTTTACCCTTTCCTACAATATCAAGACCTATTTTTTTCTCTTCAAAATATCAGTTCCATATTTCATTTTTAGTTGAAGGATTACTAGTGGCCTAGTTTCACAAAGTTATGCAATTATAGAGCAGAATCCACTTACTTGCCAGGAATTGGAATACAGCCATCAGTGAAGGAATAATAGCAAAGCTTAGAGTTCAGAGTAAAGAACAAAAAAGATATCATACAGCTTTAACAACAAAGGTAGAATGGTGCTTGTCCACAGTAACATTATGAGCTTTGAGTTTTTCAGTGTAGAATTTTAATTGCAGTTTGCCTTCTTTGGAATAAAAGATCATGTTCTAAATGCTTTCCAATAGAATTAATTCAGAAATCAAATTAAGGCTTTCACATTGTGATTTGAGCTAATATAACAGATCTCTCATGCCAAGAAGAGAAAGAGAAGCAATCTAGGAGCAATACACTGTAGTTATTCAGTGTGTGCAGTTATTGGTATCTAACGACATTCAAATTATCTCAGGTACATTGAGAAAGTCAAGATTTATAACTCAAGAAAAACGATATAGATTATTGAAAGTGTGTTTTGTCTTTCTATATCCAATGGTAAGGACATTTCATAATGCTTATGACCCTGTATTTGTTCATTTCCTAACTAAACTAATAATGGCTTTTTGAGATGGAAGTTACATGCTTCTGATTCTTCATTAGTGATAGGGCTTATTTGTTAAGGCTGAAAGTCATATTGAAATGAAGACTAATGTTTTCTTTCTTTCATTCATTCATTCATTCATTCATTCATTCATTTAAAAATGTATCACTGACAACACATATGGTTGTATTGAAAAAAACTGTGCATTTTTTTTTAAATTCCCTCTAAACTGGTTCCAAATTGTGAAATAATTGTTTCGAATTCCCTATGGCTGTTTCTTGAACTATTTTTAAACGCTAAAAATGAGCTGATTGAAGGCATGCATACGTTCATTTTCTTTCCACTCTTGATGTGGATGAGACTAACTTCTTTAAGCCTCTGCTTTGGCTTCCCAGCAATAATGGATGACACACTGAAGTGGTAGCCAAAATAAGCCATTTCTATTTAAAGTTGATTTTGTCAAGACATATTATCATAGCAAAATTCAGAAGTATTTATCCTCGGATTTGCACACTTGTCATCCAAGTGGTACTAGGCTTTAAAGCAAAGATTCAGGACTGACAGAGTCATAGAAAGCACCTGAGGCCAGTAACTATGTAGCAGTTTTTGTCTCTGAAACACATTTTCCAAAGGACATTGCATGAAACTGTGAAAGTTAAAATTGATTCCAATGGAGTGTCCAAAATATGGAAAATGTCAAGTCCACGGACTTGGCCAAAAACAGTGGCCAGGAACTATAGAGTTGGCCTGAATCTAAGAAAGCAGCCGCTGTATTGCTGAGGGTTTGCAACTTCCTAATTGATTTGGAGCTCAAAGCATTACTTCATAAGTCCCACAAACAAGATAGTAACATGAAAGTTTTCATGCTATTATTCTTCATAGATTTTTTTATTTGCTTTGTTATTTTCTTTTCCTATCTCTCCTTTGTGAAAATCAAAATAAGAATGAGTAGAAGCAGCTCTTCCCTGTGAAATGCTATTTCTCTCAATTTCATTTTCATTAATAGCCTGTATTTTTTTATTGGGTTTATGCCTTGCTCTTATTCTTTGGATATTCACATTAGTATTTGCATTAGTTGAATAAAAGTCACCATAGGTCCATATGTTTTCCTTAATTGAGTGGCAAAATTATATATTGATATAGGTGTATATATTTAAAATTGCATGGAAAGTGCTGTTTTCATGTGTTTTTACAATGTCACCAATTAAGCAACATTTATTAGTGATATTAGTCATGTAAGTTATATTTTTTTGTGAAGAAAGATTATAAATGATTGTGTCAGTTATTTGGATTCAATACATTTTTAATGGTCTCCATTTATTCTGTGTTTAAATGAACTTCAGAATGTATCCCCCCCCCATGTCTTTGAAGCCTTATATATAACTTTTAGCAGGATTTATGTAAACAGTTCCCTCTTTCCAACAGCATATTCTACCAGGGACCTATCCTCATCTTACTATGATAATGACTTTTTTCGGATGTCATATGTAAATGTCACATTTTAGGATTGCAGGCATAATATAATTATGTATACATTAATCTTGTATTATGCAAATTCTAATTTCCCTGACCCCATATCTGGTTGCAATCAAGACATGGTATTGTAATGTTTTCTCTAAGTATCCTAATTACTTAATGTTTCTTTATTTTTTATTTTACATTTTCTTTTCCTTTCCTTTCTTTTCTTTTCTCTTATTAATCATTCTATTCCTTTACTCCTCAAATAATATCCCACTTCCCAGTTACCCATCCACAATCCCCCATCCCACATCTGCCCTATTCTCCCTTCTCTTTACCTGTATGAGGGTGCTTCTCCACCCACACATCTTCTCCTGGCTCACTGCTTCAGCATCCCACTGTCCTGGGGCATCAAGGACCTTTACTCCCATTGATGTCAGACAAGGTTATCCTCTGCTATATATGTATCTGGAGCAATGGATACCTCCCTCTATACTCCTTGTTTGGTAGTCTAGCCCCTGGGAGCACTGGGTGGTATGGCTAGCTGATGTTGTTCTTTCTATGGGGTTGCAATCCTCCTCTGCTCCTCCAGTGTTGGGAACTAAAAAGGGGCCCTGGGGAAGAGGGGGAGGACAAGACCCACACCCCACCAGAGTTTTACCCATTCACTGGTCTGTCAGGCATGTGAGAGCTGCCATACACTTTCCACTCAGCCCTGGGTGGGTATTCAAGGCTCTGACCCCCTCTTCAGGGGGTGGCCAAGGGGCAGCTCTACTTGGGAACCCCGGAAATACTTTGCTAAAGCCACCAGGGTTATAGGGGAGAGGAATGAGGGAAGAAGTTCCCAATACCTGGAGAGAGTACGCGCAGTGGATCTTGACTGGAGCAGAACTCTTTATGGTTTTAGAGCTTTATTATAGAAAGGCAGGGAAAAAGAGAGAATGTAGGAGAGAGAGAGAGAGAGAGAGAGAGAGAGAGAGAGAGAGAGAGAGAGAGAGAGAGCAGAGGTGGAAAGGCTAGAGAGAAAGAGAGTAAGAGGGAGAGAGGAGAGGAGAGGAGAGGAGAGGAGAGGAGAGAGAGGAGAGGAGAGGAGAGGAGAGGAGAGGAGAGGAGAGGAGAGGAGAGGAGAGGAGAGGAGAGGAGAGGAGAGGAGAGGAGAGGAGAGGAGAGGAGAGGAGAGGAGAGGAGAGGAGAGGAGAGGAGAGGAGAGGAGAGGAGAGGAGAGGAGAGGAGAGGAGAAGTCAAAGAGAAGGGAGAGGAGGCAAAAAGAGAGGAGAGAGGGGGTGAGAGTGAGGGGTAAGAAGGAGTCATGTAAGAGAGCAAGCAGGGGCTGAACAGCTGTTTTTTATGGTCTTTCCTGTTGCTAGGTAACTGGGTAGGAGTTTAGCCTGAAGGTCAGAAGCTTGGGCCATTGCTTACATGACTACTAACCATTCTTCTCTTGTGGGGGCTATGTGTGTGTGTGGGGGGGTGTAACTTAGGCAAGAGCCAGAATTCCAGGAGCATGAGGGACCTCCTAGTGTGTCATGTAGGTGAATTATCACCACCAGGGTTCAGACCTCAGCTCAAATGGAGACTAGCCTGCAATTCTCCACACTCTAGTCCATCTGCCCTCTCCCTTATCAGGCTCCTTGAGCTCAGACTGATGGTTAGCTTTAAGCATCCACATCTGCATTGGTCAGTTTTTAGCTGAACCTCCCAAGAAACAGCCACACCAGGTTCCTGTCAGTAAGTGCCTTCTGGCAATAGAAACAGTGCCAAGTACCAGGGTCTGCAGACAAGATGAATACCCAGATGGGGCAGTCTCTGGGACTGGGGTCCAACCCAGGGTTTCCAAGTGCTAGGCAAGTACGTATCACTGATTTATCCAGGCAACATATTATATTCCATGTTATTTTTGCTTCTTATGACCACACTTCCCTAAAATTTAAAATCCTTGAAACATTGAAACAATTGTAGAACATTTTAGTTCAAGTCCTTATTTTTCATAGTTTTGTAATTTTTCTAATGTGCTATGCTGCTGAGCATATTTTCTTACTAGACAGATTTTTCTCATCATATTACAAATGGTTACTAATCTCACTACTTAAATACCAAGGACAGTGAGATAATCTGACAAAACAATGGCTTTATTTTTTATGTCAATTACCATTTGGGCCATGTTTTTACCAAATATCTCCTCATTCTTGGCTGCATGGAACATTTTCCTTGCTTTTATTGTTTTGAAGATTTCTCTGGCTTTATATTAAGGTTACCATTTAAAAAATATTTCTCACAATCATTCATCATTTATTTGGTCCCCTCATAGGATTTTTAGCTCATTAAGAAATTTTCAGCTGTTTACAATGCTATTTTCCACTTACTGTTGATACAAGAAAAATAAATAAATAAAAGCATGGTATCAGCCTCTCTTCATGGTCTGAAGCTGCCACACAGGCTTGGGATCACCTTGATTCTATAACTCTGAGAAATGATGTAAAAAATCAAAAGAAGTAGAATAGAAAATCTTCTGACTCCTGTAAGAAACAAACTTGGAGTTTGCAGAGGTTCAAGTTATTAAAGTAGATTGTATTCTACTATCATTTGCACTCTGAAAGAAGACAACTTAAAAAAGTGAGGTGATTTGAATAGGAATGATCACATAGGCTCATATATTTCAATGCTGGGATATTGACATTATTTGATAGGGATAAGATAAAGTGTCATTTTGGAGTTGGTGTGGACTTTTTAGAGGAAGTGTGTCACTGGCACTGGTTTCTGAAGCTCAATCCAAGCCCAGAGTCTCTCTGCCTGCTGCCTGTGGATAAGGAGATAAAACTCTGTTATCTCTCCAGCATCAAGTCTGAGTGTACGATGACATGTTTCCTCCAATGATGATAATGGTCTAAACTTCTGAAATACAAGCCATTTATAATTACATGTGAAATATTTTCCTTTATAAGAGGTGCCATGTTAATGATGGTACTTCACAACAATAGGACACTGACTGAGACAGTAAGGTTGTCATATTTACAATTAAAAAATAAAGACAATACAAGTTGTGTATTCAAAGATAAAGTTAGACTCTAAAAGAGATGGATTCTCTAAATTGTAGTTTATGCATTGACTGATCTGTTTATCAGTATTATAACTATGTATTGTACACAGATTTTGACACTATATGACATCAAATGTGAATAATAAAAACAAAACAAACACAAAGGATATTCAATGAAAGAGCTATTACATTCTTGAATGTAGATTGTTTCATAAAATAATCTCAAGAATCTAATAGTAGTCTAAAAATGAACTATTAAATATTTCATTAAACCCAATGAAGTTATAATATAAAAATAAATTTAAATCTCTAAACTAAAATACATGATTTTGTGAATGATGGAAAACTATGTTTACTAGTTGGAAAGATTATTTTTATAAAAATAAACAAGTCTATTATTAACAATTGAAAAGAAATAAATGCAATAATAAATGACATTTCAAGGAAAACAAAAATGTTTCATGTATTCATTTACATGTATGAAATATCATATAATCACAGAAACAGGAAGCAAGGCATTGTAACACAAAGATAGACAACTGAATGAAAATACACCAGAACTCATTTTAGAGACTTAAGCTGAACAATTCATTCTTTTAAACAATATATACCAAGACATTATTCTGATGGATGAAGCAACATAAAATGTTCTCACCAACTTCATTTGCTTCATTGTTTGTTGTTTATTATAACTAAAATATAAGAGATCATATCATTTTCTATATTAATCTTTAGTTGCATATATGAATGCTGTACTGAAAGACCCTCATTTCTGGGGAGACTCTCGCTCAAGTCCCGGGATGAGCCTAGACCACAACAACTCGAGAGAAACCATTCTTGATGCAATATCACATGAGGTTTATTCGGGTTTCAGCATGTTGAGGCCAAGCTTGTAACCCACACAGGGGCAGAGGAGATCAACCCCCAGCAGTTGCAGTCAAGGGTTTTTAAAGAATAAACTGCAAAGTGAGGGGAGGATAAGACCACAGAGAATGGGGAAGCTGAGTAAACATCGTAAGAATGGGGATGGTGAATTACAGCTCATCTCTCACGGAAAGTTTACAGGGTATCTTTGGCAAACATTCTTGGTCCCTTACACTAGGGGTTAGGCGCCTGGGTTGGTCACCCAATAATCATCATTCTCTCAGGCTGAAGGTGAAAGAACAAAGAACTCCATGCTGGACTTCGTTTCTAGGGGTCTAAGAAACACATTGAGTTGGGGTCTTACAGTACTATTCTTGTGGGACTGTGAAAGGTAGCCTGTATTTTGGTTGACAGAAGCTTACTCTGCAGACCCAGTAGAAAAGTCTACAAGTGAAGGAACAGTGAGCCTTGTTCCCAGACATAGGCCCCTGACACCACAGAGCCCCCACCTCCATAATCCTTCGACTAGCAGACACTTAGACAAGTCCCATGCCCCTGGCATTCTGGCTAGACTCCACCCTCACAGTTACCTGACAATAGCCAGGTATGCTCCTCCCCACAGTTACCCTACAACTACATGGTAGCCAAGCCCACTTTAAAAGGAGCTACTTGGTCCCTCCTTTCTCTCTTAAGCTCTCACCTCTCTTATTCTCATCTCCAACTCTTCTTCTTCCCCTCCCTTCCCCCCTCTCTCCATGTGGCTATGGCTGGCCTACTTCTCTGCCTTTCTCTCTCTCTCTCTCTCTCTCTCTCTCTCTATATATATATATATATATATATATATATATATATATATATATATATATATATATATCTGTTTTCTACAATAAAGCTTTAAAAGCATGGACCATCTCTGCTCATCATGACCCACCATGCTTGAAAGATGGAATAGGACTTCCCCTAAAGAGCCATGTCTAACCTCCCACCAGGAAGGCCTTTCAGCTTTTCCAGCCGCCAGAACTAACAAAGGGCATGGAAACCACCAGGCAACTCTCCCTCATGTCCCCTTCTTCCTTTGGCCCAAGGGCAGACCAAGATGCCTTTGGGGCCCTCGCTTTGTTCACAGCGCTCCTGAGACAGACAGCATGGTCTGGGATGTCCAAGACTGAGAACCTGTCATTTCTGGCCTCCATGAGGCCCAGAGACCCAAACTGCTCCCTCTCTACCCCTTCAGACTGAGTTTCTGTGGCTTTCCATAGCCAGACGCCCACCCGTGCGAGTAAGAGAACATGTGGCAGTTCCCCGAGTCTGCCAATCCAGAGCATTGGAGATCTGGTGGGACATAGGTTCTCTCCTGCCCCTTTAATTCCCTGTGCCCGCTGCCCAACATATACCCACTTTTATAAAGAACACAGAACAAAATTAATAAGAATATTGTGGCTGTCTTCAAAATGTGAAAGGATATTTACCAACTCCACATCTGATAGAGGTCTAATATCTAAAATATATAAAGGACTAAAAAAAAAAAAAAACCTAGTGTCAAATCAACAAATAATCCTATTTTTAAAAATGCAGCCCACACTGAATTCTCTATAGAGAAATCCCAAAAGACTGAGAACCACACAAAGACTGGGCACATATGCAGAGGATGCACCATCATGATACAAAGGCACTTGCTGCAACTATGTTCTTAGCAGCTTTGCTTTTTTTTTTTTTTTTCTTTTTTGTAATCACCAGAAACTAGAAACAACCTAGATGTATCCCAACTGAAGAACCGATAACAAAGGTGTGGTAAATTTATACAACACAGTATTTCTAGGATATTAAAAATAATGACATCATAAAATTTGAGGCAAATGGGTAGAACTAGAAAAGATCATGTTGAGTAAATTAACTCAGACATAGAAAGAAAAACATGGTATGTACTCAGTACAAGATAACCATGCTACAAGTCACAGACCCAAAGAAACTAAGTAACAAGATCCAAGGAGAGGAAGTTTAAATCTTAATGAGAATTGCATATATATTAGATATCTGCAAAATATGCATATAGTGACAAAGAATTTGTGGGAGTGGTCAACCAATGTCTCCACTGTCTTCATGGAGAGGAACCAAAAGCTGGATAGGCCAGAGACCTAGGGTAGAACCAAAACCACTGGATAAAAAATGATTCCTAACCATACTCTGTTCTACTTGTAGACTAGAACTTAGTATCATTGTTACCTGAGAGGCTTCATCCAACAAGTGGTAGAAGCAGAGTCAAACATTAGGTGGAGCTTGTGAAATGCAGAAAAAGAGTATGAGTGAGAGGGTTCGAGTACGCCAGAAGAAAACAGCCCACAGAATCAACTAGCTAAAGAGTACTTAGACTAAACTCTGGGCGTCTATATGGATCTGACATACATTCTATATACCTAACTTATTGTATATATCAAGGAAAGTCATTGGCAATGATTTTCTGTGATGCTCATACATCAGAGCCTTGCCAAGTTTTATCAGAGAGGCTTCCTCGGGCAGCAGAATCAAACTAGTGCATAGACACATAGACAGTACATTATGCAGAAAGGGAGTCTAAATTGGAGAATGTAATCAGGTTCCTTACTTCAGAGATACCAGAATACCATAGGAGATGTGCAGGAAGAATTGCAAGGACCAGAGTGAATAGAGGACACCAGGAGGACATTGCCAACTAAATAAACACAGCTGGGCTTCTGTGAATTCACACAGGCAGACACAGCCTCATTGGGCCTGCAAGGGGCTATACCAGGGTCTCTGGGAATAATCTATGACTTTTAGCTTCATGTTTCTGGGGACTCCAAAGTGCCAAGGACCAGCCTCAGCTTGGAGAGGGGTTCTGAGAAAAGAGTGGCTTGAGAATGTAAAACAAACAACTCAAAGTCAAATCATGGGTTACAAACAGGAGGCCTATGTTCTGCATGAGACAGCTTTCTAGACTGCTGTCTCTCTGCTGTGCTTTCTCCTGAGATGTCCTGAGAGTGTTCTTTCTTTCTCTATTTTCTGCTGGATACAGCTCTGCAAGCAGTTCTCTCTTACTATTCCAAAAAATTCTCTGGATAGCTCATCTCTTGCAATATTAAGCCCAGTCTTTTGTTTTGCATATCTATCCAGTCTTTTACTCAAGGTTCTCCATTGATTATTCTATGAGTCAGCAAACCATGACCCCAGCCTCTTGATTCTTAGGAGACAGCATGCATGCATACATATCTATAGTTTAACACTGAAGAATAATTCAGAGATCTGTTTGCCTTTGTTAAGAACAGATGATGAGCTAGCTGGGTGAGACCCTGTGCTGAAATGAACATTTCTACCACCCCTAATCCTACCATTGCTCTGTCCCAGGTCAACTATGAACTCAGGTATTTGTCTGCCCTTGTAAGCAAAAACACAAGACAGCTGGGAGGGATCTCCTGTGATCATCACTCCCTAAATCTCTTTATCTCAGTCCTTAGAATTTTTTTGACAGTTGGCTTACTGCAGAGCAGCTTTTGTGCCTTTGGATTCCTGAAGGCCCTCATGAAATTCATATTGCATTCTTATATTTTTGCATAATTGAAAATTAAATATTTTTGAGCTCCTATTTTTAGAGTCCTTTTCATAGCCTTAAGGGCTGTCATGAAAATCGCAGTGTTTACCATTTTGTTGAAACATTAGTCATATCTTCAACTTCTGGACTTTGATATCTCTGATTATTGTGGGATCATTAACTTTAACAAAGAGGATACTTCCCAAAAGAGGAACATAAAAATATGTACATTATACAGAGAAGCCTTATGCCTACAGTAGCCATTAACACTCACAGCATGTCAAGGGTCAAAACCATGTCATTCTAACACTACTAAGGCCTTGCTAGACCTGGCAGTGGAGCTGGTATGTCTCTGACTCTTACTCATTTCTGGGAATTTTTTTCACATAGCCTGATATGAGGGCTTTGCCTTGTCTTCTTGTAACCTATTTTGCAGTGTTTGGTTGGTGTCTCTTAAAGATTTGAACATTTTTGACAGAAAACTGAGGGGAAGTTGATCTGGGAGAGAAGGAATGTGGGGGGATGTGGGAGGGATGTATTGTATAACAGAAGAATCTAGTTTTAATTTAAAAAAAAGGAAAAGAAGAAGCTCATGAAATAATACTGGTTCAATAATGTTAATGAACTTTGAAAATACAGCGAACTGTATTTATCATGAAATCTAAAAATTTAGAAAAAAATAGAAAATAACTTTACATTGTGAAAACAACTGTAGTTCAAGTTTTACAGAAAGGGGTTCTATTTATTGACATGTCACAGTACATCATGCTGGATTTAACTGCAAACAAACTACAGTGTGAGTAAGAGCATAATTAGTAGCTCAAGGGCCATATGCTTCTGAGCAGATAATCTTAGCTTATTTATTTTTATTTTATGTAAATGTGTGTTTCATTGGTAAGTATATCTATATGCCGGTGTATACAATAGAGGCTTAAAGCAGATTTCAGGATGTCCTAGAAACAGAGTTACAGAAATTCCATAACTACTATGTTGGTGCTAGAAATCAAATCTAGGTATTCTTCAAAACCTGCAATTGTTCTTATTCACTGAGCCATTCTCTCAGGCCCTGAATATTGGGGACAATACTTAGAATTCTTTGTAAGGACCATTTGCTTTTTATTGTTTTAAAAACATTTTTTTCTGTTTGGCAAAATTATCTCTTTTAGTATTCAATCTAAATTTTTCAATCAAATTAACTTTGTGTTATTTGTTTTTATTAATACAGAACTAGTCTGAGAATGAAATGGTAGACCTACTGGTACAAGATGTGTCACCTGATGATTTCAACCTCAAAAAAACTTAAACAACAATGTCCATGTGGTTCTTACAAGGCATAAAATGATTATAAAAATAACACTTCAACTTTTCACTGATAGAAGTACCAAATTTAGTACAGAATACCATAATAAATAGTTCTAAGATATATTTTGAACATCTGCCCTTCTCATTTTATGAAAGGCCCATCTGCTCTGCTCTTCTTAAGCTACAAAGACTAAAAATAATAGTTAATGAAGCCCAGGTTTGCACAGAATACATGCTGAAGTTTTCAGTCAAGTTTGTATCCATTGCTCCCTTGTTCTCTTGTTCATCAACAGCTTTCAGCTTGAATTGTTTTTTCACCACTCCATTTTTCTCATCTATGATAGAGCTACCCAAGAGTTTATGCTAAACAGTATGATAAAAATGAATGAGAAAGACACGCCACTTATATTTTCAAAATTGACATTATGAATGCTCCTACATTTAATTAGTTCAATGGCGTTATATGTAAACATAATTTTAATATTGGCTTGAGTTAAACAAAATAAATGATTGGTTATACCCAAAGTGTATAATTATTAGGAACCTATGAGTAAAATTGTATACATGAATATTTATTTAATCAGTATATTTATTTATCCCTTTTTTGCAAAGCTATTTTAAGTTTAACACTGTACATTAAACAATGCGTTGCAATCATCTTATTTTGTCTTTCCTCTGTTTCCTTTCATAGTCCTTCCTTTCAATTTTTAATGTGGTGTGTGTGTGTTGTGTGTGGTGTGTGTGTGTGTGTGTGTGTGTGTGTGTGTGTGTGTGTGTATGTGTGTGTGTGTATGTACATAGAGAAAGAGATACCCACTTGAGCATGCATATGTGGAGGACAGAGATCAGATTTCTGTACTGTCCTATATCACTTTCCATCGTATTTTCTAAATCACGGTATATTACTAAATCTAACGATAACTATTTTGGTTAGCATGGCTGGTCAGCAAGCAATCAGGGTCTGCTTTTCTCCTCTCAAACTCCCAGCATTGAGGTTACAGTTATTCACTACAAGAACTGACTTTATATGTGTGGTGAGCATCCAACCGAATATCCTCATGCTCATACAGGAAACTATACTGAGCCAAATTCTCAGCTCCTTCTGTCTTATTAACTAAAATAATAATTACTTTCACAAGAATAATATAAGAAAACATAATGAGGATTGAATACCTTATATATGTGCACAGTAGTTGCATAATAAAATCTGTCAATTTTATACTCTAATAAAAAAAGAAGATATTTACTACCCAAAGACAAAACTTGGATTGGGTTGTTTCCTGTGTAGGAAGCTGAATGACCCATGACTCAATTATAACAATGCTAAGTTACTTTAAGAGGTTTTCTTCAAGTTTATATATAACTAGAAGGGAAAATGACATTTGCAAAGACAGAAAAAAAATTATAGGATGGCATTGAAGGGCAAAGTTGATATGATCATTAGTGTCAGATATAGTATCTAAGTATCCCCTTGCAGACCTAGCATTGAACAGAGCAGCACTGTACACACACACACACACACACACACACACACACACACACATATATGAAGATTCTTTACCAAAATCATAGTAAGTAGTACATCAAACCCTGTTTATACCTGTCAAATGTTCTCGTAAGGTGACAGAAGTTGAAAGTGGGCACGTTCCACACAAAATATGATAATAAATCATAGATTTTAAAAGGCATATGCATCTTGTCTTCCAACATTATCAAACAAAATATTTAAATAGTGCTCTACCCTTATTTTATTGTATATTGCCAATGTAAACGTAAGATTTATTTATTTATTTATTTATTTGTTATCTAAAAAATTCAAGAGTTGCAAGAAGACACAAGTGTTGGTGAATCATCTCACAAAGCAAAGGGACAGAGGAGTTCCATTTTAACAAAGCAGTTACTAGTAGATTATTGTGACATCCAAATATATTATTAAGTAATAATGTATTGTATAAAATATTTTGCTTATTCAAATAAAATATAAAGAAAAATCATTGTTATAGCTTACAGCATTTATGTCAAGTATGTACAGAAATTTTTAAAAATATATACTAATTAAACAGGAAACATAGACATTAATGTATATTTTATTTTTAAAAGCAAATGCTTGCTTTTTTGAGATTCAGTGCCTTCATACAAAAGGCTGACATCCTCTTACATCACTAAGTGAACTGTGACAAATTTATTTTTTAATATTAATTATATTGTTTTATATTTTTTCATTGCTTTAAAGTATCCCCTCCACTGTGTTTATTTGTGTGTGTGTGTGTGTGTGTGTGTGTGTGTGTGTGCATGCACATGCATGCCTCTGTATGTGTCTGTGTATCTGTGTCTACGTCTTATAACCACAAATATTCATAAACTTTTTTTAGAATCCAAGGAGAGTCCTATGAAAAGAAATAAAATATGACTTTTTAGGAATTGAAATATAGCTTCTGACTACTAATATGAAAAGTAATAACAAAGGAGTGGTCTTATGAATTTGCCTATTGTGAAACTGAAAAATAAAATGAACAGAAAGATTGAATAGCTTGGCTTTGATTACACAGTTAGGTAATTGAGATTCTATGCATAGTGGTGAAGAGGATCCTGAGCTATCATCAGTGGCAGAGAAAATCCTGTCTCTGCTCCTTTCTGGCTAAGAGAAAGAATGTGTCACTAGTGATTTCCAAGATCTAGGCCATAATCCCTAAACTGCTTTTTATCCATCCTGACAATTACTTAATTGTATACAAATATGCAAAAATATGCTGAGAATTATGAACGTATACTAAGGTCATATCATTCTAGTAACAACTTGCAAACAAGTACTACCAATTACTCTTATTTCCTGCCACCTTTCTTTTCTCCAGAATTACTTTGTTAGGAGTTGTTCTGTGTCCATTGTAACAATACATATTATGCTTAAACTTTGTGTCAAGAATCTCTACTTGTCATTAGATAGTCTGAGATTGGATAGAGCAGGTACTTGTAATTATCCACTATAAGAGAAAGTCAGAAAACACTGTTGTTCTTCTAATTATTATTTAATTTTATTATAGAAGATTGTTAACAACAACAAAACTGGTAGTAATACCAACTTATCCAAAGCTGCTGTCAGTTGATCTATGCTGTGAAACAAAATTTACAGCTGTTCTGTCTGTTTATCACCTTAACAGCAGAAGGAAACACTATTATATATTTTGTTTATTAGCAAGAATCACAAGACATTGTTCAAAATCACAAATGAGTAAACATCAGGTTTACAGGAATATTCTATCTAATATGGCTACCAAATCCTATACCATTTCCCCACTGCTTCATGCTTGTTAGCTTTATTGTTTTCTTGTTATTTATTACATTTGCACAATTTAGCAAATGAAGAAATCAAATTTGTAGAAGTTAAACAACTGCTTAAATTAGTTTGTGCTAAAGTTTAAATTTCATTCTCCTTGAGAGACAGGTTTATATAAGTGATATGTACAATTTCTCAGGATATAAAACAAGGGACAGGAATTTTGTTAATTCTCTCTTTAAAATTAGTAGCCATAAAGTAGTTTAAAAACCACAAAAGTGATACATAATTATTTAGGGAATGAAACAAAGCACTGGTATAACATGAAACCCCTTTGACCGATCGTTGGGGGATGCTATTGGATATAAAGTGAACAAATCCCCTTGATTGATCATTTATTTTCCAAGCATGCTTCTATTCGTACAGCTGGCTTATTTCCCTAGAGTTAATGACTTTTCATTCCATCCACGGTTACTATAAATTTCAATCTTATTTTTGTTGTTGTTGAATAGTACTCCAATATTTATACATATTGCATTTTTATTCATTTATCTTCTGATAGACATTTGGATAGCCTCTTTTCTTTAGTAATTTTGCATAGTGTTGCACTGACCAGGAATTCAGATACCATATGAACATACTGATGTAATGCCCTTTGGATATATACGTAGAAGTTCACAGAAAGAAATAGTGAACTGACATGTAAATCTAATTTCAAAATTTCCAAAAATGCTGATAATTCTTTACACAGTACATTAGAAGCGCATAGGTTTGATATTCAGTCACGTATCAAAAACAATGCAAATGTATTCTTTTTCTGGGAATTTGATGTGAAAAATTAGCATAGGGTCACAGAACTTGAAAAACCTCTAAAGTTTCCATTCTTCTTTAACCTTGTCAAACATATAGTCTTCTACACCCATCAGAAATAGTAAAGCATGCATGCTTTCTTCAAATGATTCTAGGGATCAACATAAATGTGTAATAAAGTCAATGAATTTAAAACATCAAATCTTATGGAGATAAAACAAAATTTATTACATTAAGCATATATTTAGCATAGATAAAAGAAGGATGCTAACTATTCACCCAATCCATGGTAAGGCTCCCGTATCTCATGAAAATCAATAAGAAAAATAAAAAGTATGTTCAAACAAACCTGCTGTTTAGCATTTTCCCAGTTGATTTCTGAATACTTCTTTCATTAGTTACATGTGTCAAAATAAAGCAAATAGCTCAGACAATCAATTTTGTGTAGGATTACCACATAATTACTGAATTTTAAAAGTTTTTTTTATATATTTTCCTGTATGTTTCAGGAAATGAGAATCTTTTAGATGATTGAAATTTTACAAGATGTTAGAATAGCTATAATGTCATGTGTGTAACAGGGAAATAATATTTTGAAATATTTTCTACTTACTCTGTAAATCTGTCACCAATAAAAGCTATCACATAGGCACAGTATTAAAAAAGCAATTAAAATGTGACAAGTTACATAAATATAAACTTTCACGAGAATGTCAAATTTAATTTTTACATAGATGTCAGTTGAAAAATATTGCTAAAATGTTATATCCACTTTTTTCAAGGAAAAATACTAAATTAGTTGGAGTAATTTATATATAGATGATCTATATGTTTTAATTTCTTATATTTCAAAATTAATCATTTACAGATCATCACACAAATCTCTATTAGTCAAAACATGTTGCTACTAGCATAAAAATAGAGATCAAGAAGTAAACTCACACATTAACAGTCAACAAATATTGAATAAAAATGCCCAAAATACAAAATAGGGATAGTTTAATATGTTTAACAAATGTAATTTGAAAAGTGGGTAGCATGTGTAAAATAGTGAAATTAGAGGACAGTATGCTGATCATTGTGCATTCAAAATCGAAGAACATAGTGTTTATCTCATAGTATACTTCCCCTCTCCAAATCAAAAATAATGAGTTAGAAACATATGTGTAAGGAATAAAGGTGATAAACTAGAATAACACATAGAGGGAACTCTCTTCTTTGTAATATTTTAGCTATGATAGCAATATGAAAAATGGACAAGAGAGGCTAAAATGACTTCTTAAATCATACCCTTCAGTTACAAACAAGAAAGTTTCATAAAGATCATTCACTGCTCTCCATTCTCATCCAATTAATTCTTTGTCTGAATCGTGGAACTGTTTTCCTGCTATCCAAGTGTTAGTTTTCACTGTATTTATTCTCCTTTTTAAAGAATAAATTTGAAATTTGCTGTTGAACTACTGAATGAGTTTTATCTTAAGAGGTTTGATATCTCTGATAGTTTCCAAAATAATTTTTGAATAAAATTTACCTATTCTTTTATCTTCTTCTATTGAAAGTATACTTTTTCTCATATAGTATATCTAGATTAAGGCTTCTCATCCCTCAATCCCTCTAAGTTCCTTCCCACCTCCCATTGAATCCTGGGCTACACCCTTTAAGAGCAATCTTAACTACCACACCAAGGTCAACTTATGTGTACATGAGGAATGAAACCAGACTGATTAGATGTTCAACAGCAAAATTTAAGCTGTGGTAGTTTGTACTGCTGAGAACAGTCAGACTCTTTATACCTTCATCAAAAACAGAGTAAAATGGCAATTTCCAAGATCAATGCAGTTATAGTTTTCAGCATACAATGAAATTTGAAAGTTATACCAGGTACACAAAGTAATGTCTAAGTCAAATAGTCCTGTCAAGCTTCGATGACTTCTGAGGGAACATATGAAGAAATACAGAGGCCTGAACACTTCATTGGCTAAGGCGCTTTATACCCCAGTATCAATGAACTCCAACCTGATAAACATATGGCACATGCTTCTCATGGCAGCTAAGCCAAGACCACTCTATGGTTTTCTACGTCTGGTTTTCCACTCTTTGGCATATACCCAAAAGTTGCTCCACGATGTTTCTTGTGGGTTTATTTATAATATCTAGAAAGTGAAAACAACTTAGGTGTCCCTCAAGTAAAGAATGGTTAAAGAAAATGTGGCATATTTACACTGGAATATTATTGCTCACCTGTTTAAAAATTGGCATCTTGAAATTTGCAGGCAAATAAATGAAACTAGAAAAGATATGCTGGGGCTCAAGTCCCTTCCGGCCCACTGCAGCACCGGGGTCTCTGGCCCGGGGAGTCTCTGGACACCTGCAAGGACCCACACAGGATCAGCCACGGGATCCTAAGACCTCTGGTGAGTGGAACACAACTTCTGCCAGGAGGCAGGTTCAAACACCCGATATCTGAGCACCTTCCCTGCAAAAGGATAGCTTGCCTGCAGAGAGTACTCTGACCACTGAAACTAAGGATAGAGATAGTCTCCCAGGTCTGCTGATAGAGGCTAATAGAATCAAGAGAGGAACAAGCTCTAACCAGAGACAACTATAACAACTAGCTCCAGAGAATACCACATGGCGAAAGGCAAATGTAAGAATCCTACTAACAGAAATCAAGACCACTCACCATCATCAGAACCGAGCACTCCCACCCCACCTAGTCCTGGGCACCCCAACACAACTGAAAAGCTAGACCCGGATTTAAAAGCATATCTCATGATGATGGTAGAGGACATCAAGAAGGACTTTAATAACTCACTTAAAGAAATACAGGAGAACACTGCTAAAGAGTTACACGTCCTTACAGAAAAACAGGAAAACACATCCAAACAGGTGATGGAAATGAACAAAACCATACTAGACTTAAAAAGGGAAGTAGACACAATAAAGAAAACCCAAGTGAGGCAAAGCTGGAGATAGAAACTCTAGGAATGAAATTTGGAACCATAGATGTGAGCATCAGCAACAGAATACAAGAGATGGAAAAGAGAATCTCAGGTGCAGAAGATTCCATAGAGACCATCGGCACAACAATCAAAGATAATACAAAACACAAAAAGATCCTAACTCAAAACATCCAGGAAATCCAGGACACAATGAGAAGACCAAACCTACGGATAATAGGAGTTGATGAGAATGAAGATTTTCAACTTAAAGGGCCGGCAAATATCTTCAACAAAATTATAGAAGAAAACTTCCCAAACCTAAAGAATAACATGCCCATGAACATACAAGAAGCCTACAGAACTCCAAATAGACTGGACCAGAAAAGAAATTCCTCCTGACACATAATAATCAGAACAACAAATGCACTAAATAAAGAGAGACTATTAAAAGCAGTAAGGGAGAAAGGTCAAGTAACATATAAAGGCAGGCCTAACAGAATTACACCAGACTTTTCACAAGAGATTATGAAAGCCAGAAGAGCCTGGAGAGATGTCATACAGACACTAAGAGAACACAAATGCCAGCCCAGGCTACTATACCCGGCCAAACTCTCAATTACCATAGATGGAGAAAACAAAGTTTTCCATGACAAAACCAAATTCACCCATTATCTTTCCACAAATCCAGCCCTTCAAGGATAATAACAGAAAAAAAAACAAAAACAAAAACAACACAAGGACAGAAATCACACCCTAGAAAAGCAAGAAAATAATCCCTCAACAAACCAAAAAGAAGACAGCACCAAGAACAGAATGCCAATCTAACAACAAAAATAAAAGGAAGCAATAATTACTTTTCCTTAATATCTCTTAATATCAATGAACTCAGTTCCCCATTAAAAAGACAGACTAACAGACTGGCTACACAAACAGGACCCAACATTCTGCTGCCTACAGGAAACCCATCTCAGGGAAAAAGACAGACACTACCTCAGAGTGAAAGGCTGGAAAACAATTTTGCAAGCAAATGGTCTGAAGAAACAAGCTGGAGTAGCCATTCTAATATCGGATAAAATCAACTTCCAACCCAAAGTTATCAAAAAAGACAAGGAGGGACACTTCATACTCAGCAAAGGTAAAATCCTCCAAGAGGAACTCTCAATTCTGAATATCTATGCTCCAAATGCAAGGGCAGCCACATTCATTAAAGACACTTTAGTAAAGCTCAAAGCACACATTGCAACTCACACAATAATAGTGGGAGACTTCAACACACTACTTTCATCAATGGACATATTGTTGAAACAGAAACTAAACAGGGACACAGTGAAACTAACAGAAGTTATGAAACAAATGGATCTGACAGATATCTACAGAACATTTTATCCTGAAACTAAAGGATATACCATCTTCTCAGCACCTCACAGGACCTTCTCCAAAATTGACCATAAAATTGGTCACAAAACAGGCCTCAACAGATACAAAAATATTGAAATAGTCCCATGCATCCTATCAGACCACCATGGCCTAAGGCTGATCTTCAATAACAACATTAAGAATGGAAAGCCAACATTCACGTGGAAACTGAACAACACTCTTCTCAATGATACCTTGGTCAAGGAAGGAATAAAGAAAGAAATTAAAGACTTTTTAGAGTTTAATGAAAATGAAGCCACAACATACCCAAACCTATGGGACACAATGAAAGCATTTCTAAGAGGGAAACTCATAGCTTTGAGTGCCTCCAAGATGAAACTGGAGAGAGCATACACTAGCAGCTTGACAGCACATCTAAAAGCTGTAGAACAAAAGAAGAAAATCCACCCAAGAGGAGTAGACAGCAGGAAATAATCAAACTCAGGGGTGAAATCAACCAAGTGGAAACAAGAAGAACTATTCAAAGAATTAACCAAAAAGGGAGTTTTTTCTTTGAGAAAATCAACAACATAGAAAATTCCGTAGCAAGACTCACTAGAGGGCACAGGGACAACATCCTAATTAACAAAATCAGAAATGAAAAGGAAGACATAACAACAGATCCTGAAGAAATCCAAAACACCATCAGATCCTTCTACAAAAGGCTATACTCAACAAAACTGGAAAACCTGGACGAAATGGACAAATTTCTAGACAGATACCAGGTACCAAAGTTAAACCAGGATCAAGTTAAGGATCTAAACAGTCCCATAACCCCTATAGAAATAGAAGCAGTCATTAATAGTCTCCCAGCCAAAAAAAGCCCAGGACCACATGGGTTTAGTGCAGAGTTCTACCAGACCTTCAAAGAAGATTTAATTCCAGTTCTGCACAAACTATTCCACAAAATAGAAGTGGAAGGATCTCTACCCAACTCATTCTATTAAGCCAAAATTACTGTGATAACTAAACCACAGAAAGATCCAACAAAAATAGGGAACTTCAGACCAATTCCCCTTATGAATACCGATGCAAAAATACTCAATAAAATCCTTGCTAACCAAATCCAAGAACACATTAAAGCAATCATCCATCCTGACCAAGTAGGTTTTATTCCAGGGATGCAGCAATGGTTTAATATATGAAAATCCATCAATGTAAACCATTATATAAACAAACTGAAAGACAAAAACCACATGATCGTCTTGTTAGATGTGGAAAAAGCATTCGACAAGATCCAACACCCATTCATGATAAAAGTCTTGGAAAGATTAGGAATTCAAGGCCCATACCTAAAAATGATAAAAGCAATCTACAGCAAACCAGTAGCCAACATCAAAGTAAATGGTGAGAAGCTTGAAGCAGTCCCACTAAAATCAGGGACTAGACAAGGCTGCCCACTCTCTCCCTACCTATTCAACATAGTACTTGAAGTCCTAGCCAGAGCAATTTGGCAACAAAAGGAGACAACTAAAAATTCCACCAGAGAACTCCTAAACGTGTTAAACAGCTTCGGTGAGTAGGTGGACTTAAAATTAACTCAAACAAGTCAATGGCCTTTCTCTATCAAAGAATAAACTGGCTGAGAAAGAAATTTGGTAAACAACACCCTTCTCAATAGTTACAAATAACATCAAGGG
This sequence comes from Mus musculus, assembly GCF_000001635.26. Taxonomy (NCBI): domain Eukaryota; kingdom Metazoa; phylum Chordata; class Mammalia; order Rodentia; family Muridae; genus Mus; species Mus musculus. The sequence continues at coordinate 147,627,004 of NC_000067.6, read as the reverse complement.
GATACAAATTGGAAAAGATGAAGTCAAAATATCACTTTTTGCAGATGATATGATAGTATATATAAGTGACCCTAAAAATTCCACCAGAGAACTCCTAAACGTGATAAACAGCTTCGATGAAGTAGCTGGACATAAAATTAACTCAAACAAGTCAATGGCCTTTCTCTATCAAAGAATAAACAGGCTGAAAAAGAAATTTGGTAAACAACACCCTTCTCAATAGTCACAAATAACATAAAATATCTTGGTGTGACTCTAACTAAGGGAGTGAAAGATCTGTATGGTAAAAACTTCAAAGTCTCTGAAGAAAGAAATTAAAGAAGATCTCAGAAGATGGAAAGATCTCCCATGCTCATGGATTGGCAGGATCAACATTGTAAAAATGGCTATCTTGCCAAAAGCAATGTACAGATTCCATGTACATTGAATTCCATCAAAATTCCAACTCAATTCTTCAACAAATTAGAAAGAGCAATCTGCAAATTCATCTGGAATAACAAAAAACCTAGGATAGTAAAAGCTCTTCTCAAGGATAAAAGTACCTCTGTTGGAATCACCATGCCTGACCTAAGGCTTTACTACAGAGCAATTGTGATAAAAACTGCTTGGAACTGGTATAGTGACAGACAAATAAACCAATGGAATAGAATTGAAGATCCAGAAATGAACCCACACACCTATGGTCACTTGATCTTCGACAAGGGCGCTAAAACCATCTAGTAGAAGAAAGACAGCATTTTCAATAAATGGTGCTGGCACAACTGGTTGTTATCATGTAGAAGAATGTGAATTGATCCATTCCTATCTCCTTGTATTAAGGTCAAATCTAAGTGGATCAAGGAACTTCACATTAAACCAGAGACACTGAAACTTATAGAGGAGAAGGGTGGGGAAAAGCCTCAAAGATATGGGCACAGGGGATAAATTCCTGAATAGAACAGAAATGGCTTGTGTTGTAAGATCGAGGATTGACAAATGGGACCTCATGAAACTGCAAAGCTTCTGCAAGGCAAAAGATACTCTCAATAAGACAAAAAGGCCACCAACAGATTGGGAAAGGATCTTTACCTATCTTAAATCAGATAGGGGACTAATATCCAATATATATATAAAGAACTCAAGAGGGTGGTCTCCAGAAAATCAAATAACCCTCTTAAAAGATTGGGCTCAGAGCTAAACAAAGAATTCTCACCCGAGGAATACCAAATGGTTGAGAAGCACCTGAAAATAATGTTCAACATCTTTAATCATCAAAGAAATGCAAATCAAAACAACCCTGAGATTCCATCTCACACCAGTCAGAATGGCTAAGATCAAAATTTCAGGTGACAGCAGATGCTGGCAAGGATGTAGAGAAAGAGGAACACTCCTCCATTGTTGGTGGTATTGCAAGCTTGTACAACCACTCTGGAAATTAGTCTGGCGGTTCCTCAGAAAATTGGACATAGTACTACCGGAGAATCCAGCAATACCTCTCCTGGGCATATATCCAGAAGATGTCCCAACGGGTAAGAAGGACACATGCTCCACTATGTTCATAGCAGCCTTATTTGTAATAGCCAGAAGCTGGAAAGAACCCAGATGCCCCTCAACAGAGGAATGGATACCAAAAATGTGGTACATTTACACAATGGAGTATTACTCAGCTATTTAAAAGAATGAATTTGTGAAATTCCTAGGCAAATGGTTGGACCTCAAGGGCATCATCCTTAGTGAGGTAACACAATCACAAAAGAACTCAAGTGATATGTACTCACTGATAAGTGGATATTAGCCCAGAAACTTAGTATAGCGAGATATAAGGTACAATTTTCTAAACACAAAAAACTGAAGAAGAACAAAGACCAAAGTGTGGACAATTTGCCCCTTCATAGAATTGGAAACAATCACCCATGGAAGTAGGTACAGAGACAAAGTTTGGAGCTGAGACAAAAGAATGGACCATCTAGAGACTGCCATATCCAGGGACCCATCCCATAATTAGCCTCCAATCGATGACACCATTGCATACACTAGCAAGCGTTTGTTGCAAGGACCGTGATATAGCTGTCTCTAGTGAGTCTAGGCAGGGGCCTAGCAAACACAGAAGTGGATGCTCACAGTCAACTATTGGATGGATCACAGGGCCCCCAATGGAGGATCTAGAGAAAGTATCCAAGGAGCTAAAGAGATTGCAACCCTGTAGGTGCAACATAATGAACTAACCAGTACCCGGGAGCTCTTGACTCTAGCTGCATATGTATCAAAAGATGGCCTAGTCGTCCATCACTGGAAAGAGAGGCCCATTGGACAGGCAAACTTTATATGCCCCATACAGGGGAATGCCAGGTCCAAAAAAATGGAAATGTGTGGGTAGGGGAGTTGGGGGTGGGGAGGGTGTGGTGGAGTTTTGGGATAGCATTGGAAATGTAATTGAGGAAAATACGTAATAAAAAAGAAAGAAAGAAAGAAAGAAAGAAAGAAAGAAAGAAAGAAAGAAAGAAAGAAAGAAAGAAAGAAAGAAAGAAAGAAAGAAAAAGTATCCTGAGTGGCATAATCCAGATCTCAAAGGACAAATCCCTTGCAAAGCACAAGTACTCACTATGAAGTAGATATTAAGTCCTAAGTAAATGATAACCAAACTACAATCCACACACCCAGGGAGGTTAGGTAAAGAAAGGGGTTTTAGAGGAGGTGATTGAATCTCTGTAGTGATGAGAAATATAGTAGATTTTGTAGGTACACTGGGTGCATGCAGATTGGGAGCAAGGACAAATCAGATGAGGGGGAAGGGAGGGAGAAAATAGTGGGAGAGGTGACTGGAATTAAGAGCAATTCATGGGCTAGTTGGAGACGTGATGGAGACGTGATGCAGTCAAAACTCCATAGCATCTATGAAGGTGAGCCTAATGAGCACTCCTAGTAATGAAGTATATAGAGTTTCAACTAAACATCTTGTAGCCAGGCAAGGATTCCAATAATGAAATTAGGGTGTGTTCAATTGAGATGTTGGTCAAAGAGTTTCAGTGAAAACCCAAACAACTCAGGCTGTTCCTAAGACAAAAAAGCAGCTATCCACAAACTGACAAAGGGTCCAATTTCCAAGAACAACAACTCACACAACTCATTAGACATAAAACTTCTGAGCTGGTGCCTACATGGTGCCCTTGCTCTACACTCCAGTATCATTGGTACTGGAAGGGAGTCTGCAGGCTACCAAAAGAGAAGCAAGAGCAGCAGGAGAACAAAGTCCTCTGAATTGAGCAGATCCTAAGTGGGTCTCCATAATATCCTCTAGACATACATTATACTCTGTGCTTAGTATTTTTTTATTTATTACGTATTTTCCTCAATTACATTTCCAATGCTATCCCAAAAGTCCCCCATACCCTCCCCCCCACTTCCCTACCCACCCATTCCCATTTTTTTTGGCCCTGGCGTTCCCCTGTACTGGGGCATATAAAGTTTGTGTGTCCAATGGGCCTCTCTTTCCAGTGATGGCCGACTAGGCCATCTTTTGATACATATGTAGCTAGAGTCAAGAGCTCAAGGGTACTGGTTAGGTCATAAAGTTGTTCCATCTATAGGGTTGCAGGTCCCTTTAGCTCCTTGGGTACTTTCTCTAGCTCCTCCATTGGGAGCCCTGTGATCCATCCAATAGCTGACTGTGAGCATCCACTTCTGTGTTTGCTAGGCCCCGGCATAGTCTCTCAAGAGACAGCTATATCTGGGTCCTTTCAGCAAAATCTTGCTAGTGTATGTAATGGTGTTGTGAGAATGAGTGGTTCTCTGACTCTTACTCCTGTTCTTGGCACTATTTTCCTCCTCTAGGAATCTCATATTCAACTTTAAAATAATAGTTTTTTTTCTTTTGCTTCGTCTTATTATAGTTTGTTTTGTCAACTTCAGTTGCTATTTCTTAGAAACCTCTACTGTGTTAATGAAAAAGAGAAAGGGTGTGGATCCAGAGAGGAGGGGAAGTGGGGAGGAGTTTAGAGGACTAGATGGGGGGGGACCAATTATTAGAACATATTGTAGGAGAAAATAACCTGCTTTTAATAAAAGAAGGAGAGGTATAATTAATTAATTAGTTAGTTAATTAATTAAAAATAAATTTCTTCTTAATTATTCTAAGCCAAGCTGCTGGATTACAGCACCAGAGTACAGAAAATTTTCCTTCACTCTAAGTTTATTTAGTACAAATGCCCTATTTGCTTTTTCCTTAGGTTAGTTCACACCCATTCTATGTGTATTCCTTCTGATCAAACCACTATTGAACCATTAGCAACTGTGTCAGTCAGGTGTCAATAACTGTAAGAAATCCCTTAGATAAATCAATTGCAATAGAAATGGTTTCATTTGATCCAGAGTCAGAGGTTTCAGTACATGACCAATTCTGCCAGTAGATTTGGAAAGAGGCTGCAGGAGTATGGGATAGAGCAGCCTTTTTACATTGTGCCTGGTTTGTAACTGGGAAGTCAAGTTTTTATCCTTCACAGACATGCCTACAATCAGCAGGAGACCTTCCACAAGTTCTTAATGCTAAATGTTTCTACCGCATTGCAGTTATATCTAGCTTTCAGTTGACTGAGTCAATAGGGCTGTATTCATACAAACTACAGAAGGAGTAGCTAGTTAGTATGCATGTCTAGTTTAGGAAGTGTTGAGTTCCTACAGTAGAGACTGACCAGTAAACTGACACTGTACTAAATATTAAAGGACTTGTCCTGTACTGAGATCAGTGTCTGGTTTCAAAGTGTGGCACAGGACTGGAGAGATGGCTCAGCAGTTAAGAGCACTGACTACTCTTCCATAGGTCCTGAGTTCAATGCCTAGCAGCCACATGGTGGCTCACAACCATCTGTAATGGGATGCAACACCCTTTTCTGGTGTATCTGAAGATAGCCATCATGTACTCATATATAAAATAAATAAATAAATCAAAGTGTGACACAATTTTCAAATAAATGTGAGGACTCAGGAACATTGATGAAAAATGGATCTAAACATCATGGGTCTAGTTTGTTTATACACATATGTAGCAAATCTGTGTCATAGAGAGTAAAGCAGTATCAGTGGTATAAACGTTTTCAGTACTGAGATTAAACTTTGAGATGATATAGATGCTGACATAGTCTGAGGGCAAACTGCCTTTCATCTCACATTTTCTTTTCCCTCCACTTTATCTTATTCTCTTCTCTGTTCTGTTTTTTTTTTTTTTTTTTGCAACTTAAAATTAAATAATCCTTTGTGTTGTGTCAATGTTGAACCAAGACTACATCACTCCACTAAAGTTTTCTCAAATAAAATTTGTTTTTAATTGATATTGAATTATTAATATTAATTAATTTATTATTCATTTATCTATTCATTTCTGAGACAAAGTCTCTGACTTATTTTGAACTCCCTATGCAGATCAAGTTAGTCCTGCTCCTCCTGCCTCCATCTCTACAGATTGGCATTATGGGAGTATATTATCCTGTTCGCAGCTTTGCTCAAGTTCTATGGGCAATGCTTCGTTCTCCAAAAACTAAAATTATATTTTTATTGGCAATGTAAGCAGGCATTTTCATATTGTATTTCAAAATTATGCATTTAGTATAAGTAATGGCAATTTAAGAACTTTCAACTATCTCAAATCAATTTTGGATATTTAAATAAAATTGATATTTCCTTCACAGTTTTCTTCCTCATTAACATGTAAACATGGCACTTGAGTGGGAATTGTGTGCTCAGCATTTCTGTACTTTAATGGAAATGCTGATGTGCAGCAATATTTCTAGTTAAACTTCATTTTTGCTCTAAGGTCACTGAGGTTTCAATGATTAAAAATGCTCAAGGATGCACTTGATATTAATTTTGGGATGGGCACAGAGAACTGACCTCTGCTGAAATTAAATCTAATCTAAACGGCAGCATCAGTCCTAAAATGAGCTTTATTAAAATTTGTTCATCTTCCTGTTGTTTTCTAATATATATTTATGTTTCTTGTTTAAGTTGAATACAGGATGTGTTCTATAAGAAAATATAGATAATTGTTTTCAAAATGAAAATATTGTCATAAAAGTAACAAGAGAAGCTATCAGCTTCAATCCATGTAATTCCTACTTTGAGATTCAAAACATAGTTTTGCAGTGCATTTTCTAATCTAAAAAACATTCCTGATAATAGTTAATTAATTTATTAATGAAGTAGTTTCTCTAAGTATATGGAGTAGAGAGAAACAGATTAAAAATATTCTGTCATACACTCATATATTTTTTTCTAAGCAACCATTCCTTTGTAATTTTTGTAAGGGGTATACTGAGTATGTTTCTAAAAGAAAAAATAATGTGATTATTTTCTATCTGTTTACTGAAGAACACCAAGGATAACCTAATACCCTGGAATTTTGTATCAGTAAAGACAATAAATGTGTTGGAGAATTTGAATCACAGAAATGTGCTAATCAGAATTAGAGTTTGTCTCCAGACATTTATGGCAGCATAAATATAAAATGATTCTTCACACTATTTTGTACAGTCTTTGCAGTAAAACCCCTCAAGGAAAGATATTGATGTGATATGAATGATAATGGTTATAATCTTAAATGTTTACATGAGCAGAGTAATGGAAAACATAGACATTGAATTGTTTTCATGTTTTATTCACATATGTATAGAGAATATCCCTTTTGATTCAGGGTTGGTTGTTTCTTCCATGACCAAATTGGGCATTTAGTTGCATATGTCATATGAAGAATTAAAGAAAGGAAGAATTTGCAGCTGTTATACAATATTCAAGACATTTGAATTCAGATAAAATTAGTTTTGAAACATTATACCATTATGTGATATGATGAAAGCATCACCAAGCCAATGAGTTACTGTGAGCGTTACAATCATTGCCTGTTGACTCTGGTTGAAATCATGAAGCAAGCAAGAAAGAATTACATTACTAGCTCCTACCCAGTATATTTTAGACTAAATTCTGCTGTTTTTTTTTAAAATAATGCTTAATATACATTCAAGTTGCTATTTTTTCCATTCTTTCAAATAAAGATCCTGAAAGAAAACATAGGAAGGTAAAGGTGATTCTTTCCAAAATTAATATTCACTAAAGTTCTCAATAATGTCATCCTTATATTATTTTCCAAGGAAAAGCCAGTGCATTTGGGAAGTTCAACCCCATGCAAAGTACTTTCTAATCCCTCCATACAGTGTACCAGTGAGCGGTTATGAAAAAAACACATTTCATTGTTTACAGGAAATATTACTAGTATAATGTATAAGTCTACTATTAGAAAGTCAAATTAAAAATTTTCTAGCACTTGCCCACAGAGGCAAAAGTGTTTACCCTCAAAACTGGGGACCTGTGTTATTTCCCAGACCCTATGATGGAAGGAGACAGTTAAGCCGGGAAATTTTTTTTCTTTTACATCCACATGTATGTGAAGTCATTCAGGCACATATAAATTAATTAATATCTAATAATTTTAGATTATAGAATTTACAAATAAAATGTCACACACCAAAATTAACCAGACTACAATCTATTCGTCTCAATGGACTTTCATGCAGTTAGAATATCTTTTATAATGAAAGCTTTTTATGTCCTCAATGAATTTCATAACTTCATATCACCAAAACAAAAATGAAATCATGACAGAGAGAAAAACTAGAAACACAGTCACATAGTTTCATTTTCTTTTGTCCATTACCTGAAGTCAGTCATTATTCATGAGTAATATTTAGCCGTTCTTGTTCTTTTCATAATTTCATACTGTACCCACATATACATGTATTTATAAATGTGTTCATTATCTAGATCAGTTTTATGATAAAGAAAAATTTCAATAATTGGATGAACATAAAATGTATAGAATTAAGTGAAATCAGAAACTCAGAAAGACAAGACCCTGTATATTTTTCCACATAATAATACTAACTCATGATGTAAATGTATATGTATATGTATATGTATATGTATATGTATATGTATGTATATGTATATGTATATGTATATGTATATGTATATGCATATGCATATGTATATGTATAATATGTGTATATTACACATACATATATATAGAGAGAGGTTTTTCATGATCATTTTTAAATTATGTTCATTATATATGATTATAGGAACATCACAAACACTAATGTAGTCATCAATTCTCTATGCTGACATTTTCAAAAAATACTTTACAAGCAATCATATATTCCTTATAGGATTATACATTAACTACTCAAAAAATCCTGTCAGCAATTTTGTTATTATTTATCTGTAGCTCTGTCCTGAGATTTTTTAAATTTATTTTTAATATGTGTTTGATTTTGCTAATTAAAAAAAATCAAAACATCAAGTGATGCATTTCATTGTGGCATTTTCATAAAATTTATGCTGTTCTTTATCATCAGCCTTACTCATCTCAAAAAATCCTGCTACACAAATTCTGCTTCACTTCCCTCCATATACGTAAGAATTTCCTTTCAGGTCGGTTGTGATTTAGTATTATCTCTGTTCCTCACTTTCTTCAAGACCTTTTCCTGTCACAGTCTCTCCAGAGTTTCCTGAACTTTTCTTCTCACAATATTTTTATGTACATGCACATAAATTTAAAATCTAGAATCCCAGGAACTAAAGCACTAACCAAAGAGTACACATGGAGGGACCCATGGCTTCAGCCACATATGTAGCAGAGGATGGCCTTGTAGGACATCAATGGGAGGAGAGATGCTTGGTACTCTGAAGGCTTTGATACCCCAGTGTAGGGGATGCCAGCGTGGGGATGCAGAAGTGGGTGGATGGATGGGTAGGAGAGCACCCTCATAGAAGCATTTCTAAGCATTTGCATTTATTTATTTTCTATCTTTTTTCCTATTATACTTCTTGTTCATACATCTATAACTGTAGTGTTTTAACATTTGTTAATATTTTGCATGTAAATTTGTGCCTCAGTGTGTCATAGTTTGTAACTGATTATGTTTTATCTAGTAGTGAAGACACAGATGGATTTAAAGCTTTTTTTCTGACAAATACAAAATAAAAAGTTAAATAAAATGTCTACGAAATTTAAAACGTTCATGATATCAATAGGCAAGACTTAATCTAACCCGAGTTTTGATATGTGTTCATACAAATGACCATCTTCTGTAGTAAACAAACTCATATGGCCCTGCTTCTGTAGTTATTTTTACTCTTAAGAAATTAGCAATTATAATATAAATATATCACCTTGGGTTGTTTTATGATTACCAAAGTTAGAAGAAATCAATAAATACGAATTCTGGGAATTTTTTAACTTTAAATGTTGTAAGTAATAGATATGTTTAGAGTTAAATTTTAAATGTTTTATTATAAATAAATGCTGAGTTACTTTTAAAGCATATATTACCTATTTTATTTTGTTTATAGCACTAATATAATAGACTATATATAATAATGCAGTTCCCATTATGGTCTAATTGCTAAATTTAGTAACGAGGTGTAAATATATAATTATAATAAAAATATTTTCTCTGTACCACCATATATTCAAATATATAAAATATTTTCTACAGATTACACTATTAAATAATATATTTTATTAAGTTGACTGTATACTATATATACATGTATATGTATATATGCTTTTATATGTATTTATGGCTAAACAAACATTGTTACATGCTATGTGTATGTAGTATAAGCCCTGAAAGTATATAATTCAAATAATTAAAAAAGTATAATTAGCTAAAGCAGCTTGTTATTAATTGTCAAAAGTTATACTCTTGAACAGAAAAAATAAAGTCTTAGGGTATTAAAATTTAAATATTATATTGTACAATCCTATCGTAGTAGGTTGTTTTGAGAATTAAAATACTTAATGTATTTAGTGACATAACTACAACCTGAAGGTAAGCGTAGTTTAATTTAAATATTCCTTTTTGTTTAATTAATAGAGATATTTTTCTAATATATTAATTAAACTTTATATTTTGTTTCTTTAAAACATGCTTTATTGATAATAATTTTTTTATTTGCACATAGGATAGCTTTTTAGTGTCTGTAAATTTATTAGTCTGATTTGATGGAGAAGGGTAGAGAAACAGAAATAAAATACTATCTATTCAAATGTATGTAATAAATCACACATAATAATATTTGAGTACCTTAAGCACAGTTTATTTTTCTTAATAGATACTTGAATATCCCAGTGATCTTATATTAGCATCCAGTTTTAAAGATACAGCATGCTTAATTTTTTTTAACCATCTCTTACTATCCTTTGTACACATATATTTTATGTTTAGGGAATCATTACATATAAAAATGAAATTTAGGAACAACATAAAAACTAAAAGTCAAGTTTAAGGTGATGGTTATGTTTTGTAGTCCCATCTTTTGAGGGAATGGGGCAGTAACATTACAGTAAGTTCAAGGGCACCATGGATTTCACAGTGAGTTCTAGGCCATTGTTAGCCATGAATATGACCCACTCTCAAAATAAAATAAAAGAATCAAATAAATATAATTTAAAATACCTTATTTGTATAGTAATAAATCCAGCTGTTTGCTCATATTTCACAGCACACAAGTAATGAAGTTTCATAATTATGTTGTTGTGAGGGACAGAATAAATAGGTGTTTGGGGATCACGATGATTATTCTTCAATCACTATAAATTTCTTTGCAGCAGTGAAACTTGGGTCATTTAAGCATTGGAAACTAATTCCTTGAAGTACCTATCATAATATTTCATAATAAAGGAGTATCATTTTGGCAGGCTGAGCTAAAGGGAAAACGCAAGGATGACATGTGGATCTGATGATGACAGGGATTTTCCTCCCACTGCTATTATTGTAGAGTAAATAGCTGAGCTTAATGTCTTGAAGCGGTTGATAACATTTTTTCCAAGTACTTGAACATTAACTATCTGTCTGATAATACCCTAAGGAATATTTTTAAATGAGTTGACCTCTTAAAAGATCATCATTAAAAAAAAAACATTCTTAATTAGATTTACAAAATCAATTTAAGTATCTATGTAAATCAAATTTTATGGAATGCCATGTTAAATGCATGGCCAGGTTAACAGTCAGGACATCATACACGTTATGCCAAAACTGCACACTTAAGAGCTATGTAATGAACAAGTTCTCATAAAAATAGAATAGAATTTCAGATAACTTAGGATATGAAATAAGCACTAGTAATTGCAAATGATGGCCATGCAATTTTAAAAATATCAGAAATAAACATATAAAATTGCCAACATCCCTTTAATGCTATAGCCAGCAAAGGGAAAGGTCCTTTAGAAGGAGTCATGCATCACCTTTTTTACACTGTGTGGACATGCTTATGTTCTTCAGTGCAATATAAAAAGAAGTCAGAAGATTTTACAGAATCTGAGTCTTTTGCTGAAATTAACAAGACATTCCAACAATGAAGGCATGTCTGAGAGTGCTTATAAGAGCCCAGAATCTTACTAAAATTTAACATGTATCAAGGCATAAGAAAAGTGCTGTCAACAGAAAAACTAATGTCAGATGCCTACACCTTTCACTCTTTTCACTTTAATTTTTATATGAGTATAATTATAACCTTGAAGTGACATATACTAGTACATTATGAATTTACTAGTGTCCTTTGCTTTTACTTGTCACTATGTTTTCAGCCCCAAAATGTTAGAAAAACAAAATACTTCCTTTTCTTTTCCTTAACATTTTCCTGATAGGGTCTGATATGCCACAGAATGCCTTTCAACTCACAGTTGAACTGAGGGGGTGACCTTGAACTGATTTTCCTATTTACACCTTTCCACTGCTGGTAATGCAAGCATGTGCTTCTACAATATTTGTGTTTTAGGACCTCATGATTGAAAACTGGATGGGAACAGGATCATCTTGAGAGGTAGAGGGAGAGGGGGACCTGGGAAGAAGAGAGGAGGGGGAAGAAATAAAGGAACAGTATTAGGTACTGAAGGGGATGGGAGAAAGGTAGGGAGGGTGAGAAAAATTGATTAAAAATATGTAGCAAGGCAGGCAAGGAACTGGGAATAGCCCCTGGAGAATCCCAGACCCCAACGAAGAGAGAGGCTCCCAGGATACAACAGAGATGTCTTTAGCCAAAATGTGCACAGAAGGGGGAGACAGAACCTGTGGAGACTAGGTCCAGTGGAGGGATGGGGCCACCCACCCATCTCAAAGTTTTTAACCTAGAGATGTTCCTCTCCAAAGGAAGAAAGGGGACAAAAAATGGAGCAGAGACTGAAGGAAGGGACATACAGGGAGTGCCCCACCTGGGGATCCACTCTCTCTGCAGACACTGTTACTGTAGTCAAGAGGCACTTGCTGACAGCAACCTGATATGGCTGCTCTTGGGAGGTCTGACCAGTAGCAGACCAATGAGGATGTAAACACTTGGAGCCAACCATCAGACTGAACTCAATAACCCCTGGAGGAGCTGACAAAAGGACTGGAAGAGCTGAGGGGGATTGCAACCCCATAGGAAGAACATCAGGTGGCCAGACCACCCAGTGCTCCAAGAGACTAGACCACCAACCAAGGAGTGTACAGGGAGGAATCCATGACTCCAGATACATGTGTATCAGAGCATGGCCTTGCTTGACATCAAAGGGAGGGGAGGCCCTTGGTTCTGTGGAGTTTTAGTGCCCCAGTGTAGGGTGATGTTTGGGGTTAGGGCGGGAGAGGGTGGATGGTGGGAGAACATCCTCATGGAGGCAAAGGTGAGGGAGGAGAGGGTAGATGTGTGATAGGGGGTTTGTGGAGGGGTAACTGGGAAATGACATATCATTTGAGATGTAAACGAATAGAATGATTAATTTTAAAAAAATCAAAACACGATTTTGTGCCTGTTCAATAAGCAATACATATGTCAGTACAAACTCGTCTCGCCCCAGAAAGAGGAGGTATAGGTGGGACCAGAAGGTATTTTCTAAATTGAACTTTTCAATGAATACGTTAATTAAAAAATAAATATGCAGGGATGAAAAGATGACTTAGTAGTTAAGAATGAATGCTGCTCATAAAAAGGACAGAAGTCCCAGTGTGATGACTTGAATATGCTTGGCCCAGGGAGTGGCACTATTAGGAGTTGTAGCCTCATTGGAGTAGATATGTCATGGTGGATGTGGGCTTCAATATCCTCATTAACTTCCAGGTCCCTGGAAGTGAGTCTCCTCATAGCAGCCTTCACATGAAGACATAGAACTCTTAGCTCTGCCTGCACCATGCCTTCCTGGACTCTGTCATGCTTTTACCCTGATGATACTGGACTGAAACTCTGAACAGGTAAGCAAGCCCCAGGTAAATGTGATCCTTATAAGAGTTCCCTTGGTCATGGTGTGTGTTCATAGCAATAAAACCCTAATTAAGACAGAAGTTGGTACCAGGGTCTAGGGTATTGCTGTAATAGGCCTGGCCGTGTTTTCATTTAGAAGAATGGGGATTTGGGACTTTGGATTTGAAAAGTCATGGGATATTTTAAGTGGGGATTAATGAGACAACCTAATTGGAATATGAAAGTGATTAGAATTGTGCAGACCTGGCCCAAGAAGTTTCACAGGAGAAGACCATCAGTATGTGGCCTAGAGACTGATTTTGCAGTATTTTGTTGAAGAACATTTTTACCCTTGTTTGAAGAGTCTGCCTGAGACTAAGATGAAGAGACTCAGATTAATTGCTTTGACAAAGGAAGTCTCAGAAACTCCCATCACAGACTTTGTTCTCTGGTTAAGGCTCATGAAGAACATTTTAAACAAGTGTAGCAAGCTGAGAAAGGAAAAATATACAAAATGTAGTTTGAATATTAAAGGGACACCAGGAAGTGAAATGAAGCTGGGTCCAGTGTTCAAGGATATTAAATTGAATTAAGGTAGTAGTGACCTTAGTACAAGTTCCCATCCAACAAAATTTAGGTCCATGCATGGTAATATAAGTCTTTAATTCCAGGAGGCAAAGGCAAGCATATCTCTGAGTTCAAGGCCAGCCTTGAACAGAGCAGGTTCTAGGTGAAGAAAATCTTAATTCCAGTCATGGTGGTACATGTGTTTAATCCCAGCATTACAGGACAAAGAACCGTGTAGATCTCTGAGATCAAGGTCAATCTACAGAAGAAGCTCCAGGACAGCCAAACGTAGGCAGTGAAGGATTTGGAAAACCAAGCTGGCGATAATTTAATAGAACAAGGGGGCAGTGTTCTACCCACATCAACCAGCAGAACTCAGCAGCTTTGGCCATGTGGTTCTGCTTTAGAGACAAGAATAGAAGGGATTAAGTGGATATTAGCCATCCCATACACAGTCACCACTTGCTGATGGAAGCTGTCTCCTGAGAGGCTCTGGCAGAGTGTGACAAATACAGAGGTGGATACTTGCAGCTAACCACTGGACTGAGCGTGGGGTCATTGATGGAGGAGTTGGAAAAGGGACTGAAAGAGCTGAGGGGGTTTGCAGCCCCATGGAGGGACCAACAGTGTCAAACAGCCAGACCCCCCAGCCCCCACCCAGAGCTCCAAGGGGGACTGGACTACCAACCAAAGAGTACACATGGAGGGACCCATGGCACTGGCCGCATATGTGGCAGAGGATAGCCCTGATGGACATCTGTGGGAGGAGTGGCCCTTGGGACTGAGTGTGTTCTATGCCCCAGTGTAGGGGAATGCCAGGGTGGGAAGACAGGAGTGGGTGGGTAGGTGCTTCGGGGAGCACCCTCATAGAGGCAGGGAGACAGGGACCGAGATAGGGCCCTTCTGAAGGGGAAACGTGGAAAGGGGAAAACATTTGAGATGTAAATAAAGAAAATATTCAATTTAAAAATATTATTAGATAATTCAGTAGAAATATATAGCAAACAAAATTGATAAAATTTTCATATAGGTGTATATATAAAAGGATAAAATGGACTACTGGAATAATCAATGCTGGTTAGCTGGAGCTAAGAAATTAGTGGTGATTAAGAAGAGACCAGCATCACTGAAGTGAAATCTTCTGGGAAGCGTTTTCTGAAAGCAAAAAGAACCTTTGTTCCAGAGGTAGCCAAGGTTGTATTTCATGCTGCAGCTGTACTTGGTAATATGTAAGAGTCACCCAGGTGGACTGGTTATGAAGATATGAAGGTGTCATGAAGAACAGCTGAAGCTTGGCACTCTAAGAGAGCAGGAAAGGCCATTGTTGAAGGTATAGCCTCAGTTATAATTTATGGCCCAGGACTGAAGGGGTCATGCAAAGGTGTTGTTGAGGCTTGGCACCATGAAGAGAACCTATGAAAGACTATTGATGATGCCCAGTTTGTAATTTGCTCAGATCCTTTCTTGCTTTGGGGATTACAGTTAAGAGATTGGATGAATTTCAGAGGAGATCTCAAACTTTAGACTTCTAACATTGTTAAGAATGCTACAGACTCATGGGGACTTTGAAAGTTAGACAAACTATATTTTGCATTCCACTATGTTTAGGTATGTCCCCAATGATTCACAGCAAGCCTGTGTGCCTCAGGGAGTGTAATGTGATGGTTTGAATATGCTTGGCCCAGGGAGTGACATTATTAGAAGTTTTAGTCTTGTTGGAGTAGGTGTGTCACTGAGGGTGTCAGCTATAAGACCCTCATCCTAGTTGCCTGGATGTCAGGATTCTGCTAGCAGCCTTCAGATGTGTATGTAGAACTCTCAGCTCTGCTGCACCATGCTTGCCTGGATGCTGTCATGTTTAAGCCTTGAAGATACTGGAGTGAACCTCTGAACTTGTAAGGTAGCCCCAATTAAATGTCATGTTTACAAGATTTCCATTGGTCATGGTGTCTGTTCACAGTAGTAAAACCCTAACAATGACACCTAGCATCTATGCCTAGTATTGTTGTATTGTTTCCTATAAGTCTTGATCCAGGAAACTCATTACAGCTCCACTCGTTGGGTATCTACACACACACACACACACACACACACACACACACACACACACATACACACACACACACAAACAATTATACAGAATTAATAATAATAAAATTAAGTCATTTAAAAAAGAACAAATATAATATTTCCAGTATTTTCAACCTTCTATTTATTTGCATCCTTTTATTATTTAAAATTAACTCAATATTATCTTCAACAATAATCTATTTTAACTAGGCTTCTTTTGTAAATAAAGGAATGAGCTGATTTCCTTTATATCTACGAGTGAGTGTTGATAGATAGATAGATTAGATAGATAGATAGATAGATAGATAGATAGAAAGATAACCGTGAAAAAGAAGTACTCACTCTTTAAAAACTTGAATCATCAATGATTTTACCATTATAGAAAATTTTAATTTATCATCTAAAATTATAAGATATATCAGAACAACTCAACTATTATTATATTCCCAGGACTAAATTTTAAAAATATATGTATTTGATCTAGTTTCAGATATTTGGTTTCCTCAAAGTTTACTCTTTTCAGAAAGACTGCATTAGTCTTTGAGCCCCTATACTACTTTCTTCTCATTATTTCAATCATATAGTTATCTTATATCAAACATTTAGTTACTTAATATCAAGAACTGCTGTAAAAAATGCATTGCTATTATTTACACAATTTGGTACCAATATTGAGTACCTAAATATATCTCAGCTGAATTTGCCATTTGATGTGGATCAATTCCAACATTTACAAGTGAATCAGATGACCTGATGTTCTTCCATTGGTTTTCATGAGTCTAGAAATTTTCATCTCTTTAGACTGGTCATGTGTTTGAAATGTCCTTTTCTGAAACTTGATGATCCACTTAATAGTTTGCTATTTATATGATTCCTCTTTTCTTTCACCTTTGTGAAGCTCATTGTCTCAACAAACTCTTCCCTTTCACCATTAAAAATTAGTGATGAGAGAATCTCATCTATTTTAACATATATGAATTTATATAAAGAATTTTAGAATCACAAATAAAAAGAAAGCAGGCTGGATATGTCTTTCTATGTCTGGTTTATTTTGTTTAATATTATGATGTTATGTTGGATTTGTTTTTCAAATAATTGTTATAATTTTATTTATAATCTTTAAGTATTCCATTATACATGTATGTCATATGTGTTTACCAAGGAAAGTGGCTATATTTGTTATGGTAATGTACTGAGTAGTGTTTGCTCACCTGGTACAATCTTGATTTAAGAAGGAGGAGATATCTCAACTGAGTAATAGCCTCTTTCAGATTGCCAATAATATCTACCTGTTTGTGGAGATTAATGATTGAAATATAAGGACCCAACATAGTGATGTTGGTGATATCTGTGGGAAGGAGGTCATTTATTGGAAAAGAAAGCAAAGTGAGCAAGCCACGGATAGCAACCAGTAGGCAATATGCTGCCATGGTCTTTTCAGTTCCTGTTAAAATATCCTTCAATGATAGATTGTAACATGGAGATGTAATGAAATGAATGCTTTCTTTCTCAAGTTGCTTTTGTCCAATGAGCTATGTTAAATGCTGCAAAATTTCCCATTATCTATTAAATTTCATCTTTCACATCTATTCTGCTTTTATAGCAACTGTCCAACTCTACCATACAAAGATACATAGGGTAAGACTAACTCTGAACAATACCTGTAGTGGTCTACTTGATCCCCTACGAAAAATTTTGCATCCTTCTTTTTACACAATCAAATATTCTAAGTTAATTTTCACAAATTTTCTGTTTGGACACAGGCCAGGTAAACTAGGTTACAGCTGATTAAATGCTGACAGGGCTCTTATCCATCTATAGTTTTCTCCCTGTTAAAATAATGTTTGATGATCAAAACAAACAAACAAAAAAAAAACAATTCTCACTCTTTAAACATTCTGTTTTCAGGTGATTCTGGCTTCTATTTTGCTGAAATGATAGACTGGTAAAACTAATTTACTTTAATTAATTTTTCAGTGTCAGCATTTTCAACCATTCTTATTTTCATATAATTTTGTAGGGGTTTTTTAAATGTAGTTCTTTAAATAATTAGTACTTCTGTCTATCTTTAGAAGTCTAGCCATTAATAAAAGTGGCAGGCACTAGGCATTTAAGCAAGTCATTTGTGATTTTGTCCAATTCACTCCAGTTTCTGGAACATTATATATTCAGTTTAATAAATATGATTAATCTCATGAAATTCCCATATTTATTACTACCCTTTATCATTTGATATGGAATTTGGAAAAACATGTTGTACTGTGAATTTTATTTTAAAGCCTATTAAACAAAATGAATTTTTATCACAACAGAGGTAATGCATTTAAGAATAAGAGCTTCGGAGCAGTTATGTTTTTAATTGCATTTGTCTTTATTATGTCTTAGGTTCTCATCGATTCTAAGGACTATAAAAAGATCATTAACTTATCTGGCTCACTTTAGTGCCATAAACATTCCATTTAAGCCAATATTTCAGAAAATGGAATATTTAGTTATAAAACCACTCAACACACATTAATTGGACAGTGCATACTATAAAATAATCATAGATATACAATATTGTATTATTCCATCTGGCTTTTCTATATCACTATTACTTAGAAATTTTAAATTGGAAATACAACATACGTATTTATTTGTGTTTTATCATATGGTATTACTATAACAGTAGACTTCTTAATTTTTAAGTTTTAACTGTATGTGGTCCCTTTTAATTTTTAAATTTATTTATGTACTAGCATCCCAAATGCTGTCCCTCCTCCCAGAGTCCCCACTTACAGGGTTCCTCCCACCATCCCCCTCCCCTGATTATCAGGTCTCTGCAGAGTTAGGTGTATCCTCTCCCACTGAGGCTAGACAAGGCAGCTTTCTGATGTATATGTGTGTAGGAGGTGAGTAGAGAGGGGGTCAGTCCATCCTGTGTGTGTTTTTTGCTTCATAGTTCAGTCTCTGGGAGATCTCAAGGGTCCAGGTTAGTTAACACTGGTGGGCTTCCTGTGGGATTGTCATTGCCTTCAGGGCCTTCAATTATTCCCCTATCATTTCAATATGGGTCTCCAACATCCATCCAAAGATTGACTGTGGGCCATTTGTTCAGACTCTGCTCCTTTTTGTCCCAGCATTTCTTTTAGACAGTACTGCTTTTGGGTCAAAAGTTTAGTAGGTGGGATGGTGTCCCCATCCCTCCAATGGTGATCCTGTTAGCTACTGGAGGTGGTCTCTCCAGGTTCCATATCCCCATGCTTAGACATTTTGGGTAAGGTCACCAGTACTGACTCCTGGGAGGATTCTCCATCTCAGGTATATGAGTGTTTTTACTAATCAGATTAATAAGCAGGCATTTTTAACCCTGAAATATTTTAAATATTGTGTAATATTTTTATGTCAAAACATATATCCTATACACAGTAAAGATAGTTGATCATAACCTAATAATGTAACTTAACAGCATTCTCAAGGAGATGGGCAGATTGATGTATATGAACTTTGAAATAAACTCATCTCATTGATTTTTAGATATCCCCTTTTTGTTTTACAAATAGTTATAACCATTGAATTAGGTAAGCAGTGAATTACTGAAGCAATTCTCATGGCTCCTCATGATATGAGGTCCATTGCAAATTTAGAAACACAACTATGATTCATTCTCACCTCCCTTAGACTTTGTTGGAGTTCATATACTAAAATAACCCTAATTTTTTTCTTATTCTTCTAATTATATGAACTAGTATTATATATCCAGCTTATTCTTAATCTTATTATGTTTTACCTACTAATATATTTTTCTGTATGGTCTCCCTGAATTTCATACTTTAGTCATGTACTCATTCTTTCTCATCGCATTACACTTACCTAGAAAAGAACTCACTACACTTGACATGCTCTTATATTCACTTTTCTCTGAAAAATTTCCCTTCCATCTCTATTATTAGATTTTCTATGTTTCTTCTCCGTTCAAACTGAAATAGTTGGGACAGCTTACCACTTTTTACATTCCGTATGTATGGTGAGAATCTCCAGAAATATTATAAAATATTGCTTTCTTTGTGTTTTTGAAAGCCCAGTCAATATGCTATCTCTTCTTGCAAGATCTGTATTTCAGGTTTTTACCCAAAGAAGGTTGAATTCCATTGAATAGTGTCTTAGTCAGGGTTTTTATTCCTGCACAAAACATTGACCAAGAAGCAATTTGGGGAGAAAAGGGTTTATTCAGCTTAAACTTCTACATTGCTGCTCATTACCAAAGAAAGTCAGGACTAGAACTCAAGCAGGTTAGGAAGCAGGAGCTGATGCGATGGAAAGATCTTACAGGCTTGCTTCCCCTGACTTGCTCAGCTTATGTTCTTATAGAGCCCAGGACTGCCAGCTGAGGCTGGCACAACCCACAATGGGCCCTCCATCCTTCATTACTAATTGAGAAAATTCCTTACAGCTGGATCTCCTGGAGGCATTTTCTCAAGGGAGGCTCCTTTCTCTGTGATAACTCCAGCTTGTGTCAAGTTGACACACAAAACCAGCCAGTACAAATCACAGTTTAAAAGTGCCATTACAATTTGGTGTCATTTGATCAAAACATAACTTTATTTTGTACTGACCATGACTGTATGTTTCATTGCTGTGTTGTGTTTTGTTTTGCTTTGCTATATTTTTTTAGGAAACTCCAAACTCATTTCAAAGTGACTTCACTCCTGGCACTTTGACCAATGGTATGAAAGATTTTTGTTGTTCTTTTTATTTTATTGTATTTCCCCCTACCTGCATTTGTTTTTAAACTATATTTTACTTGAAATTCTAAAATGGTTACATATTCCTTTAAATATTATAGTCTTTTCCAGTCTCGAAGAGAAACTTCCATCTAGACACTGCTACTATTACTCTGTTGTTAAGTTCTCTTTCCTTCTTTGAATTATTTCTGTCTTCATGCTTTCCTGATTGTCTTTGCATGTCTTCATTTTAGCTGTGACTTCAATCACATAAAGTGTCTAAAAGAATCATTAGATTTCCATGTTACTTTTTGGTTGTTGTTGTGAAGGAAACGTCAAAATAATTTACATGTGAGAGTTGTAATAAGTTTGCATATATTTTAAAGTATATTAATTGCAAGATTAATTAATATCATTGAGCAACAGAATATCAGAAATATCATTTGATTAATTACTGCTTTATTGAGATTTTCCTGTGTATATTCTCACTTACAGAAATGAAATTTTACGTATTTTTGTTTTTCAGACTACATATCACTCTGCATCCCAGGTTAGTCTTGAACTCACTATGTAGGACAAACTGGCTTTCAACTTAATTAATTTAATTAAATTTAGATAAAATCTAATGAAATAAGACTTGGAGAGATGCCTGAGCATTTAAAACCACATATTTCTCTTTTAGGGGACTTGAGTTTGATTCTTAGCAGCCATGTTGTACAGATTTCAATAGCTTCTAACTCTAATTCCAGGTATATTCTACATTTCTTCTTTCTTGGGTACACACACACACACACACACACACACTATTAAAATAGAAAGTTTAAGTTAAAATGGAAATTGATATACTATGCAGACAATTGGAAAAAATAAAGTATTTTCAGATATTCATGATATAATTCATGACAGAAAGTTAAGACCACAGAGAGCATGATAAAATGTGATTACAAATGACCAGTTGCCAGAAATATAATGTTGCTGAAAGAATATATATGAGACAATTCAGCTTCAAAACTATGAAGGAAATATAGAGAAGTTTATATTGTTGGACTCAAAAAGTTAAATTAATTGGCAATAAGTGCCACAAAATAGATAGAAAATAATTAGATGTAAATTAAAATATTTTCAACTAACATAATCTAACAAATACCTATTGATTTGTTAAAAAACAGTATAAGAATATAAAAGTTATTGGACATGAGTTGTAAATATAAATTAATGTATCCCCAAATGTTTCTTCTATACTTTTAAAATTCACTAGTCAGTGTGAGCTTAACTAAAAGTCAGTAATCAACATATAGTAGAAAACTATTCAAGTTTTTGAAACATAAAGCATGTTTCTAAGCAAATAATACTATAAAGTAGAAGTTTATAGAGAAATTATAAACCAATTAGAACAAGGTATATGTTGTGTATACTTGTGATTTCAGCAGGTCTGGGTGGCAGGACTGATTGTAAGCTCAAGCCCACCCTGGATTGAATAGTGAAAATATGTATCTCATCCAATAACCAAAGCAGCAGGGAAAAAAGGAAAATAACAAAATATATATAACTACACTGATTTGTGTAAAAGCAATGTTGCTGCATATCAAAATATGTGGGTCTCAGCTAATTCAGTGGTAGAAAAGATATTATGTCCTACATCTTAATGCTGTGAAAACAGTCTTAGTAACCTAAGTTTCATTATTAATAAAACAGAGTAAAATTTATATAAAATGAACATGCAGAAAAAATGTAAAGACAAGGAAAGAAAATACTGACTATTGAAATTAATATATGTTATAGTACTAATAAAATCACTTTGTCATAAAGAATCTAAAAACTCTTATAAAGAATAACAAATATTTCATGTAGGCTAAAAGTAAAGTTTGTGAAAATATTAACATTAGAAAAGAAATAGGAAGCACAACAAGTGTTTCAGATTATAGATGATGAAAAGTTTTAGTGACATTTGGCTAATGGGAAATGGACCTATTGTATCACATAGAAAAACAACCCTACTTATCACATTGGAAATTCTAGAGCTATCTTGAGGCTCATTAGCATTGATTGTATATAATTTTTCTAATTTAGAAAAGAAGGAAATACCCTCAAATTTTTATTTTGAAGCTGTCTGGGAAAAATCATAAAACAATTATGAAACTGCTGAACTCTGTCTCATATATTAAGATACAGAGCATCTTTACCTGTTATTGGTTTCAAAGCACAATTTGAACACACACACACTCACACACACACAGAGAGAGAGAGAGAGAGAGAGAGAGAGAGAGAGAGAGAGAGAGAGAGAGAGACTCACACACACACACACAGAGAAAGAAAGAAAAAGAGAGAGAGAGAGAGAGAGAGAGAGAGAGAGAGAGAGAGAGAGAAGCAGAGAAACAAAAGCAAAGAAAGAAACAGATGAGACAAATAGACGGTGGTTTCTATTTTCTTTCAATATTTAATAACCAATATGATCTAAGAAGAATGAAGACCAAAGTGTGGACACTTTGCCCCTTCTTAGAAATGGGAACAAAACACCCATGGAAGGAGTTACAGAGACAAAATTTGGAGCTGTGACCAAAGGATGGACCATCTAGTGATTGCCATATCCAGGGATCCATCCCATAATCAGCTTCCAAAAGCTAACACCATTGCATACACTAGCAAGATTTTGCTGAAAGTACCCAGATATAGCTGTCTCTTGTGAGACTATGCCGGGGCCTAGCAAACACAGAAGTGGATGCTCACAGTCAGCTATTGGATGGGTCACACGGCCCCCAATGGAGGAGCTAGGGAAAGTACCCAAGGAGCTAAAGGTAACTGCAACCCTATAGGTGGAACAACAATATGAACTAACCAGTACCCCGGAGCTCTTGTCTCTAGCTGCATATGTATCAAAAGATGGCCTAGTCAGCCATCACTGGAAAGAGAGGCCCTTTGGACTTTGAAACTTTATATGCCCCAGTACAGGGGAACGCCAGGGCCAAGAAGTGGGAGTGGGTGGGTAGAAACACTATATTTTATCTATTCATTTTAGGGGCATATCATCTGAGAATAAATAATGGAGAATATTTAATGGAGCTGTTTAATTTTCTTGATCTTAATTTAGAAAGGAAAGAGAGTTTGGTCTATAGTATTAACTCCTTAATATGTTTATTTCTTTGAATCTTTAATCTTACTTATTGCCAAAGAAATCGCCTCTCCAATTTTGCATTAGGAAGAGAATACTGCCAAGAAATTTACATGCGGACCTGTAACTCATTTATACATTTGCTGGATAATTCAAAAGGCAAATTACTCAGTGACTAAGTTATTGGTCTAAGACAATAGTTTTTAAATTGTGGGTCATGACACCTTTGGGTGTATCACACATTAGATATCCTGCATATCAGCCATTTATATTATGACTCATAACACTAGGAAAATTGTAGTTATGAAGTATTGTTGAACTGATTTTATGTTTGAACTAACCACAGCAGGAGGAACTTTATTGAAGGGTTTCAGCAGTAGGATGGTTGACGACTACTTGTCTAATTAGAAATTAGCTTCATAGACAGAAAATTAAGATCTGGTATCAATAATTGAAGTATAATAGAAAAGTCACTTAACAGTCCTTATCAAATGTTAAAATACATAGTCACTCAGAAATTTGCACCAAAATCTGAAGAAGGTAGGCACATCCACCTGCCAGGGTGAAATTTTAAAACTGAGTCATGCAGAAGGTTGTTGGTGATGTTTCTGAGAGTTAGTTTAAGCATTTTGTCATCTGGGAAGTGTTTGATCCTTCTTGGAGGACAAAGGAAGAAGATAGACAATAGCCGCACATTGGTATTGAGCCTTTTACCGTGGATTAATGTGAGAATGATAGTGCACAGATTATATCTGCATGGATACCTCTGTTTATAATCACCAAAACATGAGACAGCAAGTACTGTGATCACTTTTCTCTAAACTTTCACATTATAATTTTCTTGGCTACATTAATCTATGAACCACAGAGGAAAAACAATATAGGAAGCATCCTTTACCCAGTTCAAAATGACCATAAAGGCTCTGCAAATTCTGTGTCTAAATAAATTATTTTCATGTGTGTGTACATGCACATGCATGTGTGCGAAATACATGCTATGGAGGGTGAGACACATGTTCACCGAGATGCATATGTGGAGATCAAAGGGCAACTTTTGGGAATCCAGTATCTCTTTCTACTATATGGATTCTAGGAATAGAGTTCAGATGGTCAGGCTCAGAAACAGGTACATTTAGCTTCAATTCATGTCACTAACTACAGGAGACATAGATGCAGATTTTTCATACTGAAGTTGTACAGAAATAGCACAAAAATATGTTCCACACAAAGTACTTCTGGAATTCATTGAATGCCTACTTAAATGTGAATATCAGGGGTAAATATGCTCATTGTTGCATTGCTGAGGTCTAGCCTTAGTGTGAGAGTCCTGAGAAAGGGGAGTGGAGCTAATTCAAAGTGACTCTGAGTCAGTTGTGGAGGCAAACTGTTAGTTCAAGTGCTAATTTCTTCACCCAAAAATTTTCATCATTCTTCCCAATTCTCCTTTCTTTTTCCTTCTTATTCTTCATTCTTTCTTTCTTTTCCTTCTTCCAATCAGAGAGCCTGAACATGGGTTTTCCTAAAGCTACATCATCAAGACTTTGACCATTAATAATTTTATTTAGAAATTCTTAAATTTGCATAAACTCTATGAATCCTAGATCATTAGTCCCGAGCCTTGTTAGGAGAATAAAATGCTAACTTTGTATAAACTTGTACATCATCTTTTAATTCTCTCTTCTTTCTTTCCTTAATCCTAGCAATTCCATGGCTTCACATCCAAAATTGACAACTTTTCCATGAGCATTAATTCACTAGCCACCATCCTTTTCTATTAAATCATACTTTCCTTCTAATACTATTTAATTCTAGATCATACCCAAACCTTCCTCCTATAAGATAAACCAATCTATGATTTTCTTGTTTTCTATATATTCCTTCTTCTTTTCCTATCCATGCCTTTCCTTCTTGGGACCACTTTATTTCTCTATTTTTGATGACTCCAAGTCCATCTTGGCTAATTAATGCAGTAGACATTGGAGTGGAGTGTACATATATCTCCCGATATAATTCCAAGTTCAAGGCCAAGTCTCAAAATGAAAACATTATAAAGGACCATGTAGGTTTTATGGCCTCTGTGGTTATGTTGTCTATATACTTCCTCATGGACTGAAAGTCCAAATGGAAGGCCTGTTCTTCACTGTCCACATGAAAACCTCCATTCCTGAGAACAGCATCTGTTTCATTTATTATGGAGCTCTCAATAATTGGGGAAGTTTTTTCCTCAGATAAATTGAAAGTAAAATAGAAAAGAGAACAGAGCAGTTTCAGGGCAACATCAGCACATATGGGCAACAATGGCCTGGTGATGCTCCAGTAGCAGTAACTGTGTCACATATCAGTTTACATAGCCATGCCAGACCTGGCACTGCAACTTAGTTAATGTATCAAACTTACCCACAGGAAACTTGAGTATACACTGAATGGAGTGTAATTTGTCATACTGCCTATTACTGCAGTAAATCCATCCTGTGCATTTGGCATGAGTGTGTATGTGTCTTCTACTTCCAACCAATGCTTCAGAACTTGAGAGAAGATAAAATGCTAATTATCAGTCATTTCAATTACAAGTATTGTAGAGTTCTCTACCACAGGTAAAAGCCATGCTGAGGGTTCAAACACTTTCCTCTTGGGAAAATGACATCTACATAGAGTTTGCTCACATGACAGTCAGTGAGTTAATATGATGTAAATGGATAGTAATTAGTGTCTAGCATATGTTAATAATAGTACTTTTTATTGGCTTCAAAAGATGGGCTACATATATAGATTGGAACAAAAGAGCATTTGTTTTACCCTCAACATCACAAATAAGGCAAATGATAAAGGCTTGACAATCAAAGCATGCATTTTAAGCCTTCATCCCTTGATCCCCAGCATTTGCCTCAATATGTGATTAAAAAGAGACTTGCTTTTGCATTCCTGCCCTGTATAGAGCAGGGAAATATAACAGAAATGGAAAGAAAGGCTAACTCTTATCAACAGAGGGTAAAATGGGATTCTTTAGGTCTAATCATTTTTCCTGTTCCCATTTTCAAACCCTATCATATCACCATGTTTGCTGAAGGAGAGGTTTCCACAGGGTAATTGTTTCCTCATTCAATGTTACTTACCTATGTGAGGAGGGGACTAATATTAGGAAAGAGTAGACTACATATTAATGCTTGCTTCTGAAGTGACTACTTCAGATTTGCAATGAAAGAGCCTCATTGATTCTAGTCTCATGCAAAATTTCTGATGGCTGAAAATACACACACACACACACACACACACACACACACACACACACACACACATACACAAAGATACACATACAAACACACAAGCACACACACTTTACTCTCCATCCAACACACTCCTTTTTGTGTCTGGGAGGGATGAGTTAGGGTCAGCATACTTTATATATCAGTAATATTTTAATAAAATATCAGTTGCTCTTAGTTCTCTGATTGCTGCTAACAGTTGAATTTAAAAGATCATTTTGTTGATTTACTCTCGTGTTCTGCAGTATAGAAAAATTGGACAAAAACGATACCTATATTTAAGCCCTTAACTTTTATCTCTATTTTGTGAATTTATTCAGATGAAAGGAAACAAAAAGGTGTAATAAAATGCCACTCCAATTTAGTACATATTAATGTGTTTGATCTTAATAATAGTGAAGATAGTGAACCAGCTTTGTTGTTATTCCTAAGGAGAGTTAAGAAAATGAGCCCTAGAAGTCATTAGTCCATCTACTAAAGTTGTCTGGACTGGTTAGTAAAGAGAAGAACAGCTATTATGTTAATCTCTTTGAAGTTGAAATCTTGAATCATTAGCAGATGTTTAAAATGTTTCATTAAATATTCTGATGAGTCTACTTGAAGGACCTTAGACACCAAATTTAGAGAAAGGTATAAAATACGTCAGAATTCACATGTACTAGAAAATGAGAATGCAGGATAACTTTTTATCCTTTTTTTTTATTTTGACAAAAATACATTATTTTTTTAATATTCTAGCATAACCACTAGAATCATTAGTTGTTTTTCAAAGAAAGAAGGTGAAATTGGGGTCACATGTGCTTGTCTTAACACTTAGATTATGTATTGCAGACCTACATGGATTTTGTAGATGTGGGAGATGATACCCTGAGATTAATCCTCATCAATGCAAAATTATTACAGTTTGTAATAACAACCTTTTCCCCCTAGGTTACTATTGGAAGTTTATTGAGAAAATAGACAAATATAAGACATGATTGAATAAATATGGGAAGCCCATATCAGATAACCGAATCAACTCTTTATGCCAAATACCTCTCACAAAGATAGATGGTTCTAATCAACATAGCCACCAGTACTGTCTTGTGTATATAGGGGCATCTTTTAGTCCTTCTCTTATTTCTAAAATACCTGACAGAGACAGCTATATCTGGGTCCTTTCAGCAAAATCTTGCTAGTGTATGCAATGGTGTCAGCGATTGGAAGCTGATTATGGGATGGATCCCTGGATATGGCCATCACTAGATGGTCCATCCTTTCATCACAGCTCCAAATTTTGTTTCTGTAACTCCTTCCATAGATGTTTTGTTCCCAATTCTAAGAAGGGGCAAAGTGTCCACACTTTGGTCTTCGTTCTTCTTGAGTTTTATGCGTTTAGCAAATTTTATCTTATATCTTGGGTATCCTAAGTTTCTGGGCTAATATCCACTTATCAGTGAGTACATATTGTGTGAATTCCTTTGTGATTGGGTTACCTCACTCAGGATGATGCCCTCCAGGTCCATCCACTTGCCTAGGAATTTCATAAATTCACTCTTTCTAATAGCTGAGTAGTACTCCATTGTGTAAATGTACCACATTTTCTGTATCCATTCCTCTGCTGAGGGGCATCTGGGTTCTTTCCAGCTTCTGGCTAATATAAATAAGGCTGCTATGAACATAGTGGAGCATGTGTCCTTCTTACCTGTTGGGACATCTTCTGGATATATGCCCAGGAGAGGTATTGTTGGATCCTCCGGTAGTACTATGTCCAATTTTCTTTTTTTTTTTTTTTCATTTTTTATTAGGTATTTAACTCATTTACATTTCCAATGCTATACCAAAAGTCCCCCATATCCACCCACCCCCACTCCCCTGCCCACCCACTCCCCCTTTTTGGCCCTGGTATTCCCCTGTACTGGGGCATATAAAGTTTGCAAGTCCAATGGGCCTCTCTTTACAGTGATGGCCGACTAGGCCATCTTTTGATATATATGCAGCTAGAGTCAAGAGCTCCGGGGTACTGGTTAGCTCATAATGTTGTTCCACCTATAGGGTTGCAGATCCCTTTAGCTCCTTGGCTACTTTCTCTAGCTCCTCCATTGGGAGCCCTATGATCCATCCATTAGCTGACTGTGAGCATCCACTTCTGTGTTTGCTGGGCCCCGGCATAGTCTCACAAGAGACAGCTACATCTGCGTCCTTTCAATAAAATCTTGCTAGTGTATGCAATGGTGTCAGCGTTTGGATGCTGATTATGGGGTGGATCCCTGGCTATGGCAGTCTCTACATGGTCCATCCTTTCATCTCAGCTCCAAACTCCGTCTCTGTAACTCCTTCCATGGGTGTTTTGTTCCCAAATCTAAGGAGGGGCATAGTGTCCACACTTCAGTCTTCATTCTCCTTGAGTTTCATGTGTTTAGCAAATTATATCTTATATCTTGGGTATCCTAGGTTTGGGGCTAATATCCACTTATCAGTGAATACATATTGTGTGAGTTTCTTTGTGAATGTGTTACCTCACTCAGGATGATGCCCTCCAGGTCCATCCATTTGGCTAGGAATTTCATAAATTCATTCTTTTTAATAGCTGAGTAGTACTCCATTGTGTAGATGTACCACATTTTCTGTATCCATTCCTCTGTTGAGGGGCATCTAGGTTCTTTCCAGCTTCTGGCTATTATAAATAAGGCTGCTATGAACATAGTGGAGCATGTGTCCTTCTTACCTGTTGGGGCATCTTCTGGATATATGCCCAGGAGAGGTATTGCTGGATCCTCCGGTAGTACTATGTCCAGTTTTCTGAGGAACCGCCAGACTGATTTCCAGAGTGGTTGTACAAGCCTGCATTCCCACCAACAATGGAGGAGTGTTCCTCTTTCTCCACATCCTCGCCAGCATCTGCTGTCACCTGAATTTTTGATCTTAGCCATTCTGACTGGTGTGAGGTGGAATCTCAGGGTTGTTTTGATTTGCATTTCCCTGATGATTAAGGATGTTGAACATTTTTTCAAGTGCTTCTCTGCCATTCGGTATTCCTCAGGTGAGAATTCTTTGTTCAGTTCTGAGCCCCATTTTTTAATGGGGTTATTTGATTTTCTGAAGTCCACCTTCTTGAGTTCTTTATATATGTTGGATATTAGTCCCCTATCTGATTTAGGATAGGTAAAGATCCTTTCCCAATCTGTTGGTGGTCTTTTTGTCTTATTGACGGTGTCTTTTGCCTTGCAGAAACTTTGGAGTTTCATTAGGTCCCATTTGTCGATTCTCGATCTTACAGCACAAGCCATTGCTGTTCTGTTCAGGAATTTTTCCCCTGTGCCCATATCTTCAAGGCTTTTCCCCACTTTCTCCTCTATAAGTTTCAGTGTCTCTGGTTTTATGTGAAGTTCCTTGATCCACTTAGATTTGACCTTAGTACAAGGAGATAAGTATGGATCGATTCGCATTCTTCTACATGATAACAACCAGTTGTGCCAGCACCAATTGTTGAAAATGCTGTCTTTCTTCCACTGGATGGTTTTAGCTCCCTTGTCGAAGATCAAGTGACCATAGGTGTGTGGGTTCATTTCTGGATCTTCAATTCTATTCCATTGGTCTACTTGTCTGTCTCTATACCAGTACCATGCAGTTTTTATCACAATTGCTCTGTAGTAAAGCTTTAGGTCTGGCATGGTGATTCCACCAGAAGTTCTTTTATCCTTGAGAAGACTTTTTGCTATCCTAGGTTTTTTGTTATTCCAGACAAATTTGCAAATTGCTCCTTCCAATTCGTTGAAGAATTGAGTTGGAATTTTGATGGGGATTGCATTGAATCTGTAGATTGCTTTTGGCAAGATAGCCATTTTTACAATGTTGATCCTGCCAATCCATGAGCATGGGAGATCTTTCCATCTTCTGAGATCTTCTTTAATTTCTTTCTTCAGAGATTTGAAGTTTTTATCATACAGATCTTTCACCTCCTTAGTTAGAGTCACGCCAAGATATTTTATATTATTTGTGACTATTGAGAAGGGTGTTGTTTCCCTAATTTCTTTCTCAGCCTGTTTATTCTTTGTATAGAGAAAGGCCATTGACTTGTTTGAGTTTATTTTATATCCAGCTACTTCACCGAAGCTGTTTATCAGGTTTAGGAGTTCTCTGGTAGAATTTTTAGGGTCACTTATATATACTATCATATCATCTGCAAAAAGTGATATTTTGACTTCCTCTTTTCCAATTTGTATCCCCTTGATCTCCTTTTGTTGTCGAATTGCTCTGGCTAATACTTCAAGTACTATGTTCAAAAGGTAGGGAGAAAGTGGGCAGCCTTGTCTAGTCCCTGATTTTAGTGGGATTGCTTCCAGCTTCTCTCCATTTACTTTGATGTTGGCTACTGGTTTGCTGTAGATTGCTTTTATCATGTTTAGGTATGGGCCTTGAATTCCTGATCTTTCCAAAACTTTTATCATGAATGGGTGTTGGATCTTGTCAACTGCTTTTTCTGCATCTAACGAGATAATCATGTGGTTTTTGTCTTTGAGTTTGTTTATATAATGGATTACATTGATGGATTTTCGTATATTAAACCATCCCTGCATCCCTGGAATAAAACCTACTTGGTCAGGATGGATGATTGCTTTAATGTGTTCTTGGATTCGGTTAGCGAGAATTTTGTTGAGGATTTTTGCATCGATATTCATAAGAGAAATTGGTCTGAAGTTCTCTATCTTTGTTGGATCTTTCTGTGGTTTAGGTATCAGAGTAATAGTGGCTTCATAAAATGAGTTGGGTAGAATACCTTCTACTTCTATTTTGTGAAATAGTTTGTGCAGAATTGGAATTAGATCTTCTTTGAAGGTCTGATAGAACTCTGCACTAAACCCATCTGGTCCTGGGCTTTTTTTGGTTGGGAGACTATTAATAACTGCTTCTATTTCTTTAGGTGATATGGGACTGTTTAGATGGTCAACTTGATCCTGATTCAACTTTGGTACCTGGTATCTGTCCAGAAATTTGTCCATTTCGTCCAGGTTTTCCAGTTTTGTTGAGTATAGCCTTTTGTAGAAGGATCTGATGGTGTTTTGGATTTCTTCAGGATCTGTTGTTATGTCTCCCTTTTCATTTCTGATTTTGTTAATTAGGATTTTGTCCCTGTGCCCTTTAGTGAGTCTAGCTAAGGGTTTATCTATCTTGTTGATTTTCTCAAAGAACCAACTCCTCGTTTGGTTAATTCTTTGAATAGTTCTTCTTGTTTCCACTTGGTTGTTTTCACCCCTGAGTTTGATCATTTCCTGCCGTCTACTCCTCTTGGGTGAATTTGCTTCCTTTTTTTCTAGGGCTTTTAGATGTGTTGTCAAGCTGCTAGTATGTGCTGTCTCCCGTTTCTTCTTGGAGGCACTCAGCGCTATGAGTTTCCCTCTTAGAAATGCTTTCATTGTGTCCCATAGGTTTGGGTACGTTGTGGCTTCATTTTCATTAAACTCTAAAAAGTCTTTAATTTCTTTCTTTATTCCTTCCTTGACCAAGGTATCATTGAGAAGAGTGTTATTCAGTTTCCACGTGAATGTTGGCTTTCCATTATTTATGTTGTTATTGAAGATCAGTCTTAGGCCATGGTGGTCTGATAGGATACATGGGACAATTTCAATATTTTTGTATCTATTGAGGCCTGTTTTGTGACCAATTATATGGTCAATTTTGGAGAAGGTCCCGTGAGGTGCTGAGAAGAAGGTATATCCTTTTGTTTTAGGATAAAATGTTCTGTAGATATCTGTCAGGTCCATTTGTTTCATAACTTCTGTTAGTTTCACTGTGTCCCTGTTTAGTTTCTGTTTCCACGATCTGTCCTTTGAAGAAAGTGGTGTGTTGAAGTCTCCCACTATTATTGTGTGAGGTGCAATGTATGCTTTGAGCTTTACTAAAGTGTCTCAAATGAATGTGGCTGCCCTTGCATTTGGTGCGTAGATATTCAGAATTGAGAGTTCCTCTTGGAGGATTTTACCTTTGATGAGTATGAAGTGTCCCTCCTTGTCTTTTTTGATAACTTTGGGTTGGAAGTCGATTTTATCCGATATTAAAATGGCTACTCCAGCTTGTTTCTTCAGTCCATTTGCTTGGAAAATTGTTTTCCAGCCTTTCACTCTGAGGTAGTGTCTGTCTTTTTCCCTGAGATGGGTTTCCTGTAAGCAGCAGAATGTTGGGTCCTGTTTGTGTAGCCAGTCTGTTAGTCTATGTCTTTTTATTGGGGAATTGAGTCCATTGATATTAAGAGATATTAAGGAAAAGTAATTGTTGCTCCCTTTTATTTTTGTTGTTAGAGTTGGCATTCTGTTCTTGTGGCTGTCTTCTTTTTGGTTTGTTGAATGATTACTTTCTTGGTTGTTCTAGGGCGTGATTTCCGTCCTTGTATTGCTTCTTTTCTGTTATTATCCTTTGAAGGGCTGGATTCCTGGAAAGATATTGTGTGAACTTGGTTTTGTCGTGGAATACTTTGGTTTCTCCATCTATGGTAATTGAGAGTTTGCCCGGGTATAGTAGCCTGGGCTGGCATTTGTGTTCTCTTAGTGTCTGTATAACATCTGTCCAGGCTCTTCTGGCTTTCATAGTCTCTGGTGAAAAGTCTGGTGTAATTCTGATAGGCCTTCCTTTATATGTTACTTGACCTTTCTCCCTTACTGCTTTTAATATTCTATCTTTATTTAGTGCATTTGTTGTTCTGATTATTATGTGTCGGGAGGAATTTCTTTTCTGGTCCAGTCTATTTGGAGTTCTGTATGCTTCTTGTATGATCATGGGCATCTCTTTTTTTATGTTTGGGAAGTTTTCTTCTATTATTTTGTTGAAGATATTAGCTGGCCCTTTAAGTTGAAAATCTTCATTCTCATCAATTCCTATTATCCGTAGGTTTGGTCTTCTCATTGTGTCCTGGATTACCTGGATGTTTTGAGTTAGGATCCTTTTGCATTTTGTATTTTCTTTGACTGTTGTGTCGATGTTCTCTATGGAATCTTCTGCACCTGAGATTCTCTCTTCCATTTCTTGTATTCTGTTGCTGATGCTCGCATCTATGGTTCCAGATCTCTTTCCTAGGGTTTCTATCTCCAGCGTTGCCTCGCTTTGGGTTTTCTTTATTGTGTCTACTTCCCCTTTTAGTTCTAGTATGGTTTTGTTCATTTCCATCACCTGTTTGGCTGTGTTTTCCTGCTTTTCTTTAAGAGCCTGTAACTCTTTAGCAGTGCTCTCCTGTAAATCTTTAAGTGACTTATGAAAGTCCTTCTTGATGTCCTCTATCATCATCATGAGAAATGTTTTTAAATCTGGGTCTAGATTTTCGGTTGTGTTGGGGTGCCCAGGACTAGGTGGGGTGGGAGTGCTGCGTTCTGATGATGGTGAGTGGTCTTGATTTCTGTTAGTAGGATTC
The DNA here is from genome assembly GCF_000001635.26 of Mus musculus. Taxonomy (NCBI): domain Eukaryota; kingdom Metazoa; phylum Chordata; class Mammalia; order Rodentia; family Muridae; genus Mus; species Mus musculus. The sequence goes on along the minus strand of NC_000067.6, from coordinate 147,592,669 downwards.
TTACGTTTGCCTTTCGCCATCTGGTAATCTCTGAAGCTAGCTGTTTTAGTTGTCACTGTTAAGAGCTTGTTCTTCAGGTGACTCTGTTAGCCTCTATGAGCAGACCTGGAGGGTAGCACTCTCCTTAGTTTCAGTGGGCAGAGTATTCTCTGCAGGCAAGCTCTCTTCTTGCAAGGCAGGTACCCAGATATCTGGTGTTCGAACCAGACTCCTGGCAGAAGTTGTGTTCCACTCACTAGAGGTCTTAGGATCACGTGTGGAATCCTGTGTGGGCCCTTGCGGGTGTCAGGCGACTCAGCTGGCAAGGTAGCCGGGGCTCGAGTGGAGTGGAAGGGGTTTGTGCCCCAGATCAAGCCCGGGTAGCCTGCTTCCCTATGTACCGCAGTCTCAAGTTCCACGCGATTGGATTGGGGCAGGCACTGTGGTCCATTCACCAGAGGTCTTAGGGTCCCGTGGGGAGTCCCGTGTGGACCCTTGCGGGTGTTGGGCAAGACTCTGCTGGCAAGGTAGCCCGGGGCTCAAGTCTCGAGTCGAGCGGAAGGGACTTGTGCCCCAGATCAGGCCCGGGTAGCCTGCTTCCCTATGTACCGCAGTCTCATGTTCCGCGCGATTGGATTGGGGCAGGCACTGTGATCCACTCACCAGAGGTCTTAGGGTCCCGTGGGGAGTCCCGTGTGGGCCCTTGCGGGTGTTAGGCAAGACTCTGCTGGCAAGGTAGCCCGGGGCTCGAGTCTCGAGTCGAGCGGAAGGGCTATGTCCAATTTTCTGAGGCTAGGCCTGGGACTAGCAAACACAGAAGTGGATGCTCACAGTCAGCTATTGGATGGATCACAGGGCCCCCAATGGAGGAGCTAGAGAAAGTACCCAAATAGCTAAAGGGAAGTGCAACCCTATAGGTGGAACAACAATATGAACTAACAGGTAACTCGGAGCTCTTGCCTCTAGCTGCATATGTATCAAAAGATGGCCTAGTCGGCCATCACTGGAAAGAAAGGCCCACTGGACTTGCAAACTTTTTATGCCCCAGTACAGGGTAAAGCCAGGGCCAAAAAGAGGGAGTGGGTGGGTAGGGGAGTGGGGGCGGGTATGGGGGACTTTTGGGATATATTGGAAATGTAAATGAGGAAATACCTAATAAAAATAATAAAAAAAAGATTTACCCTTGAATCCAACACTGAAAAAAAAATACCTGACAGAATCAGCTTAAGTGAAGGCTTCTCTGGGTCCTTGACTCAGCATGGTAAACTCCAGCATGATAGGGAAGCCATGGGCACAAGAGCCAGAGGTAGCTCATTGCATCTCATTGGCAGTCATATTCTGACAATACCGTTAGCTTAATCTAAAAACATTTTTTTCCCATGGGGGTTTGACACAATTTACTTCTCAAGTACAGTTTGCTAGACTTTTAAAATTCTACATGGCATTGCATCATTGCATCTGTTAGTAGTCATGATGTTTTCTTGACCCATGGGCTCGTATACATACACTTGTCTGACTGCTAGTATTTTCATGTTTTATAGTTGTAAAATAAACTGAAATATATTTGGGTAAAATTGTTAATTACATATTAACATTTATTTTATATAAGTATCTATGGGAATTATTACTGAATCAAAGTACACCTATATTTCTCACTCTGTGTGTGTGTGTGTGTGTGTGTGTGTGTGTGTGTGTGTGTGTGTGTGTGTGATATAGAGAGAGAGGGAGAGAAGGGGAATAACTATAAGCAGAGGAATGAAGATATGTAGATATATCCTGACAGGTTATAGTGAAAATATCAATCAATATCTCTTATTTTAATTTATTTGCTTTTCTAATTTAGATGAATAAACTGTAGTTTTCCCCAAAGAATATGTTAGAATTTTCTTTCCATTGTCTTCTATGAGATCTGTGGTATCTTCCAAGCAATAGTTTGTTCTCATAGTAATTTAACTCTAGCTTTTCAGGGGTCTTTTTTCTGACTTTAAAAAAAAGATCATGCATTAATGACCATTAAAGTTTTGTACATTTTGAAATCCTTAAAAATTAGTCTTATTTTTTAAATGTTTAATGGAAAAATACTGGTATGTGCTCGTTTTCTATTGTTTTAAAGCGTTTTATATATCCCCAAAATTCTCTCATCATTGTAATTGAAAAAATAATTTCATTAGCTGTAATTATTTGCCTTGTCAGCCTTTACGTCTCTTGTGCTTACTGTGAAGAGTAAGGGCATTGTCTTTTTAATAAAAGATCATGCTTATCTGATCACTGTGCTGAGTCACTTTCCACAGCTTAAACGGTTTTCTTACTGGTTCATTGACTGCATCGTTTCTTGAATGCAACAGGAGAAAGTTTTTTTTTTTTTTTTTCTTTACAAAATATTAAGGGATCTTTATTTAAATTGAGATTATTGGTGCCAGTGGACCATATGAGTGTAAACGTATGAAAAGTTCTAGAAATGTTTTTTAATTAAATTCCATTTTCAGATTTTCAAGCCATTATCTTATCTGAACTTTAATAACTACGACGAACTTGAACTTCTAAGCCTTCTGCCTTCACCTCTTGGGTTCTGGTATTTTTGTCATTTACTACCATAGTCTTCATTAGGAATTGAAACCAGGGCTTGTGCATGCTAGACACACACCTACGTAGTTATGTAACATCCATAGTGTTTATATTTTAAATTCTGACTATATTTTACTATCCAAAAGATCCTTATTAGTAGTAAAGTGAATATTTTATTTTATGTTTATTATATTTTGACTTTTAAATTTAAATATATTTTGATATTTTTGCCCTCCCCAAAGTCCTTTCAGATCCTCCCTCCCTACATATCCACTCAACTTTAACTTCTTTCTGAAACCAAATAGACAAAATAAACCAATACAACACAAACAATAGTAGAAAATAAAATCATGCCCAGAAAGAGAAAAAATTAAAACTACCAAACTGAAACCAAATAAAAGTACATACAAACAAAAATATAGAGTATGTTATGTTGATCAATTACTCCTGAACATGAGGACTGGCCTAGAGTAGTTGATATGCTCAGGGTCACTCTACGGGAGAAAACTGATTTTCCTCTCCCCGTTGCTTTAATTGACAGTTTACTTTTTAACCATTATATTAGGGACACAATTTTCATTCATTCATTCATTCATTCATTCATTCTCTCACACATCAGTTATTTTGTCAATTTGTTCAGTTTTCAGACATATTTAATAACAGAAAATTTTAATACATATTAAGAATCACTAAGTTCTTTCTGAGATCTTCTTTAATTTCTTTCTTCAGAGTCTTGAGGTTCTTTTCATACAGATCTTCCACTTCCTTAGTTAGAGTCACGCCAAAGTATTTTATATTATTTGTGACTATTGTGAAGGGTGTTGTTACCCTAATTTCTTTCTCAGCCTGTTTATCCTTTGTGTAGAGAAAGGACATTGACTTGATTGAGATTTTGCTGAAAGGACCCTGATATAGCTGTCTTTTGTGAGGCTATGCCCGGGGCCTAGCAAACACAGAAGTGGAGGCTCAACGTCAACTATTGGATGGATCACAGGGCCCCCAATGGAGGAGCTGGAGAAAGTACCGAAGGAGCTAAAGGGATCTGCAACCCTATAGGTGGAACAATAATACGAACTAACCAGTACCCCCAGAGCTTGTGTCTCTAGCTGCATATGTATCAGAAAATGGCCTAGTCGGTCATCAGTGAAAAAGGCCCATTGGTCTTGCAAACTTCATATGCCTCAGTACAGAGGAACGTCAGGGCCAAGAAGTGGGAGTGGGTGGGTAGGGGAGACGGAGGGAGGGGGGTGGAGGGTATGGGGGCCTTTTGGGATATCATTGGAAATGTAAATGAAGACAATACCTAATTAAAAAAAAAGAATCACTAAGTTATTCTTAATCATATGCCTGTATGATTGAAAACAAATCTTTCTTCTGAGCATGCTGACACTGACTGATTAGGATCCAGTACTAATTTCTACTCTGTTCATCATCTGCATTTCTATTCAACTCGTATCACACTAACCAAGGTTTCATTAATCAATCTATTGCTGTGAAATTTAAATCAATATATCTCAAGTCCCTCACATCACTTTAAGCTAGAAGAGCTTCATTGTTCATACTATATTACCAATGTAGGCAGGGATATCTCTGCACTGAGAAGTTGCATGATGTATTGTTTGAAGGAGTGTATACCTGGGATGTAAAATATCCTATGACGATGACATAATCAATATCAGCTCATTTCATTTATTCCTCATTTTGCAGAGATTGTGTGTTTCAATTTCTGCTCTCCCATTATTCTAAGTAATATTCCTTACATTCCATATTTTTTATTTTTATTCTTTTATTCTTGAGAAATTCATATATTTTGTATTTATCTTATAACTGCTTCAATTCTTGTCAGATCATCCCTTGTCCCCTTTGATTTCTTGATTTCATACACACACATATATATATATATACACATATATATATTCTAAATATATATTCTAATCAGGTAGCCCATATGTGTGTGAACATTCCATAAGATTCATGTCATATTAGGAACAATTTCATTAATTAATGTGCTGCTATGTGTATTAGATCCATTAAACAGTGTGCAACCAAAACAAAAATAAAGCTAAGTAAATCATACAGGTTGAAATTGTACAAAAGTGATAATTTGACATCATTTTCTCATTAATTTAAATAACACAGATGCACATTAATGTTGGGGGAAGCATTTAATTAATTAAGACAGGTAATACATTTTAAGGTTTCTGATCACTTAGGCAGAATTGGGGTTATTCTTTAAATGAAGAGAGAGTGATCTTTTTTGAATATGAATATTCTAATGTTAGAATATATATATTCTCATGTATCATCAACAGAATACAAAAATCCTTTTTATGCTTTTTTATTAGATATTTTCTTTATTTACATTTCAAATGCTATCCTGAAAGTTCCCTATACACTCCCCGCACCCTGCTCCCCTACCCACCCACTCCCACTTCTTCGCCCTGATATTCCCCTGTACTGGGGCATATAAAGTTTGCTGGACCAAGGGGCCTCTCTTCCCAATGATGGCTAACAAGGCCATCTTCTGCTACATGTGCAACTAGAGATACGAGCTCTGGGGGTCCTGGTTAGTTCATATTGTTGTTCCACCTATAGGGTTGCAGACCCCTTCAGCTCCTTGGGTACTTTCTCTAGCTTCTCCATTGGGAGCCCTGTGTTCCATCCTATAGATATCTGTGAGCATCCACTTCTGTGTTTGCGAGGCACTGGTATAGCCTCATATGAGACGAAAATCCTTAAGCTCTGCAAGTAATAAAAATTACCTCATAAAAAAAAATAAAGTGTATATTTCTTTTCTAAGTAATAATTTAGAGATAATATTGGCCAAATATTTTATGGATGACATCCACAGCAACCGTTGCTTACAAGGAGTAAGATGGAAACATAGTTTGAATAGAAAGGTATTAGAGGAAATATTAATTTAAATCTGAAAAGTACTTATCTATTCCTGTGATGCAGTGTCCAATGAAGTATTTGCACAAATCACTGCAGTGTCTTCATGCACCAATCTCTGTATCTCTATCATGAAGGATGGTATAGCAGGATGAGCTAGGATTCCATAAATTTTATCCCCTGGAAGCTGTTAGACTCCAAGAGATTTCTTCCTCACCCAGCATACAATTCTTTCAGCTCTCAGTTAGCACAGCAAGATAAGACAGCACATCCATGTTTTTAAAAGTTTCAAAACAAGCTGGGCATGGTGGCACGTGCCTTTAATCCCAGCACTCAGGAGGCAGAGCCAGTCGGATTTCTGAGTTCGAGGCCAGCCTCATCTACAATGTGAGTTCCAGGACAGCCAGGTCTATACAGAGAAACCCTGTCTCAAAAAACCAAAAAAGAAAAAAAAAAGTTTCAAAGCAAACATCTTTTAATCACATTTCCAAGGGAAATTTACTGGTCTTCTTGGTTTATAATTATTAACCAATAATTGCTTTTATTCTTGTATTGTTTTCTGTGATGGAGTTTCACTATGTGACCTTGTTTGTTTTGAACTTACTACATATATTAGGCTTCCTTGAATTTATATCAGTCCTTCGTCCTTAGATTCCTGAGTGCTAGAATTACAGGCATCAGCCACAAACCAAGTAATCTATTTCTTTGTTTCAAGGGTGAGTTGTTAGAATTTACCACTGTAACTATCTTATATAATTAAAAACTTACCAAGCCTGCTCAGTCAGTCAACAGGTTCTCCAGAGCAGGAGTAATAATTGAAAAATTAAAAAAAAGACAATTAGACAACACTGTAGCATAACCCCAGTCAATTTTGAGACTGAAGGCAGGTTTAATTTTTCCCAATCTGCTTTTATACCATTTTAATTACATGCAAGTATTAAGGGCAAACAAGACAATAAGGAACTAGCCAGGCAGTAAGCAAAGTCCCCTGATTACTCTGGTGTCATTTGTTTCCAAGGGCTTGTCAGAATGACCCAAATACCTGAACCCACATCTTTGTCCAAGCTCAAAATCTTGTCTGAAGCCTACTTCTTTTGTTCCACCCTAAGATTAAAATTCCTGCCTTAACCTACTTCCCTAGTCTTGCCTAAACTTACTTCCAAACCATGCCCTGATGTCAGATTCCTACCTGAGCTTACTTACTAATCATGGCCAATGTCAGATTCCTGCCAAGCAGTCTCCCAAAGGCTCTCCACAAAAAAACCCAAAACAAACAAACAAACAAACAAAAACCAAAACAACAACAACAACAAAAAAAAAAAAACAAAATAAACCAACCAGAGTTATTTTATTAATATTTCTGTAATGTGTTTGATATTTTATATATGTATAAAATCAAAAGATGAATTATTCATGTCTTTTGCCCAGTAAGAACTTTTATTGAAAGACAATTTAATCACAGACTTAGAGTAACTTTAATTATAAAAGGTATTAAATATAACTCTATGACATTTAGAAATTATTGTCTCCAGAAAGTTTATTTTATCACAATTTCAGAGACATTATTTAATGTACATTTATCATTTACATTCTATAAAATACTTAAATTAATAAAAATGGCAAGCTAGACATTTAGCAGTTATGTGTCTGTATATGATGACTTAAAATTAAGTAGGCAGTTCACATAAAGATATTAGTGACAATCTATGAGAGATTATTGCTCCAATTAGATAAGTTGTTACTTTTACTTTTAAATTACCAAAAAAATAAAAATAAATTTTATATCAACATTACAATCAGAGCCAAAACTGTTATTAGAAGTTGACAAAGTGATAGTCCCTTACCAGTTGTATCACTTTAGAGATATGTTGAGGGCAAAGTTGCTTAGTGACCTAAATGATGTAACAAAGCTAAAGAGATTTTATTTTCTGAATAGGGACACTCAATGCATTATTAACTGTTTCTGTTAAAAATTTTAAGAACCATGATTTAGAGTTTTATGAGGCATGGAATGTGTTATGTATGTATTGCATCTTTGATTTTTATTCATAAGACTGGAAAGTTAATCTTTCTCACAGGTCAAATGTTAAAATAATTGTTTAAAAAATGTAAGTTTCATATAGCAGTGTATTTCAAAGAAACTGTATTTATCACTCATGACTAGCTCACCATATGGCAAGCCTGGAGAATAATGCACTAAACAAGTTTATGTTCATCAATAATCTTAAAGACAAACTACAATCATGTCTTATCCCCTTACAAAATGTGGAAATCAATGCAAATTACTTTCTCATTATGAAACAAAGAAAAAATTAATCTTTGGTTCTAACAGCTGACATATGCACATGTATATTTTTACATATATGAAAAATTACATTCATTAACTATTGAACATGTATGACTGAGTTTATGAATTTATATGACCAAACTATCTTAGATTCACATTTTTCAAATGTATGGAAATTAATCCAAAGTAGGTTACATATCTGAATACATACAGTAATAAAACAGTTAATCATAGAGGTGTTATCTTAAATAAAAATGTCTATGAACCATGAAAGGAAAAAAGTATAAATAAAAAATTTAATAATTCTTCAGATACAATTAAAATAATAGCAATGAAACTTACAATATTTGGGAAACATAATTTTCAGTGCATATATTTAATTATGTCCAAAATACAGAAGTTTTAGAATCAAAACACATATGTCTTGAAGTCATAATTATATTCATACTTTCCAAGACTTTTATGCATTTTCTTATGTATTTGTATGTTCTTCTAACCTCATATAAAATCCACTAATGGTAATGTATAGTTTATTTAAATGAAATGAACATTTTGTAAACATGTAAAGTATTTATATAAATAATAGTTTAGTGCTAACTCTCAAAAGATCTCCAAGACTCTTTTCCTGGACTCAAAAAAGATTTATGTTAATGACTGCATTCATTTGTAGTTTTATTTTATATTTCATGCTTGCATGTATAAGGTGTATAATTTTGATGCCTAGGAATTATGCATATTAAATATAAATTACATCTTGTAGATTTTAAAATTATATGCTAGTTTTTACTTTTTTTTTTTTTTTTTTTTAGTGCTTTAACCTTTCAGTTTGTTCTTTCAGTCACTAAAGTTTCCATGAACATATTACTGTGTTTGCCACTGCCTGGAACATAATTTCCTACTCAATTATGGACAACCCAGGTAGTCACTTAGCATTTACTGTGTTTCTTAGAAAATGCACATGATTTCTCTTAAAACGAAATCTTCAGAGTTTACATTTTGAAGTTGACAATTAAGTCTAATACATAGGCCATTTAAGAACTGAGATATTGTATTTATCTAGATTCCTGTCTTTAATATTTTTAATTAAATATTTTCTATTCATCCTTTTTTTTTTTAAACCTTATGGGAGTTTTGGGTCACTTCTGTGCTTCCATGTAGTATAGAATAACTTTACTTGTATTTTAATCTTGAATGCCAAATATTTGAATCCCATTAAGTAAAAAGTCAAATAAATGTTCCTAAATTTAATAGATACATTATATTTTCTCATTGCTGAGCTATTAATCTAAATACAGTATTTTTATAATTGCACCAATTATTGACATTGTAATATAATTACATAATTTCTCCCTTTCCTTTCCTCCCTCTAAACCATTTCATGTATCTTTATTCCTCTCTTTAAAACTCATGGCCTCTATTTTTCATTAACTGTTGTTACATGCATGTATGTATATACCTATACACATACACAGATACATATGTATATGCATGAGTATGTACATTTATTCTTTAATACAGCCTGCTCAGTTTGTAGCTTGTTGCTTGTATAAGTATTTTCAGGGATGATCATTTGATTTAGGAAAACCAATTGGTGTGTTCTTTTGGGAGGAATTTTATTTCCCCCTCACACAGACCTCCTTAGTTACCTGCAGTCCTTTGTTTAGGGTTGAGACTTCATGATCTTTCTACCATCCACTTTAGAATATATTACGTTACTGACCTTGTACAGTTCATGTTGTGCAGATGTTGGTGAGACTTGATGGATACAGTTTCTAACACTACTAAGAATCACTGTCACACATTAAACTTTCTGAACCTCTGGTGTAGAATCATTTTGAACCTTCTCCTGGAATGATGCCTGATCATGGAGTGGGAAGCTGTTATATATATATATATATATATATATATATATATATATATATATATATATATATATTATCTGAGCTAGAAATAATAATATTAATATTTTCACTTGGGAAACATACACATGATAAAAGGAAAATAGTTTCATCTAATTAATTTTGATAAATTAATTCAAATTAATTCTGAATCTGTTTAATCAGAAATCAATGATGTGTCAGTTATTACTTTTAGCAATCATGAAGTTTTCTCTTACTTGTTTCATGTTTCAATTTGACTGTTTCAAAACAATAAAACTTTCCCCAAAACAGTGAAAGCAAAGGGGAGTGAAGAGTCTGAAAGGAAAAAAAAATACCTCTGTTCCCAGATTCCGATGTGCTCAGCTCCTTCACTATGCACATATTCTTTGAAGCTAAATCATACAGCAGTCAAGCATTCTACCTAGCATGAACATGCTCATAGTGCTAAAATCCAGAACAGCACACCACTGGGCCACAGTGGGGAAATATGACAGGAATTGCTAACAGGAAGTCCTCAAATTTTTTTACACTCTAAGATAACAAATTCAAAGTAATATTCACATTTCTATGGAGATAATAAAGATTAATTTGAGCCATAAAATATTAAATAATTAGGCAAGTCAATATCCATCCCATGTTTATTTTATTCCTAGGTATAGTTAGTGAATAAGTCAAATGGACCTTGGAGAAAAACAATAGGCTAAATTAGGCTTAATACCTCTATAATCATATTTATGGTTATTTTTTAAAAATACACTCTTTATGGAAAAATATTAAGACGGATATTTTTACTTGATGTATAGCTTTTGACTGAGATAATTAAATTTCCTCTGCACTAAGTTTCAAGCTCCATCAAAAGCAGTTATATATTATTCTAACAGGATCTGTTCCACAGAAAGTAATGCGTACTTGAGATGTTTTAGGAACAGATACATGAATGAGAGACAGAGTTCAATCTTTTTAAAATGTAGGACTCGGTGGCCTGGAGCATGTTAAAGTACCATGTTCAAGTTAAAAAAGAGGCTGCTATAAATTATACTACATTCTTTAAAAATGACAGGATTAAAAACACATGAAACTCAAGAAGAATGCAGACCAAAGTGTGGACACTTTGCCCCTTCTTAGAACTGGGAACAAAACACCCATGGAAGGAGTTACAGAGACAATGTTTGGAGCCGCGGTGAAAGGATGGACCATCTCATAATCAGCCTCCAAACGCTGACACCATTGCATACACTAGCAAGATTTTGCTGAAAGGACCCTGATATAGCTCTCTTTTGTGAGGCTATTCTTGGGCCTAGCAAACACAGAAGTTGATGCTCACAGTCAGCTATTGGATGGAACACAGGGCTCCCAATGGAGGAGCTAGAGAAAGTGCCCAAGGAGCTGAAGGGATCTGCAACCCTATAGGTGGAACAACAGTATGAACTATCCAGTACCCCGGAGTTCTTGTCTCTAGCTGCATATGTATCAGAAGATGGCCTAGTCGGCCATCAGTGGAAAGAGAGGCCCATTGGTCTTTCAAAGTTTATATGCCTAAGTATAGGGGAATGCCAGGGCCAAGAAGTGGGAGTGAGGGGGGGGATGAGAGTAGGGGGAGAGCATGGGGGGCTTTTGGAATAGCATTGGAAATATAAATGAAGAAAATAACTAATTAAAAAAAAATAAGTGTTAGAGTTTATGTGGATACAGAGGCAAATTATAGCACAAAGCCTTCCTAAAGATTTAACTTTTTTGTGACAAAAGCAATCTGCAGTACATTATGAATAATGTAAGCTCTTCTACTACTTGGCAATTAATATACACAGTATATATTGACCTGTGAAGTATACATGTGCCTGAAAATACAGTGGCGTCTCGGACTGATACCATAGTGGAGGAGCTAGTTATCACAAAATGAAATTGACATAGTAACAGACCTGCTGTGTCAATTGATTAAAAATGAGTTTTAAATCACATAATTATACATATAAATATTTTACATGAAGTGACTATTCCAAAAGTCTACACCTCCTAATTTATTTTATATTAAAATATAGAAAGTTTCCTTTCCAATTTTATTGCTTAGGAGCAGAATGCTCTCTGTGAAGATGAAAAATTTGAGAACAATAAAGACTAAAATGACAGAAGCAAACAGCAACATTCCAGTTTACCAAACTTTCTATCATCTTTAAATAAATAAGTATAAAATTCTCATGTCCCAAGAGTTGTGAGATAACAGCAATAATTAACTGACCATTCTATACCAATATACTATTGAAATAAAAATGTGCTATAAATTAAAGCAAAGATGTAATACAATGATATGTTCAAAGACTTTCGTGATATGTTCATTCATTTTGATAAAAATTGGTTATTCATTTGTTTATCTCTTAGTTCAAATGTATGTAGGAAAGACCATATGGAATCTGCATAAACAATAAATATTCCAGTTACTTATCTCCAGTAGTATCCCCTAATCTACTGTTTCAATAATTGTGACTGTGCATGTTCAGCTGTGTTCTACAAACAGTAAGTGGAAAATTCTAAAAATTAATAATCCACTATTTTAAAATTTCAATCTATATTGAATAGCATGCTAAAATTTAATTTGTTCTGTTTATTTTATTTTGGGTAATAAATCATCTAGCTTGGGTTAATTCTGTGTCTCTTACAGAATATTTTGATGTACAAGTAAGATAGGAAACTGTAAAGAAATTGTAATTTAGCCCCATGACTCCCTTCTGGCCAGATCCTAGAAACCTTGCCAGTGCAGTCAGATTGCTGGATTAAAATTCTTCTATATCTTTCCCCTCTTTTTTTAAGCTAAAATTCTCACACAGTTTATCACAATGTGAAATTGAGGCAACTTATGAGAACACTAGAGAGAGAGAGAAAGAGAGAGAGAGAGAGAACCAGAGAATGAGAAGAAGCCAGAAGAATAGTTTGCCAGAATTAGTTTGAGGCCAAGCAGAGCAATTTAGTCAGAATCTGACAGAAGCCATTTTGAATCAGTCAGCTAAGAGGGGAGTTTCAGCCAGAACAGCTAAGTTGAACCAGCCAGCCAGCCATGGTTGAGAAAGGGCTAGAAAGTGTAAGTTAATTCAGAAGTAAAGCCCAAGACAACAATTAATTCTGATGAATAAAATTTTCATTAATAGTAAGCATTATTTTGACTTATAATTTTAGAGGCCTGCAGCTCAGGACCAGGAAAGGTAGGGCAGAGTGGCTCAGTCAATGGAAGTACACCATGTGGGAAGAGCTCGTTCTTTGGTAACAGTTTAGGAAGCCAAGAGAGAAGGCAGAACTAGAGCTGTGCTTAGCATTTGAAGGTCCACTACTAGGGACCTGCTTCTGACATAAAGGAGTCACTTTCAAAAGATCAGCAATCTTAAATTTAGTGTTCCAACCTGGACAGCAGGTGTTCAAAATATGAACTACTAGGAGACATTTTATATTCAGAGCATAATAGCACATATTTCTAGAAAATCTCACTCTGGCTATGTGCTTTTTACTTAGTAACTATCTCACTTACTGGAAAGAGTAGTGTGTTAGTACTCTGTTGTATATCTAGTAATCTTTACTAAGGCAGTGTATATGAAAGTGATCCTGGAAATAAGTATACGGAAAGCAGACAATATAGAATCATTCTGTATGGAAGTAAAATGTCCCAAATTATGCATTTAATAAGTAAATGAAATTTTTGTATTAAGATTGCTAATGTCCCACTTCTAAGGAGGGGCATAGTGTCCACACTTCAGTCTTCATTTTTCTTGAGTTTCATGTGTTTAGGAAATTGTATCTTATATCTTGGGTATCCTAGGTTTTGGGCTAATATCCACTTATCAGTGAGTACATATTGTGTGAGTTCCTTTGTGAATGTGTTACCTCACTCAGGATGGGGGTGGGTGGGTATGGGACTTTTGGTATAGCATTGGAAATGTAAATGAGCTAAATACCTAATAAAAATGGAAAAAAATGCTAATGTCCATGGCAAATTATTATTGTTACTCTATTAATTTATATATTTATATGTGTGTATATATTTTTACACATGATAAAGCTTTTTCTAGGAAGCACTAGGTTTTGGGATGTGTCCTTTGTTCAAAGAGGAAACTACTACATTGCATCTATGCCCATTTTACCAGTATTACTGTTCTAAGAAGATGTGTATGACCCTTAAAACCTTGTCTATACTTTTTCCAGTTAGCAGCAATCTTGGTCAGTAAAGGATACTAGAAAATAGAAATAGCAATGGTAATTACTCCCAGTTCCAGTGTGTTCACAGTGTGTGGCTCGCGCACACTACACAATTTTCTTTAGATTCTGGCTCCTAAGGATCTCCTGGTTTCAGTACCAAGCTCCAACTGTGCAGGGAAGCCTGAAGGACTAAACCAGCAGTTGTTCCTGGAGTCTCTTCAAGCCTAGGTTGTATTTGTGAAGGTGTGCCTGTGCTTTGTGCAATGCTAACATTTTCTCTATGCCAACACCTGGTGTTTCTATGATCAGCAGGATAATGTCAGCAGCTCCCATCCACAACTTTCCCGAGAAGGTATATAATAATGTGCCTCTGAAGAGCCATTACCCAAATGCAGCTTCTCTCACAAAGCTTGCCAGGTTCAAAGGAGACAAATGCCAAGTTGTCTCAGATTGCACCATAGTGGCTTGATAAACAGTGACGTGAGCAGAGATGATTATCTGCTGAAATTCTCTTTACAACCAGTCTTGTTACTAATACAGTTTAAATTTTCCCTTTATTGCATACTCAATTTCTGATCATTATAATCTTGTATAACTACATACACACACAAACCCAAACACACACACACACACACACACACACACACACACACACACACACACACACACAGAGAGAGAGAGAGAGAGAGAGAGAGAGAGAGAAACACAAACTTTCCCATGCACACATTTTCTATCTGTGTTGTTAGTAGGGTTTTTGTTTATTTGTTTTTAGTTTTTTTGTTAGGACACACAGCTTCTGTTTATTTGTTAGATTGACTTTTTATATTTGGGTTAAAGTCTATTCATATGTAAACATTATTTTTCTTTTATTGAGGATAGAGTTCTTTTCTTTTTCATGAAATATATACTGATTTTGCTGCTCCAGTGCCTCTGAGATTTCTCGACGTTGTCTCACCCTTTCTGCTTCTCATGAGAGCATCTAAGAACGAAGACCAAAGTGTGGACACTTTACCCTTTCTTAGAAATGGGAACAAAACACCCATAGAAGGAGTTACAGAGACAAAATTTGGAGCTGTGAGGAAAGGATGGACCATCTAGTGATTGCCATATGCAGGGATCCATCCCATAATCAGCTTCCAAATGCTGACACCATTGCATACACTAGCAAAATTTCGCTGAAAGCACCCAGATATAGCTCTCTCTTGTGAGACTATGCTGGGGACTAGCAAACACAGAAGTGGATGATCACAGTCAGCTATTGGATGGGTCACACGGCCCCCAATGGAGGAGCTAGAGAAATTACCCAAGGAGCTAAAGGGAACTGCAACCCTATAGGTGGAACAACAATATGAACTAACCAGTACCCGGGAGTTCTTGTCTTTAGCTGCATATGTATCAAAAGATGGCCTAGCCGGCCATCACTGCAAAGAGAGGCCCATTGGACTTGCAAACTTTATATGCCCCAGTACAGGGGAACGCCAGGGCCAAAAAGGGGGAGTGGGTGGGTAGGGGATTGGGGGGGTTGGGTATGGGGGGCCTTTGGGATAGCATTGAAAATGTAAACGAGGAAAATACCGAATTAAAAAAAAAAGAATCCAACATAACTATAAAAAAAGAGAGAAAAAGAAAAGAAAAGCAAACATACTAGAATAAGAGCAAACAAACAGAAAAAAAATCAAATGAAAACCATGAGATATAAATGTAGACATTGTTACATATGTATTTGTAGCTTACCATAGCTTTATTTTAAATTTATAATACATATTTCCATATCAAATAGCATTAATTATATTATTCATAGTGTATAAAATATTTCTGGTATGTAAACTGAACATCAGAGATTTTAACTAATTTTTGCATGTATATATTATTATTTTCCTTTCTCTTCTATTCATATTTGCTTTATTTCTCTGTTCTTCCTTTATGAATTCATGATTACTAGTCTTTATCTGCAACTGGAGTCTGCTGCTGCTTTGCCTTAAGTCTCATCTAATCCAAAATATTTGGGACAAACCATGATTTTTATTTCTACATGGAGTTTATAAACCAGCATGCTATCAGCCCTCAACCTGTGAAATTAATTTCTTTATTCTTCAACATTCTATGAAATTCTGAAAGAAACAGAAATCCCCAATGGCTAATATCACTCTGTGGTCCTGCAAAGAAATATGACTCTGGATGAAGAAATTTCTGCATGCATACCCTTGAAATGTCTTCCAAAATCAACTTTCCTTATGACTTCACCCTGAGTAAATGAATGTCTAAAGTATACAGATAGTAAATCTTTGAGCCTGACAGTGGTGGCACACGCGTTTAATCCCAGCACTTTGGAGGCAGAGGCAGGTGGATTTCTGAGTTCAATACCAGCCTGATCTACAGAGTGAGTTCCAAGTCAGCAAGAGCTACACAGAGAAACCGTGTATCAGAAAACAAGCAAACAAAAAACAAAACAACAACAACAAAAAACAAACAAACAAAATCTTTGAAATAACCGGTAATTTGCTAAGCTACCTTTCCTTTGTAATTAAAGATATCTGCACATATGCATGCATGCATGCAAGTATGTACACACACACACACACACATATACACACGCGTGCACACACACACATGCACACATACAAGTACATATTTGTATACATATGTGTGTGTGCACGTGTGTGTATATACAGAAGTATAGGAAAATGAACATTCTAAGAGTTTGTCATCTAATAAAAGTTTAAGAATATCACATGGAAACTGCTATACAAAATACAAGGTAAAATGTGTTGATAATTCTCATGAAATTGACAGGGCTAATATGTTTCAATCTAGATCCTTTTGTTCTATTATTAATTTGGCACTAATTCCAATTTTGTATTTTATTGGTAACTGCAATATTCAAAGGCATTGTAGAATAACAGAAAGATATGATATACAATTTGAGAAGAAAATGTCTTTGTTTTTGTTAGCTTTATTATTTTCTTTCTAAAATAAACTATGTTATTCTCTGCCAGGCTATTTTTTTTTATATGAAAGGACATCTGGATAATTTATCTAGAAGAAAAATTAGAGACTAAATGAGCCATGGAGTATGTTTATTCCTCTTACATTATAAGAAATCATGGAGGGAGGGCTTTGTGTGCAGATTCAGCAGTGAAGCCTGAGTCATGAAACTCAACTACAGTTTTACTATTCATATTTGGTTCCTCCCACAGTTTCAGTACTTCTGACTTAGGGCACCACTATGCAGAAATGTTTTCATACAAGAATTCAAAGAAAAACATCAGAATTAATATTAGAGTTAAGGAATACAAACTAAATACTTTCCTTGGGAATCCTGAAATCACTGAAGCTGAGATGCAGTTTTTCCTATCATTTGAGGACCTGGAGTTTGAGGAAAGGCATTTGAAACATATTCTTTCTCACTGATAAAAACTTGCCAAATTCAAATATTAAACATCAAGAAAAATATGAAGCAAGTATTAAACATTCCATGTTATGAATACATAGAATGCATTTATACATTGTATTTAAGGCTGGGTCCTCACAGTTAACCATGTTTCTGTGAAAAATATATTAGTTATTTGATATGTTCTTTAAGTAAAAAAAGTCTTAATTATGATTTCTTTGTAAGTAAAGACACAATTTACTATCAAATATTATTTCCTTACTAATGTAAGAAATCCATTTTAACAGTAGAAAGAGAATTTGGTAAATAACATAAGAATGAATAATAATCAATCCATATTGCTATGGCTATCATTATTTTATTTAGCATAAAATAATTTGTTACTCAGTTCAAAGCATATAGGGGAAGAAATTGTCATGTTTGTCAGTGAGAATGTTGCCTGTAGTCAAGAACATTTATTCAGAACATAACTGAACATATTCAGAATATGGTGAGATGGTGAATGAGAGCACTTGATGCGCAAGGAGAAGCACCTGCATTTATTCCTCAGACAACAGGTAAAAGCAAGGCTTGACCAATGTGCCTCTAATTCCTTTTATTAAGGTGAAGGAAGGAAACAGAGATCATCTCATGGGATAAGGTAGAGAGGGAAGGATCAGATTTACTGATGTTTTCTTCTTGCACAGTTGCAGATATGTGTGTACATACAATAGGCAAACACGACATACACACACATAAACACACATATACACATACATACACACATATGCACACAAACATACATACACACACAGAAAAAATGCAAAAATAATGTATATTTATAATTAATATCTGACTATATTGAAAGAGCTGTACAGAGCAGTGACTGAAATCCACAGTATTCTTTTTTTTCAATTTTTTATTAGATATTTTTTTCATTTACATTTCAAATGCTATCCCAAGAGTCCCCTATACACTCCCCCTGCCCTGCTCCCCTACCCACCCATTCTACTTCTTGGCCCCGGCGTTCCCCTGTACTGGGACAAATAAAGTTTGCAATACCAAGGGGCCTTTTTTCCCAATGATAGCCGACTAGGCCATCTTCTGCTACATATGTAGCTTGAGACATGAGCTCTGGGGGTACTGGTTAGTTCATATTGTTGTTCCACCTGTAGAGTTGTAGACCCCTTCAATTCCTTGGATACTTTCTCTAGCTTCCCCATTAGGGGCCCTATGTTCCAACCAATATAAGACTGTGAGGATCCACTTCTGTATTTGCCAGGCACTGGCATAGCCTCACACGAGACAGCTATATCAGGGTCCTTTCAGGAAAATCTTGCTGGCATGTGCAATAGTGTCTGCGTTTGGTGGCTCATTATGGAATGGATCCCCGGATGGGGTAGTCTCTGGATGGTCCATCCTTTCTTCTTAGCTCCAAACATTGTCTCTGTAACTCCTTCCATGGGTATTTTGTTCCCGATTCTAAGGAGGAATGAAGTATCCACATGTTAAATAACCCCATTAAAAAATAGGGTACAGAGCTAAACGGAGAATTCTCAACTGAGGAATACTGAAGGGCTGAGAAACACTTGAAAAAATGTTCAACATCCTTAATCATCAGGGAAATGCAAATCAAAACAACCCTGAGATTCTACCTCACACCAGTCAGAATGACTAAGATCAAAAATTCAGGTGACAGCAGATGCTGGCAAGGATGTGGAGAAAGAGGAACACTCCTCAATTGCTTGTGGGATTGCAAGCTTGTACAACCACTCTGGAAATCAGTCTGGTGGTTACTCAGAAAATTGAACATAGTACTGGAAGATCCAGCAATACCTCTCCTGGGCATATACCCAGAAGATGTTCCAACTGGTAATAAGGACACATGTTCCACTATGTTCATAGCAGCCTTATTTATAATAGCCAGAAGCTGGAAAGAACCCAGATGTCCCTCACCAGAGAATGGATACAGAAAATGTGGTACATTTACACAATGGAGTACTACTCAGCTATTAAAAACAATAAATTAATGAAATTCTTAGGCATCTGGAGGGCATCATCCTAGTGAGGTAACCCAATCACAAAAGAAGTCACTTGATATGCACTCACTGATAAGTGGATATTAACCCAGAAACTTAGAAGACCCAAGATACAATTTGCAAAACAAAAGAATAAAAGAAGGAAGACCAATGTGTGGATACTTCACAGTGTTCTTATGTTCTTAGTCCAATGTCCTTCCTGATTCCTTTTGAAGTGAAGCCTTGGATGCTGTGTTCCCTTCTAGGGAACACTAGGGACAGCAGAAGGCTCACTGGTGGTGGTACTGGAAAACTGAATCCAGGAGGATAAATGGAATGCCCGATCTTTCTTCTACTGTATAGCCCCTGTCTGTCTGTCTGTCTGACTGACTTTTCTTTTTTCCACTGTTTATCATGTCTATTAAATATATTGAATGCATTATCTAGGAGTTCCTTCTGCAGAATATCAGTTCTTTTTATTACTGGCTAAGCTTGCTGTAGATGTCAGGAGTAGGCTGTTTAAAGGATTTAACTAACTTAGAAAGCTTAGTTACAGCCTCAATGACTCAGACCAAAAGTAAAAGTCTGTTTTCACCAATCTTGGTTGATATCTCTGACCTTACCATAATTGACAGTGGTGTGAGATTTTTTTGTTTGTTTGTTTGTTTGGTTTTGCATATCCTGTTTTGAAAGGCATGTGATTATCAGGTTAAGCCAGACAATGCCTTCCCCGGGTTCCTGGTAATTCCAATAAGGTTACTTGGTTAGAATACCACAACAGTAAGTCTGTGGTTATTTAATGTATGTAAAGATTCAAGTGGATTAATTAAATACCAGATGTATTTCTTGTTCATCTGAAGTAAGAGTGTTAGTTAGAAAGTATAGTGTATATAATACCAGATTGAGTGGTGCATGTTTGTCATGTAGAACATTTATGTAGTCAGTGAAATTGTTTTCTAAAAATAGAGGGGAGGGATTGAAAAGAAAACTAGTCTCTGTATTTGATTCATATCTGAGGAGAAAAGAGACATGGATTCAGATTGGTCCATTGTGTCCTAAAACTTCTCTCAATATAATCATATATACATATGTATGGGAGAGATACTTGTGAGTAAGGGAGCAAGGATGAAGAAAGAATATGACAAGAGAGGAATTGGGGTAGGAACCAGGATGCTGTTTGAAATGAGTGAGGAGAGGGTGGTGGTAGGTACTGGGGAGATAGGAGAAAGGAATTCTGGGTTGCTTGGAGAAGAGGAAATTGAGGACTATAGGGTAGGGGTTGAGGGACTAAGGGGGGTTAGGATATTGGTAGGCTGAATACACCTCTTTTCTTGATATCAAGCATAGTGGTTTGAGTATGCTTGATCCATAAGAAGTGGTACTGTTAAGAGGTGTGGCCCTGTTGGATGAAGTGTGCCACTGACTGGGTGGACTTTGGAGGTCTCCTACTCCCATTTCAGAAGAGAGCTTCCTCTTAACCAGCTGAGGATGCAAGCCTTCTGGCTGTCTTTGGTCAAGATATAGAACTCTCTGCTCTTTCAGAACCATGTCTTCTGGGCACTGTCCTGATTCCAGCCATGATGATAGTGGACTGACCCTCTTAAACTATAGGCTAGCTGCAAGTAAATGTTTTCCTTTATAAAAGTTCCCTAGTTCATGGTATCTTTTTATAGCAAAGGCAATTCTAACTAAGACATCAAGTAATAAAAAGCAAGGGACAAAAGCTGAGGAATTCCTAGACTTCTGGAATAAGTTTAGTTCTAGGTCCATACAGTGGCTCAGCTGTATAGTCTTACTGAGATTATTGAAGATGCTCTTTTGTTTTTATGTAATGACTTATGAATATACAAAATTATATATATAATTATATATATAATTACACACACACACACACACACACACACACACACACACACACATATATATATATATATATATATATATATATATATATATATATTAACTAGAATCTAAAAACTACAAGTTGTCTTACATTGGCATGATTGCATGAACTGATTTTACTCCCCAATAAAATGATTCTGATTTTTATATCATGGCCCATAAGAAGTGGTACTGTTAAGAGGTGTGGCCCTTTAATAGAAGCCCTTTAAATGTACTTGACAAATGAAAGAAGCCACTCTGAAACACCTATGCACTGTATGTTTCCAGTTACATAGCTCTCTGGCTAAAGCAAAGCTACAGAAATAGTAAAATTAAAAAAATAATAATAATAATTGCTAAGAACTGGGCAACAAAACCTGTGAAGGTCTTTCAAGGCAGGGAAATGACACTACATGCATTGTAGTGATGGATAAATTTTTACCATTTTTCTTAAGTCACTATTTTAGCTAGTTTTATGTCTACTTGACTCAAGTTATAGTCATCTCAGAAGAGGAATCTCGATTGATAAAATGCCTCCATAATAATAGGCTGCTGACAAACCTGTAGAGCATTCTCTTAATTACTGATAAATCGGGCCATCTCCCAGCCTATTGTGGGTAAAGTCACCCCTGTACTAGGGGTCCCATATACTATGAAAAACAAAATGAAGCAATAAGAACAAACCACAAAAATATCTGTGCAAGACATGAATATCAAGGCAGAAGTAAACAGAATGCTTCAATGGCCTCTGTGTCATCACAGCAATATTAACTCTAAGACAATCCCATTAGGTAACACAAAGAATAAACTGTGAAGTTTCATATGGATTTGAAGTAGTATTTACATTGCAAATCTAGCTAGGGATCTTTGATTTTTATTCTCTCATACATTACATCCTAACTTTAGGTTCCTCTCCCTCCCCATCTCCCAGTCCTTCCATAACTCCCCTTTCTAGTCTACTTCTCCTCTGTGTCCTTCCCTCCCCGACAAAATAAAAGAGAAAGAAAATATTAAGAAAAAAAAAAAAACAAACCTCTTAGGAATATCCACTGAACACGAGCAAAGAAGAAAACAAGATACACTAAAACTAGGCACAAGCTTTCAAATCTCAACAGGATGTGGTAACCATGTAGAAGGTAAAGGAGGGGGGTTAGGATATTGGTAGGCTGAATGCATCTCTTTTCTTGGTATCAGGCATAGTGGTTTGAGTATGCTTGACCCATAAGAAGTGGTACTATTAAGAGGTGTGGCCCTGTTGGATGAAGTGTGTCACTGACGGGGTGGGCTTTGGAGGTCTCCTACTCCCATTTCAGAAGAGAGCTTCCTCTTAACCAGCTGAGGATGCAAGCCTTCTGGCTGTCTTTGGTCAAGATGTAGCACAGGCAAAAGAGTCAAAGACATTGGCATTTATATGGCTGGGAGTCTCACGGAAACACCAAGCTGCACAAAGAGGTACATATGTATATACAACAATAATGTACACCAGATGTTACTGTATATCACAAATACTTTCCTTCCTCCCTTCCTTTCTTCCTTCCTTTGTTTCTTTTCTGCCTGTTACTGTTAATGATGGTGATTTAAAATTACTCAGAAGTGTCAGAAGAAAGGAATTGAAATAGACTGGATAAAAGAAGGGAAGCAAGGAAGAGAGAATGAAGGAAGGATGAAAAAGCATACCATGATCCAAAAGAGATAAGGTCCTAATTCATGGAGTGAGGAATCTGGGACTGTGCTATATCGACTACCATAGCACTAATAGTAAGAAGAGAACAGTGATAGAATTTACCTTTCTTTATTATGTTAATAATGAAATGATTATTTAAACTTTGTCAAAATGAACTATGCTACAATCCTCCCAATAATTGTAAAATGAGAAAACCTTCTCCATGACTATTGCACCTCTTTAATGAAGATTTCACATTCAGTGTAAATCATAACCCAGAAATTTAAAGTATATTTCCTTTTCTCACTTATGAAATCAAAGAGAAGAAGCCAGATAATTTTTCTTTGTTATTTCTAGTTTTATCATTTTACATCATTGATATGTTACAACCTTTAATCTCAGAAGTTGTATTTCACTTAGCAAATGCAGCATGCTTAAAATATGTTTATCCTAGACTTTTATTCAATGACGATATTACTAATCTATGAAAAAGAAATGTTTTACATTTCATAAAGTGTTAAAGTAACATTAAAATAAGAACATTGAAAAATTGAAGCATTTTATACTTAAATTTTCAAATATTTTAAAGTTATATCATGATTTGTAAAAATGCTTAACATGTATAAAATTCTGAATGATTCTGGGCAGTGGTGGCCCATGCCTTTAATCCCAGCACTTGGGAGGTAGAGGCAGGAAGATTTCTGAGTTTGAGGCCACCTGGTCTACAGCGTGAGTTCCAGGACAGCCAGGATTACACAGAGAAACCCTGTCTTGAAAAAACAAACAAACAAACAAACAAACAAACACCAAACCAAACAAACAAACAAAAAAATCTAAATGAAAGAAGAATCAAGTATTCTTTGAGTAATGGCCTATGTATAAAAGATGTATTTTATCAGATTTAATTAAACAGAGCACACATGATACAGTCATAGTTAGGTAAAATGATCTAAATCCATTTGATAGTTATCTACGTGATATTTTCACCTTTTTTGCAAATCTCCACCTAGTCATTTATTACCAGATTATTATAGACAAGCTTTTATTTTATTCTCAAACCATTTGCAAACATGACAGGAAAGGATAAATCTGTTAATAAGGACACATAAAACTATGTAGCCCTCATCAGAACTTGCATTCTAATTGATGTTATGTTTAGAAAAATCTATTTTATGTCTGTTTAAATTTGAAATTAATTTGCAGAATTCAGAAAGCAAATATTTAAGGAAAATTTCCTACTCATAGACTGCTCTTCTCAGAGATCAAATATTTTACATATTCAGCTAGAAAATGGGTTGATACTGCAAATTTAAGTAAAAATCTATCTAAAATCATTAAAATAATAATCTCAGATAGAATTGAAAATTGATATTGTGACAATTTACAATAAATCTGTTCCTTGTTAAATACAATTTGCTGCCCATGAGCACACCAGTTCTGACTGAATAATTACATTAAAAATATCTTAGTTCTTGGTTATAATTCATCCATATATTAGGTATTATAACTGTGTCTATTTGCAATTCTTAAAGCATGACTCACTATTCAAAACCAAAAGGATATGCAGTCATCTATTGTTTCCTTTAACAAGGTGTTGATAAAGAAAATATGGTATTTAAACAGAGAAGAAAAGCAGTAAGACACAAAACAATAGAAGTTGGAAACTTTAAGGTAAATCGGTGCTCCTAGTATTTTCTATGTGAACTGAAATAATTAACAATGGAAATAGAAATATTACAGCTTTCTTTTATATGAAATATAAAACATTCACTTCATTGAGTGTCAGAGAGCTACCCTGGTGGACGTTGACAACGCTAGAGATTATGGAGTGTTGGGGAATGTAGCTACTGATTTGGGACACCTGAGGACAAAAATTCAAGTTCTGCCAGGAAGTGGTTTATCAAATTCTAATGTCTCTTTAAATGTTCAAAAATGCTGCATTCTAAGTTTCTAGGAAAGCAATGTATGTGAGAGTCTATAGATGACAAAATAACCAAATGGAATGATCATTTTCTTAAATCTTGTCAAATGTTATTGGAGCTAGAATTGCTCTGAGAAACATAGGGGATTATCCTGACATTATAAAAATTGAAGGTACTAGTTTAAAAGGTGGGTTTTATTTTTTTCTTTCAATATGAAAATTTACTACCAGGCAGTGGTGGCAGCAGAGGCAGACAGGGAGAGGCAGAGGCAGAGGCAGAGGCAGAGGCAGAGGCAGAGGCAGAGGCAGAGGCAGAGGCAGAGGCAGAGGCAGAGGCAGAGGCAGAGGCAGAGGCAGGTGGATTTCTGAGTTCGAGGCCAACCTGATCTACAGAGTGAGTTCCAGGACAGTCAGGGCTATATGGAGAAATCCTGTCTTGAAAAAAAAAAAAAAAGAAAGAAAAAAAGAAAGAAAGAAAGAAAGAAAGAAAGAAAGAAAGAAAGAAAGAAAGAAAGAAAGAAAAAATGAAAAGAAAATTTATTAAATAGTTACTATGAGCATAAATATCTAGTTGGAAATAAACAGTTTTCTGATATATCATAATTATGACAATGCATTTTGGTAATAGCATTTTGGGAATCTTACATGGGAGAAATCATGTATTTTAAAAAAATTAAATAACTAAGATTTGTGCAGCAGAAGTTGTGAGAATGGGATTGAAAACTGTGATGGTAGAGAGAAAGACTTGTGTTAGAGTAAATATATGGAGCGAGGGTTGATTTCCCACCTAGTGGTCAGACATAAAGTAGGTGGGTTTTTTTTTATTTTTGTATTTTTATTTTGTGGTAGATGAGCACTACTTCTACTTATTTTTCTCTAAGTGCTTATATTTACTTTACAAAAGGACATTTTATGATGTTCTAAAAAAGTGTGGTGGTGAAAATGTTTCTCAAAATTCTAATACCCTTGCAAAGACCAGATGATTAATGTCTAGCCAAAAAGTGAGCATCTCTATCACACTGTCCCATAAAGGCTCAGAGAGCATTGTAGAAGAAAAGAAATATTAAATATATTATATATGTTGCATTTAATGTTTATATATTATATTGTTATTAAAATATTTAAAATATTAATACTTCTGAAATACAAGATTGCTTATGTATATTTACTATTACTTGTAAAGAAATGTTATGTTTCTGTTTCTACACTCTTTATACAATGAAATAGATTCTTTTACATAAATATATGAGGGTAGCAATGACCCACATATCTTTGAGAATGTTTCAACATCAAATGAATTGGAGAGGTAATTATCAAATAGGTTCTAGATCGTAAGAATTGCCAAAGTACAGAGAAGTTGCACTTTTCCAACAAATATAAATCAGTATAGCTGTTTTGAAAATTTTGTGAATATTCTTCAAAACCTAAAAGTGTAGCTATGCTCAGTAGTCTTGTCTCAACTTGGCACACAAATTAGATCTATCTGAACAAAGAGAACCTTTACTGAGAAAAATGCCACCATAAAATCCAGATGCAGGGCATCTTAATTAATTATTGATGGGGAGAGGGCAACACATGGTGGGTGGTACCATTTCTGGGACAGTGGTTCTGGTTTCTTTGGCACATGCTTTTAATCCCAGCATTCGGGAGGCAGAGGCAGGCGAATTTCTTAGTTTGAGAACAGCCTGGTTTACAAAGTGAGTTCTAAGACAGCCAGGGCTATACAAAGAAACCCTGTCTCGAGGGGAAAAAAAACCAAGGCAGTCTTAGCAAGCCATCAAAAGCAAGCCAGTAATCAGCATCCTTCCATGACCTCCCCATCAGCTCCTGCTTGGAGGTTCCTGCCCCCCCATTTGAGTTCCTGTCTTGACTTCCTTCTATGATGGATATTAGTATGAAAATGTAAGACAAACAACATGACCAAAAAGCAAGTTGGGGAGGAACTTTCCTTTCCTCCCCAACCTGCTTTTTGGTCATGTTATTTTGTTTCAGCAATAGTAATCATAACGAAGACAGTAACTTATCATAAAATATAGACATTTAATTGTTTGATATTTCATCAAAACAATTGATAGTATTGGTATGTCAAAAATCTGTCAGGTCAAGTAGAGCTCCCCCACTCCTATGAAAAGTCCAGGGAAAGGATCAATTCAATATCTGTGGTGGATTAGGAATATAGTATTATTGTATAAGTATAGTGTACTAACCAATTGTGCCACCAGAGCATTCCGTGTCTCTAGCTGCATATGTAGCAGAAGATGGCCTAGTCAGCCATCATTGGGAAGAGAGGCCCCTTGGTCTTGGAAACTTTATATGCCCCAGTACAGGGGAAGGCCAGGGCCAAGAAGTGGGAGTGGGTGGGTAGAGGAGCAGGGTCTGGGGGAGGGTATAGGGGACATCCAGGATAGCATTTGAAGTGTAAATGAAGAAAATATCTAAAAAATTGAAAAAAAGGAGTATATTATTTTGTGATTTTTCCATTAAGGCCAAAAAATAAATAAATAAATAAAATATAATACCTTGCTCAAGGAAATTTCTCTTTGCCACATATGTAGAACATTACAGGAAACCACAACCAATGGAGATGCAGTACTGAAGAGGCTATGTCTAATGGATACATTTACAACACATCTACTTATGGAAGACTTATGAATTGTTGAAATTAGGAGGTGGAAATATTGTAATAACCAGAAGATAAATAAGGGAGTTTGCGGTTAGATGTCTCCTCACAATATCAGAAGATATACCAATGTCTTAACAATGTACCCGACTAAACCAACAAGGAGGACACTAGGACACTGATAAGATGCTAACATGGAAGGTCTCAACCCTAAACAAAAATCTACAAGTAAAGAATTCTGACAGTTAGTAAAAGAGACATTTCCAGGGAAAAACTCACCAATTGGTTATCTAATGCCAAATGTTCAGTCCTAAAATGATGATACACATAATATTACACCGACTAAATAGGTTGTATACACACACACACACACACACACACACACACACACACACACACACACACATACACATACACAGAGAGAGAGAGAGAGAGACAGAGACAGAGACAGAGACAGAGAGACAGAGAGACAGAGAGACAGAGACAGACAGACAGAGAGAGACAGAGAGAGAGACAGAGACAGATAGACAGAGTCAGAGACACACAGAGAGACAGACACAGAAAGAACAACAATTAGAGAAACCATGATTTTGAAAACTAACAAGGAATATATGGGAGGATTTCTGGGGAATGAGAGGGAAGGACAAAATAAGCTATTTATATCATAAACTCACAAACACACAAACATATACAACAGATAATGAATACTTATACATAATGATTAAAGAACTTATAATATTTTTTATAATCAAGTAAAAGCCCACATATATGCTGGGCTTTTGCCACAGAGAGCATTGGTCCAAGCTTATCTAAAAGGTTGGAGGAGGTGAGGTGATAAGGGGATGCAAACATACAGCCGTTAAAACTGTTCGTAAGAAAAGAAATTACTGATTCACGCATAGATGTTTGATGTCTGCAAAGAAGCAAATGACATTTTAGACTGGTGATAAAAGATCCTCTTTACTTTATAAAATGAAGTAGTAGTTTTACATAATTAGGCTATCAACAAAGTGTCTGAAATATATCAGTTGAGAAAAATTAGGGCATTTTACTGAAAAGGAGTTACTGGAGCAATAAGGTATTGGCAGGATGAAAGGAAGTGGGGAATAAAATAGTCATATTTTAATAAAAATATATAGAGGAGTTATACAGAGGGTCAAGAAATTGAACAGAGGTGTGTGGCAATGGGGGATGGGGAACTGGGGGTAGCAACCAGCAAATCCCAGATGCAGGGAAAGGAAGAAGCTCTCAGGACCCCATGGGATGATATTACCCGAAATACAGCACAAAGGGAGGGAGAACCTGTCAAGACCCTATCCAGAGGTTAGGCATGACCCCATGGGAGCAGGATGGGGCCACCCACCATCTCCAAAATTTTAACCCAGAATTGCTCCTGTCTACGGAAATACAGGGACAAAGAGTGGAACAGAGACTGAAGGAAAGGCCATTCAGAGGCTGCCCCACCTGGGGATTCATCCCACATGCAGACACCAACCCCAGACACTGGTGCAGATGCCAAGAATTGATTGGTGACAGGACCTTGATCGAGCTCTCTTCTGAGAAGCTCTGCCAGATCCTGACCAATATAGATGTGGATGCTTGCAGCCAAACATCAGACTGAGCACAGGAAGAGTCAGGGGAAGGATTGAAGGAGCTGAAGGGGCCTTATCTGGTATCAATGGGAGGGGAAGCCTTTGACACTGTGAAGGCTTGGTGCTCCACTGTAAAGGAATGCTAGGGCACTGAGGTAGGAGTGGGTAGCAGATGGGAGAGCACTGTCATAGAAGAAGGGTAAGGGGAGATGGGATAGGAGGTTTGTAGAGGGGAAACAGGGAAAGAGATAACATTTGAAATGTAAACAAATAAAATATGCAATTAAAAAAGAAAATATATAGTTAAACACTGAAAAATATAAGTGGCCAACAAAGAATATGTCATTTCAACAAAACATCATGTGTATATATGTGCTTAGGGGAAGAAAGGGAAAGGACCCAGCTACCCTGCCGACTCCACTGTCATCTCAGAAGAAAATGTCTTCTCCTTTTTCACTCTCGTAATAGCCTTCAACTTGAAGATCCTCTTTTCTCTTCCCTGGGTTTTCTTATGTTCATTCCCTGTCAATGGGATGCTTGCTCTACCTCTTGAATTATTGTTGACATTATTTAGTTCTGTTTACAGAAAGCTCTTGGGCTAAAGATGTATGCTAGGGCTGACCAAATCTATAACAATAAACAGATTTTTTTTCCAGGCCACAATCCCCATGATCACAATGTGACCAAATATTCTGCAATATGGCAGGAGAAGAAATAAACTTGTTGGAGCTTGTTGGAGACTTGCTACATCATCTACAACATGTGTGTATGTGTGTGTGTGTGTGTGTGTGTGTGTGTGTGTGTGTGTGTGTGTGTGAGAGAGAGAGAGAGAGAGAGAGAGAGAGAGAGAGAGAGAGAGAGAGAGTTTTATCCCCAAATAAAGATAAGACAGAACCTATTTGACTTAAAAAGACATTTACTGTATCTGTGTTAGGCCTACTCCACACCTTCTCCTTCAGACCCTAATGTGTTGAAGGTGGCATAAACCAGATCTTTTACGATTCTAACATAACCATTATACATGATTTTCTTAATATAAAGGTATTCTCCTCTTACCAAAATCAAACAAGCAAACAAAGCAACAAATAGGAAAACCAAAGGAAAAAAATTCCAAATACCCTAGATATATAAAATTTGTTAACACACAGAAAATATTGGCCTTGTTAGTATTTGCCCACCAATGATATTTACATACTTTGACCATGATTTGATACTAAAACTACAATGTAAATGCTTTTAGAAAACCGTTTTGGCATAAATCATACAAAACTTAAGTGAAATAATGATGGAGGGAGGCTTAGTTGTAAACTAATTTATGGGGCTGAACTAAGCTTCTGAGGATTTCATCAAACTCCGTATATGTTTTGCAATTTTCTTTTCATATTTGAAGTTACTAAGTTGCCTTTTCTTGTGTTATTAATCATTGCATTTATAAAGTTTTCTGATATGCTAATGTCACTAGCTGCTTAATTTTTAAGAGAAGACTTTAGATCATTTCAAAAGAAATTAGAATAATTACTGAGAGGAAAGTGTGCTTTCTGGAGATTATAATTATTAGTTAAGGTGTGTCTATTCATTATGTCTTATCTGCAAGAAGAGAACTTGAAAGGAAATGCTTTTTTTCCCTTGCAATAACACTTTGTCACACTATGTGAAGCCTCCCACTGTGTTTCTCATGTCAATAAAGGGAGAAACACAGTATTATGAAGCCCAGTGTGAGCTTTTGTCAAATTATTGGAAAAACTTAGAGAGAATTGAGTCTATTCACTACTATAGCGGCAAAGAAAGTTGAGACATGTAGATTCAATAATCTGAATTTTCTCCCTTGTATTCTATATTTATTAATAAATTCTATAATTCTGAATGCTACAGTTTCTCCCAATATATAATAAACATTTTCTCATTTATGAGTTGTCATGGAATCAAAATCAACTAGCAAAGCTAAGAGGCAATTTTCAGGAACTTAGGCAATTTCAACACATGACCATGATGTAAGTTTGATATTCATTATCAGTCTAAAGATAAGTTGCCTACAATGCCTACCCACTTTCTTCATCGTATGTTCCTCATAATACATGAAATCATCTCTCAATAAACTATCACCTATGTCAACATAAATAGAATAATAGGAATGGAGAATATGAGCAGAAGCATTGCAGAACCCAATTATACTGAGAAATTGGGTAATGAACTTACTACAGAAACAGCCAAAGCATTGTTATGTTGCCTTCTAATAAAATGCATTTGATCCCTTTTCTGCTCAAAATTGGTCTACTTTTAAGTAAATTTTAGTTTAAAGAATTATGAGTATGGATACAGCAATCAGCATGCATCATCAAAGCAAATGATGGCAGTCACCTACCTTGCAAGTTTTTATTTATTCATTTTTTTTCTTTTTTTATTACGTATTTTCTTCAATTACATTTCCAATGCTATCCCAAAAGCCCCACCCCCCCCGACTCCCCTACCCACCCATTCCCATTTTTTGGCCCTGGCATTCCCCTGTACTGGGGCATATAAAGTTTGCACAACCAATGGGCCTGTCTTTCCAGTGATGGCTGACTAGGTCATCTTTTGATACATATGCAGCTAGAGTCAAGAGCTCTGGGGTACTGGTTAGTTCATAATGTTGTTCCTCTGATAGGGTTGCAGATCTCTTTAGCTACTTGGATACTTTCTCTAGCTCCTCCATTGGGGGCCCTGTGATCCATCCAATAGTTGACTGTGAGCACCCACTTCTGTGTTTGCTAGGACCCGGCCTAGTCTCACAAGGGACAGCTATATCACTGTACTGGCTAGTTTGTGTCAACTTGACACAGCTGGAGTTATCACAGAGAAAGGAGCTTCAGTTGAGGAAATGCCTCCATGAGATCCAACTGTAAGGCATTTTCTCAATTAGTGATCAAGGGGGAAAGGCCCTTGTGGGTGGGACCATCTCAGGGCTGGTAGTCTTGGTTCTATAAGAAAGCAGGCTGAGCAAGCCAGGGGAGGAAAGCCAGTACAGAACATCCCTCCATGGCCTCTGCATCAGCTCCTGCTTCCTGACCTGCTTGAGTTCCAGTCCTGACTTCCTTGGTGATGAACAGCAGTATGGAAGTGTAAGCCGAATAAACCCTTTCCTCCCCAACTTGCTTCTTGGTCATGATGTTTGTGCAGGAATAGAAACCCTGACTAAGACAAATTGGTACCAGGAGTGGGGTATTCC
This sequence comes from Mus musculus, assembly GCF_000001635.26. Taxonomy (NCBI): domain Eukaryota; kingdom Metazoa; phylum Chordata; class Mammalia; order Rodentia; family Muridae; genus Mus; species Mus musculus. Next base: position 147,560,617 of record NC_000067.6, on the reverse strand, counting down.
TGTGACAACCTGACCATGTTTTGGGGAGGACTGTGGAAGGACTTTGGAACTTTGGGCTTGAAGATCCATCCGTTGTTAAGAGCTCTGTCGGATGTTGTGTAGGAGCTTGGAAGATAATGTTGAGAACACTGCAGAAGATGGAGGTCTGGTTTGTGAAATTTCAGAGGGAAAATTAAAGACTCTTTTCAGGGCCATTGCTGTTTTGAATGTGAAGATTCTGTAGTTCTGGTTAGCTGGGGCTGAAGAATCAGCTGTGATTAACAAAATACCAGAACTACTAAAGCAAAAACTTTGCATTACTGGGACTATTGATGCTGGTTAGCTGGAGCTAAGAAATTAGCGGTGATTAAGAAGAGACCAGCATCATTGAGGTGACATCTTCTGGGAAGTGTTTTCTGAAAGCACAAAGAGGCTGTGTTCCAGAGATGGCCAAGGTTGGACTCCTGCTGCAGCAGGACTTGGTAATATGTAAGGGTCACCCAGGTGGTACTGGTTTTGAAGGCATGAAGGGGTCACGCAAAGCAGCTGAGGCTCGGCACTGTGAGAGGCCATGGAAGGCCATTGGTGAAGGTGCAGCCTCAGTTGCAATTGAAGGCCCAGGATTGAAGGGGTCATGCAGTGTTTTGGAGATGCCAGTACCATGAGATGACCACCAAGAGCAGCAGCAGCAGTTGAGTACAGGCATCTGGAGCCTAGAGGATGATGCCTGTGCTACAAAGGGCCTGGCTGGAGAAGTGACCCAAGCCCTTGGAGGAGCCCAGAAGATCGTGAGTTGGATTCCAGACATTGGACGGTTGGAGATTGACTTTTGCTTTTGATTGTGACTGTGCCCTGATATTTTCCCTCTTGAAGGAAGAAAAAAGTGGAGCCCACAGTTAAGAGACTTTTAATTGTAAAAAGACTTTGGATTTTAAAAGAGATGGATATTTTAAAGAGATTGAAATTTTAAGAATATGTAAAGACTGTGGGACTTTTAAAGTTATTTAGAATGGGGATGAATAAGATTGTAAGGGTTGAGGCTTACTAGTGATGTTTTTGTGTGTCAAGTTGACAAGGGGTCAATTGTACTGGCTAGTTTGTGTCAACTTGACACAGCTGGAGTTATCACAGAGAAAGGAGCTTCAGTTGAGGAAATGCCTCCATGAGATCCAACTGTAAGGCATTTTCTCAATTAGTGATCAAGGGGGAAAGGCCCTTGTGGGTGGGACCATCTCAGGGCTGGTAGTCTTGGTTCTATAAGAAAGCAGGCTGAGCAAGCCAGGGGAGGAAAGCCAGTACAGAACATCCCTCCATGGCCTCTGCATCAGCTCCTGCTTCCTGACCTGCTTGAGTTCCAGTCCTGACTTCCTTGGTGATGAACAGCAGTATGGAAGTGTAAGCCGAATAAACCCTTTCCTCCCCAACTTGCTTCTTGGTCATGATGTTTGTGCAGGAATAGAAACCCTGACTAAGACAATCACGGTACTTGCAACAAAGGCTTGCTTGTGTATGCAATGGTGTCATCGCTTGGAGGCTAATTATGGGATGGATCCGTGGATATGGCAGTCTCTAGATAGACCATTCTTTTGTCTCAGCTCCAAACTTTGTCTCTGTAACTCCTTCCATGGGTGATTGTTTCCAATTCTAAGAATGAGCAAAGTGTCCACACTTTAGTCTTCATTCTTCTTCAGTTTACTCAGGAACTTTGGAAGAGCAGTCAGTGCTGTTACCCGCTGAGCCACCTCACCAGATCGACTAAACCCACTTTAAACAAATAGAATAAGTATTTAAATTTTACTTTTTAGTATTTTACCTTAAAAAGAGAAGATATTCACTTGGATCATTCTGTAAATGTCATGTTTATAAGAGGAAAACATACTTAGATGAATGTACTCTTAGAGTTACTATTAATTTTTTTAAAATTTGAAATCTTTTTTTTTAAATTAGGTATTTATTTATTAGGTATTAGGGCTGGTGAGATGGCTCAGCGGGTAAGAGCACCCGACTGCTCTTCTGAAGGTCAGGAGTTCAAATCCCAGCAACCACATGGTGGCTCACAACCATCCGTAACGGGATCTGACGCCCTCTTCTGGAGTGTCTGAAGACAGCTACAGTGTACTTACATATAATGAATAAATAAAATAAAAAAATAAAATAAAATAAAATAAAATTAGGTATTTTCCTCATTTGCATTTCCAATGCTATCCCAAAGTCCCCCATACCCTCCCCCCCCACTCCCCTACTCACCTACTCCCACTTCTTGGCCCCGGTGTTCCCCTGTACTGAGGCATATAAACTTTGCACAACCAATGGGCCTCTCTTTCCACTGATGGCCAACTAGGCCATCTTCTGATACATTTGCAACTAGAGACACAAGCTCCGGGGGTACTGGTTAGTTCATATTGTTGTTCCACCTATAGGGTTGCAGATCCCTTCAGCTCCTTGGGCACTTTCTCTAGCTCCTCCATTGGGGGCCCTGTGTTGCATCCAATAGCTGACTGTGAGCATCCACTTCTGTGTTTGCTAGGCCCCAGCATAGTCTCACAAGAGACAGCTATATCAGGGTCCTTTCAGCAAAATCTTGCTTGTTTATGCAATGTTGTCAGCGTTTGGAGGCTGATTATGGGATAGATCCCCGGATGTGGCAGTCTCTAGATGGTCCAACCTTTTGTCTCAGCTCCAAACTTTGTCTCTGTAACTCCTTTCATGCGTGTTTTGTTCCCAATTCTAAGAAGGGGCAAAGTGTCCACACTTTGGTCTTTGTTCTTCTTGAGTTTCATGTGTTTCACAAATTGTATCTTATATCTTGGGTATTCTAAGTTTCTGGGCTAATATCCACTTATCAGTGAGTACATATCATGTGAGTTCTTTGGGATTGGGTTACCTCACTCATGATGATGCCTTCCAGGTCCAAAAATTTGCCTAGGAATTTCATAAATTCATTCTTTTTAATAGCTGAGTAGAACTCCATTGTGTAAATGTACCACATTTCCTGTATCCATTCCTCTGTTGAGGGGAATCTATGTTCTTTCCAGCTTCTGGCTATTATAAATAAGGCTGCTATGAACATAGTTGAGCATGTGTCTTTCTTTCCCGTTGGAACATCTTTTGGATATATGCCCAGGAGAGGTATTGCGGGATCCTCCGGTAGTACTATCTCAAATTTCTTAGAGTTATTTAAAAGTCCATTTTCAACTTTGGTTTCCAATAACCTTTCTGAGGTGAAATATTCCAAAAAAAAAAATGAGAGCAAAGTCAACATAAAGTGATATGTTCTGAAAGTACCAATGTAAGTGAGAAATTTATTGAGTTTAAGAACATTGTAAGCTATATTACTATAAAAGAATTGTGATACTTTAATGTATTATATAGACCTGAATATAATGTGCAAATGTTCTTTCATTCTTAAAGTCAAGTAACAATTGAAGAAAGTTGTATTACATAATATATTAAAAATTTGAAATAGTACAGCTAGCATTTGTAGGTACTCTTTGTCTATAATTCATTTTATTATGTGATATCATTCAAAGCAAATGAAAGGCAGAACGAGGAAGATTATATAACTTCCCCAGAGAGTCTCAATAAACATAATAGCTACTCCCTTATTCTTTCTTGTTTGAATGCATACCTGAAATGTTAAATGGAGACAATAATGAAATACCATGTCATAATACTGTACATAATAAGATTGGCAATAAATGCTTAGTTAATGCTTATACATTTTACATCTTAATAAATTTTTATCATCAAATTTAGACAATGTAGTGTGAATCAAACACATACACACTCTTTAAACATAAACGATTTTCTTAAGTAACCTAAGAAGTAAACAGTAATAAGTCAATACAACAATCCACTTCTAAAGAACATAACTTTAGAAACTTTTTTTGCAATTTTGTCGTGGTGGTATTTTTCTGGAAAGTTAATAACCTAGAGTCATCTTCACTTGCTCTAAAATTGTTTTATACATTCTGAATTGCATAATGAAGATTGTATACAGGATTTATCTTCAAGTGCATGTGTTCTATGCCTGTGAATGTATTATCTTTTTAACAATTTTGAATCTTAATCACAGGAGCATTTTCTCAAATGCTTTAAGTACGTGAAGATCACAGCTTTGGAAGACCTTTTGCTATTAACACTTGAAAAGTCATCGTTAATGTTAATTACATAAAATTATGTCTCTAGTTCTTAGTGTTTTCCATGAGTCTCCATTACCTGCTCTGCTTTAATGTGTATGTCAATCTGATCTTCCTATTGTTAAATGCAGGAATTGCTTTTGTGAACATATTTATATGTGCAAGCTATAAGACTTGCTCCTTGCTCAGACTATTCTTTTTTTTTTTAGAGCGTGTATAATTATTATTATTATTATTATATTAGCATATGATTTTGAAGTCAGGGATAACGAGAATCTAAAGAATTGTCTGAATAACTTTTGTCAAGGAAGTTCGCCATCATTGGAAATTATTTCATCTTGGTTATTTGTGGGCAGGAATTACTGCCTTTGAGATACTTGAGCCTATATAACACTGGTAGTTTTTATTTTACAGATGCCTAGAATGCGTGTTAATTTTTTTTTTCTATTTTTGATTCATTTCTAACTTAGATGTACGATCCTTATTTTAAAATATACTAAGTTGCATTCATCATTTTGCAAGACAATTGTGATCTTTCTTTGCCTTGTACTTTTGCTATTAAATAATGATAAAAATTTAAAAGTTGGAAGTTACCTTGGAGACAGGCTTTTCAACTCCTACAGGGAAATTTTCTTATGCTATTTGTTTCTTTTTCCTTACAAATTACTGCTTAATTTATTCCTATTTACAGTGATCTCTGTACCACATAAAAAGTTTCATGTTGTTAAACTTGACTAAACTTTTGCTGTCTAGTCTCTAAAGATAAAATATAAAAATAATATTTTTTTGTTTTTAGCAGGAACACTTATTTGTATATGGTCATTTACTTTTTAACTATAATTTTATTATTTATTATATCCTGATGCCGAATAATTAAAAAAATCCATTTCATTTTGTTTCCAATTAGAGGAAAATATTTCTGTGATTCCTAAAATACATTTGCTTTTGGGGTTATGAGAAGGAAGAAGCCCTTAGTGGGTAAGCCAGAGGACCTCTGTTTTTATTCCCAGAAGAAAAATAGGAGGAGAAAACTCCTTAGTAAAGTTTCCTCTACCGCCACAAATGTGCCCTGGTATAAGTGTTCATGTGTCCACCCCACCTACATTAATTATAAAAGTGAAAACACTGATTCACTTTCTAATTCTATTTAAAATAGTAACAATAACTCAGGAACTCACTTAGTGAAAACTGACCCACTGAATTTCTGTTCTTTAGGAGTCAGGAAAGTGTTAATAGGCAGGGAAGGAGAATATCATAAAGCTGACAAAAAAGGCAACAATAACGTGAATTTTTTCTATGCAGAAGATATGCATTGTGCATTTTTGGGGGTTTGTTTGGTTTTGTTTTGTTTTGTTTTGTTTTATTTGTTTTGTTTTGTTTTGTTTTGTTTTTTTATTTTTTTTTTGTTTTTTTTTGTTTTTTTTTTGTTTGTTTGTTTTGTTTTGTTTTGTTTTGTTTTGTTTTGTTTTTGGTTTTTCGAGACAGGGTTTCTCTGTATAGCCCTGGCTCTCGTGGAACTCACTTTGTAGACCAGGCTGACTTCCAACTCAAAAATCTGCCTGCCTCTGCCTCCCGAGTGCTGGGATTAAAGGCATGCACCACCACGCGCCCGGTGCATTATGCATTTTGGCCTGAAGGCATGATTCCCCTTTTGGCATCCATCCTCAGAAAACATTTCTCAGGTCAAAGGATCACTTGTACCTGCAATCCAAACATATCCTTCTGCTCTGGGTATTCAAATTATGAACTGCTGAGACAAAATAGTTAAATTATTTTAAAAGAACGTCTAAGAAGAAAACCCATTCTTGTTTCTGAGCATCAACATGAAGAGCTTGAAACAGCCTCCAGTGCCAGTGTCTGTGGAGAATGCATATCAAAAGCAGCATAAATGTATTAGAAGTCATATTGCTAATCTGATTCATAGAGTCATCAATATCTTGACAAACAGTGAAATTGATATGTATTTTCCTCATCATAAGCAAAATTTTCTAGAATATTTGTCAATCAAATATAACTTTTAAAGGTAATATGTTAATCGTCTGCTTTAATACGTTACTTGTTTAAATCTTTAAAGCTTTCTTTTTTAATATTTAACTAATTTGGCTTATTTATTTATTTATTTATTCAAATTACATCACAGTATCCATTCCCTCTCCTCCCTCCATGCCACCCATCCTTACAGGGCTCTTGTGCCCATTCTCCATCTGCTTCCCTTCTGAGAAGGTGGCAGGGGGAGGGGGGCTTATCATCCCACACTGGCACACCAAATCACTGCAGGTCTAGGCACATGCTTTCCCACTGAGGCCAGAAAAGGTAGCCCATTTAGGAGAACAGGACTAATAGGCAAGAAACAGGTTCAGGGACAGCTCCTCTTCCAGTTTTGGGGGGACTTAAGTGAAGACCAAGTAGCACATCTGCCACATGTGTGTGTGGCGGGGGGGTGGGTAGATAGGTCCAGCCCATGGACTTTCTTAATTGGTGATTCAGTCTCTGAGAGCCCCCAGGGATACAGTGTTGTTGACACTGTTGGATGTCCTGTTGAGTCCCTATTCTCTTTGAATCCCTCAACTCTTTTTCCAACTCTTCCACAAAATTTTCTAAGCCCCATCTAAATGGTTAATGGTGAGTCTCTTCACCTTTTTCCACTGGCTACTGTGTGGAGCCTCTCAAAGGACAGATATGCTAGGCTCCTGTCTGCAAGCACAAAAGAGTATTATTACTAGTGCCAAGGATTGGTTCTTGCCTATGGGATGGGTCTCAGTTTGGGGCAGTCATTGATTGGCCATTCCCTTTGCCTCTGCTCCATTTTTGTCTCTGCACATTTTATAGGCAGATAACATTTTGGGTCAAAGGTTTTGTGGGTGGCTTCCTGTCCTTATTCCTCCACTGTGAGTCCTGTGTGGCTACAGGAAGTGAACTCTTCAGGATCCATGTTCCCCACGGCTAGGCATCTCACTCAGCTGGAGTCTAATCTAGGTCTTAGTCAAGTCCTAGAAAAGCCCTACCTGTCAACCCCAGATTTCCATTCTTTCTTCCCTGCTTTCCCTATAACTGAACCCTCTCCTACCTGCTCCCCATCCCTATCTCCTTTTCTCCCTCCACCAAGCTCATACCTTTTTTAATATCTCTTTCTCGGATAGATTCAAACATCTTCAATTAGTATTCCCTTGTTATATGGCTTCTTTGCATCTATGGATTGTAGCATGATTATCCTGTACCTTATGGGTAATAAACATTTAAAATTGAGTACATACCATGCATGTTCTTGTGAGTCTTGGTTAACTCACCTAGGTTGATTTTTTTTTCTATGTCTACCCACTTGCCTGCAAACTTTATGATTTCTTGGTTTTTAATAGCTACCATTGTGTAGAGCTGAGTAGTATACCATGAACCACATAATCTTTATCATTTCTTCAAATAAGGGATATCTGGGTTATTTTCAGTTTCTAGCTATTACAAATAAATCAGCTGTGAACATACCTGAGCAAGTGTCCTGATGGGAAGTTGGGGTTCCTTTTGTCTATATACCCAGAAATGGTAAAATGGGGACATGGGGTAGAAATATTACTATATTTCTGCAAAATTGATTTCCATAGTGGTTGTCCAAGTTTGCATTCCCACCAACAATGGAGGATTGTCCCTATTGCTCCACATCCTTGCCAGTAATTTTGTACCTTTGAGTTTTTGAAATCAGCTATTTTGATGAGTGTATTGTGAAATTTCAGAGTCATTTAATTTGCATTTCCCTGATGACTATGGATTTTGAGCATTTTTAAGTGTTTCTCAGCCATTAAAGATTCTTCTGCTAGTGTCTACATGGTCCATCCTTTTATCTCAGCTCCAAACTTTGTCTCTGTAACTCCTTCCAAGGGTGTTTTGTTCCCCCTTTAAGGAGGGGTACACTAGCAAGATTATGCTGAAAGGACCCTGATATAGCTGTCTCTTGTCAGAGTATGCCTGGGCCTAGCAAACATAGAAGTGGATGCTCACAGTCGGCTATTGGATGGATCACATGGCCCCCAATGAAGGAGCTAGAGAAAGTACCAAAGAAGCTAAAGGGATCTGCAACCCTATAGGTGGAACAACATTATGAACTAACCAGTACCCCGGAGCTCTTGACTCTAGCTGCATATGCATCAAAAGATGGCCTAGTCGGCCATCACTGGAAAGAGAGGCCCATTGGACACGCAAACTTTATATGCCCCAGTACAGGGGAACGCCAGGGCCATAAAAGGGGAGTGGGTGGGTAGGGGAGAGGGGGTGGGTGGCTATGGGGGACTTTTGGTATAGCATTGCAAATGTAAATGAGCGAAATACCTAATAAAAAATGGAAAAATAAAGATTCTTCTGTTGCGAATTCTCTGTTTAGCTCTCTACCCATTTTTAACTAGGTTATTTGTATTATTGGTGTCTAACTTCCTAAATTCTTTATATATTTTGGATACTAGCCCTCTCTCAGTTGTACGGTTGTTGAAGTTCTTTTCCCTATCTGTAGGCTCTCATTTTGTCATACTGATAGTAGGGATAGTGATTTCTTTTATTTTGCATGATGGTTTTAGCTATCCTGGAGGTATTTTCCCAGCATGAAGTTGAGAATTGTTATTTTATGGTCTCTAAAGAATTGTGTTGGAATTTTGATGGGGATTGCATCAAATCTTAAAATGTTTTGGGTAAAATGGCCATTTAAACAATGTTATTTCTATGGATACATGGGCATGTGAGATCCTTTCATTTTCAAATATCTTCAATTTGGTTTTAGTGCAGAATTCTACCATACTTTCAAAGAAGAGGTAATATCAATATTCCTCAAAATATTCCACCCAAGTAGAAACAGAAGGAAAATTGGAAAATTCATTCTATGAGGCTATAGTCACTCTGATTTTTAAACCACAGGAAGATACAACAAAGAAAAAGAATTTCAGACCAATTTCTCTCATGCACATTGTTGCAAAATAAATAAATATGAATAAATATTTTGGACTTTGTATAATACATTGCCACATTTAACTATGTTTTACTAATATCTAAGTAAAAACATTGTATTATTTTGTAAGTTTTTTTTCTGTATTCAAGTTCAATAAAAAGTGTATCAGCATCAAAACCTTAACAGTATCAACAAAAAATTTCCAGGTAACTCCATGAGAGACATTCACCTGTAATTATTTTGTGGTTAAATGGGTTTTTCTCCTTCACCCAGAATTGAATAAGCACTTTTTAATAAGGTTGTTTGCAGTGATTAATTGGAAACATGTTTAAGAAATATGTTTTGAAGTTAGCTAAAGTAGATATTTTTTTTCTTTTTTGCCCCTAGAAGTGCCATTGTTTTAATTTTAGCTCAAGTATAAAAAGAAAAAGTAAAATGACTAAATGTGTACATAATTCACGTAATAAGCCCATTCGATCTGATAGTCTTCTAACAGTTACGTTTATCTGGCAGAAAAGAATTGTAAGCTGTGCAATCAATTTTTTATTCTATCAATTCAAGTCATTTGTTATCTCTCATTTATGGATATTTATCTTTCAAGCCATTTCAAACTATTTTCATGACATTATGACTTTCAAGTATACAGGGATATGATAGAAGATGTTTTAACTAGCATTTAAACCACATTCTAAATGTTGGTTCTAATGTTTTCTTTTAACTGAAACAAAATTATTTGATTCTATTAATATGTTTATTTGTAATAAGAATATTCCAATGATCTGCTGAAAAGAAACTAAAATAATAGGCTTAATTCTTTTGCAGACACAATAAAGCAATGTAAGTACATGACATTGAAAATTTATTAGTTGTTCTTGCATTGTTCTGAAAAAAAATATTTGATGGACACCTCTTAAATGATCCCACATTTATTTTGATTCAAATTTTATATAAGTTAGGACACTGAGCAGAGATATCTCAATAGGAAGAGCTTGTGTTGACGGCAGCTTTACATGAAGGAGATCAGCAAATGAGAACAAGATTGAACTGGGGTCTGGCTATAAGAACCTTTCCAAACACTAGTTGGGATCCTCTACTCGCCAGACTCTGCATGTTCCTGCATGTTTCACAGGCTTCCTTGTGATAGTAATTCATTGAAAGAGAATCATTTCACACCTGATCTAGTAAAATATATATATATATATATATATATATATATATAATTTTTATATATTTAAATATATAAATAATATATATATATATATTTAAAGCAATGCAGTTGAAAAAACAAACTAACAAATAAAATAATAGACCAAGCAGTTTGCTTGAGAAGGAAGAGGTTTTTTTCTTAGGTGACTAGCCAGTTGCAATTCAACTATCTCTCCTTGATCACCTAAAATCACATTAAGTTTTGATTGTTTAGCTTTCTGTAGTATTGACAAAATTGTTAGGGTAAAATATACACCTTGCTTTACAGGAAACAAAGTAGTAACTGCTTTGTAATCGTTTAATCTTTGGCTTAAAATCCCCTTAAGCTCTCTAAAATTGAGTAACAGGGATTTTTTTGTAGAATGCCTTCACCAAATTGTATTATGTATGTCTAATCTTGTTCTTCTTCAAAAGAAACTAATATCCTAATGAGAACACCCACACTTCATTTAACACTGCAAAGCTGACTTCATAAGGGCATGTCTCCTGACACTAAGTTTGATCTGGAAGAGATGGTAAATCAATGATCATTTTGTGTCGACATACATTTCCCTGTAAAAATGAGAGCTTTACACAAAATTATTTTACATATCTGTCAATGCCCTACCAATTACAGAAAATCTCTATAAAGATAGTTGAGGGACAAAACTGTTTTCCGGTTTTCTCATTTGCAATTCTCTCTTTCAGTAGCTATGATATATTTTGGTATTGGTAGTTATTGCTAGATAGATGGTAATGATTTTTAAAAATTCTTTTTAAGAATTATTTATTTTATGTATGTTTACACTGTAGCTGTCTTCAGACACACCAGAAAAGGGCACCAAATCCCATTACAGATGGTTGTGAGCCACCATGTGTTTGCTGGGAATTGAACTCAGAACTTCTGGAAGAACAGGCAGTTTCTTAATCACTGAACTATCTCTCCAGCATGATGGTAATGATTTTTAAAGGCACAAAAATGTGACAAGGATCATGAAATTACTGTGTACAGAAAAAAACATAAATGCTAAGAATTCTGTCACTTGCAGCTTGCTGATATGGAGCTACAGCTTTATGTTTAAAAACATTTGATTGCCTTATTGATTTTCTCTTTTATTGTTATATAAAAATTTGCCATATATACACATATACATCACACACACACACACACACATATATATATACATATATATATGTGTATATATATGTATATATATATATATATATATATATATATATATATATCTCCATGCAACTCACATAAATGTTCTGCAATTCTCTTCTGAAAATATATTATCACTTGTATTGAAATTTTGCCACCTGAAGTCCTTTCATTTCTCATAGTTCTCCTTCACACAGCCTTAATATAGACAGGGAAATTGCTAGAGATTTATTTGCTATATATTGTTTAACTATTTAACAAAAATATGGACCTGTTTAAGTCTAGCAGTAGACCTAATTTTTTAGATTACCATGCCACGGAATTTGCCTAAAAAAATAGACAGCCAAAACCTATTCACAATAGAATTCTCACCATGGTTTATATTAATGAATATAAGGCTGTGATCAAATTTCATATTTAAATATTTAATAAGTATGTCAAACTTAAGATGTCAAGACCTACTCCTTCATCATCACAATCTGTTGAAAGTACTTTCATTATTTCTCCATCTAAATATACAATAGTATGCTCTTTTTAATTTCTTTTCAAAAATTAGTTTTCTTTTTTTTGGAGAATTTCATACATGTAAACTGAAAGTTTTTCTATATAAAGTCCATCTGGATCTCCACTGACAAGTTCATAATCTCTCTTTAATATTGTTTCATGTGTGTACATTACATATATGTATGTGTATAAATTTTCATGCTATGTATATATACTACTCACTCTATTTACCTTTGATGCATGTATATGTGTCCAAGGCCACTGGGAACTGAAGAGTCTACACTAGGATTTGACAGCCTATGTTGAAGATCAAGTCTGGTGGGAACTGATTTTTCTCTCATAGCATCCATACATCACTCAGGAAATAATACATCTGTTTCATGAATGGATTTTTCTCTGTATCAATACTCTTGTTACAAACAACTATTATTTTTCACTTGAACTATTTTATAGTGCCATGTGCTTAAAACCACTTATAACAGTCTCAACACAGAAACTCAGGTGATATGAGTTCTGTTAAACACCCATTAATACCTTCTCCTACTTACTGTTATGTCCTTATCAAATGCAGTAGACCCATGCCATCTAACAGGAATTATATATCATTACTTCTCTTTTGTTTTCTATTTTTCAAGTTGATAATCACATTATTTCAAAACTTTCAGACATAGAGCATCAAATTGTGTCCTATGAATGCATGAATGTAATTCTTTTTTTAAATTTATTTTGGGGGAATAATATTTTTATTAGATTTTTTTATATTTCAAATGTTATCCCATTTCCTAGTTTCCTTTCCAAAAAATTCTCTATACAAAAAAAAATGCCTTAATATACCAAGCTAAATACTTTCTCTTGTCTTGCATCACTTTATACCCAAGAATCATCTGACATAATGTATATTTTACTAATGTACCATATATTGTTTTAAATAGTTACAAGAATGCAAATCTCACAAAAATCTAGATAATTGTTTATAATGGTCAATATCTATTAGCAATGTTCAGTTTATGAATAGTGTATTTATTTCTAGAATTGCAATAATCATCTCAGTTAAGAATATATTATCATTTAAAAATTATGTCATGATACTAAAATCTCTGAGATTAACACAATTTCTAAAATAATAAAATTGTAAAGAAGTTAATTTGCCCAGAAGCTCGGGATACCCAAGATACAATTCACAAACCACATCAAACTCAAGTGTGGATACTTCGATCCTTCTTAGAAGGGTGAACACAATACCCATGCAAAGAGTTACAGAAAAAAAGTGTGGAATAGAGACTAAAGAAATGACCATTCAGAGAATACCCCACCTGGGGATCCATCACATATACAAATCCAGAGACTATTGTGGATACCAACAAGTGCTTGTTGAGAGGAGTCTTATATAGCTCTCTCCTAAGAGGCTCTTCCAGGCTCTGACAAATACAGAAGTAGATGCTCACAACCATTTATTGGACTGAACATAGGGTCCCTAATGAAGGATCGAGAAAGGACCTAAGGAGTTGAAAGGGTTTGCAGACCCATAGGAGGAACAATAATATGAGCTAATGAGTACCCCCAGAGCTCACAGGGAATAAACCACCAACCAAAGAGAACACATGGGTGAGACTCATGGCTCCAGCTGCATATGTAGCAGAGGATGGCCTAGTTGAACATCAATAGGAGGAGAAGACCTTGGTCCTATGTTCTATGACCTAGTGTAGGGGAATGCCAGGGCCAGGAAGTGGGAGAGGGTGGGTTGGTGAGCAGAAAGAACGGTGAGGTGATAGGCTGAGGGGAATTTCAGAGGGAAAACCAGGAACAGGGGTAACATTTGAAATGTTAATAAAGAAAATATCAAACAAAAAAAAAAAAGAGAAAAGAAGTTAAACTGAAAAGTGCCCTAGGTATTCTTCTGTAGTGTGCCTGCATACACATAGACCATGATATACCAAAATGCAATGTCTTTTAATATTATTCTTTTTTTTCTAATAGTTTCCATTTTTTCTAAATTCTTTTTTTCTTTTATTTTTATAAACATTAATTTTTATTATGTATTTTCTTCATTTACATTTCCAATGCTATCCCAAAAGTCCCCCATACCTCCCCCACTCCCCTACCCGCCCACTCCCACTTCTTGGCCTGGGCCTTCCCCTGTACTGAGGCATATAAAGTTTGCAAGACCAATGGTACTCTCTTTCCACTGATAGCCGAATAGGCCATCTTCTGATACATATGCAGCTAGAAACACAAGCTCTGAGGGATACTGGTCAGTTCATGTTGTTGTTCCATCTATAGGGTTGCAGACCCCTTTAGCTCCTTGGGTACTTTCTCTAGCTTCACCGTTGGGGGTCCTGTGATCCATCCAATAGCTGACTGTGAGCATCCACTTATGTGTTTGCAAGGCCCAGGCATAGCCTCACAAGAGACAGCTCTATCAGGGTCCTTTCAGCAAAATATTTCTGCCATATGCAATAGTGTCTGCATTTGGTAGCTGATTATGAGATGGATCCCTGGGTGCTGCAGTCTCTGGATGGTCCATCCTTTCATCTCAGCTACAAACTTTGTCTCTGTAACTCCTTCCATGGGTGTTTTGTTCTCAATTCTAAGAAGGGGCAAAGTGTCCACACTTCATTCTTCTTGAGTTTCATGTGCTTTGCAAATTGTATCTTATATCTTGGGTGTTCTAAGTTACTGGGCTAATATCCATTTATCAGTGAGTACATATCATGTGAGTTCTTTTGTGATTGGGTTACCTCACTCTGGATAATGCCCTCAAGGTCCATCCATTTGCCTAGGAATTTCATAAATTCATTCTTTTTAATAGGTGAGCAGCACTCCATTGTGTAAATGTACCACATTTTCTGTATCCATTCCTCTGTTGAGCATCATCTGGATTCTTTCCCAGTGTCTGGCTATTATAAATAAGGCTGCTATGAACATAGTGGAGCATGTGTCCTTCTTACCGGTTGGAACATCTTCTGGATAGATGTCCAGGAGAGGTATTGCGGGATCCTCCTGTAGTACTATGTCCAATTTTTGAAGGAACCGCCAGACTGATTTCTAGACCGGTTGTACAAGCTAGCAATCCCACCAACAATGGAGGAGTGTTCCTCTTTCTCCACATCTTCACCAGCATCTGCTGTCACCTGAATTTTTGATCTTATCCATTTTGACTGTTGTGAAGTGGAATCTCGGGGTTGTTTTTATTTGCATTTCCCTGATAATTAAGGATGTTGAACTATTTTTCAGGTGTTTCAATGCCATTCAGTATTCCTCAGGTGAGAAGTGTTTGTTTAGCTCTGAGTCCCATTTTTTAATGGGGTTATTTGATTTTCTGGAGTCCACCTTCTTGAGTTCTTTATATATATTGGATATTAGTCCCTTATCTGATTTAGGATAAGTAAAGATCCTTTCCCAATCTGTTGCTGGCCTTTTTGTCTCATGGACTGTGTCTTTTGCCTTACGGAAGTTTTGCAATTTTATGAGGTCCCACTTGTTGATTCTCGATCTTACAGCACAAGCCATTGCTGTTCTATCCAGGAATTTTTCCCCTGTGCCCATATTCGAGGCTTTTCCCCACTTTCTCCTCTATAAGTTTCGCTGCCTCTGGTTTTATGTGGAGTTCTTTGATCCACCTAGATTTGACCTTAGTAGAAGGAAATAGGAATGGGTCAATTTGCATTCTTCTCCATGATAACCACTAGTTGTGCCAGCACCATTTGTTGAAAATGCTGTCTTTTTTCCACTGGATGGTTTTAGCTTCCTTGTCAAAGATCAAGTGAACATAGGTGTGTGGGTTGATTTCTGGATCTTCAACTCTATTCCAATGATCTACCTGTCTGTCACTGAACCATTAACATGCAGTTTTTATCACAATTGCTCAGTAGTACATCCTGAGGTCAGGGATGGTGATTTCCCCAGAAGTTCTTCTATTATTGAGAATAGTTTTCACTGTCCTAGGTTTTTTGTTATTCCAGATGAATTTATAAATTGCCCTTTCTAACTCTGTAAAGAATTGAGTTGGAATTTTATTGGGATTGCTTTGAATCTGTAGATTACTTCATGCAAGATAGCCACTTTTACTATATGAATCCTGCCAATTCATGAGAATGGGAGATCTTTCATCTTCTGAGTTCTTCTTCAACTTCTTCAGAGGATTGAAGTTCTTATCATACAGATCTTTTACTTCCTTAGTTAGAGTCACACCAAGGTATTTTATATTATTTGTGACTATTGTGAAGGGTGTTGTTTCCCTAATTTCTTTCTCAGCCTGTTTATCCTTTATATAGAGAAAGGCCACTCATTTGTTTGAGTTAATTTTATATCCAGCTATTTCACTGAAGTTGTTTGTCAGGTTTAGGCGTTCTCTGGTGGAAATTTTGGTGTCATTATGTATAATATCATATCATCTTCAATTTAAGAAATTTGACTTCTTCCTTTCCAGTTTATATCTGTTTGATCTCTTTGTGTTGTCTAGTTGCTCTGGCTAGGATTTCAAGTACTATATTGAGTAGGTAGGGAGAGAGTGGCAGCATTGTCTAGTCTCTGATTTTAGTGGGATTGCTTCAAATTTTTCTTCATTTACTTTGTTGTTGGCTACTGGTTTGCTCTATATTGCTTTTATTATGTTTAGGTATGGGACTTGAATTCTTGATCTTTCCAAGACTTTTTATCATGAATGGGTGTTGAATTTTTTCAAATGCTTTCTCAGCATCTAATGAGATGATCATGTGGTTTTTGTCTTTGAGTTTGTTTATATAGTGGATTATGTTGATGGATTTCCCTATATTGAATCATGCCTCTACACCCCTGGGATGAAGTCTACTTTATCATGTTGGATGATCCTTTTGATCTGTACTTGGATTCAGTTGGTGAGAATTTTCTTGAGTATTTTTGCATCGATATTCATAAGAGAAATTGTTCTGAAGTTCTCTTTCTCTGTTGAGTCTTTGTGTGGTTTAGGTATAAAAGTGTTTGTGGCTTCATAGAATGAATTGGGTAGAGTATCTTCTGTTTCTATGTTGTAGAATAGTTTGATGAGTTGTGGAATTAGGTCTTCTTTAAATGTCTGATGGAACTCTGCACTAAACCCATCTGGTCTTGGGCTTTTTTGCTTGGTAGACTATTAATGACTCTTTCTATTTCTTTTGGGAATATGGGACTGTTTAGATTGTTAATCTGATCCTGATTTTACCTTGGTAACTTTTATGTCTCTAGACAATTGTTTATTTCATCCAAGTTTTCCAGTTTTGTTGAATATAGCCTTTTGTAGTAGGAACTGATGTTTTTTTGTATTTCCTCAGATTCTGTTGTGATGTCTTCCTTTTCATTTCTGATTTTGTCAATTAGGCAAATCCTTTTTCTCTAACATGGCAAGAAAAGAAGAACTGATAACTAAGTGTACTCATAGAAAGCAAAGTAAAAGAAAGTGTCAGATTCAACATATTATGAACTCAATGTCGAGAAGAACAACTAGTTCAACAACTTATGATAAACTTATCCAATCTCAGAAAATGATGAATACAGATAAATAACCAAGAAGAACATATCAATTGTGTCCTTTGATGTTTATAAGAACTGCTTTTATGTATCCTATATTCTCATAAGGTATAGGGTATAATTTCTCTTTCCTGCCCCATCTCATTTTTATCAACCAGGGATACATACTTTATTGTGAATCACATCGATTTCTTGCCAATAACGAGATCAATTGTTTTGTTCCTATATATGTTCTAATATTGATATTTCACTACTATGTTATTGTTTTATGTGTATTTTATTATTGTTGCTGTTGTTGTTGTTTTATGTAATTTTATTACTTCTTTTACCCAAAGCTTAACTTAGAAATCAAGGTTTATAGAGTGACGAACACCAATTTTCCCATTTATAATGAACACTGTGTCATGGACCTGATGCGTAAAATCTCTTTCATACTGATACTCTTCCTTGGGGTTTAGTGGTAAAATATTTGACATGTTGTGTTATGACTATTGTTTGTAATTGAATAATTTAGGTTCAAAATATTGACATGGTTAGTAACAGTAGCTTTTGAAGTATTAGATGCTGCAGTTTGGATTTGATAAGTAAATATGCTATGAACCAGAGAGAAACATCACTTTCAGAATCATTTCTTTCCTTATGAAAGATTCTCTTCTGGACATCAACAACATGTGCCTATGTCAAAAACAATGTTTCTTATTCTTAATCTTCTTTTGTGCTTAAGTTTTATCATAGGGGTGTTTAGAAAGATTTTTGTAGGTAGTAATTACATAAGGTTTGCATCATGCAATGGAGGGCAAATGTAGCTACTTTTCATATGTCATCATGTAATCCATCTAACAGGTGTCATTTGAATAATTTTGGATCCTCCACAAAATGGGGTAAAGCAAATGAAGAGTAGGCTATTTTCCTTAGAAGAATGAAACTGACAAATTTGTTTCTAAAAGCAATAACTTGTTCCCTAGTAGAAAAATTCTATGAACACACATTCACAAAAACATAAGCATGTATATACTCACACATGCATAAATATTAGAGTATATCAGTGATAAGAAAGGGGATACTTTATCAAAACTATCTCTTTAAGATAAGAATGAGGGATGGGGTTGCCATGCCACAGTCACACCTCTGATTCATAATTGTTTCTGTCTGAAAAGAATCCTTTCATTATGCCTAAATTTTCATAAAATAATAAAAAAATCACATTTAAAAATCTACAAAATAGTTGAAGAACCTTCAATGATTCAGCTAAGAAACA
The DNA here is from genome assembly GCF_000001635.26 of Mus musculus. NCBI lineage: Eukaryota > Metazoa > Chordata > Mammalia > Rodentia > Muridae > Mus > Mus musculus. Next base: position 147,541,982 of record NC_000067.6, on the reverse strand, counting down.
AAACTTATCTCTTATTTATTCTATGTAGAAAAGTGACATTGCAAGATTCATAAAAGATTGGCAGTTACATAGCTTTTTGGCTTCCAGAGAATGGATTAATCATTAAAAGATTTTAAGTAAACTTAATTAAATTTAATTTTTAATGTGATTTATTAGTTAAAACTAATTGTTGTTACAATAATGTAGAGACATATTTCTTCAATCATACCAAATAGAGATGAAAATGCATGCTATGCACACTTATCATATATACATTTAAACAATATTACAAATCCATGCTGCTTGCCATAGTATTGGTTTGTTCTGAGTAGTTTGTAAAAATTCTTCTATTGTGATAAATATTTATCAATATATTAGACAGTTTTTGTTCTTTAATTTTTATTTTATATAATATTATGCCTTTTGTATGAAAATTGTGACATTTTATATAGTCTATAAATGTTGAATTATTAAATACAGGTAATTGACATTTGCGTTCATTCATCTGGCTATTGTTTTTGAAAGGAGATGAGTACATTATTTAAAGTATTACTATGCAGATTATGCATATAGAAATTTAACTAATGGAACCCACTGTCATCCTCTCACTGTGGCCTCATTATTTGATCATAGTCAAGTGTGGCCTAAATACTATATTTTTATTTTTGTCAAGTTTACATGTAATTATGCTATTTCATGGGAAATACTCTCCTTGAAGGAATTTTCAGTTAGAAAGTTATGTTTTTGAGAAAGTATTTCTTCTCATTACCTTTTGGTACAAGGGGAAATTCCCATCAACATTCAGAATTTCATTTTACTATTTTTGAGAAATGAGATCCTTATAGTAAACATCCAGTTAAAGCTAATTTAAAAATAGAACTAGCTTTTTTTTAAATTTCAAAACACACACACCACACACACACGCACACATGCACGCACGCACACACACACACACACACACACAGACTTAATTCTATCCCAAATGAACTGTAGACCATAGAAAAATACATCCATCACTTAAGAAACAGCCATCTAAGTAATAGCATGAAAATGTAAAGTTAAAACATTTTGACTGTGGAAGCTTTATCATAATAAAATGGTTTAATTTCCCAGCGCATGAAATATACCCTCCAAGGAGCATACCTATTAATGACATGCTATGATTAATTAATTGGTTCTGGGAACTATTATACCATATTAGTCACTTTCATATTAGTGTTCCCAAGAGTGGCAAATAAATAAGACAGTGATTTTGCTTCTACATGCCCAGTGATTTCTTGCCAAGACATTCTGCTGACATGAATTCTATCTGCAATTTTTCACTTTGTACTCTCTCAGCCAAATAGTGCAGGGATGTGTAATATAAAGCTTAGAAAAGACTTCTGTTATATTTAGAATTTTTTTCCCTCAGATCTTTTCTTTTGTGTGTGATATTTCCTTCAGAGTCATGACAATGGATTATAACTGGGTTAGTTTCAGGGATACTTATGGTTTTACTGTTACTGATGAATATAGAGAAAAATTTAATACAGTAACATGACTTATCTGGCAAGGCATCATGTCCACAGACCTTCTAGGTATATGATCCCCATGTAAAAGTTACTTGTACAGACAATTAGTCGACAGTTATCTTCCCTCAATGCCAATTCCAATCTCTGCATTTATAAATAAGTCTCTAATTTATGTTTCTAGTTAGGTCCTGCTATCTATTTAAACATATGTTCACCACTCACAGTATAACTTTGCTCTTTTCTTATTTCTTCTGAAATGTGCCTGGTATTTGTTTTCTTTCAGAAAAAGCATAATTTAAATATGGTCATTCATTTTAAAAATAGTTGTAATTAGCAAGTTCTGCATTTGTTGATATGACATCATTGGACTTCACATATCAATAGTTCATGGGATGCTATGAGAATATTGAGTAGTCATTGCTTTTTTTTAAGGTACTTACACATAATGAAATTTATTTCCTTACATTTCAAAACACAGCTTAATATCATATCAATATATTCATGTCAAAGTATTTAATTAATGAAATATTCTCAAATAAAATACATACATGCCAGAAACATTGAAGCAAAACTTCCTATAGGCTATATAAAATATATAGTTAAAATAATATTATTTCTCCTTAGAGATGTTAACTCTGCAAATTTTGTAGAATCATTAAATTATGATCTGAATTTTCAGACATCGAATATAATATTATTTTTATGCTATATTGATCCTATTCACTTAAGATGCCTTCAATATTGTTCAGCAAAGAGAATAGGCTTCATCTTCTTTCATCCACAAGAAATTTATATCCTTGATCAAAATCTTATAATGAGACAAAAACTAGATGCTGTAACTTTCTTTCAAAAGAAACCCAAATCATCCCCAATTTTAGGAGAGCACAGTGTATGTTAACCATAGGCATTAATATATATAACACCTAGAGGATAAGCACAGAGGATAAGCTACCTGGGTGGGACCCAGTCCTGAAATTACCATTTCTGCCTTACCTGAGTCTAACCTTGCTGTGACCCAGGATGACCTTGAACTCAGGAATCTGCCTGCCTTTTTATCTGCCTGCCCTTGTATATTTCTAACAAGCTAGCTCATTGATGCACCTGCCTTTGTTCCTTTAGATTTTTGAAGCCCCTCATAATTCATATTGCACCCTTATTTTTTGCAAAGTTGAGAAATTACATATTCTTAGAGTTCTTTTTCACAGCCTTAAGGGCTTTCCTGAAGGTCCCAGTGTTTACCACTTTACTGAGCCACTAGCTACACTTTTGCCTCCTGGACTCTTGCTACCAGATTACCTGGAGTCATTAACGTTAACAAGAAAGACATTCCTAAAAGGAAGAACATAAAATATTTACATTATTACATAAAAAAGCCTTAGGACCATAGCAGTCATCAATACTAGTGGTGGCCCAAGTCTGCTGGCACTGTCCCAGGGACTGACTGTCATACAGTCCACATCAAGGCTATTATGGACATGGCAGTTTGAGGCCAACCAGACCAATTCAGTCAGAACCAAGAGAAGATATATTTAATCAATCAGCTTAAAAGATTAGATTGGAAATCCCTAGAAGCTTCCAGGCCTAGGCCTAAGGATACTTAGAGAAAGACAATGTCTGAGCTCAGGGTGAGCCACCTATTCCCATACCTTCACCATGGCTCTCATCACATCTCTCTACCTGAACAAATTAAAGCAACATTTACAACATACTAGTTTTAAAGTCTAGAATACAAAAGAAGTTACAGTTTAATTTTATATGTGAATCTCTTTCTGTGTTAGTCTTACTGAAGATATAGTCTTATGTCCAGTATATCTTTTTGGGCTCCTAGAAACCTGATCAAAATATTATAGAGAAGACAAGGGCCAGTAAGAGGGTGAAGCTACCATACTACTGTTGTTTCCTAAAGTCATATTGCCACACTGCATTTTAATAGTTTGTTACAGTCATAGATTGGTGCTGTTCTGATGTTGGAACAGAGAAGCTCTTTTGTGCAGGGAGTGATAGTTTATGTGCAGTCTTATATATAATCAAAATGACTGGGAAATGGTAGTCTTTAAAATCCATAATGTGTGTTCTCTCTCTCTCTCTCTCTCTCTCTCTCTCTCTCTCACACACACACACACACACACACACACACACACACACACACACAAATGCACCAAGCAAGATATCATCATAGAAAAGAAGACATAAATAATTCATAAATAATTTAAGAGCCAGAGGACAGGGAAGATTTATATGGAGTCTGGCCATCCAGGTATATCATTTCATTGTAGCTGTAATACTTATGTCTCTGTTGCTGTGGTAACATATCATGACTAAGGCAGCCTATGGAAGAGTTTATTGGGACTTTATCTCTAGAAGGATAAGAATCCATCATTGCAGTGAAATAAGGAAAGTATGGCAGACCTGGCAAGGGAACTGGATGCCTTAGAGCTTACATCTTGAACTGCAATCATGAAACAGAAAGCACACTAGCTGTGGACAAGGCGTTTTTTTGTTTGTTTGGGGGAGGGTTGTTTTGTTTTGTTTTTGTTTTTTATACCAATGCCTTCTTCCAGTGACATACTTCTTCCAACAGGGCCATAGCTTCTAAATGTACGTAAGAAACACTGCTAACTCAGTACTAAAATGAAGTCTATAGTGAAGATTAATAATTGAAAATACCATAGAAGTTGCTAAAACATGGTAACAATGGATACCTACACATTTCTGAGTCCTTCACCTTCCAAGTACAGATAAAAGAGATAACCATGGTCTCCCACCCCTTCATGGGGGGCATTAAAAGATGGTGTAAAAGGAGAGTGCCATTTTATCTACTACATGTAATCACTACAGGACTAAATAAAAAAGAAGAGGAAAGGTAAATCAGAGAATATTGAAACTGTCAAAATAGGAAAACAGAAAAACATGTAAATTATTTATATACTTTTAAAGATATCAAAAACTTATAATATAAAGATAATGCAAACGTTTAGTACTTAATGCAACTAAATATATTTAATTAAATATATTTTGATTTTATGAAATTTAGGGAGATTTACCAAAAAGAATAAACTCATTAGTCTTAAATAAAGAAAGAAATCATGGTAAAATAACAAACATATATACATGCAGAGAGAGAGAGAAGAGCACAAAAATCAAATCAGTACTAAATGAATTATAGAAATTACTAAGAATAATTTTAAAAGTGTGTAGATCACTTAACAGTCACTTTAGTGGTCATTTGAATAAAAATGCCTTTGATTAATTCATTCATACTCTACGATAATATGTTTTAATGTGCACTTTCTTTCTAAACTTTCTTTTCAGATATACCTTAGTCACCTTTGTGCCTGGATATATTTCTGCAAAATGTTTTAGCTCATTCATAGTTCATCACATCTTGCTTAGGAACTGTTAGAGATGTCATAACACTCTCACTAAATTTTGAAAAGTTTATTCATTCAGACAATGGACAGAACTTTGATAAGGAATCTTAAACATAAACTATAGCTATATGGCAACATGATTTCTTATTTTTCCACTGTTTATTTATTATTATTATTGTTTATTTATTTATTATTTCCACTGTTTATTTCCCAGTCATTTTGATTATATATAAGAAAGAACTTGCCTGTAATTACATTATTAATTATTCACATGTTACAAGAAAGTTAAAACACCTTGATAAATATTATCGCTTGGATTACACAAAGTATTTTCAAATTCTGCCTGATATTTTAATTACACTACATGTCATTGCTGTAACGTCTGAAACAAATCTATCTAAAGCAATACTATTTAGTTACTCTCTTAAGGTGGCATGCATAATATAAGTAAGTGAATTCACCTTAAGTGTTTGAACGAAATAGAATCCTCATAGTTGTTTGCTTTTAAATTTTTTCTATGCCCTCCTTTATAATCTACAGGCAGATATATATAATGAAGCAATTTTGTAGGTTTAAAGAATATGAAATGACAGTTGGCGCTGTGCATTTTTTCATGTTGTGTTTTATCCTTACAGTTTTAGCACATATAAAAATAGTATGTTAAACAATAGATCACAGATAAGTAAATTAAAATGCAGAGGGAATTCAAGTTTAGATAGACAATATTTATTTTTACCACACATAAAAAAGGAAATGATGTCATAGAGGAAGATGCTGGGAGTGTAGGTGCATTAAAGAGTGCTTGCCTAATATGGACAAGACACTGAGACTGACACACAGCACAACTAATTCAAAACCAACACGGCTGGCTGCAATAAGATTACTGTAGTAGCTGAGAAGATTTTATTTGTAATTGTAAAATAAATTTATTTCTAAGTATAAGTCTGTGAAAGGACTGATGCACAAATGGCAAGGATTATTTTTATTTTCTGTGCATGTGTCATATAAATAAAACTTAAGTGATTGCAGTGCTGTTATCTTAGAAAATACTTTAAGATCTTGGTCATCTGCAATTATATTATTAGTGTAACAAAATCCCGCTGTAGAAATCAGAAAGAGTGTATGATTCCAAAGAACAGTAACGAGAACCAGGAACATTAAACCACAAAGAAATTATCAGAGTATAAGATGGTGGGTATTTGAAAGGAACAACTATTTTCTGTGATTTATTAAAAATTAAAACTAAGATATTTTCTATATTGTATTAGTAACAACACACACACAAGCATCAGTTTAAGAAATATCTTTCTAATTCAATTTATAAGGAGGATATAGTGTCCATAAAGAATAGACCTGAAGCACAGATTATGGCATTGATGCATGCTTGAATCTGTCTTTAGAAGCAGCCCAACTCACATTTTAATATTAAGTGGAATGAACCTCAACTTTGTATTAACCATTCAAATAAGACAAGTCATGAATATTTAAGTCATTCTAAATTGCTTCCTTTCAAAAGACTGTGGGAATCAGAAGAAACAAAACAACGGAGCTGGATTCAAAAGCACAAACTCTTCCCAATTCATTAAATAAACCAGATATATTGGAACAGTAACCTATTTTAATAGAAACACATCTTATTCAAAGTTTACCCTTTATACCTCAAATCATATGTATTTATAGATACACTTATTTTGTATAAGATTTATTATGTATATCTCCCTCCTTATGATTGTAGAACTAAGTGCAGTTTCTGTGAGTTTGTAGTTTGCTGCAGAATCACTGTAGCCTGTTGGACCAGCAGCCCCAAAAGAATGCTAAGCTGCACCTTGGTAAGCAAACTCCATAACTATCACACGTACAAAAAAAAAATCTATTTCCTAGCCAACTCTGACAAAATGACAACTATTCTTATACTATTTTCTTAGATTTTCATCATCATCATCATCAAAAAAAAAGTTTCATATGGACCAAGATCAGAACATATATTTGTGAACAGTTCTACAGGATGGAACCCACAGAGATAATAGTTACACATCATCTGAGCCATGCCTTGCCTTACTCTGGTCCATGTGTGTCCTCATGACTGCTCTCTTAGGGAGAGCTTATGGGAAATCTTCCTGGTTCAATTCCTTTTCCTTTCCTCAATAATACAGAATTTATGGTCCGAATGTCCTTCTGAATATCCTCTCCTGCAATGATCTTTCATAACTGCAGACCTGATCATCTGCCCATCAGCAAATGTCTATTTCAGTATCAAGGTTTTCCAACCTTGCAGTCAGATGTGTGTGTGTGTGTGTGTGTGTGTGTGTGTGTGTGTTTGTGTGTGTGTGAGTGTGTGTGTTTCTGTGTGTATAAGTTTTCTTTTTCACTTGTATTGCTGTCATTTTGAGTCTTTTCCTTCCTTTCATGTGGAAGCTTCTCTTATCCAGACTGGTTTTTATTAATTTTGTTGGAATCTATAGTCTTCCATCACCTGGGGAAATACAGACAAAACATCTTCCCCAATGTAACACATTCCTTAAGTTCCATTCTGATGTCAAACATCTGTACAGTATACAGAGTTATCTAATTCAGCAGGCTTTATTTTTTCTACAATCCAGTGCCTTTTGAGAAACATCCCCCATTCTCTTTATCAAGGTACAATTATTTCTTTATCGAGCCATATATAAACTAGACACCTAAGTGCTTTCAATCCATTCCTGGCTCTACAACAGTGGACTTAGCCTCTCATCCATATGAACACAGAAGCAATCAAAATATATTACATAAGATATCAATGTACACAGTTAAAATAGGTATTCATGTTCTGAGATTGATAAGAACTTGCCAAAAACAAACAAACAAAAACATCTTTCAGTACTTCTAAATCATCCTGTTCTTTCAACTCGAGCTAATTTAACTTTGATATATGGAAGCAATAGAAGCTGAGCAATCTTGTCTCCCACTCTATCCTGTAAGGATTTCTTTTTTATTAAATATTTTATTTATTTACATTTCAAATGTTATCCCCTTTCCCATTTTCCCCTCTGCAAACCTTCATCACATTATCCCTCTCCCTACTTCTATGACAGTGTTCCCCCACCCACCAACCCACTCTCACCTCAAGTCTCTGGCATCACCCTTCTCTGGCGGATCAAGCCTCCACAGGACCAAGGGCCTCTCCTCCCACTGATGACTGACTAGACCATCCTATGTTACATATGTGGCTGGAACCATGAGTCCCTCCATGTATACTCTTTGGTAGGTAGTTTAGTCCCTGAGAGCTCTGTTTGACCTGGTTGGTTGATATTGTTGTTCTTTTGGGGTTGCAAACCCTTCAACTTCTCCAGTCCTTTCCCTAGCTCCTCCATTGGGGTCCCCACGCTCAATCCAATGGTTGGCTGTGCACATCCACATCTGTATTTGTAAGGCTCTGGCAGAGTCTCTTTCTGAATCTCTCCTTTGAAGTCTTCATTTATAATTTGTAAATGTTCAATGAATCCTTGAGATATTAGGCTACTTCTTCCTAAAACCATTCCTACCGTCTTTGGGGATAGTGGTCCATAAACTTCCGTGGATATTTTATAGCATGATATTTTTATGATAATATGAGATTTTTATTTATGGATAAGGCTAGGTCAGCACTTCCTTCTATTGCATGCATTGGATCTCCAATGCTTACCTTAGATACTTCTCTTCCAAAGTGCTCCTCCCATGAAATCTCAAAGCATAATGTACACTTGGTTCCTACAGCTAAGGTTGCAGTCCTAATTACTATCAGAACTGTCCTTTTTGTCTTACATAGTTCAGCTTTGACCTTGTTATATCCTAATTTTCTTCTCTCTCTCCATGTTTCCATGTAAACATATAATAAAGCATGTCAGAATATGAAGGTATTTAAATTTCCCTATGTACTGATATTGATGTGTCAGGCAGATATCTGTCAATGACTTAGTGAGAGGTCTAATAAGCATGCCTGGGGCCTTTCTCTAACAAATCATATTTCAACGGACTTACACATATGCCAGAATGACCATAAATTTAGAATGATATTTGCAATGCATAAAACCCATAAATGTAGCAACCAAATACCTAATTAAAGTCTCAACCAGTTACACAAATTCCTCAAGGAGAAAAGTTTTCCAAGATTTACATTCAACTATGCTACCTTGTGTAGTACTGAAAAACAAACAAAAAAACCCAAAACCTTTAAACAACTTTCAGGTTGAATAGAAGATAAAGTAAAATGCAATAATAACAATAAAATTAATAATAATCTTTAGAAACAGAAGGGAGAAAACAAGAAAATATGTATTTGGAGAATATGGTAATTACATAGTTAGCTAAAGGTGCATGCCACCCAAGTTAAAGCAAATATCTTAGAAAACTAGATTGCTGCCTTCTCATGCTAAACTAATTCTTCTTCCAAAGTGAAATGTCATCTTCAAGGTTACTTTATGTTACAGTTTTCACTATAAATATCCACAGAGACCCATAGGGTTCTCTCAATCCATACATTTTTGGGCCAAGGTTTGGGGAAAGCAAGAGAAGAGTTAATTTATATTTGAAAAAAACAAAATGCTTTAAAAAAATTCACCGCTGCTCTCTATTTCTTTATTTCTTTTTTTTACAGTCTATTACTTTTCTCAATACTTTATTATCAGGCAAGTGAATAGAACTAGACAATATCATCCTGAGTGACCCAAAAGGACATAAATGATAGATACTCATTGATAAGTGGATATTAGCCAAAAAGTTCAGAATACTCACGATAAAACTCACAGTAGAAGGAAGAACCAAGTATGGATGCATCCATTCCACTTAGAACAGACAGAAAACAGAATAATCACAGGAAGCAGAGGTAGCAAGGGACCTGGGTGGAAGAGGGGAGGGGAGAGAAAAAAATGAGGGGCCAGGATCAGGTATGAGTGAAGACAGGAAAGAAGCCCCGGGGACCTGGAGAATGAATAGAAATATGCAGCAGTGTGGGGGTGGAACAGTGGGAACCACGAGAAAGTCCCAGACACCAGGGATGTGGGAGGTCCTAGGAACAAGTGGAGATGATATTAGCTGAAAAGCCCAATAACAGGAAAATAGCCACCTCCAGCTGAGGAATGGGGCCACCTACCCATCTCAAAATATTTAACCCAGAATTGTTCCTGTCTAAAGAAAATGTAGGGGGAAAAATGGAACAGAGACTGAAGGAAAGGCCATCCAGAGACCACGTCAACTTGGGATCCATCTCATGAACAGACATTAAACCTGAACACTATTGCTGAAGTCACAATATGCTTGCAGACAGGAACCTGGCATGACTGTCCTTTGAGAGGCTCTGCCAATATCTACCTGAAATAGAAGCAGAAACTTACAGAAAACCATTGAGCTGAGTCTGGGGTCCCCTGTAGAAGAGTTAGGGGATGGACTGAAGGAGCTGAAGGGGACTGCAACCCCAAAGGAAGAATAACAGTGTCAACTTACCAAGCATCTCAGAGCTCCCAGGGTCTAAACCTCCAAAAAAAAAAATATGTGGCCTGGTCTATGGCCCCTTTTAAATATGTAACAGAGGACTGTCTTGTCTGGTTTCAGTGGTAGGGAATATGCTTGGTCCTCTGGAGGCTTGATGCCCTGGAGAAGGAGGATGCTAGGGGGTGAGGTGGAAATGGGTGGGTGGGTGAGCACCCTCTTAGAGGTGAAGGGGAGGAGAAATGGACTGGGGAACTCATTGAGGGGGGACCAAAAAGGAGAACAACATTTGACATGTAAATAAAATAATTAGAAGAAGAAGAAGAAGAAGAAGAAGAAGAAGAAGAAGAAGAAGAAGAAGAAGAAGAGGAGGAGGAGGAGGAGGAGGAGGAGGAGGAGGAGGAGGAGGAGGAGGAGGAGGAGGAGGAGGAGGAGGAGGAGGAGGAGGAGGAGGAGGAGGAGGAGGAGGAGGGAGAGGGAGAGGGGAAGGGGAAGGGGAAGCAGAAGGGGAAGGGGACAGGAAGTTGTTGATATCTGGTATCTCTGTAACCATGTTTGGTATGTGGTAAAGCATCTACAGTAAATCACTCTAGTGGGTGTATTTTCTTAATTTACTATTCTTAACAGGCCACAAAGGGCCTTATCATCTCATGATAAAATTGAAAATAAAATACTCAGAATAATTTTAAATTATAAGTTTATAAATTACCATACAAAGCCTACTACAATTAACTCAAAACGAATAATTTCATTACATATAACAGTTAAAAGAATGCATACACAGAATATTTATCCTAAAGGCAAAACAAAACAAAACAAACAAAACCAGCTTTGCTTATAATAAGAAATGTAATATCACATTTTTCTTTAGATATGCATGTGTTCAGGCTCCCATTCAAAAATATCATAACACCTTAAATTGAGTGTTCTTATTTTCATTAACAAGTTGCAAGATAATGAACTGAAAAATTACTGAATGTTGTGCATTTACAACTAATGCAACACACAGTTTTTGAGAATAATTATTTTCTTGTGACCCTGAGAAGAAATATATTTTAGTACTATTAACACAGCCAAATAAAGATTAATGATAGAAAGATACAAAGCAAAAGAATCTGCATACTATATTAAAATAAATAATATTTATAATATCTCTACCAGGATAAAAGGACACATTGAAATATCCTGGAAATTAATGCTAATTCTGTATCTGGTACTAATAAATATGATTAAACAGATAACACATACTAAAACTAGGGCAGAAAGTAAGCTGATAGATGAAGCCAAAACCTGCTATAAAATTGCAATGAAAAATTACTATTAAACAAGAAAAGAAATATAATTTGAAAAAACCTATTCTATATAAATAAATTAACAATTAGGTTAGATGTAAAAGCATAAATGATGTTCAATTAAATTATGTAATATTCTTATTTACCTAAAGCTCCATACAAAAATGAATTAAAGTTCATTGATTCATTAAATCAAATAATGTAAAATTTGCAAAATGTACATGTGAGAATGGACATGAGAAAATTAAAGAGATGTTATTGAAGATACATAATAGACCTAAACAACAAAGACTAACAACCACATGACTGATATTTTAAGTATTTTTCCCAACAAGTAACTTGATCCAACAATGAATATATAAATATATATTAAGATGGGAAGGACTTTAAATAATTTAATCTAGGGCCTTGTTTTTCATAAGTTCAAATCTGTATGTGCACCATTTGCATACTGGAATGTTAATGTTAATAAATGTATATAATTGAAAGAGACATAAGTTAGTCATTACATTCTTGAATAATAATAATAAAATATATAATAATAGAGTATTATAAAATAATAAAAATATAAGCAACCCAAAACGATAGTCTCTTGTTTCCAAGCAATTGTATATATAAAATAAGAAATTCACAGTTATTGAAGACAAAATATGGAAGTGTGTTAAAGTTTCATATTTATTTGTCTGGCTATCATAAGATAAAGTATAAAATGCCCTTTAGTCACAATAGATATTCTGATAAATCTTTTCTATATGTCTTCACGGCCTTGTGTGGAAACCCCTTTTATTTTGCAATATAGATAAAAATATAAATATTTAAAGGTTTCATCTTTGAAATTGTTTAAATAAAACTTATAAATAATACTTTATAAAAATAAAATTCATATATGTTTTACTATTAATGCAATCTAGAGTTCTCAAGTTAGAGCTAAAGTGTGTTAGCACCCTGTAATCAATTTGTCTTGTGTAAACATATTTGCATATTGCATAAGCAATATATTCATACTTGAAAATTCATCCACATGTCCTTGGTTTATGTCATTCTCATATGATCTCTCTATGAGCTTTATATTATAAACTTGATGCCATTTATTGTAGCTCAATAAACAATTAGGGAAGACATGAGCACCCAGTTCACAAGAAATGGAAGGAAACATGGCTTTCTTCCTAACCATATGCAGTTGGCCATTTAAGATGTTTTCCCCTGAAAATAATTGCACACTAATTATTCTCAAGGGAAAAAGTCTTGATTCCAGTTTGCAAATTGATTTATATTTGTTTGTGTTCCAAGTGATACCATTTTGTGGTATTGGCAGACTTGTAGAGTGCATTTTTCATCCTTGTTTATATGGCACAAATAAATCACATCAATAAAGCATTTTATTAACTCTTTATAATATGTACAGTAGTCATTTGTTTTGTCAATAAATCGCTGATTTTTATTGGCCATGTCACTTTTAAACAGAGCATAAAATGCAGCTACATAAGGGCCTAAGGCATAAAAGAAAGGCTTTTCCTGACAGCATATAAAACTGAGAAAGATGAAAATGTGACTAAAGTGGAAATTTAAAATAGATTTCATGAACACTGTAATTAGCATAAAATAAACAAGCAGAAAGCTCACTGACTCTTATTTTTAGATGAAATCCAGTCTCGTTCTTAGATAAAAGAATGCCTGCATTTGTGTGCATCTATTTATATAATATGTGTTTTATAGTATCAGTGTTTAAATGATATTTCAATAAATCTATTATTAATATTTCCATTTATTACATGTTGTGAAGTTTTATTTTATGTTCCAAAGTTTCACATTTTAACTCTATAGTAATACATTTTATTTACTACCTGTTTTATTTTTAGATTTGAATTGAATCTTCTGTTTTCTAGTTTTTATATTTTAAAAGTAGCACTGTCTGAACATTTCTATTATATCATTCTGGAAATTCTTACCATCTTTTCTCCTTTTTTTTTTTCACTCTTGGATAACATTCAATCTCAGGCATGCTAAGCAAGTGTTCTACCAATAATCTGTATTTTAATCTTATTTCACTTACTTCTCTATAATATTTTTACATGAAAATATTACTTCATTCATTATTTACTCATTCAAGTGAGTATGTATACCTCCTCTCAAAGTCATAACCTTTTCATCGATGTTACAAGCACATATATGGATGCAAAAATAAATATATATATAGATCAAACTGCTCAGTCTCTATGTTATTTGTATATATGGCTTCAAAACTGGCTATTAGGTATTAGATAATCAACTGATGAGTTCATTCCTAGTGAGGACTATTTCTCCAACTATCAGCATTTCTTAGTTTTCTGTAGTTCTTTTTGTAGGATTGGAGACTCATGCTCTTACCGCATACACATCAAGAAGTCTGCTGCATTTTTCTTGTTCAGCTCTAGGAGCGAACATTGACAGTAAAGATGACAAACTTTCTCTTAAACTGTATATGTATCTTTATACACAGACTTATGTCTATGGTGTCTTTTTAGATAGATAGTTAATAGTATGATTATTTGTAAATTTTTCAGACATGCTTATTGTGATTTTATCCTCCCCCCTCTGTTTCCTGTAGTAATCTACATCCCCATTCCCCAACTAGGCAACTAGAGCCCTTCCACTTTCTCTGTTTATTCAATCAGGTCAATTGTATACCAGGAGGAGATGAGAGAAAAAACAAAACAAAACAAAACAAGCAAACAAACAAACAAAAAAAAAACAACCTTCATTCACCTTTAGGCAGATAACAAACTGGAGCAGACACTATGCAAAAAACAGTGGAGAATTCTCAAATTAATAATGATAATAATAATAACAACAAGAACAAAATTTATGGAGAGGTACTTTTTACCAAATCGGTTCTTAATTTGGTCAATAAAGAAGGTGGAAGTCAATTTCTGTGTGAAAGATAAAGATGGGACTTCCAGGTCCCAGGAGGAAAAGTGGAGACTCAGGAAAAGAGAATATCTTCTTTTCAATAAGGCTTTGAAATGAGAAGCACTAACAGCCATGTAAGATCTTGGGATAGCAATAGAACTAGAAATCTCTGCGACCTGGAGCCTCAACCATATGCAGCAGCTGGCTGATATGGACCAGCTGATATAGGTTAGCTGATAAGGTTAAGGCAGGAGATTCAGTGCTGTACAAAGGTGTGATTTGGCTAGTTTTAAAATAGTAAACTGTTTTTCTTCTGCAGAGCTAAGAGGGAAAGAAAAGATAGAAGCCAGGGCAATAGCTGGTGGCTTGGTAGAGCTGAGCTTGGAAGAATGGGCAAATGAGGAGTGAGGCAGGCTGCCTTCAATCTGGGAGCTAAGCTGGGGGAACAGGCTGTGGTCCCAGGCAGAGGACCCGGCTTCTTTTTAAATTTACACCCAAAAAGAAAAGGAAAAGTCAGGTGACAGCACTTGCTGGTGAGGATATAGAAAGAGAACACTCCACATCCTCACCAGCATCTGCTGTCACCTGAATTTTTGATCCTAGTCATTCTGACTGGTGTGAGGTGGAATCTCAGGGCTGTTTTGATTTGCATTTCCCTGATGATTAAGGATGTTGAACATGTTTTCAAGTGCTTCTTAGCCCTTTGGTATTGCTCAGTTGAGAATTCTTTGTTTAGTTCTGTACCCCATTTTTAATGGGGTTATCTGAATTTCTGGAGTTCAGCTTCTTAAACTCTTTGTATATATTGGATATTAGTTCCCTATCAGATTTAGGATTGGTAAAAATCCTTTCCCAATCTGTTGGTGGCCTTTTTGTCTTCTTGACAGTACTGTTTGTCATACAGAAGCTTTGCAATTTCATGAGGTCCCATTTGTCGATTCTTGCTCTTACAGCACAGGCCATTGTTGTTCTGTTTAGGAATTTTTCCCCTGTGCCAATATCTTTGAGGGTTTTTCCCACTTTCTCCTCTATAAATTTCAGTGTCTCGGGTTTTATTTGGAGTTCTTGGATCTACTTAGACTTGAGCTTTGTACAAGGAGATAAGAATGGATATATTCTCATTCTTCTACATGATAACCTCCAGTTGTGCCAGTACCATTTGTTAAAAATGCTGTCTTGTTTTTTCTACTGGATGGTTTTAGCTTCCTTGTCAAAGATCAAATGACCATAGGTGAGTGGGTTCATTTCTGGGTCTTCAATTCTATTCCATTGATCTACCTGTCTGTTGCTGTACCGATACCATGCAGTTTTTTATCACAATTGCTCAGTAGTACTGCTTGAGGTCAGGCATGGGGATTCCCACAGAGGTTCTTTTATTGTTGAGAATAGTTTTTGCTATCCTAGGTTTTTGGTATTCCAGATGAATTTTCAAATTGCCCTTTTTAACTCAGTGAAGAATTGAGTTGGAATTTTGATGTGAATTGCATTGAGTCTGTAGATTGCTTTTTATCCTGCTTTTTCAGGATAGCCAGAAAACCTGACATAGTATTAACACTAGATCCAGAAATACCTCTCTTGAGCATATACCCAGAAGATTTTCTAAATGGTAATAAGGACACATTCTCCACTATGATCATAGCAGCCCTATTTATAATAGCCAGACCCTGGAAATAAACCGGATCTCCTTCAACAGAGAAATGGATACAGAAAATGTGGTACATTTACACAATGGAGTACTACTCAACTATTAAAAACAATGAATTCATGAAATTCTTGGGCAAATGGATGTATCTGGATGATATCATCCTGAGTAAGCTAACCCAATTACAAAAGAAGTCACTTGATATGCACTAACTGATAAGTGGATATTAGCCCAGAAACCTAGAATACCCAAGATACAACTTCCAAAACACAAGAAAATCAAGAAGGAAGACCAATGTGTGGATACTACATTCTGCCCTAGAACACGAAATAAAATATCCATGGAAGGAGTTGCAGAGAAAAGTTTGGAGCTAAGATGAAAGGATGGACTATCCAGAGACTGCCTCACCTGGGATCCATCCCATAATCAGCCATCAAATGCAGACACTATTGCATATGCCAGCCATATTTTGCTGAAGGGACCCTGATATAGCTGTCTCCTGTGAGGCTTTGCCAGTGCCTGGCAAATACAGAAGTGGATGTTCATAGTCATCTACAGGATGGAACACAGGGCCCCCAATATAGGAGCTAGAGACAGTAACCAAGAGCTGAAGGGGTCTGCAACCCTATAGGTGGAACAACAATATAAACTAATCAGTACCCCCAGAGCTCATGTCTCTAGCTGCATATGTAGCAGAAGATTGCCTAGTCGGCCATCATTGGGAAGAGAGGCCCCTTGGTCTAGCAAACTTTATATACCCCAGTACAGGGGAACGCCAGGGCCAAGAATTGGGAGTGAGTGTGTAGGGGAGCAGGGCGGGGAGAGGGTATATGGGACTTTTTGGATAGGATTTGAAATGTAAATGGAGAAAATACCTAATTAAAAAAATATGGGGGAAAAAAGGAGTGAGTGACCCTATAAGAAAGCCAGCAGTCTCAACTTACCTGGAACCCTGAAATTGCTGTGACAATGAACCACTAACCAGGCAGAATATACCAGATGATATGAGGACCCCAAAACATGTACAGCAGAGGACTGTTTGGATCTTGATTCAGTCAGAGAAGATGCACCTAATCCTCAAGAGACTGGAGGCCCTAGGGAGTTGGGAGATTTGGTGGGGTGGAGGGATGGGGACATCCTCTTGGAGAAAGGGGAAGGCATAAGATGTGGAACAGTCAGAGGGTTGTTGTGGGGGCAGTGGTAGATAAAAACTGGACTGTAAAAAAAGATTAAAGAATAAAAAGAAAGAAAGAAGTAAAAAATTAAAAAGTAAAATAAGATTAAATGAAATCTATCTTATGACCCAGGTATACCAGGCCTTGTCATTCTACTCCTTAGAAACTTGATCAGCCATGCTCAATACTATTTAAATCACAATATTTTGAAAATAAAAAGAACCTCAATGCTTTTAACCATCAAATACATAATGAAATTGTGGCACATATACACCATGGAATGCTATTCAGTTACAAATCTTAACATATGAGAATACAGCCTATAGTAATTACACAAACTAGGAAAGTAAGAAGGACCATTGTTGTGATAATGGTTAGAGGGGAGCATTAGAAATGGTTTGTGTATTCTTATCATCATACACTCTTCCTATCAATTATTGTGGGTGTGTTTTCAAGTGTTAAATGTAGAATTTTTTTTTACTTTAGTAGTAGTTCTCATTGAATTGATATATATTAAGAGAAATTATGCAGTTGATATAAACCAATTAGCTATTTTCTATTATGTATATATTCAATAATGATTGCACTTGTCCTCTCATAATTGAGCTGAAAGACTAACATATAGCAGGTCACTTAATATCTTATTAATTATGAAGATAAAATCTTCATATATAAGTTATATCTGAAAGTATAGTCTTCTAAAAGTTAGATGCAAACAATGGTATAAAATGTTTTGAAATTACATGGGACAGTTATAATTCTGTTGGGAAAATATTCTTCCAACTTTCCCCACATAAAGTAGAACACTACAAAATGATCTTGTATAAAAATATAAAAGAAAGACAAGCAAACTATGTATCACACACAGAGAAAATATGTGTCTTGACTATGCTAATTTTCCTCATGGCTAAGACTGGTAGAGTGTACCATAAATCAAAATCAGCAACACTGTGTAGAAGAAAACATGATCCAGGGAAACTGAAGTGGAACTGAAAAATCTACTTTGACATAAATGATGGTTAAAAAATATATATGTGCACAAACAATACTAAATCTGAAAGAAAAAATTTACAACAAGACACAAAACAAAACCTAGGTCATAGCTAACTGGCACCTTAGCTATATCATTTCCTTCCACCCCAATCCACTGCTGCTGCCATGGATGTCTCAATTAATAACAACCATTCCAGTCTAACAATCAGCTAAGAAAAGTATAAACCATACAGAAGGAGCAGAAATGGCAGGGTAAGCAGACACATGAAGTCCAAATTTACCTACACAGATGTTCACAGAAGTTGTTTCTATCACATTGCTCCTGATTGGGGTTTGAAAATTTATAAAATGATGTGAATAATAATGTATCAAAATAATTTAAAAGTCTAAAAATTATTATTACATCACTGGAAGCTAGACAGAGATCTTACAAAAATAAAGTTTCAACTCTTATAAGCACTTTGAAAAGTTGACTAAAAATTCCTAGTGTTTGTGTTTTCCAATGCTTCCAAAAGGGAAATGGGAGAAAAGGCCAGATGAGCAGATTCAGGGATGAATAAGTAACTTCAAGGAAACATTTTTACAAAGTGACCTGAAGGGGCTGAAACCACGGCTTGTCATTTAGAGCACTGCTCACTGTCGAGAAGATCTGAGTTGTTTCTAGCATATCCTGATAACTCATGATCGTTTCTGGCAAGCACAGGTACTGTACACATTTGGTACATGGATGTATATGCAGACAGAACAAACATGCACAAAACATAAAATCAAAATTTAAAAAGAAAATATTACATGGAGATGCATTACTGCAGGGATGGTAAAAAAATACACACAAAGTAAATTAATTTAAGTCAATCTATCCAATAAGAATAGAACAATGCTCCCTATATACCATAAGAAAACAAATAAAAATCCCAGTGTCAGGAATTTGTTATTTCTTTTGGAGATATTAGCAAATAAGTTTCCATAGAAGACTAAACATTACATGCTAATTCCAATGTCCTTGGTTACACACAAAACTGAATAATGACCAGTTACTAAAGGCGATTTCTTTTATGTTTTATGTTGTATGGTCCTATTTTCTGTTCGTGTGTTTCACATTTTCATGTAAATAAATTTACTTGACTGTGAAACTGTTTCAAAATTATAAAAGCTGTGTAGAGGACTAACTTGATTTTATTGTTTTTCCTTAAACACAAAATCGAACATTCACAGAATATTTTCATTTCCATTCAGTATTCAGGTATTAGTAATAAGTTAACTAATTAATTTATTAATGATTTAGTAATGAATCCACGAAGGAGAAGAAAAGCTGAAAGAACTTGTTGATGGCTTGTGGTAAAAAGGAATGTAGGATGATGTCTATTTCAGCCTTGTCTTCTCCATGCTTCTGTAATGTGCACTGCAGGCTGTCTGCAACTGCTAGGTCTCTTCACTCCTCACCTTTGTGTGCTTGAACCACAATAGACTTACTTTTGTATTGATATTAATTCTATTCTATGATATCTGATAATCTACTAGAACTGTTTTTCACTGCACCTGAAGTCCTTTCAGCCATCCAATCTCTTTCATTTGGTACTTATTCTAAAATCGGATATTAGTTAGACTAACTTTCATATTAAACTCTTCAATGAATCCCACCAAGAAAAATGTTAAATACCCAGAGCTTGATTACAAAATATGAAGACAGTGAGTCTTCTCTGTGTATTAACCTTCCACCATTTCTCCATCCAGAACATGAGCTTCTGTGAAGCAAGACACCTGGGTAAGTCAAATGTTCCTAGCATTTACACCCTTGTCCTTTTGTCACATCATTACCCTTTAATGTGAAACTGTTTTGCTTCCATATTGCCCAGTTTCAAATTCAGGTCTGCTCTTCAAGCTCTAGCTAGCTTAATTCTTGCTTACTCCCCAAACTCATTTGTAAAGACTCCAGGCAAAAGTGCTGCTGTTTCCAGTCTAAATTCTTATGCAATTCAGCATCTGCTTACACTTGTGAATGCATTATTCACTACTCTGTAGAACCATGAATGCTATTGCATATGTTTAATTTATAGATTGGCTTTAGAGATATAATTTTAACACAGTTGTTATATAAAAAAGAAAGCACCAAACATAGCACATGCTTGATAGAGGAAGATGATTTTTTTGTTAAAATGAAAATGTAGCAAGATTATTTAAGGAAAAGTAAGACCACAATAACTTCATTTTCTCCTAAATTGTGTTCTCATGTTTCTATAATTTTTCCTCACAGATTCTATGATTTAGAAATTATGAAGTGGTGCAATCTAGGTAAAATGCATACATCACAGGTAAACGTAGACTTTTAAATATGTTTAAAATATTCAAAATAACAGTCAGGCCAAAATTAGGACTAAAAAACACCAAAATAACATCCTTATATTACCTCCTTCTTACTCTTCAATTTTTTTTCAGTTTTGATATCTTTATCTGAATATGAACATTTTTTCATATCAATGTAAAATTTGCTATTTTAATTTTTCCTGAGTCTTTTGCAACCTGTTGTTTTTATTAAAATACTTCTTTTTTGTTTTTGTTTTTGTTTGGTTTTGGTTTTTTTGAGACAGTGTTTCTCTGTATAGCCCTGACTGTCATGGAACTCACTTTGTAGACCAGGCTGGCCTCGAACACAGAAATCTGCCTACCTCTGCCTCCCAAGTGCTGAGATTAAAGGCATGCGCCACCACACCTGGCTTAAAATACTTTTTAAAATTAAGTATAATTTAAAATTTCTGGTAGGTATGACTGAAGCTCTTAATGTTTTGAGCTCTGTAAACTCAAGTTATCATTTCTTGAAGTTTTGTCACCAATCAGCACATGTGAAGTGTGATGAAGTCCAACATAATCTACCCAACTGATGTCTTCATCTATTAATTTATCCAGTATTGAAACATTACATATGATTTTATTGATTTCATTATTATTCTATAATGACATTATGAATTTTAAATTATACACACAGTTTTCATTCATTTTCCTCCATTTATTTTACTCTAATTTTCAAGCTCTACCTATTTTAAATCCTCTCTCTCTCTCTTTCTCTCTCTCTTTCTCTCTCTTTCCTTCTTTTTTCAAAATCCATTTTTAAGCATCCTAAGCAAAAGTGTATATCCTTCATGTCATATCCATACTGATACATAAAATCTTTATGTTGTGTGATAAACTCTCAAAAACCATATTAAACCAGAAGAATATCTATTTCATGCATCTTAAAACCAGATATAACTTCTATTTCAGGCTTGACTTGACACATGATATCTACAGATGTGAACAGAATTTGGGCAACACTCCACACATTTCCATTTTTAGATAACAAGCATAAGATAGCTGCTTCTGTTGGCTGGTCAATTACTTTCTAAATCTTGAATCAGTTGCTTTGCTATGGACATGAGAAATATTTATTGAGCTGTGAGCTCCAGAAACCCACAGAGGTAGTGTGAGATAAGCATTAATGGGAATGAATGTCTGGGAAAACCCACCATCCCAGAAAAAACAATGTCAGTCAACTATTCATTATATGGTAGATTTTCAAGATGTGGGGCAAATGTCTATGTCTTATGTGAGTTATTGTTTAACTAGCCCTAATACACTTTCCTTATGTATTCATAAATGAAAACTTCCTCTCTAATTTATAAATTTATCCACATATGGGGATTCCTATTAATTCAGTAAACACACAGAGAATGTGGCTGAGGAAAAAAATTAATGTGCGTAGGATTGCCCATGTAAAGCACACCAGTCAAAGCATTTGGACACACATGAATATGCTGAGTATATTTGTAAATTGCCTACATAACAGAAGAGTACACTAAGTATCTGAAGGAGGTTAGACAAATCAGTATAGAGGCAAATTTGTGGTGTAGGTAACACGCATCTGAGACAGTGGTACTAGAAATTGAACTATGCTCTGCAAGTTGTATATAAAATTAGACTTAAATGCAGAATGGAAGCTGACATAATGGCTCAGGAGGAAAAGGGAGTAAAAATATTTGCAGCCAAGCTTCAAAACTTGACTTTAATATCCAGTACAATATGAAAGAAAGCAAAAACCAATTCCTAAAAGTTGTTTTCTGCCATTCATATGCATGCTGTGTGTTTGTTTACACACATAAATAAAAAGGGGAAGCAGAATGAATGGCCATCATATGTAGTAGGGAGTAGATATTTCTGTTTATAACTAGAGAAACACTGAATATTACTGAAAAATACTGTAATTATATATGTATGTATGTATGTATGTATGTATGTATGTATATTAGAACAGTTTTGTTCATAGTTCAAAACTAGTAGTGTGGAAGTTGTTTAACAGTATCATAATGTCTCTCCTTCTCCGTCATCACCTTGGCAGTTGGGAGACCTGATCCCAGGGTTATGTGAGTGGGAGAGCAGGCTCTGCACCTCACGTGAGCAGTACAACACCTGGGACTGAATGCAGAAGAAATTTGAAGAGGAGTGTGCAAATGAGTAATACTCTCTCCACTCTTACCAAATGCCAACTGAGGTCTAGACAGCTGGTCCCCAGATTTGGGAGATCTGTCCTGCCCATGCCATTAATGACTGTAGTACTCAAGAGAGGTGGCCATGTGCCTGCCTGGGAAACACAGTGGAGCTGAAACTGATGGCAAAGTTACAGTTGAACCAGCCCTAAGGATGTGAGAGCTAGGGCCCAGCCTCTTGCAGGCTGTAGTAATTGGGTGAATAGGCTTTGTAGTTCAGCTCTAGTTGAAATCAGTTCTCTTCTTCTACCATGGAGATCTATGGGATTCAGTACATATTGCCATCCAGTTGTAAGCCTTTATCTGTTGAGCCTTCTCAACAAGCACTGGTCATACAATTTAGAGGGAAGACCATAGAGGTAAAGCCATTACACCAATTTTCTGCAATTATCACTCAGCACATTTTTGGAATGTCTTATCATAAAGTTGCAGTCTTTGCTCCTATGTTTTGCTACGCATTACTAAGAAAGTCAATGCATTGACCACATTTGCATGAGGTTTATGCTAATGTATGTCTTTATTGGAGAAAGATCCATAAAATTCAATTCAAACTTCTTACATAATATAGCTTTGCCTTTTTGATTTGATAATTTTACCAATAATTTGTATATGATATGGACATATAATTTGTATATGATATGGACATATGGATACATATTTTATATGTTGAGTTGTAGGGGAACATTATTTTATCTTACTATTACTTTATTTTATGTCTGAAATAATTTGAGACATAATTGCCTATTAATTGATTAATCTTTGTTTTGTTGTTGTTGTTGTTGTGCTTTTTGGTTTGGGGTTTTTTTTTGTTTTGTTTTTTGTTTTTTTTTCTGTTTTTGTTTTTATTTTTTGTTTTTGTTTCGAGACAGGGTTTCTCTGTATAGCCCTGGCTGTCATGGAACTCACTTTGTAGACCTGGCTGGCCTCGAACTCAGAAATCTGCCTGCCTCTGTCTCCCAAGTGCTGGGATTAAAGGCATGTGCCACCACTGCCCTGCTAATCCATTAATCTTTTTTTTTTTTTTTTGGTGCATGCCTTTTTTTTTATTATTATGTATTTTCTTTAATTACATTTCCAATGCTAACCAAAAGCCCCCCCCCCCACTCCCCTACCCACCCATTCCCATTTTTTGGCCCTGGCATTCCCCTGTACTGGGGCATATAACGTTTGCCTGACCAATGGGCCTCTCTTTCCAGTGATGGCCAACTAGGTCATCTTTTGATACATATGCAGCTAGAGTCAAGAGCTCTGGGGTACTGGTTAGTTCATAATGTTGTTCCTCCGATAGGGTTGCAGATCTCTTTAGCTCCTTGGATACTTTCTCTAGCTCCTCCATTGGGGGCCCTGTGATCCATCCAATAGTTGACTGTGAGCATCCACTTCTGTGTTTGCTAGGCCCGGCCTAGTCTCACAAGGGACAGCTATATCACAGTCCTTGCAACAAAGGCTTGCTAGTGTATGCAATGGTGTCATCTGGAAAGAACCCAGATGTCCCTCAACAGAAGAATGGATACAAAAAATGTGGTACATTTACACAATGGAGTTACATAAGTAAATGTACCTTCTAACTGAACACTGCAAGGATGCTGTAGGATACCTGGCTTGAATTTGATCCTGATATTTACATTTCTGCAATAACCAGAAAATTAGATGCTGACTCTGTGTCATATGCATACTCAAGTGATTATTTCAATATAAACTGATAGCCCTAGCAAAATTTTGATGTACTGCTCATGTGGGGGAAGTTCCACTAACAAGAATGAAACACATTTGCTCTTGACTTAGTTTATAGTCATCATTTATTCTGAAGTTCCATTGGTCCACATGTTTTCTTCCATCCTTACAGTGACATGGTTTCCTACTCCTATAATGTCATCAGATAACTTTGTCATAATCTCTACTTTTATGGGGCTTTCAATTGCCTAGCTGATTTTATTTGAATACATTAAGGTCCACTCTTCATAAAAATTAATGAGTTTTTCCAACTTGAAAATGTCATATGTCCTCCATTAAAATGACACACAAAATAATTTCACAGCTGCAAAATTGACCTGTTCTTCACCTATTAGTGCTTTTCTACTTTCTTTCAGATTTTGGCAACCAATGATATGTGGTTGCCTATAATTGTAGCTCTTTCATTAAGTTAGAAATATCCAATTGCTGACTTTTTCATACTGACATTTTTATGTTAGGCATACAAATTTGATTTTCTTTCATAATTGCTCATTACTTCTCAGATGTAATATTTTGTTTACCTTTTCAAATACTAAGGCCATTTTTACTTACTATTTCTAACAACACTGAATAATACTGTTCAATACAACCTTGTGAATATTTTTCTCGGCTTAATTTTACAGGGAATGAATCATAGTATCTTTGTAAAACTACAACTGTCTCAATAGCTGAGCAATTTAATATTTTAGTGTATCTCTATCATTTAAATATGTGCAAGCATATAGGTCAAGTTTGAGAACACTACGTGTGTGTGTGTCTGTGTGTGTGTACATAAATACAAATTATGGAAAAATCAAGGCTGTAATATCCAGTACAAAGCAGTCAACCTTAAGATTATATACATACCAGTAAATAAATAAAAAGTGAGCAAATTATATTTAAGTAGGAACGCATATAGTTTATTTGTAACAACAACTAAAGAAAAAGAGGACATGAATTTCAATGTGAGTAACAGGCTTTATGGGAAGTGCTGAAAGAAGTAAAGAAACTCTGAGAAATGATGCAATTACATATTTAAAATGTTAATTTTTTAAAAATAATAATGAAAACTGTTATGATGCTTGATAGACAATCGGCTCAATGGTTATAAGTACATGTTGTTTAAACGTTATAAAAACATTTCTAACCTTAGAACCACAGTGGAAGGTTATAATTTACTCCTAAAAGCTGTCTTCTGACCTCTACATGAACGTGTGAACATTCTGCCCTGCACTCATGTATGCATGCTTATATGCACAACACACACACACACACACACACACACACACAAAACACAAACACAAACACACACACACAAATACATGCACATGTGAACACACATATCATTAATATGTACATACAATAACAAAAAATACAAAACAGTGAGAATGCATAAATTATTTTCTCTATTAAAATCACCGTTTTATTTTTCTTTTGAGAATTTCAGGATGTGATTCAATATTTTAATTTGTACTCATCTGACAATCTTTATAGAGTGTAAACCAGTTCATGCAACAAAAATGTTGTTTGCATTACATAAAAGAAGCACCAAACTCATTAATAAAAGTCATTGTCAGGGATGCTGCTCAGGTTGCAAACAGCATCTCTGTTGAAACCAGACCTACTACTGAAATTTAACATTGATATTTGCAGATAAGCATTGCCTCAAAATCTCTAAACTCATGTCACATTCTGCCATTGTAATACTCTGCCTTTGTGAGACTGGTTTGATATCCTCTCTCTCTATGTAGGTATTAGGCAATGAAAGAGTCAGAATTATCTTCAAGTTCTTCATAAAATGTTTGCAATGGTATTTATGTTAATCATCAGTAAGTATTTAAAAAAAAAAACACTGGGAAGTAGTGGAAACATAAGCAACTACATCCTACCAAGTGTTTCTTGCCTTGGATGCCTAAGATAGTCACTGACAATATAAAGTTTAAGAAGTATGAATGGTGTAGTGGTGGATTACTTTAACCACTTTGACTCCTTGCAGATGGTGGGAGCATTGTACATGCCCAGGTGCTCTCTAGATTCATGAATGAAGTAACATACATTCCAGATATTTATTTATTTATTTACTCATTCATTCATTCATTTATATAAAGCTAAGTAAATGTAATTGGAGATATAAGTGAGAAGTCATTGTCCAAGTTTTGTGCAATATGGACTTTATTAGAGGAGAACATCAGAGAAGCAATTAATTACAACACAGCATGGTTCATGTTGTAGATGTCCCTGTCACAGGAAAGATCCCATGGGCATGTTGAAGAAGCCCACACAATTAGGTGAGGTATCCAAGTATAATATGCAAAGACTATTAAGCTGGCATTTCAGATTTCTTTCTTGATTTATGTCAAATGGTGATATTAAAACTGTGATATAAAATATGAGTTAGTATCTTAGTCTATGCTCTCTTAGGACAGAAATAGATACTTGAAGGAAACCTGAAGCTTTTTACATAGGAAAATATTAAGAGTAATAAGAAGAGGGATGTTGGGGAAAATATAAACTGGTGCAAAGATAAAAAAAAAAAAGCCAGTTTGTTCTTTAGTCAGAGTGGACATGTTGGAAGACATAAAATATTTATGTCTTTCTTTCCCAAATTTGTTCCCCAAGTGAACAAATATTTCTTCCTGACAACAGTATCAAAGAGTGTTACCTACTCCCCACTGAGAGCTGAGAAGCCAGCTAATTTTGCTATGCCTTGACTAGCTTAATGGTTGGGTACTTCTAAACCTCCCAGTGGCTAGCAAACTCTTCCCTTAATATTTCTAGCTTAACATCTTTTAAAAATCAATATTCCATTTCTGTTATCTGAGACCCAATTGGGCAAGTAGCCACTATGAACAGTTTTCTAGATTCGTACAAAAGGACAGGTCTTTAAATTCTATCCTTCTGATTCCCTGTCATGGCAATTTTCTCCTCCCCCTCTCACTCCCCTTATCTTGCTCCCTCCCTGGCCCCTTGCCCATCAACACAATCTCAGATTCCTGCCCCAATTCCTTGCCCAGGCATTAGCTGTATGGAAATTTTTATTATTAATCAAAGTAAGGTGGGTGCAGAAACTTTAAGGTCTCAAAACCCAGATTTTCGAAGACAAAATAAGTCAAAACATTAGAACCAATTTCCAACAGAATGATGTTAATATAAATTTTGATAGTCTATTCCCAGTGTCAAAACATTTCAGGAACTGTTATAACTTTGTCATCACTATTCTATTTCAAATAGTCATGTAAATAGTAGATTTAAAATATATTACTTGTATCATTTTTTCTTTTTCTATTTTCTTTTTCTTTTCTTTCCTTTTGTTTTTTTTAATTATTATTTTTTTGTTTTTTATTTGTTTGTTTCAGAACAGGGTTTCTTTGTGTAGCTTTTGATCTCAGGGTCCTTGTTCTGCAAATCAGGCTGGTCTTGAACTCAGAAATCAGAGATCTGCCTGACTTTGCCTCCTCTTGGAAAGGAAGAAGTCAAAATATCACTGTTTGCAGATGATATGATAGTATATTTTAGTGATCCCCAAAACTCCACCAGTGAAC
This sequence comes from Mus musculus, assembly GCF_000001635.26. Classification (NCBI taxonomy): domain Eukaryota; kingdom Metazoa; phylum Chordata; class Mammalia; order Rodentia; family Muridae; genus Mus; species Mus musculus. The sequence continues at coordinate 147,513,916 of NC_000067.6, read as the reverse complement.
TCCTATATCTGATAAGCAACTTCAGTAAAGGGGTCAGATATAAAACTAACTAAAACAAATCAAAGGATAAACAGGCTGAGAAAGAAATTAGAAAAATGACATACTTCATGATAGGGACATACAATATAAAATATCTTGGTGTGATTATAACCAAACAAGTGAAAGATCTGTATGCCAAAAACTACAAGTCTCTGAAGAAAGAAATCAAAGAAGACCTCAGAAGATAGAAAGATCTCTCATGCCCGTGGATTGGCATGACTAATATAGTAAAATGACCATCTTGCGAAAAGCAATCTACAGATTCAACACAATCCCCATTAAAATTCCAACTCAATTCTTCCTACAGTTAGAAAGCACAATTATCAAATACATTTGGAATACCAAAAACCCAGGAGAGGAAAATCTATTCTCAATAAAAAAAGAACTTCTGGGGGAATCACCATTCCTGACTTCAAGCTGTATTACAGAGCAATCATGATAAAAACAAACAAACAAACAAACAAAAAACAAAACAAAAAAAAAACTGCATGATATTGATAGAGAGACTGGTAGGAATATCAAGAGAATACAATTGAAAAATCAGAAACGAACCCACACACCTGTGGTCAGTTGATTTTTGAGAAAAAAGCTAAAACCATCAAGAGGAGAAGACAGCATTTTCAACAAATAGTGCTGGTTCAACTGGTGATCAACATGTAGACAAATGCAAATTTCTCCATTCTTTTCTCCCTGCACAAAGCTCAAGTTCAAGGGAATCAAGGATCTTCACATAAAACCAGACACACTGAATCTCGTATAAGAGAAAGTGGGGAAGAGTCTTGAGAGCATGGGAACAGGGGAAATTTTCCTGAACAGAACACCAATGGCTTATGCTCTAAGATCAAGATTCAACAAATGGAACCTCACAAAATTGCAAAGCTTCTGTAAAGCAAAGGACACTGTCAATAGGACAAAATGGCAACCAACAGATTGGTAGATCTTTAACAATCCTACTTCTGATAGAAGGCTAATAACCAATATATACAAAGAACTCAAGAAGTTAGACTCCAGAAAACCAGATATCCCTATTAAAAGTTGGAGGACAGACCTAAACAGATAATTCTCAACTGAGAAAACTCAAAGGTCTGAGAAGCACCTAAAGAAATTTCAAACACCTTTATTCACCAGGCAAATGCAAATCAAAACAACTTCAAGATTCTACCTCACACCAGTCAGAATGGCTAAGATGAAACACTCAGGTGATAGCAGATGCAGGCGAGGATGTGGAGAAAGAGGAACACTCCTCCATTGCTGGTGGAATTTCAAGCTGATACAACCACTTTGGAAATCAGTCTGGTGTTTCCTCAGAAAATTGGACATAATATTACCTGAGTGTCCAGCTATACCACTCCTGAGCATATACCCAATAGATGATCCAATATGTAAAAAGGACACATACTCCATTACGTTCATAACAACCTTATTTATAATAGCCAGAAACTGGAAAGAACCCAGAAGTCCCTCAACAGAGGAATGGACACAGAAAAAAATGTGGTACATTTACACAATAGAGTACTACTAAGCTATTAAAAGCAATTACTTCATGAAATTCACTGGCAAATGTATGGAACTTGAAAATACCATCCTGGATGAGGCAACTTAGTCACAAAAGAACACACACACTATGTACTCATTGATAAGTGAATGTTATCCCAAAAGTTCAGAACACCAAAGTTTCAACCCACAGACCATATGAAGCCTAAGAAGAAAGAAGGCCAAAATATTGATGCTTCAGTGCTTCTGAGAAGGGTGAATAAAATACTCACAGGAGGAAATATGGAGGCAAAGTTTAGAGCAGAGACAAAAGGAAAGGCCATCCAGAGTCTGCCTCACTTGTAGATCTATCCCATATACAACCACCAAATCTGGACACTACTATGGATGCTGGGAAGTACCTGCTAATTTAAATCTGATATGGCTGTCTCCTGAGATGTTCTGCCAGAGCTTGACAAATACAGAGATAGATGCTCATAGCCAACCATTGAACTAAATATAGGGGTCCCAGGTGGAGGAGTTGGAAAGGTACTGAAGGAGCTGAAGGGGTTTGTAGCCCCATGGAGGGAACAGCAGTGTTAACTAGTCAGAACCCCAGGATCTCCCAGGGTCTGGACCAAAATACACATGGAATGACCCATGGCACTGATAGCATATGTGGCATAGGATGACCCAGTTGGACATCTGTGGGAAGAGAGGCCCTTGGGCCTGAGGGTGTTCTATGTCCCAGTGTAGGGAAATGCCAGGGTGGGAAGACAGGATTGGGTAGGTGAGTGGGGAACACCCTCATAGAGGCCAGGAGGACAGTGGTTGGGATAGAGTGTTTCTGAAGAGAAGACCTGGAAAGGGGAAAACATTTGAAATGTAAATAAAGAAAAATATCAAAAAAAAAAAAAAAGCATGTGCCACCACTGCCTGTCTCTTATCTGTACATTGTGTTTTTGTGTTTATGAGAAATTATATTATTATTACATTGCTTTGGCAAACCTGAAAAATCACAAGGTTGACCACAGAACCCTTGGACTCACAGAGTTTCACCTGTCTCTGCCTCCAGAACCTGAATTAAAGAAGAGTGCTACCATGTCTGGAATTAGTACTTACAATGTAAAATAAATGCTAAAATATGCCTTATGTAATAATAAATAAATTTGCTAGTAGACAAATAAAAATAGGTAATTACCTTTTACCAGTTACTCTTAAACCACTCAAATAGAATTTTAAAATGACGTTCTTTTTTATATATACATATATAACTTACATTTTTTTATTTTAATACATTTTTATTAGATATTTTCTTAATTTCTTCATTTACATTTCAAATGATATCCCCAAAGTCCCTTATATCCTCCCCCACCCTCCTCCCCAAACCACCCACTCCTGCTTCCTGGCCCTGGCATTCCCCTGTATTGGGGCATATGATCTTCACAATACCAAGGGCCTCTCCTCTCAATGATGCCCAACTAGGCCATCCTCTGCTACATATGCAACTAGAGACACAGTTCTGTGGGGTACTGGTCAATTCATATTGTTGAGCCTCCTATAGGATTGCTGAACCGTTTAGCTCCTTGGTTACTTTATCTAGCTCCGTCTTTAGGGGCCCTATGTTCCATCCAAAAGATGATTGTGAGCATCCACTTCTGTATTTGCCAGGCACTGGCATAGCCTCACAAGAGAGAGCTATACCAGGGTCCTGTCAGCAAAATCTTGCTGGCATATGCAATAGTGTCTGGGCTTGGTGGTTGTATATGGGATGGATCCCCAGGTGGGGCAGGTCTTAAATATTTGAGTAAAGTATTAAATGTTACTCAGAAATAATTACAATTGGAAAATGAAACTATAGCTAAGCCACATGATAATAATATGTATAAATTAAATGAGTGTGGTATGTATTCTTTAGTGGACTAAATGCATTTTCTTTAAGTTAGAGAGTTAGGTCTGTATTTTACCTTTGGTTTCATTTATTTACCTACTTATTTTCTTTGAATATGTCTGTGTATGTGTTTGTGTGCATATATGCTCACATGTGAGTTCCTGTGAACTCAGAAATCAACCTCAGGTCCTTCTTATTTGTTGTTCCAAACCTTAATTTCTGAGACAGGATCTTTGCTTTAAAGTGGAGCTCACCAGAGTTTTTATGTCGAATGACCTGTGAAGCCCCAGGATCCTGCTGTCTCCTTTTTCTCCAATATTAAGAGTGCAGTCTTACACTTTCACAGCTAGCCTTTATTCATGTGTACTGAGGATCCAAGCCCAGGTTCTCGCGCTTTTATTAATGGAATCACCACCCTCACCCCAATATATTACTTATATAACAGCAAAGAGAGGACCTGAGCTCTTTTGGGGAAAGTAACTGTGCCTAGTGTGGTGATATTCTACAGAAGCAGCAAAGAATTGCAAAACAAAGCTGCAGGAATATAGCAATGAATTTTTTAAAATTAATTTACTTTACATTCCAGTATCAGCACACCTTTCTTCCCAGTACTCTGTCACATAGCTCCTTCCCATTCCACCTTCCTAAGCCCTGACAAGCTATCTATCCCATCCCCCACCACCACTCCTTCAATATACATCGCCACACCAGCTCTTGCATACCAAGTCACATCAGTATTAGGCACATCCTCTCCCACAAGAGACCAGACAAGGCAGCCCAGTTAGGGGAAAAGGATCTGCAGGTAGGCCGGCAACAGACCGGGATAGTCTCAGTTCTAGTTGTTGGAAGACTCAACATGAAGACTAATCTGCACATTTGTTAGATATATTCAGGGTGCCTATATTCAGCCTGTGCTCACTTTTTTGGTGGTACTAGATTCTGTGTCTCAGAGCCTCCGAGGACCAGGTTAGTTGACTCTGTTGGTCGTCCTGTGGAGTCCCTATCCTCTTTAGGTCTCTCAATCCTTCCCCTACTCTTCCACAAGACTCCCTGAGCTCTATCTAATATTTGGTTGTGGATCTCTGCATCTCTTTCTACTCCCTGCTGGGTTGAAGCTCTCAGAGGACAGTTTTACTAGTCCCCTGTTTCTTAGGCCAATAGATCACTGAAAATATCTGCATCTTTCTCACTCATGTTGTAGAGACTCTCAGATGACAACCATGCTAGGTCCCTACCTGCAAAAGTAATATTGCATCAATAATAGTTTCAGGGTTGGGTGCCCAACCATGAGATGGATCCCAAGATGGGCATGTCACTGGTCGGCCATTACTTCCATCTCTGCTCCATGTTTGACTCTGCATTGCTTTTTTGACAGGAACAATTCTGGGTCAAATAATTTGAAGGTAGTTCTGTGTCCTATCCCTCCATTCAGTGCCCTGTCTAACTACTGGAGGTGATCTCTGCAAATTCCATATGCTCACTGTTGAACATTTCAGCTAAGGTCACCTACATTGGGTCCTGGGATACCCTGAAATTCAAGGTCTCTGGGACTTTCTAGAAGTTCCCTGCAGCCCCACACTTTATGCTCGTCTTTTTCTGATACCTACATTCTACCTGACATCATCTCTCTCTGTCTCTCTGTCTCTCCATATCCCTCTCTCACCCCTCTCCCTCACCCCTCCCTGTCTCCCACTCCCCTCTCTCCCTCTTTCCCTTCCTCCCCATCCCTCTCCTCTCTCTTCCTCTCCCCTGTGTGTGTGTGTGTGTGTGTCTGTCTGTCTTCCTCTCTCTTATCTCCTGACTTCTCTCTCATTCTCTGACCTAAAAAATTGAAATGTGAAGATGTTATATCCAAACATAACCTACAAAAGTACAATGATTGAATCAAAGGATTCAATCACAGATGGTATATTAAATGGGAATGGGCAATGTAGAAAAAAGTTTTAACAGTGTTATATATAACTAAGGATAACTGGGAGGTAGTCTTTTCTTTTTTCTTTCTTTCATTTTTTAACACATTGCCAATAATTTTTATTAGATATTTTATTTATTTACATTTCAAATGTTATGCACTTTACCAATTTGCCTCCCACTGGAAACCCCCATCTCACCCCCTCCTCTTGCTTCTATGAGGGTATATCCCCACCCACCAACCCACACCCACCCCTGCCTTCATATACTCCTACATTGGGGCATCAAGCTTTCAGGGGACCAAGGACCTCCTCTCCCATTGATGCCCAACAAGACCATCCTCTGCTACATATATGGCTGAAGCCATGAGTCCTTCCCTGTGTATTCCTTGGTTGTTTTTTTTTTTTTTTTTGACCCTCGAAGCTCTGGTTAGTTCAAATTGTTGTTCTTCCTATCAGGTTGCAAAACCCTTCAGCTCCTTCAGTCCTTTCTCTAACTCCTCCATTGAGGACCCCATGATGAGTTCAGTGGTTGGCTGTGAGCATCCACCTCTGTGTATGTCAGGCTCTGGCAGAGCCTCTCAGGGGACAACTATATAAGACTGCTGTCAATATGCAGTTCTTTGCATCGACAATAATGTCTATGTTTGGTGATTGTATATGGGATGGATCCCCAGGTGGGGCAGCTTATGGATAGCCTTTCCTTCCATTTCTGCTCACACTTTGTCTCTGTATTTGCAACTGTGAGTATTTTATTACCCCTTCTAAGAAGGACCAAAATACCCACACTTTGGTTTTTCTATTTCTTGAGCTTCATGTGGTCTATGAATTGTATCTTGGGTATTCCGAACTCTTGGGCTAATATCCACTTATCAGTGAGTACACATACTATGTGTCTTCTTTTGTGATTGGTTACCTCACTCAGGATGGTATTTTCTAGTTACATCCATTTGCCTAAGAATTTTATGAATTCATCATTTTTAATAGCTGAGTAGTACCCCATTGTGTAAATGTATCACATTTTCTGTATCCATTCCTCTATTGAGGGACATCTGTGTTCTTTCCAGCTTCTGTCTGTTATAAATAAAGCTGCTATGAACATAGTGGAGCATGTGTCCTTCTTATATGTTGGAGTATCTTTTCATTATATGCCCAGGAGTGGTATAGCTGGATCCTCAGGTAATATTATGTTCAATTTTCTGAGGAAACACCAGACTGATTTCCAGAGCGGTTATACCAGCTTGCAATTCCACCAAAAATGGAGGAGTGTTCCTCTTTTTTTTTTTTTTTTTTTTTTTTTTTTGTGGGGGGGAGTTATTTATTGTAATTCAAGTTTGGGGGATACGTGGTAAGCAATGCCCCACAATAAGAAGTTATGAGTCCGAAAAGATGGAGCAGCAGGTAAAAACACTTGCCATAGAAGTTCAGTGACACACATTCAATCCCTAAGACCCAGGTGGAAGAAGATAACTGACTCCTGGATATTGTCTTCTGACTTCCACGGGTGCGTGTGGACACACAAGAGTGCACACGCATATAAATAAATGTTAACGAAACAAAATAGATGATACTGAATTAAAGCAAGACACATTGGCTAAGTAAAACTCTCAGAATATTATTTTTTATAATTAAATATGTATAACCCATATGTTGCCCATTGATGCATGTATGTACGTGGCCAACATTTAGGAACAGGCTGAGAGGATGTCCCCAGTGTGAGGACATGAGTAGTCACCTCAGGAGAGAAGTTCTTAAGGAGAAAGGTCTCAAAGGAAAATTTGAAAAATGAACAAGGCAAATGCAAACCATGACCGACTCTTTGGTATTTATATAATTCTTTGAAAGTTTCTATAGTTTGAAAAAATATATCCGGAAGTCTGGGTGGTGTCAGACAGGGCCAGGGGACATTCATTACCAGAAGGGAGGCACCGTGACTGTGACTCGGTAGAAAGTCTATGCTTCAACAGGGTGTAGACTGCTCTAAATCATAATTCTCAACCTTCCTAATGGTGTAGCCCTTACTGCAGTTCTCTCCATTGTGCTTACCCCAACCATAACATTTTTCCTTTGCTAGTGCATAACTGTGATTTTGCTGCTATTATGAGTATAGTAACGTCAACATCTGTAATGCAGGCTATCTGATATGTGACCCCTCCCCAAGGGGGTCTCTACTCACAGAGAGTCCTAGCTGTGTAGTCTTAGGATTTTCATTCCTTCTTATGAAACATTGCAGTCAGGTAGACAGTGACCTTGTGCCACACAAAGCAGAAAATAAAAGTGTAGACGATACCTCCTAGAAGTGTGGTAGCTGGAATTTAGGGAACGCAAATGTATGTTTGCTGGGTCCAGCTGGTAAAGTTCTTCACTGTGAGGGAAGAGCTTAGGACTCCCCTTCCCCTGGAGCCTCCACACACAGAGCCCAGATGCCTGGGCTGGCTTTGCTTTCACTGTTCCTGAGGCTGCTGGGTGTGTCACGTGCTGAGTTCTCAAGTGAGCTGCCCTTGAATCACCTGCCTTCTGCTGCTGTGGTCACTGGCATGGTGTTGATGCTCTCTTCATGGTTCCAGGCATGAAAGGATGCATACTGGAAGACCCCATCGAGTAGAGGATGCCGGCAAGTGCTGCCTTGAGGATGACCTGGTCAATCTCGAGGTCCTGGACGAGGTACTGGATGCTTGGTAGACAGCTCTCATTGAGAGTTTCACATCTAAAGATCCTGGATGATGAGGTACTAAATGCTTAGTAGACAGCTCTCATGGAGAGCTTCACACAGGTGACCTGGCCCTTCTCTGGCCCTTCTCTGATTGATCACAGTTTTCTAAAGTCATTCAAAACTTTAATTGCTTGGTTAGCTATGGCGTGATAGCTATGACTATGATCAGAGTTCTGTGTGCTCATTTATAGTTTTGGAATGACGGAAGAGTTTAGTAAAGCCCCTTATTTCACAGGCCTGACCAGTGAAGCCCATTTCCTATCTAATAAAAAATATTGTACTTTACCCTGAAAACCGGTGTTTGTTCTTCATAAAGAGACATTTCATTTATAGAGGCAGTGGAGTAAACATAGTTCAGATGTCAAAGCTGAGAACTAGGAGAAGTCCTCGTTCAGAATATTCGCCTTTGCTTGAGCTGAGCCTCCATCTGTGGGTTCTCATCCCGGGCAACCCCAGCATCAACACCTCAATCACTAACTGTATCACCACAGTGTTCAATTCTGTATTCCTGCAACCCAGGAACAAGTGTTGCTTTTGAGAAATGAAATTCCTAGGGCTGCAAGACAGCTCAGCTGTGAATAGCCTGAGCAATTGCTACTCTTCCAGGGGGACACAAGTTTGACTTCAAGAACCTGGGGAATCTGTCCACACACAGTTAAATCTCATTATAAGTAGAACCTTCCAATTGAACAGAGAGTGCCCCCACCAACCCAGCACCCAGGAACAACTCAAATCGGCATTGACTCCCCCTACGCCTGTCAGCAACTCTTCTTTCAGCACATTCTTATCACTGAGCCTTTCCAGGCACCTGCCACCATTTGAGAGATTTAGAATCGTTAAGACTCTGTTAAGATCTGAATGGGCTGCCTTAATCTTTTAGACAAATATTAGTATAAGAAGCTCATTGCGGCTTTCAGCGTCTCTGCCTTGATTGGCCATGTTACTCTCAACGCTGTTTCTTCTCTTCTTAGGACACGATTATCTACTGGCTGCAGAAGCGGTATGCAGATGCACTGATCTACACCTATGTTGGAGACATTCTAATTGCCTTAAACCCCTTCCAGAATCTAAGTATATACTCTCCACAGGTATGAGGACCAGTTTAAAAGCATTTTGTTCCTTCATGAGTGATTAAAAAAAAATTACAAGGCCAGGTCTGGAAGTGTAGTTCACTGGGAGAGTAATTGCTTAGCATGCACATGGTCCCAGGCTCAAACCCACACACTGGGGGAAAAAAATCAAACATGCAAATAAAACGAAGCGACATTAAAACCATGAAACCCCTCTCCTGCCATGGGACTGATATCTGAAAGTGTAGACAATAATTTAACATAGGTGAGATTTTTTTTTTGGGGGGGGGAGGGGTGTTTTCAAGACAGGGTTTCTCTGTAGCCCTGGCTGTTCTGGAACTCACTTTGTAGACCAGGCTGATCTCGAACTCAGAAATCCGCCTGCCTCTGCCTCCCAAGTGCTGGGATTAAAGGCGTGAGCCACCACGCTTGGCCATAGGTGGGATATTTATCTTTAGGGAGAAACTTCTCAAAGCAAAGAGCAACAGTGAAAGTTAACATGCTTGCTACATGCCAAACACTGGGTCTGATCATCCTATGAGACAGAAAAGCTATGACTATTCAGTAGACGATGAGACAGAGCAGAGCAGTTAGTGCCCCTTGTCCAAGCTTGTGTAGCCAGAAATGGAAAACAGGGGTCAGAACATAGGCCCACAGACTCCGAGCCTTCCAGCAGCAGCGTGTCCCCTAAGGTGAAAAGCCTTGTTTTTCTGGGTAACAGACAGTGCAGATGGTTCGATGGAGCATTGGAAAGATCCTGTCAATGAGCTGTTCCTTGCCTTCAGTTTTCCAGGCTTTATCATGGGGTGAAACGTTCCTCGAATCCCCCCCACATATTTGCATCAGCAGACAACGCTTATCAGTGTTTGGTTACTTTCAGCAAAGACCAGGTAAGGACTCATTTCTCTGTGACGAGCTCACAAGGTAAGACACAGTTCATCTTCCTTTTTTTGTTTGGACTTGTAGTTGCTGAGTCTACTCCCCACCCCCACCCCCACCCCCACCCCCGGCAGGAAATGGGAAATAAAATTGCTGTACAAGGGAACTGGGAGCCTGAGAAGGAGAAGACCCTTTTGGGAGACATAACACACACGCATATCAGGAGAACTCATTTTCTCTCATGAAGCACAATAAAGACATTTCTAATATGAACATAATGAGAACATAGGACAACCACAACCTGATTACTTGCAATGGCTGTAATAAAAATGCAATATATAATGGCATAAATGAAATTCCCTTCTATTAAGAAATCAGAATCTTCATGGCTGGGTCCCGTGCATGTAAAATACTGCACTTGCTAGACACCAGGCCCTGTGTTATCTCTCTGCTGGGAAATTTGATGGCTTAGGGTTAAGACTGATAAACTTTAAGCTCAATGTTACTTACACACAAACTTCACTCCTAATTTTTAGTTGTCTAGACTTGTAATTCACAGCATGGCTTATTCTACTTTTGTTTTTTTTTTTTTTTCCATTTTTTATTAGGTATTTAGCTCATTTACATTTCCAATGCTATACCAAAAGTCCCCCTTACCCACCCACCCCCACTCCCCTACCCACCCACTCCCCCCCTTTGGCCCTGGCGTTCCCCTGTACCGGGGCACACAAAGTCTGCGTGTCCAATGGGCCTCTCTTTCCAGTGATGGCCGACTAGGCCATCTTTTGATACATATGCAGCTAGAGTCAAGAGCTCAGGGGTACTGGTTAGTTCATAATGTTGTTCCACCTATAGGGTTGAAGATCCCTTTAGCTCCTTGGGTACTTTCTCTAGCTCCTCCATTGGGAGCCCTGTGATCCATCCATTAGCTGACTGTGAGCATCCACTTCTGTGTTTGCTAGGCCCCGGCATAGTCTCACAAGAGACAGCTACATCTGGGTCCTTTCAGTAAAATCTTGCTAGTGTATGCAATGGTGTCAGCATTTGGAAGCTGATTATGGGGTGGATCCCTGGATATGGCAGTCTCTACATGGTCCATCCTTTCATCTCAGCTCCATACTTTGTTTCTGTAACTCCTTCCATGGGTGTTTTGTTCCCACTTCTAAGGAGGGGCATAGTGTCCACACTTCAGTCTTCATTTTTCTTGAGTTTCATGTGTTTAGGAAATTGTATCTTATATCGTGGGTATCCTAGGTTTTGGGCTAGTATCCACTTATCAGTGAGTACATATTGTGTGAGTTCCTTTGTGATTGTGTTACCTCACTCAGGATGATGCTCTCCAGGTCCATCCATTTGGCTAGGAATTTCATAAATTCATTCTTTTTAATAGCTGAGTAGTACTCCATTGTGTAGATGTACCACATTTTCTGTATCCATTCCTCTGTTGAGGGGCATCTGGGTTCTTTCCAGTTTCTGGCTATTATAAATAAGGCTGCTATGAACATAGTGGAGCATGTGTCCTTCTTACCAGTTGGGGCTTCTTCTGGATATATGCCCAGGAGAGGTATTGCTGGATCCTCCGGTAGTACTATGTCCAATTTTCTGAGGAACCGCCAGACTGATTTCCAGAGTGGTTGTACAAGCCTGCAATCCCACCAACAATGGAGGAGTGTTCCTCTTTCTCCACATCCTCGCCAGCATCTGCTGTCACCTGAATTTTTGATCTTAGCCATTCTCACTGGTGTGAGGTGGAATCTCAGGGTTGTTTTGATTTGCATTTCCCTGATGATTAAGGATGTTGAACATTTTTTCAGGTGCTTCTCTGCCATTCGGTATTCCTCAGGTGAGAATTCTTTGTTCAGTTCTGAGCCCCATTTTTTAAGGGGGTTATTTGATTTTCTGAGGTCCACCTTCTTGAGTTCTTTATATATGTTGGATATTAGTCCCCTATCTGATTTAGGATAGGTAAAGATCCTTTCCCAGTCTGTTGGTGGTCTTTTTGTCTTATAGACAGTGTCTTTTGCCTTGCAGAAACTTTGGAGTTTCATTAGGTCCCATTTGTCAATTCTCGATCTTACAGCACAAGCCATTGCTGTTCTGTTCAGGAATTTTTCCCCTGTGCCCATATCTTCAAGGCTTTTCCCCACTTTCTCCTCTATAAGTTTCAGTGTCTCTGGTTTTATGTGAAGTTCCTTGATCCACTTAGATTTGACCTTAGTACAAGGAGATAAGTATGGATCGATTCGCATTCTTCTACACGATAACAACCAGTTGTGCCAGCACCAATTGTTGAAAATGCTGTCTTTCTTCCACTGGATGGTTTTGGCTCCCTTGTCGAAGATCAAGTGACCATAGGTGTGTGGGTTCATTTCTGGGTCTTCAATTCTATTCCATTGGTTCACTTGTCTGTCTCTATACCAGTACCATGCAGTTTTTATCACAATTGCTCTGTAGTAAAGCTTTAGGTCAGGCATGGTGATTCCACCAGAGGTTCTTTTATCCTTGAGAAGAGGTTTTGCTATCCTCGGTTTTTTGTTATTCCAGATGAATTTGCAAATTGCTCCTTCTAATTCGTTGAAGAATTGAGTTGGAATTTTAATGGGGATTGCATTGAATCTGTAGATTGCTTTTGGCAAGATAGCCATTTTTACAATGTTGGTCCTGCCAATCCATGAGCATGGGAGATCTTTCCATCTTCTGAGATCTTCTTTAATTTCTTTCTTCAGGGACTTGAAGTTTTTATCATACAGATCTTTCACTTCCTTCGTTAGAGTCACGCCGAGATATTTTATATTATTTGTGGCTATTGAGAAGGGTGTTGTTTCCCTAATTTCTTTCTCAGCCTGTTTATTCTTTGTGTAGAGAAAGGCCATTGACTTGTTTGAGTTAATTTTATATCCAGCTACTTCACCGAAGCTGTTTATCAGGTTTAGGAGTTCTCTGGTAGAATTTTTAGGGTCACTTATATATACTATCATATCATCTGCAAAAAGTGATATTTTGACTTCCTCTTTTCCAATTTGTATCCCCTTGATCTCCTTTTGTTGTCGAATTGCTCTGGCTAATACTTCAAGTACTATGTTGAAAAGGTAGGGAGAAAGTGGGCAGCCTTGTCTAGTCCCTGATTTTAGTGGGATTGCTTCCAGCTTCTCTCCATTTACTTTGATGTTGGCTACTGGTTTGCTGTAGATTGCTTTTATCATGTTTAGGTATTGGCCTTGAATTCCTGATCTTTCCAGAACTTTTATCATGAATGGGTGTTGGATCTTGTCAAATGCTTTTTCTGCATCTAACGAGATGATCATGTGGTTTTTGTCTTTGAGTTTGTTTATATAATGGATTACATTGATGGATTTTCGTATATTAAACCATCCCTGCATCCCTGGAATAAAACCTACTTGGTCAGGATGGATGATTGCTTTAATGTGTTCTTGGATTCGGTTCGCGAGAATTTTATTAAGGATTTTTGCATCGATGTTCATAAGAGAAATTGGTCTGAAGTTCTCTATCTTTGTTGGATCTTTCTGTGGTTTAGGTATCAGAGTAATAGTGGCTTCATAAAATGAGTTGGGTAGAATACCTTCTACTTCTATCTTGTGAAAAAGTTTGTGCAGAACTGGAGTTAGATCTTCTTTGAAGGTCTGATAGAACTCTGCACTAAACCCGTCTGGTCCTGGGCTTTTTTTGGCTGGGAGACTATTAATAACTGCTTCTATTTCTTTAGGGGATATGGGACTGTTTAGAAGGTCAACTTGATCCTGATTCAACTTTGGTACCTGGTATCTGTCCAGAAATTTGTCCATTTCGTCCAGGTTTTCCAGTTTTGTTGAGTATAGCCTTTTGTAGAAGGATCTGATGGTGTTTTGGATTTCTTCAGGATCTGTTGTTATGTCTCCCTTTTCATTTCTGATTTTGTTAATTAGGATTTTGTCCCTGTGCCCTTTAGTGAGTCTAGCTAAGGGTTTATCTATCTTGTTGATTTTCTCAAAGAAACAACTCCTCGTTTGGTTAATTCTTTGAATAGTTCTTCTTGTTTCCACTTGGTTGATTTCACCCCTGAGTTTGATTATTTCCTGCCGTCTACTCCTCTTGGGTGAATTTGCTTCCTTTTTTTCTAGAGCTTTTAGATGTGTTGTCAAGCTGCTAGTATGTGCTCTCTCCCGTTTTTTCTTGAAGGCACTCATAGCTATGAGTTTCCCTCTTAGAAATGCTTTCATTGTGTCCCAAAGGTTTGGGTACGTTGTGGCTTCATTTTCATTAAACTCTAAAAAGTCTTTAATTTCTTTCTTTATTCCTTCCTTGACCAAGGTATCATTGAGAAGAGTGTTGTTCAGTTTCCATGTGAATGTTGGCTTTCTGTTATTTATTTTGTTATTGAAGATCAGCCTTAGTGCATGGTGATCTGATAGGATACATGGGACAATTTCAATATTTTTGAATCTGTTGAGGCCTGATTTGTGACCTATTATGTGGTCAATTTTGGAGAAGGTACCATGAGGTGCTGAGAAGAAGGTATATCCTTTTGTTTTAGGGTAAAATGTTCTGTAGATATCTGTCAGATCCATTTGTTTCATCACTTCTGTTAGTTTCAGTGTGTCCCTGTTTAGTTTCTGTTTCCATGATCTGTCCATTGGTGAAAGTGGTGTGTTGAAGTCTCCCACTATTATTGTGTGAGGCGCAATGTGTGCTTTGAGCTTTACTAAAGTTTCTTTAGTGAATGTGGCTGCTCTTGTATTTGGAGCATAGATATTCAGAATTGAGAGTTCCTCTTGGAGGATTTTACCTTTGATGAGAATGAAGTGTCCCTCCTTGTCTTTTTTGATGACTTTGGGTTGGAAGTCAATCTTATCAGATATTAGGATGGCTACTCCTGCTTGTTTCTTCATACCATTTGCTTGGAAAATTGTTTTCCAGCCTTTCATTCTGAGGTAGTGTCTATCTTTTTCTCTGAGATGAGTTTCCTGTAAGCAGCAAAATGTTGGGTCTTGTTTGTGTAGCCAGTTTGTTAGTCTATGTCTTTTTATTGGCGAGTTGAGACCATTGATGTTAAGAGATATTAAGGAAAAGTAATTGTTGCTTCCTGTTATTTTAGTTGTTAAAGGTGGCATTCTGTTCTTGTGGCTGTCTTCTTTTAGGTTTGTTGAGGGATTACCTTCTTGTTTTTTCTAGGGCGTTGTTCCCGTTCTTGTATTGGTTTTTTTCTGTTATTATCCTTTGAAGGGCTGGATTCGTGGAGAGATAATGCGTGAATTTGGTTTTGTCGTGGAATACTTTGGTTTCTCCCTCTATGATAATTGAGAGTTTGGCTGGGTATAGTAGCCTGGGCTGCAGTTTGTGTTCTCTTAGTGTCTGTATAACATCTGTCCAGGCTCTTCTGGCTTTCATAGTCTCTGGTGAAAAATCTGGTGTAATTCTGATAGGCTTGCCTTTATATGTTACTTGACCTTTTTCCCTTACTGCTTTTAGTATTCTATCTTTATTTAGTGCATTTGATGTTCTGATTATTATGTGTCGGGAGGAATTTCTTTTCTGGTCCAGTCTATTTGGAGTTCTGTAGGCTTCTTGTATGTTCATATGCATCTCATTCTTTAGATTTGGGAAGTTTTCTTCAATAATTTTGTTGAAGATGTTTGCTGGACCTTTGAGTTGAAAATCTTCATTCTCATCCACTCCTATTATCCGTACGTTTGGTCTTCTTATTGTGTCCTGGATTTCCTGGATATTTTGAGTTAGGATCTTTTTGCATTTTCCATTTTCTTTGATTGTTGTGCCGATGTTCTCTATGGAATCTTCTGCACCTGAGATTCTCTCTTCCATCTCTTGTATTCTGTTGCTGATGCTCAAATCTATGGTTCCAGATTTCTTTCCTAGGGTTTCTATCTCTAGTGTTGCCTCGCTTTGAGTTTTCTTTATTGTGTCTACTTCCCTTTTTAGGTCTAGTATGGTTTTGTTCATTTCCATCACCTGTTTGTATGTTTTTTCCTCTTTTTCTGTAAGGACTTCTACCTGTTTGATTGTGTTTTCCTGTTTTTCTTTAAGGACTTGTAACTCTTTAGCAGTGTTCTCCTGTATTTCTTTAAGTGATTTATTAAAGTCCTTCTTGATGTCCTCTACCATCATCATGAGATATGCTTTTAAATCTAGGTCTAGGTTCTCAGGTGTGTTGGGGTTCCCTGGACTGGGCGAAGTGGGTGTGCTGGGTTCTGGTGATGGTGAGTGGTCTTGGTTCCTGTTAGTAAGATTCCTCCGTTTACCTTTCGCCATCTGGTAATCTCTGGAGTTAGTAGTTATAGTTGACTCTGTTTAGAGATTGTTCTTCTGGTGATTCTGTTACCGTCTATCAGCAGACCTGGGAGACAGATTCTCTCCTCTGAGTTTCAGTGCTCAGAGCACTCTCTGCTGGCAAGCTCTCTTACAGGGAAGGTGCGCAGATATCTTGTATTTGGACCTCCTCCTGGCCGAAGAAGAAGGCCCAAAACAGGACCTTTCTCAGACACTGTGTTGCTTTGGCAGTTCCCAGGTGGTACAGACTCTCACCTAAGCAGACTAAATTCCTAAGTTCCTTGGAGTCCCGGGACCAAGATGGCGACCGCTGCTGCTGTGGCTTAGGCCGCCTCCCCTGCCGGGTGGGCACCTGTCCTCCGGTCCGGAAGGTGGCCGGCTGTCCCCGGCCCACACAGGGTGCTGCCTCAGCGCCTCTGTGCTTCCGCCTGTTCCAGAAGCTGTCAGGTTCTCTGGCGCACCCTCTCACCTGTTCAGACTAATTCCCTAAGTTCGGCGGGTCCCGGACCAAGATGGCGACCGCTGCTGCTGTGGCTTAGGTCGCCTCCCCAGCAGGGCGGGCACCTGTCCTCTGGTCCGGAAGGTGGCCGGCTGTCCCCGGCCCACACAGGGTGCTGCCTCAGTGCCTCTGTGCTTCCGCCTGTTCCAGAAGCTGTCAGGTTCTCTGGCGCACCCTCTCACCTGTTCAGACTAATTTCCTAAGTCGAAACTGACTCTTTGAAGAAACTTTTCTATGAATAGATACTACAAATTATGAAAATCATTCAGAAGCTGCCCCGGGTGTTTTATGCTACCATGATTTAATTTAATAAAGAATACAAATGCTAGAATGATGGAAAGCCCAACCTTCATCTTAGTAAATGAGATGCAGAAATTTTCAAGCACTTGCTGAGTTGCATATACCAAGTAACTCAGGAAAGAATGATTCAAGTCCCACTGCCCCCGCAGACATTTTGTACCGAAATAGCTGTACTGATTTGAATGAGAAATGCTCCCCGTAGACTTGGGTATTTGAACATATGCCTCCCATTTTGTGTGTGTGTGGAGGCTGCCGAACCTTTAAGAGGTGGAACCTTATTGGAGGAAGTGTAGCACTAGGGGGCGGGCTTTGAGTGTTTATAGTTCCTGTTTGAGTGTTTCCCCTTCCAGTTTCTATTTGAAAATGTGATTTCTCAACGTTTTGCCCCTGCTGCCGCGCCTGTCAACTGCTGCCATGCTTTCCTGCCATGATGGGCTGTTTTCCCTCTGAAACTATAAGTCCTAATAAGCCCTTATATAAGTCCCATTAGGCATGGTGTTTTATTATAGCAACAGAAGAAAATAACTAACATATTAGCCATAAGGCATCCCCAAGTTGTTCTTATTCTGAATATCAAATTCATTTCAATGACTGCATCATAGTTTGGGTTTCAACTCTTAACAGGACAACTCAACATCCATAAATCAACGAATGTCATATTAACTCACATTTGCTAGAAAATTCCTATTCCTATATCAAGTCTCAACAATTTGGGAAAATTTTATTTTTTAATCTGTAGCTCCAACAAATGAACCTTTGATGTGGGTCTAATAGTTTATTTCCAAAACAAAGCCATTTAATCTTTTGGGAAGCACTCACTTAAAAAGTTGCTTTTAATCTCATGAAATTATCAAAATAAAATTATCTACATGATTCTTCGATTGAAACTTTGAATTAGCATTCTGTTTAACAAATCACCTCAAGATTTATCATCCTGTATGTTCTGTCAGAGCTCTATGCTGTAGTTTGTGTGTGAACATGTGCAGTTGTGTGTGTGCACATATATAGACCAGAGACCAACATTAGGTATCTATCTTCAGTCACCCTCCACCTTATTTTTTGAAACAGGGTTTTTTATTCAACCCAGGGTTTGTTGATTGGCTACTCTGGTGTCTAGTAATTCTCCTAAGATCTGCCTGTCTCTACCTCTGTGGCACTGAAATGATAAGATATGTGCCTCTATACTCTGATTTAAACTGGTTAATAGGGGGTCCAAATCATTTACCCACTGAGCCATCTCCCCAGCCTTTTCTAATGCTCAAATAGATTTACTTTCTAGGAATGCTTTAACAATTTCAAATATTTTTTTTCAGCTATCATGTGGGCAGGAGTGTGTGTAGAAGTATATAGGACCAACGTACTAACCTAGACACTTACTGTTAAACCATATAGTACATTCCTCATTAAAAGACATGTTATTGAAAAGTAAATTCCAGCTGCAGAGATGTTCAAACCCCTGAAACTATGGGTAGGGAATATGCCCTAAAGACATAAGCATTCAGAATGGATTTGACTACTTACAGGAAAGCATTTTATCCACAGAAGTAAAATAACCAGGGCAGGAAAGATGGCTCAGTCCATAGAACCTGAGTTTGGTTTCCCAGCAGCCACATAAAATAAGCTGGCTGTAATGGTGCATGCTTGCAATCCCACAATGGGAGGAAATGGGACGATCACGGAGGTAATGCTCTCCACTCAGCCCAACAAATAAGAGACCCTGCCTCAATAAAAAGGGGGATGCTGCTTGAGATTGAACTCTGGCCTCCTTAGGCAACTTCACACATGGCCATGCATGCGTACACTCACCCACCCCCCAACCCCCACACACACATACACACACACACACACACACACACACACACACACACACACATGCTAGTATTCAGAATG